>NC_090700.1:21028983-21680466 GCF_040954835.1 Lepisosteus oculatus
ATAACACAACTTATTTTTATATGAGTTATAACAAAGCTGAAGCTTTAGTTCCAGAGGTGTATTTAATCAGAACCTACACCAGATTTTTTAACCTTCTTCCAAGGTTTTAATTGATATGAAGGATTACTAGATATTTGATACAAGGATCTCATTATGTTTCTTGAAGCAATTCAGGGTATGAGTTTCAGTATTACAGCAAAACCATACTCCCACAACACCTTCTGTAAGGAGAGCATAAGGTGCCTTTATGCTCTCATTTTTAAAGTATTTCACATATAGTACTTTCTCTTGTGTCCTTTGGATAATGTCCCACTGTTGATTCTAAAATGGGTTGATTTAGTCAATACTGATGATTTTGAATACTTGAATCAGGCCTCAAGTGTCAGCTTGTCTGTGTAGACATTTGTTAGAACAGGTAATGTACCTTGTTGGTCTTTTCTGAAAGAATTCCACTTTAGTAATATTTCACTATATAAGAACTGAAATACCCTTTTTCTCAGTAGTGCAAAGTACAGTTTTTACAGTAAATTCCTTAATTTACTGTATATTCTATTCTTTTAACAACACGACATTCAGTTTTTCTTTTTTTATTGCCTCCCCAAATTGCTTGCAAGATGAAAATGGCATATCAACATAAACAGCTCTTTCTCATAAATACCCTCTTAAAACTGTCTTAAATGTCAATGTTTCCAATTTTGCATTGGGTACATCCTGCATATAATGCCCTTCGCTCGTCTACAATGAAATACATCTGCCAGGTGCTTGCCTAGTTCTAATTATGATTTTTTAAAATTTAATTCGCAAAGTCTTTAGTTAGCTAATTCTGCAAGCTTTCATATTTATCAATAAAATCATTAGTTATAATCTGCAAATTTGATTAGCTTTACCAGAATCTACATCACTAGTAATAAATAGGAATTTCTATTACTACTAGTTCTTATACAGACCCCTGTAGCACTCCATTAAAACTATCCTTTAAACTTGCAAGTACAAGCAGTACCTCAAAACACATGCATGAAATGCAACATGCAATCTGAGAATAGGTCTTTTATAAGAAACTTTATCAAAAGGTTTCTGAAAATCTAAACATACCATACTGTTTGTTCTATTTGGTCTGTGGTCGATTGTTCAGAGAGCTTCTTAACACATTTAACATTTAAGGAACATATAACTTTTCAAAATCTATGTTTCATTAGGCTATGTCCAGTAAATTACTTAATTCTAGTTAATTCTATCTCTAATCTTGCATTTAGCTAATAATAATAATAATAATAATAATAATAATAATAGTTGTTGTTGTTATTATTATTGTATATTTTGCTTTATAATTACATGGTTGAGTTGTGTCTCACTTCTTATGAATGGGCGCTATTAGCATTTTTCTCAATTGTTGGTCTATGAACACCATTTCTTTAAAATATGATGTTTTAAAACATTCTAGGTAAAATATGAATCCGCTTACTAACCAACTTGACCACTTCAGGGTCTCAGGGTGCTAGAACCTATTCCGGCAAGCAAAGGACATAAAGCATAGTACACCTCACAGTACACTCACACAATGGACAATTTTCCCATAAGCCAATTAATCCACCATGTCTTTGAACTGGAAGAGACCCATGTGAAATTGGGTAGAGCATACATAACCCATTCAGATAGCACCCCAGGTCCAAAATTGAAGCCAGGGCTCTAGTGCTGAAAAGCAATAACGTAACAGAACTTTATTAGCCCTATACAATTTCTTGCATTAGGAATTCATCTTTTTACATACCCCAGCTTGCTCTCCATGAGACACACAGGCAGGGAGAGAAGCTTGGGGTCAGAGCACAGGGTCAGTCATTGGAGCAGCTGGGGTTAAGGGCCTTGCTCAGGGGCCCAATGGAGCAGGACTCCTCCGCCAGATGTGAGATTTGAACCAGCATCCTTCTAGCCACAGGTGCAGATCCATAGCCACACAGCCAATGCTCCGCCAATAGTGGCGACCACTGCAGCATTCTGCCGCCTGATTTATTTATTTAATAAATCTATTCTTTGTTTTGAGCAAATTCCATTGCTATTATTCTTCAGTCATTCCATGGCTATCCTGTAACTTTCTTCTTCTCTGAAGCTCGTCGCATTCTGTCATAGTGTCCAGCAAATATACAGTATACTTTTGATTTGTCCTTTCCAGTTTCAAAGTGACCAAGAAATGTAACATATTATGATCTCAGGTCCATAATAGTTATCTCATATCTGATTCCCACTGTTTGAGAAAAAAAACTATAAAAGCAAGCATTCTCTCTAGTAGGTGTTTTGACAAACAGTTTAAGACCGTGGTCATTATTCATGTCTATCAATTTGATTTCAGCAAATGTCGTTCCTATTGTTTTTTCTCAATCTATGTGAGGAATGTTAATGTTGTGTCCTAATGTTGTATTTCACCACAACTCTGTTAGCCTCCCACAAGTAAAGGATATAAATACATATATATTTTCTCCTATTTCTTGGGCTATCTTGTGTTTCAAACGTAGTATAATATTATTTGATCCCTTTAGATTTTTTCTTTTTTTCTGAAATCGCAGTTTCAAACCCAAAAAAGGTTTCAGATGTATTGAGACTAGTCAGTACAGCTTTTTTTCCCAGTCAGGGTCTTCAGTTAGAACAGATAAAAGTTTAAAACTCAAAAACAGGTTAGCACTTTAGTCTACTTTAATGTTCACCATCATTATTTTCCTGTGATGCAGGAGCAAATTTTACTGTCTGTGGGGGCAGGGACTGGATCCCTGTTGTTTGTAGCTAAGGTAACAATTTTACAAGGAATCCATCAAGAGTTCTTTTAGTGCCTGATTCTCTGCTTGCAATGCTCTATTACACAAAATATCCATCTGCCAATATATTCAAATGGACTGTAGAGGTTATTAACTTGCCCTTGGCACAAGGGTTTAGCTTCCTAAGGCAAATACTGATATAAATCCTGACTGTGGCAGTTTTATTACATATTGTAAATAGAATACCCTGCCACATTTTATGACAGCCATCACTAACTCATTCAGCTGCTTATTACTCTCCAATTTCTAGCAACTGGGACCATTCTTGGAATTCTTTTTCCTATCATGTATGTACTGTATATACCTATGATTTTAAAGATATGTATTTGTAGTGCAATCACACATTTAACATGCAGTATTGACATCAATGGATATTTTTATATGCATGAAGGGAAATAACACCAGATTTTCTTTAATGTATGTATGGTAAATCTACGAAAATGTGTATTTGAAAATAGCTGACTATAAACATGAGTTTTAAATAGGATTTTGAGGACAGTTATTTTATTTAAACGAGATGAACATTAAGGACTTTTTATGAATTTCAAAACCATTCTTCAATATTTTTGAATATCTTCAATATGCTGTAAAATGAGCTAATATTGTACTTGGCAAGCTCTCTTTTCTCTCTTCATCTCTTTCACTGTTGGTGGTTGGTTTTTATAATAATAATAATAATAATAATAATAATAATTGCTTACACCTATATAGTGCTTTTCTGGACACTCCACTGAAAGCGCTTTACAGGTAATGGGGTCTCCCCTCCACCACCATCAATGTGCAGCATCCACCTGGATGATGCGACTGCAGCCATAGCGCGCCAGAACGCTCACCACACATCAGCTATCAGTGGGGAGGAGAGCAGAATGATGAAGCCAGTTCATAAGCCAATTCATTTTACACATTGATTTCTTTACAAAGGAACTGTTCTACGTGACTAACTATTGACAACCTCTAACTTTTAAACAGGAGACGAACATACTAACTAGAACTTTTTTTTGCCTATATCACTAGCAACGTCTGATCTTGAAATGATGCAAAGATTAATATTATGTACTGTACAATATAATGTAGGGGATCTTATGCAAAATACTAGCAACATTCAAGGTCAATCACAACAAACTTAAAGCAGCATAATAACTAGTAACATTCAAGGTCAATCACAACAAACTTAAAGCAGCATAATAACTGCTTTATGAAATAAAATAACAAATTGTAAAAAAGAAACAGCTAGATGAAATCCTCTGATCGATTAGCTGCTAACTGCCAAAAGGCTATTAAGGCAAAATTAGCTATTCTCATTTGTAACCTTTCTCATATTCTGAAACACAGGTTAAATATCTATTTGACTGCAAGCAGCTCATACAAAAAACATAATTTTGTTTTCATACATGTGATCAGGTAGGATGTGTGTGAGATATGCAAGTTTTCCATTTGTGGAAGGAAGGAAAGGACCATGCAAATTCAGAAAGTTAAAAGATTTACTCATCACAAATCGAATTAGTTTGAAATCGCAGACAACAGTCTGAGATAGAGTTTGTAGAGGGAACTAGATTTAAATTTGGACAGAGTACGTATAATGCAGAGGAAAGTGCAAGATCAACAGGGAAGAAAATGCATTAAAACTATATGTAATGAACAAACATGAAACACACAGTACCAGTAAGACCCACACACGGAAATAGTGTAGAAAATATATAAATAAGCACAAACCAGGAGCACAAAGGACAAATTCCGATATAAGGGTGTGAAAAATGGGAAATTGCTAAATACAGCAGAACATCAACTCAGAAAACAAAGTTCACACAATACACAATGATCAGCATTTCGTTGAAATGTGTACTACCTAAAACAAAGGAGTGGATTGTGATGTCAGTAAATGACATACAGTAATACTCACATTCAATCTTGTTACTAGGGCTGAGGTACGTCTGATTTCAATTCAAGACCACAAATTACTACATGTGAACTCAAAAATTATGTAATTGTGACGTACACAGATCCTCAGTACAACGTTTCCTTGAAGGTTGTAGAGAAGGATGTGCAACCAATTCTAGGCATCAGTGCCTGTTAGAAGATTAAATTTAGTCAGAAGAGTTTTTTTGTGGTGACTTCACAAGCAGAAGCTGAATGTTTTTGATTACAGTGATGATTTCAAGAGTTTAGGGTGTTTACCTTGGGACCATAAAATAATTGAAAAGGTTGAAACCTGTCAACATTACTGCAGGAAAGCACCAGCTGCAACGGCAGACTGAGAAAGATTCAATACATGGATACAATGGAAACAATGGAGTAAGGACACAATGAAGGGAGATGATGAGTCAATAGATTGGAAAAGTTTACTAATTGACATACAATATGACATTTATCTTTGACAGTTTTTGCACAAAATATTATTTTTTAACACTGTTCAATGTCAATGTCAGTAAAAATACACCAAAACCTAAACAAAACAGAAGATGAAGTTTTTGGTTAGTTGTTAAAGTTGATTAGCTTCATACCTCTTCCAAACTGTGGTCATAAATCTTTTTGGCATTACAAGACATAAATGTTCAAAAACCAATTATAATAAACTTTATTGAGACAGTTAACATGCATCGAAAACTAAAGCAAGAATATAAAATTTATGTGAAGAAACTAATTGGGAGAGATGCAAGTGATTTATTCAATCACAACTGCAGGTTTTTATATTTTTTTACAAAATTAACAGATCTTTTGTGCTTTATAAAACAACCATGCAAAAATGTATACTGTGATAAATGTTTAACCAATTACTGTATATCTACTGACAAATTGAGTTCAGAGACCCTGGTGTTTTTTACAGAAAAATACAGGTCTTCATTTGCACTACTTTCATCCACTTGAAATGTTAGTGGACTTTTGTCAATATATAGATTTTGTAATCAATGCCTCATTGCCTTTTGAACCACAGTGGTTAAAATACATATCAAGGCTTCTTGTGTATGTGTATCCTGATAGCATGCTTAATGTCTATAGAGTTGCACACTGAAGAAAGACTGTAGCTTCTAGGGATTTCAACCTTTCCATGTTTTGTTTTTTCAAATACCACTTTTCAAGTCTCAAACAATTAGCATTCCAGTTATTAATACTGAAATGAGTAAGATAAAAGGCAGCCCTGAGTTACCTCAATGCAAACATCTTTGCTATATAACATAAAGTTACAAATTGTAACTGCCAGCAAAATATTGTTCTGCTCAGTTCTGGATTTTTTCCTAATGTATCTTAAATTTACACAATAATGATCTAATTCTGCCTGATATTTTAATGAAAATCAAGTTATAGAGGTTACTATTGCCTATTATTTTTACATACAATTTTTGTGTCTCTTTTTTGTGCTTGGGTTTACTGGAGCAATTATTCTGGGATTTGAGATTAAAGGGTTAAGGCATACACAAGTCATGAATGTGCATTGACTGAAAATGACAATTTTTTTCATACACTCAACGTATTTGAAGTTATATTCATTTTTATTTACAAATTCATATATTTGTCTGAAACAAATGTGTAATTTAGCCAATCACCATTTACTGATTAATTTGTGAATTGTATACTTGCTGATAAGAAAGAAAAAACAGGAAAACCCCCGTTATAAGGAAACAAATAGAAATTTACTTCTCTCATAGAAGTGACTAAAATGAAATGTAAAGAAACTGCTGAATGAAGAACAGTAAGTGAAGAAACAGGAAGACAGAAGATGACTGGGGCTGCATGAAGGCTAATGAACCTCGTGAACAAAGGAGAAAAGAGTGATGTGATGATGGTACTGTAAGTGACGGGACATGCTGAGTAGTGTTCCTGTCACTGTGGTCATGAGTAGGACAGGGATTCTAAGGGTGACTGCCAGGATAACAGGGCAGCTCAGGCTGATGGTAGAGAAGAAGCCAGAGACACAAGAAGATGGCAACAGTGAAATTTAGCATTGGCAATACAAAGCAAATCACAACATAAGCAAGATGTAAACACAGTGTGAAACACCGTTTGCATCTTGTAAGAAGGGTTATAGAAGGGTGACATGGATACTGGTGCTGAGAGCTGCAAGTAGACAGAGAGGGGGCTAAGTGAACCATGGGTGGCAAACATGCAAATTCAGAAAGTAAGAAGCAGGTACCAAAGGTGGTAGCGGGCTTAAAGAAAGAGTATGGGATAATCAGATCAGAGAGGTGAAAGGTAATGACACCTGCAAAGAATAAGACCAAAAAGACCGGAGCTTGTGCTCCCAATGAGGTCATTGGATCCGGACCCTATCCTGGACAGCAATTCCAAGTGGTTTCACTGTGGCTGACCTGTCATATCGCCTTTTCATTTGACACTGGCATTCTGCCACCCTGCTGTGGGTTCATGCCGGAGGGGTCAGAGCTGGGTATGCCCAAAGCCTGTCCAGGGGAATTTGTAGCTCATGGCCAGCTGTGTGTGGTGTGGTGTGTAGTGTGGCCCTGTAGTGGAGAAGAATGCGGAGAAGCAGCAGCCCTCAGACAGGTGGGCTCTGATGCTGCTTTTGGGGGTTTAGTTCAGTCACTCCACAGCCCCAGTCGCCTTTGGTTTGTAGAATGCAGTGCGGATATGTCGAATGCCTCAGTCAGTCAAGAAAGACTCAAACTCTCCAGACATAAACTGCGGCATGTTGTCTGTGGGGATGATGGTTGGCAGCCCCCAGTGGGCAAAAAGAGATTCCAGAAAGTCTGTGACTGCCAGGGTTGTGACCAATCCTGAAGAGGCTACTTCTGGCCATTTTGAATGTAGATCATAGGCCACTATGAGGAATTGCTGATGAGGCAGAACACCATGTATCTCCCCAGAGATGTCCTTCTGAAGATGATCCCAGGTCTTGGCCGGCTAGGCACTGAAGCAACAGAGACCCTCCTGTTTTCAGGCTAAGGAGGCAAGCTTCACAGTTTCTGACCAGTGTCTTTATGTCCTGGTCAATTCCTGGCCACCGCACCAGATACCGGCACCATTGTTTGACTTTAACAATGCCCAGGTGGCCATCATGTGTCATCTGCAGGACACATGCTTAGAGACTGGCTGGGACAAATGTGCAAGTCCCCCGGGCAACTCAGGAGTCATTCCAGCAAGAGAGCTCATCTTTGATGCGATGGAAAGGGCCCAGTTCAGCAGCCTCCAAGAGTATGAAGGTACAGAGATGGGAGAGCACTGAGTCCTGTTCTGAGGCCTTCTGGAATTCCTGGAGAAAGACTGTGGCCTGAAGTGGTTTGTGGAGCATCTTGATAAGGTCAGGCTCAAGTGTGTCTGAATCAGGGCACCCGGGCGGGTTAGGAAAAGAGCAGTACAGTACAGTAGATCTGCCACTACGTTTTCACATCCTTGAGTGAACTGTAATGTAAAATTATATTGCCAGAGCCTTTCAGACCAGCAGTGGAGTCTGAATTGTTGGTGCACTGTTCTTGAAGTGGCGAGCAGCGCAGTTAGGGCCTGGTGGTCGATCCATAATGTGAATGCACAACCATACAAATACATGTGCCACCTTTCACGTGCCCAGATGTAAGCCAGGACCTCTCGCTCCCCCATGTAGTGCAGTTGGACAGAGAACCCGGGAGAAGAAGCGACAGGTCACTCCAATCTGTAAAGCAGGGACAGTCCGGCCCCCATGGCAGGGATGGAGGCGTCGCAAATGATGAAGGTGGGGCTGAAGAGGTCAAAGCGTGCCAAGACGAGCAGTGAGGTGAGCTGGCCTTCAGGAGGCGGATGGCTTCTGGGGCAGGCAGGCATCCAAACCCAAGGGGCATCCTTCTAGTAGCTAACGCAGCGGCGCAATAGTACCCGAGTAGTGTGGCAGAAACTGGAGGTAGCAGGCAGTCATCCCACGAAAGGAGGTGACCTGAGCTGGTGTAGAAGACTCAAGGATGCACTGATGTTGGACTCCAGTGGGGTAAGACTGCAATGGTGTCAGTGGCAAACACACATTTCTCTCCGTAGAGGGTGAGGTGGTGGTGGTTATAGAGTTATGGAGATGACAAAAGAAGAATATATTGAAGACTTTTCAAGGCAGTGGAAAAAACTTTTGTGTGCAAAAAATATACCACAAAACAGTACTCTCCTTAAAATCCCAATCATATCATTTCCATGATATGCCATTACTGTATTCCCCAAAAAACTCTCAATCATTAGATAAAAATCTTCACTTGTAGTTCTGCTGGATGCAGAGTTGCATTAAATTTGAATAAAATATGTTTAGTGATTCCTCTTGAATCTACATAAAGAATAAACTGAGTCACTTAACAACTTAAATAGCTGTTACTTCATCCATCTTTAAGGAAACCTGTTCAGCATTCACAATTCCTTTAACATTTAGATCAATAATGTTTCCAACATTTCACTGACCTTCCAAGCCACTGAAATATCAGAGCACAACATAATTTCAATATTGAAAACTGTTTTCAAATCAATCACTGGATAACAAATTACTAGATTAGCATGAACATCTTATGAAGTTCACCTTAGCTAAGTCCTTTAGCCTTGGCTCCATGAAAGATAAGAGCAGTCATCATCCCCCAGGGATAGTGGTGCTCAGGGATAGAGCACCACTGATGCTCCTGTAAGAAGCAGGATATCCTGTCTCTGGTACAACAATCCAAAACAATAACACTCTGCCAGATCCGTGTCTTTTGGTTTTGATGACAAACACACTCAGGTGCTCCCAGTGGAAAAAAAGGAGGAGTTTGGTGGCTACAGCTATTTTAGGGTCCCAGGGTTACAAGAGTAACATGTCATTAACTTTCATTTTGAAATGTAGGAACAAACATTTTAATATTAGCACTGCCCAGAACCTAAATATGTAGAAATCAGGTGCTCAGGTTACTACTCTATAAAACAGAGATGGTCACATCATTATGGTTAAACATCAAAGCAGTATATAAAACATCTCAGTCAAAAGAATCAAAAGGTGATTTGAAACAATAAATTGACAACAAAGAAGTGACACAATGGAGAAGAGGGTGCGCAGAATCCTTAAAGAAATTCTAAATACATGTAGAACAGATAATACAAAACTTAGAGTGCACAGAAATTAAGGTGCCTGAGGCCTGGGATGCAATGAAGCAAGACAAGCCAGAAATAGCTCAATCACTTAATCACTCAATCACTGCCATAAAAAAATAAAAGACTAAGATGAATCCCATGCAGCATAAGCAAAAATAAGATGCCATGGTGCTTATGGCCCTTGTGAATGGCAATTTTCCATTATTTGGTGGCTGCTCTTCAAAATGAAAGAGAAAAGCATGTGGGACTTCCAAAGCTTTTGTTGATTGATAAGGAATTTTCTGTAAATTTACACAGCTGTTATTTAATTTGTTTAATTCCCCTTTAAAAATCTTGCAGGCTTATTTGCATTTTCTTGTTTTTTTGTTGTCAGATGGTTTAATTGGGATAATTGATGGTACTGCAACACAGATAACACAAAGTGGCTACTTAACTTCACTGACTGTGAAGGTGAATTCAGATGACAGATATTTCAGTCATTTCAGACTACAACCCTAATGCAGACACCAAATATTATCAGGTTTACTCAACTATCAATGTAGTCCTATTCATTGTACTTGGCACTTAATGGTGTTCACTTTATCCATGATATTTCCATGTTACCATCAGAAACCAGTGCATCCTTAACTAACATTACCTAACATTCCTGGTTGTTTCTTTGTCAATTTGGTGTGAAAGAAAGGGTTGAGACTTGATTAAAAAAAATCTCAGTTGCTCTGAAAAGGGGGTGAGAAATAACCAGGTCATTTGTTCTAAATATGCAAATAAATGGAAATATATATGCAATGGGGTTAACTTTATATGAAATGTATTTAATTAACCAGTAATTCTGAGTTTTTAATTATTGTTAATGCAAAGCAAATTCATATTTTGCATGTGAAAAGTTAAGAAATGTTAAGCATGTTAAGAAAAGAAAATAAAGGAATTTAAATGCACAAATAATTTCAAATTACACTATTATAAAGTCATTGGAAACTAAAATAATTTATATTGACACACACAATGTAAGAGGGCAAATATTAATCTAAAAATAAATACAGAATATTGATTGTAATAGTAATGGTTAATTATAGGGAACCAATAATCCATCCTTAACTGCATCCAATTCATGGTCACTGGGGAGCCAGAGCCTGTCCCAGCAAGCAATGGGCATAAGGTAGGGTACATCCACTAAAGGGAATACCCAGAAATGCACACACTCAGAACTTGAGCCAATTTTCTCAGAAGTCAATTAACCCACCATATCTAGCATATCTTCGTATTGTGGGAGGAAACCAGAGCACCGAGAGGAAACCCATGTGAATATGGGGAGAGCATCCAAACTCCACACATATTGCACCCCAGGGCCAGAACTGAAACCAGAGCCCCAGAGCTGTAAGGCAGTAATGCTAACCACTGTGCAATAATCACAATTAATAATCCAATTTATAGTCCCATGTCCAGATAGGAATAAAATGGATTCTATTTACCCTTAAATAGATTGTCAGTCTTTCTGCAAAAAAAAAAGCCTCAGATAAAAATAAAGCCATTGAGAAATAGATACTGTAAATTATTCTTTCCAGCTTAAAATAATTTTGTTATTGTGCAATTGGAAGGGCTATAAGTTAGAACTTTTATTTTGTTATAACAACTTCCAAGTCCTCTACCATACACAGAGTTCATTAAAAATTTATTGAAAGTTATTTTCTATTCAGAATAATTTATTTGGACAACAAAATAATCTTTTATTTAAAGATATTGAAATAAGAATGTGGTTTGTGAAATGATGCTGTACTTCTTCAATGGATAAGAGCTTTCCAATCATATTTGAAAAATATTTTTATGTTTTTTATGCCTTTTCAACTCCAAGACTTTAGCTAAAATGGTTTACCTGCAACACTAGGGTTTGACCCCATTGGTGAGAGCTTAGTGGTTGTAGTGTAACTTTTTATTCATTTTAGTTGTGCTTTATGACTTTATGGTTGCAGAGATACACGACTGACTCAAACATTAGTCTCTTTAACTTATTTTTTTCATATATAGAAGGTTACTGTCACAATTTAAATCTTCTAGGTGCCGCTAAGCAAAAGGTATCAGCAGAAATAAGTCAGGTGCATTCAAACTACCATTTTTAAACAAAATACATAAATACAATTTGCTGTTCATCTGAACTGCAGCTATACACCTGATAAATTGGAGAGAATTCTTTAATTATTTTCATTAAGAGGGGAATATTTTTAATAAACATTTTCTGAAATTGTGGCAATATATATTAATTCCAACACTTTTAATGTCTTTTCATGACTACTCTGAAACTAAGGCATCCGTCTTATACAGGTTGAATGGTATTTACCCTGACTTTGTTCAGTTATGCTAATATACTGCAGCTACTAGTTATTTTTCAGGATTTTGAATACAAAATAGAATGTCATCAATGTAAAGGTTTATTTGTTGTTTTTTAATTATTTGATTGTTCTGGGTTATGTCAGTGGCAAGGGAGGGTCAATAAATGCAATAAAATGCAAGAGAGTACAAATTTACCTTTTAATTATTACATTAGTGATTACTAAGGCAAATGGGGATTTATAGCACAGTGTTAATGGTTTGAATTTAATAAAATTATATTTTAGAAATTGGGGTTGTCGTTATTTAAGGGTACCTGTCCAAAGATGTTGACACACTTGACGGTTCTTTTCAAGTTCCTTAGCTATGGTTCTTGTCTGTTTGTTTAGCATTGTGCTCTGCATGTATGAATATATTTAATTAATCTATAAATAATGTACGTATTAATTTAATAACTTCATATTATTTAACGTAATTTACATTTTTCCTTCTTTCTTTTCAGATAAATTCAACTCAATACCAGTTTCTCAAAGAAAAGTTGGAAACAATCATACCATTTATTTTTCGATTAAAATTCTGTCTATTCCTTTGCAAAATGGTATTACAGGGGAACTGCAGGTCGAATTTTTCAGACCAGTTATTAAATCTCATTAACAGAATAAATTAATTGATGTTATAGAAAATAAATTACACATTTCAAATTAAAGCAGAGAATTGTGAACATTGTGAAAGTGCTGTAAGTCTCCAAGTTGTTGCAAATTTGCATTTGAGTTCCCATGAATTGCAACATGATGCAGCTCTTCCTGCTCACTAGTCAGCGTAATGACTCAAGTACTGTAATGTGAAGTACGAGTGAATTAATACAGATTGTGCATGTAGAGTTAACAATTAGGTAGTATTTGTTGGCAAAATTGTCTCAAAATTGAAATCGATATTTCTATTGGATTAAAAGAGATGTATTCACAAGCCTGTTTGTTTACGATGTGATAAGGCCGCAACAAACCGGAAGTTTTGATGCCTCATTCTGAAATACAGAATATGGTGCTGCACATACTGTACATAGAAATGTAGTCTATTTTAAATTGTAAATTTAAATGTAAATTAGAGGTTTCCCAAGTTACTATGTACATTTTACTTTAATTATCGTTTGAAATGCACTCATCAATGCTGATACTTTCTAACCCCGAAATATGAAAATAGCATTGCGGTTCCCCTTTAAATTCAAGACAGTTTATAAGGAAATTTTGGATTTCCATCTATTAGTTTTATAGTTACAAGGATTTTAAAGTTAGGTGAATCAAATTGGTGGTGTGGTATAAAATTGTTTGTATTATTGTCTGTGTAATTCCTGAAACTAAAATAAAGATAACTAAAGAATTATCAATACACGAATATGGTTTATGTTATGTTAAAAATATTAATACTCCCCAGTTTTGGCTAACTGATAACTGATAATGTATTATATAACTTCATTCTCAATCAGTTATATAGCACTGTATGGTTTCCTTAGCTTTAATTAGCTTGGTGCTATTCAGATTATTTGATCTATTCAACAGTCAATCTAGAACAACATTTAAGTCCTCTCTGATAATTATCTTGGAATCAGAATGTTTATTTAAGTGATTGCAATGAAAACGTCAGACAAATCAGTTTTAGGGCCATAAATATTCAGCATTGTGTGACTTTCATTTCTGGTTAGCCTGTGAATTATTAAATATTGACCTTTGGTACTAGATATAAAAGGGTTAAAGAGGAAAAGATGTATATGTACTTTTTATGATTAAACTTCAGAAGCACTGCTTTTGTTCTGCTCCAAAAGAATAAACACACATATGGACAAAACCACCTACAGTACTACTAAATGGAAGTAGCATAACATTCACGTACCAGTATGTCTAAAAAATATAGTTCTACTGTGCTTGTTGTTAAGATTTTACATATTTTATTTTTTCATTTGAAGCCACAGCATTTATATGCCAATAGTCATTTCTTTAACAGCTTAATATAAGTCACTATAACGATAATGTCCATTATGATGCTAGTCATCATAAATAGAAATGCGTATCTACTGCAACAAAGATATACAGTATACGGGTGTACATGGATTGATTTAAATTTTTTACAAAAATAAATTGATATTTAAAATAAATAAGTGTATAAATTGTATTTATATCACTGGGTGTTTATAATGATAAAATTAATTAATTATAGAAATAACTAGAAAAGTGTCCTAACCAAGTGATGAGCTGTCACTACAGTGAATTATAATTAGACTTAAAATCACAGGCCAGATGGCATCGGTGATGGAGCAACAAACTTGTTCTAAGAAATTAATTTTATGAAACTATGAATTGGAGTGAAACAGTAAAGGGTTTGGTTTGCCAAGAAAAATATTCCTGTTTGCTATTACATTGCTCCATTTTTGCTTGAATTTGTACATACTGTATAGAGTAGTATGCCACGTTTACTTGCAAAAGTAAAAGACAGAGGCAAAGCACTTTATGGAATGACCTTTGCTTATAATTTTGGATTTAGAATAAATGTCTGAAGCTTTGCAGTTCTAAACGTCAGTGTTTCAAGTTTAGCTTCAATCCTCACATGTTTTATGTTGTTTTGGCATCAATATACAGCGTTTTCAGCAATATATCATTTCAATCCATACAGCCCATACAATCAAATCTCCCCCAACAGCTGTTGTGCAACACAACAGGGACAGTAACTTTCTCAGTGTCTATGGAAACATCTCTGCCAACTGTAGTGCTGGTATAGATTGAACTGTGGCCCACTGTTCCAGTTTGTTAGACAGTATCTGTTTTCATGTCCATTTTGCCCAGTGCCGGTTATTGACCATCATGCTGGACATGTACTGTACATTAGGCTCTAATTCCTTCAGCTTGAAGTCACCATCTAAGTGTATAAGAATTGATCTGGCCACAATGAAGTCCAAATATCTCTCTGGTGGTTTAAGATACAGGACAATGTCAACCCTAGAGATGCCTTACTTGGCTATCCCATCTTCTATTGGGAAAGTGATGTGTTGCTACCTTGCACAGGAATTTAAACAACTACATTGTGATGCTCTGTGGGCTTTCACCACATGGTCTGACATAATGCAACAGTCTAAAACACAATAAAAAAACTAAGAAAAAACAACACCCTAGATCTCTAACTAACATAGTTTTAAAAAACGCCTTGAGTCCTTTACTAAATACGTACTGCACCTGGGCAGCTAACCTGCTTAGTGGCACTGTCAACACAGACTAACAGTCCACTCATGTTATCTGGATTCTTGTGTTCACATTCTCTTTCTCTCATTTAGTTTCATTGGACCCTCACCCATTGGCTCAATACACTCTAGCGGATCTGCACCCTGTCTTCAAATGGCAGATGAAGAACCCTGTAGGCCTTCACTTCCTGTTCTTTAAAGTCATCACCCGATCAGTTGTCTTTCTCTAATTAGTCTGATGACAGAGGATAGCAGGTCAATCTTCATAGCGATCTGGGCGATGCAGTTGATACAAGATCTTGGCAGAACATACTGTATCTTCAGATATCACTGAATTTAGATTGCCTAAATTGATGTTGATTTTGCCTTCAAAGAAAATAAACTACAGTATAAACTGATGTAAAAAAAAACGTGTATCCGGTCATCCTTGAATATATACAGTGCAGAAAAATTAAAATAACACATCATTTAATTAATTAATTAATTAAATTTGTAATTACTTTGTAATTATTTTTAATATTGGTTTCAAGTTTTAAGGGTCAATTTAATTAATTTTCAATAATAACATCTGTGTTTAAATATCAACTATGGCATTGGTTATGGTCAACCCTATAAGTTAAATATGTGTTTGGAATAATAGTTTAATTCTCATGAGTTCTAATGTGAGTTTTACTCAGCCCACATCAACTCTTTGTCCAAGGAGTCCTAGGAATAGATTTAGAAATCCCGTAGAGAAGTAAAACTGGGCTGGGTTCATGTCAGTTGCGTCCAATCTGCTATACAGGATGTATGCCAAGGGTATCTTGTGGTGCAGGAAAAAGAGGAAAGATCCTGGCCAGAATCGTGCTGAGCTTGGTTTTCCTGCAGTCTGATTCAGTTGCAATCCAATAGATGTGTAGGGAGAAATCTGGTTTGTTCTGAGGTGTAGTTGCTACACCTGAATAAATGTTTCAGGCTTGTTGACAAAATTCCAAAAACATTGATCGGGAGAGTTCTTGGGCAGAATGTCCTCTATGAAGGACTCACTCTCTTGAAATAAAGTGCAATTTTCCGAGTGGTTGCAGTACAAGGTCAATCCTTTTTCCAGGTTTCAATTGAGAATTGAAAAAAAAAATAGTAAGTACAGTTTATAGCCTTACAATATATTTTAAAATCGATTAATAATGGCTGGTGATTGGTTCTGGGTTCTAGAGAAGTATCCTTAGCCACCCAGCATGTTCCTCATTGGCTTGTCACCTTTCAAATGATTAAATGATGACCCCCAGCTAGTGTTCAACTCCAGATAAGCCACCCTGTTGGAGTTACAGACTGAGAGGAGCCTTCATGGGAAATATCAAACGAGGGATCCCATTTACAATGTCCTGGTTTGTAAGAATCTTATCAGAGATGCCCATCACCAGAATGAGTAAGGGCTGAAATCAGAAGTCCAAGGCTTTTGGCAGATTTATTGTCCATTCAAGGCTACAGAATTTACAGAAATACAGAAGTAAATTCTTAGTGTAATAAAAAAGTGTTGATGCTAAATTTGGGTATTCACAGCCAGCAATTTCTAACATGACAAACCAATGACAGTAAAATGAGTCAAAACACCACAGCTCAACACTTGATATATTATTTTGCTGTGCAATTTTCTGTCACGCCCCACACTCTCCCTCGCAAACAACGTTACATTCCCGGAACCTCTGCTTCCCAATCTCATCCCTGATTGAACCCAGCACATTCTCACATGCATCAGATTCCTCAAATTCTCACTCCCTAACCAATCATCCAATCACACCCCTTTCCTTTCAGTATTTAAACCCCCTTCGCACACCTTCCCACGCTCACTATTGAGAAGCCTATCTTAGTATTCTCCAGTGCGTGTTTCCTAACCTTTTTGACTGATCTCCCGTTACGAATCTTCTGCTTCTGCCTCTTGACCTCGCCTTCTGGATTTTGCCTTTGAATTGTTTGACTATCTCTTGTTACCGGACCCTTTGCCTCCCTTATCGACCCTGCCTTTGGATTTTGTCTTTTGGATTGTCCCTTTGCTACTCTGTGTCCTGTGGGATTCCGGTCACGCATAAGGATCCTCCTATTCCACGTATTGGTTCCCTGACAGAATAGTGAGCCCTATTAAAATGGATCCAGCGGACCAGAGTCAACTTTCTATTCTCCTTGAACACTCCCGGAATCTGGACCTGCTAACTACTGCAGTCCAGCAACTAGCTGACCACTTTGCACTTCCGCCGTCTCCCCCACCTGCAGCTCCTGCCCCTGCACCCCCGCTTCAAACACAAACTAATCTTCTACCCCCTCCCCTCCCGGAAAAATTTGATGGCGACTCCTCCAGTTGTCAGGGCTTTGTGACTCAATGTCAGATGGCTTTCCACATCCGTCCAGACTGCTTCCCCACCGATGGAGAAAGAATTGCTTTTATGGTTTCTTGCCTCTCTGGACGAGCTCTGGAATGGGCTGGACATCTCCTCTCTCGAAACGCTCCTGAGACTGCTAACTTCCACCTTTTTCAGACAGCTCTACAATCTGCCTTTGGGCAGTTGCACTCTCGCCACCTCATTGTTGCACGCCTCACTTCCCTTACTCAAGGATCTCGCTCTTTTCAGGACTACTCTTCCGAATTCCGTTTTCTGGCTGCTCAACTCGCTTGGGATCACAATGCCCTGATTCACTACTTCCGCCTTGGATTATCTGATGAACTCAAGGATCACGTTGTGCACCTGCCCCTGGACTTCCCATCACTTGACTCCTTCATTTCTCGAGTTTTTGAACTAGAGCTCAGGCTGCAACAGCGAAGGTCGGACAATCGGACCCCTCCCACACCCTCCCAACTGCCTTCCTTCCATAGACTGACCTCCGAGGAAAGAGATTGCCGACGTCGTGAGGGGCGTTGCCTTTACTGCGGTTCCCCTGATCACCTCCGAGCTGCCTGCCCCAGTCGCCCTCCTTGCTCCTATCCACCTGCTGTTATGGCCAGTGTCACTTCTTCCTCTCCCAGATCTGGACTCTTTCTCCCAGCCACCCTGTCATGGACTACTGGACAGACCTCTCTCTCTGCTTTTGTTGATTCGGACTCCGAAGAGAACTTCCTTGACTCTGGACTCGCTTCGTCCTGGAATATTCCCCGGTTGCCAGTCACCCAGCCCTTTCGGCTCCTCACTCTTGATGGCTCCCCCCTCTCCCCTGGTCTGGTGAAGTGGCAGACCCCTCCCCTCACTCTTCGCATCGGCGCCACCCACCAGGAGGTCATTCGGTTCTTTCTCATTCAATCCCCTTCTCACCCATTGGTTCTTGGTTTCCCGTGGTTACGGATTCACAACCCACACATCTCCTGGTCACAAGGGGAACTCACAGCCTGGGGTTCCCATTGCCTTTCGCATTGTTGTCAGCTTCCTCAGAAAGTTTCCGTCTCCTACATATCTCAAGATAACCTCCCCAATATCCCTTCCCAGTATTCGGATCTACACCTAGCCTTCAGTAAACAGAAGGCCCTATCCCTCCCGCCTCATCGCCCATCTGACTGTCCTATAGACCTAATTCCAGGGGTCCTACCCCCTAAGGGCCATGTCTATTCACTCTCCAACGAAGAGACTCAGGCTATGGAAGATTATATCCAGGAGTCCTTGGAATCTGGTTTCATCCGCCCCTCTTCCTCACCTGCCTGCGCCGGTTTCTTCTTTGTTAAAAAGAAAGACGGCTCTCTCAGACCCTGCATTGATTATCGCGGTCTGAATAACATAACTATCAAGAACAGCTATCCCCTCCCTCTGATTTCATCGGCTTTGGAATCACTCCGGGGCGCCACTATTTTTTCTAAACTGGATCTCCGCGGTGCGTATAATTTGATCCGCATTCGGGAGGGTGACGAATGGAAGACGGCATTCATTACTACCCACGGTCATTATGAATACCAAGTAATGCCGTTTGGACTGATTAATGCTCCTGCTGTTTTTCAGGGGTTCATGAATGACATCTTTAGGGATATCTTGCACAAATATGTCCTGGTATACCTGGATGATATTCTGATCTTTTCCCAAAGTCCCCAGGAACATGTCTCTCATGCGCGTGAGGTTCTTCATCGTTTGATTCAGAACAAACTCTACGCCAAATTGGAAAAGTGTACTTTCCATGTTACCAGAATCCACTTCCTTGGCTACATCCTCTCACCCCTGGGCATTGAAATTGACCCTGCCAAGACTGAATCCATACAAAACTGGCCAACCCCCCAGAATTTAAAACAAATTCAACGTTTCCTAGGATTTTCCAATTTTTACCGCCGTTTTATTAGGAATTTCAGCTCTGTCGTCTCCCCCATTACAGCCCTGACCCGAAAAGGTCATGATCAAGGGAAATGGACTCCTGAGGCAGACCAAGCTTTCCTTCATCTCAAGAGACTGTTCACCACAGCCCCCCTCCTCCATCACCCAGACCCCAACCTTCCATTCATTCTTGAGGTGGATGCCTCAGCCAACGGAGTCGGTGCCATATTATCTCAACGTCATGGAGAGAAGGGTATCCTCCACCCCTGCGCCTTTTTCTCCAAAAAATTGTCCCGGGCCGAGACTAATTATGATGTTGGAGACCGAGAACTACTGGCTATCAAGCTCGCCCTGGAGGAATGGAGACACTGGTTGGAGGGGGCCCTACACCCTTTTACTATTCTTACAGATCATAAGAATCTCTCTTACCTACAAACTGCCAAACGTTTGAATCCACGCCAGGCCCGCTGGTCACTTTTCTTTTCTAGGTTCCATTTTTTTATTACTTATACACCGGGATCCAAGAACATAAAGGCTGACGCCCTATCTCGCCTCCATGATCCCCCTGGCTTTTTGGACCCTCCTGAACCCATTATACCCCCTGAGAGAATTGTGGCTGCTATTAGATGGGACCTGGAGAACCAAATCAAACGTGCACTTCACAACCAAACCGTTCCCCCTCAGTGTCCTCCAGACAGACTCTTTGTTCCGGATACCTTACGCTCCACTGTTCTTCGCTGGGGTCATGACTCACTATTTGCAGGTCACCCCGGTGTCAAACGTTCCTTGGAATTCATCTCTAGACATTTCTGGTGGCCTTCTATGAGGACTGATGTTACTGGGTTCGTGCAGGCCTGTCCCATCTGTGCCATGTCCAAATCCTCCCGTCTCAAGAAGCCCGGTTTACTCCAACCACTCCCAACCCCTAGAAGACCTTGGTCCCACATCTCAGTGGATTTTCTTACAGATCTTCCTGAGAGTCAAGGCAAAACTACCATTATGGTCGTGGTAGATAGATTCTCGAAGTCGGCTCATTTCATTCCTCTTCCTGCCCTCCCATCTGCTCAAGACATGGCTGACCTCTTCATTCTTCATGTCTTCAGACTTCACGGCATTCCTGAGGATATCGTATCAGATCGAGGACCTCAATTCATTTCAAGATTCTGGAGAACTTTTTGCAAATCTCTCGGGACTTCCACATCTCTCACGTCTGGCTATCATCCTGAATCCAATGGACTGACGGAAAGAACCAACCAGGACCTTCTTACTTACCTTCGATCTTACGTCTCTGCTTCTCAAGATGACTGGGTCTCTCTCCTCCCCTGGGCTGAGTATGCTCATAACTCTCTCTCTTCCTCCACCACTGGGATGTCTCCCTTCTATTGCTCCCTGGGATACCAACCCTCTCTTCTCCCGGACTCTATCCCTGATTCGGATATTCCCTGCCTCCAGACGCGCCTCACTTTCCTCAAGAGGATTTGGAGACAAGCCAGATCCGCCCTCCTGAAGACCTCCTTGCGGCAGAAGACCACCGCTGACCGTCATCGACGACCTGTGCCCAGACTACGACGAGGACAGTTTGTCTGGCTGTCTACTAAAAACTTGCCCCTTAGACAGCCTTCACATAAGTTGGGACCCCGTTTTATTGGACCTTTTCGCATCCTCTCCCAGCTCACCCCTGTAACCTATCGTCTTGCTCTTCCTCCAACTCTCATGGTGCACCCCTCCTTCCACGTCTCTCTCCTGAAACCCTACCACAGATCCCCCCTCTCCCGGCCTCGGCCACCTCCACCCCCACCACGACTCGTTGATGGTCTGCCTTCCTACACGGTCAATAAGATCTTGGATGCCCGCTGGCTCCGAGGTCGCCAACAATTTCTAGTCGACTGGGAGGGCTATGGTCCTGAGGAACGTTCCTGGGTCTGGGAGAAAGATATTTTGGATCGCAGCCTCATTGATGACTTTGTTCGTACTCGCTCTCTGAGGTCGTCAGGAGCCGACCCTAAAGGGGGGGGTACTGTCACGCCCCACACTCTCCCTCGCAAACAACGTTACATTCCCGGAACCTCTGCTTCCCAATCTCATCCCTGATTGAACCCAGCACATTCTCACATGCATCAGATTCCTCAAATTCTCACTCCCTAACCAATCATCCAATCACACCCCTTTCCTTTCAGTATTTAAACCCCCTTCGCACACCTTCCCACGCTCACTATTGAGAAGCCTATCTTAGTATTCTCCAGTGCGTGTTTCCTAACCTTTTTGACTGATCTCCCGTTACGAATCTTCTGCTTCTGCCTCTTGACCTCGCCTTCTGGATTTTGCCTTTGAATTGTTTGACTATCTCTTGTTACCGGACCCTTTGCCTCCCTTATCGACCCTGCCTTTGGATTTTGTCTTTTGGATTGTCCCTTTGCTACTCTGTGTCCTGTGGGATTCCGGTCACGCATAAGGATCCTCCTATTCCACGTATTGGTTCCCTGACATTTTCATCAAAAAATTGAAGGTTGCTGCAAGTGATCGATGGTAACATGACTACATTGATCACATCCGGGGGCCTCATTTGCTGCCTTTCATACAGCCTCATCCTGTTGTGACAGCATTGTGGCAGGAACATGTATGCCTTTGTGCTGCTCACGTAACTATGACTATATTGTATACAAGAATGCAACAGTTATGCCATTGATAACTAGTTTACCAAGATAGAAACCTATTAATAGTGAGATGAGCTGGGATAACAGGATTATGTGTATTTACTGCTACAATGAGCAGTAAAGTGCATTAGCTTTTCACTGGCTATTAGAAATCAATTGATAGGACATCAAGCAGTTTCTACACATGCAGTCAAAGTAAACTATATATGATTTTATTGATACTTATAAGCATATTAAACCAAAAAATGTAAGAATATACATAAAACAATCAACTGGATAAAAATCACTGATCTTTCACTTAAACGTTTGTAAAGATACAAAGTTATTAGGGTTTGTGACACTCCCTGGTGTGGGGTTTTTAACAGGTGGACCCAAAATAACAAAACAAAACCTAGCTCTTCTTCAAACTCCTGACTGGCTTTTTCAGTCCCTAACTAATAACCTGGACAGCAAGCTGCTTTCCAGTTTTTCTTAACAGTCTTTCTCTGAGACACTTAAGAAAACATTTCCAAAATCTTAAAAAGCACAGTTTATCTATTCTAATCGATCAGTCAGTCTGTTGCTTACTTCCTTCGCCCTCTCTGGTGCAGCTCAGTTCTAACTTGGCAGATAATGACTGACAGTTTGAAGCCTCAGCCTCAGCTTCTCATACCTGACCAATTGTCTTGGATCAACTATTCAGCTTCTCAATCCCCACAGTTGGGGAATGGGATTTAGACATGAATCTCCATCTTGTCTGGAGTCCTATGACCTGTCATAGGATAAAAAACACATATAAAAATAAATCAGAATCAGAACCAGAATTCAGAATCACTTTATTTGCCAAGTATGATAAATGTATGAGGAATCTGGCCTGGTGTCTCGGAGCAAAAATATAGAAATAATTCAGTAATACATGTCCAGTTCACAGAAAGAACATACACAGGTCCACAATTATATACACACTACATCCTGTATTCATGTGTTTTGGTTAAGCAGAAGTCTTTCTAAAAATCCTTTCCAATATAAAAAAAAACATTGCTTGCTACAGATGCGACATCTGGAGTTCAGTTATAAGTGAGCTGGACCATGCGAGTCCAGCGTCTTTGAATGAAGAAGTACAGAAACTCACAAAACAACATCAGCAACCTGGTGCAAAGCACTTGTCACAAATGTAGAGCTTGTATTGTTACCAATGGTGTTGGTGTGCTACCTCTGTTGATCAGCTACAATATTAATTATAATAATGATTTATTTTGATTCATAATTTATAAAATATATATTTAAGATTCCACATAGCACTCCCTGGTTATCTCCAGTCAACACTGAGAGACAGACTCAAGTGGTGATAGGCACTCAAGGCTGCCCAAAAGAAGTGAGTGAAGTGCAGCTATGCATTCTCTCAATGCTTATACTTGACTCAATACTGGAACAAGAACATTTTGGAAGGCAACAGCTGTTAATCAGCCTGTGTCAGCTTAGGACCTGCAGTAAATTTGTCTTGTCTAAATCCCTCCATGCAGAAGAGAGTAGAGCGGGTAAGCTGTTATTCGCTGGTAAGTGCAATAATTTAGAGGTGATTTTTTATCATGTATTTCTTAAGGCTTTTATTTTAACATAATAATTTTATTAATAAGCACTTATCAAGAAACAGAATGTGCTCTATAATAGAATACATACTGTAGAATACACTATGGTGAGGAAATAAATTGTGGGGACAATTTCCTAACTGACTTTGTGAAACCAATTGTTTAAAGTTACGTATTAAAATCTTTATTGAAAAGACAAGATTTCTTTAAGCACATTTTAAAAGTGTTTGAAAGTGTTGACAGCTTAAGAGTCACTAATGAATTTGGACAATGAGTTACAGAGATGTGGTGGACTGAAGAAAGCCTTTTTGTGCATAAATTCAGCCTTCTCTTCTGCAGATCAGAGATTAAAACATGGTCTATTAAATAATGGATAAAATAAACAAACAAGTCCCTTGTAAATTGTCAGTCAGATCTGCTGTATACTTCAGCTAAATGCATTTTACAGAGAATGGGAGTAATGAGCTGATGCAGAGGCATCATCCAAAAACACAGAATAGTCTCACTTGTGATGTATTGTTACTCGATGGTGACAAAGACAGTTTAAGACTTATTGCCAATGGGCATAAACACAGCAAGTTGGAATCTTTTTGTAATTTTTCTTAAATCATGCATATTGCAATCACTGACAATTTAGACTAACAATCAAGCAATAAATTGTGATATTGTTTCACATGGTGTATATTTTTAGCTGGCAGCACCTTATTGTCTGACCATTATTTGTTGTACTGTTCACATTTAAAAGATGTTAGTATTAATGTGTGTAAGGACTATTACATGCTGGCCTGAGACTTCCCTTTTAAGAGAACCAGTGATTATACCTTTAAAGATCCGGTTCTAGAACATTATAGGGAGGATTCACTTCTTGAGGGAGAAAACATTTGCCAAGAAATTGAAAATTTAGAAGAAGAGTTTTGAAGAGGTGAGATTATTAAAAGGTGGAATAGTATTGCTTTCTAGAGCTAAGAATGGTTTTATAAAGGTACAGTATACATTATTTCCTGAAATGGTGCAAATATATTTTCTCTACTGTTGCATTTAAAAGTACTTATGGAGAACTGTCAAAGTACAGAAGATATTATTTTCACAGCTTTTATAATAGCTGCTTTGATTTGGCAAGATTGTTTTCTTCACAATCAGGATTGTGGATTACATATTGCAATTGGATTTTGCATGTTTTTGCTCTGGAACTGTTAACTAGTTTGTTTTTCATTAAAGTACTTCATACAGTATAAATACTGTCTATTGTTTTTCTATGCTATCCCCTTATTGTGAGTATTGATGATTGGGTGTGGTGTATATAATCAATGTAAAGTATGTTAACATTTAGAATATATATTCCCATTTAGGGTCTTCCAATCCTTTTGTACTTAATTACATTATCTTTTTCAAATTGTGGACAGGTAAACATTTAAACTAGAATGGAAAGGAGGAGAAGTTAAACAAAAATCTAAAAGGAAGATAAATGTTGAGTAAATTAAAAGGAAAACAAAAAGGAAAAACAAAAAAGCAGGATAATTAATTCTAGATTCATAAAATGATACCACTTTTGCAGGCAATAATGATGTAATCAGAATCATAGAAACGTGTTTAATTGAAAATGATGGAACTTAATATCAGTGAAATCTTAAAATAATAATAATAATAATAATGAGCTATATAAGTGTAAGCTATAATAATAATATTTGCTAACACATATATACTCCATTCAAAGCGCTTTACATTTGTTTTTTTTTATGGGGACTCCCCTCCACTACCACCAACGTGCAGCATCCACCTGGATGATGCGATGGCAGCCACAGTGTGCCAGGACACTCACCACACATCAGCTATCAGTAGGGAGGAAAACGGAGCGAGGAAACCAATTCACAGATGGGATTATTAGGAGGCCATGATTGGTAAAGGCCAATGGGAAATTTGGCCAGGACACCGGGGTTACACCACTACTCTTTTCGAGAAATGCCCTGGGATTTTTAATGACCACAGAGAGTCAGGACCTCAGTTTTATGTCTCATCCAAAGGACGGCACCTTTTTACAGTATAGTGTCCCCATCACTATACTGGGGAATTAAGACCCACATGGACCGCAGGGTGCGCACCCCCTGCTGGCCTCACTAACACCTCTTCCAGCAGCAACCTTAGTTTTTCCGGGAGGTGCTGACCAGGCTCACACCTGCTTAGCTTCGGTGGGTTACCATTTGTGAGTTGCAGGGTGATATAGGAACAGTTCTGCATAGGATCATGGTTTTTGTTGGCTTATTCTGAAACCCATGAATGTTAACTTCCTGTGTGCACAGCTGGACTTGCTGCATGACTAGCAGAAATTAGCATTGTTCTCACCTATTAGCATCAAGTCAGGTTTGTAGACAACTGGTGATTTCAATTAAGGGACTATCAAAAAAGAAAAGTAATTTCAAAATTCCATTTACTAACTAGCAGGGGTATTTGGCAGATTTGTGCAACAATTTACTCTAGAGGAGCATTAGCATCAAAATCACACAGCCAAAGGGAAAAGATTATTATTGTTCATTAGTGTTCCTGGTTTTAATATTACAATATTTACTATTTCCACAAATGTAAATGAATAAAATGATAGTGGGAATTACACTTAATAGCTTCAAAATAATTGTAATAAAGAAGTAAATGTCTTTACATTTTAAGCATGAATAACAAAACAATTAACAGAATAAATAGAATTTAACAGCATAGGTAGCTGTATTAATTTCTTCCTCTGAGGAGAATCCAGCTTTAGCTTAATGGTGAAACCAGATATTGAGATTGCATTTAATCTTACACCCAATATTGGAACTCTATTTAAACATGTTTTTTAATATCTTTACATTATTCAGGATTATAGTGAATGATGGTGATATTCCACAGATTCTGATATCATCTTAAGAAATCAGGTTATGTGTACTGTATGTTCATTGTAAGTACTGTAACCAAGGAACTTTTTTATTTAACACTGGCTGGCAGGTGCGTTGTAATATAGTATTTCTTTCAATGTTATCCACCATTTAAATTCCCTTAGGAGCATTAGGTAATTTTCCATTATATGTAATTTTATTTTAGTGTTATGTGTTATAATTTGTCTACAATGGATGATCACTGAACATTTCACCACTGATGTTGCTTCCTATTTGAAATATACAGTGTATTATTACTGAAACCCTTCACATTATGCACAAAACATTCTTTTAGTGTTTTTCTTTCAGAATAAGTTATTTATAATAATTAGTTTCTTCTGCCAAAAAGCACTGAAAAGCACTACGTGCCGGAAAATAATTAAAGAAAAAGATGCATACCTAAATCTGCAAAAAGATGCAGACCCACAATTAATTTGAAAGTGGTTTTGTCAAATTTCTGAGTATAAGAGATGAACGTGAGGTCTGAGATAAGTATGCTGCACTTTTCAGCTACTTTTTCAGACTTTTCATTATAATACTGCTTTAACGTCTACATATTTAAGAGAACATCTATGACTACATTGAGATATGTGTGTTGCATAGCTCTCCATTTCAACGTTTTCTCCCTTTACCTGGATGTTAATAGAGTTAATAGATTTCTAGGGGGTCAAACAGATCAAACAGGAAATGATGGTCTGTTGCCGGTCTGCTACAGATGCAGCCATTCAAAATGGGTGAGGTATTTCGCGGCAAACCCCGGTGGGCGTGTCACGGTATCACGCGGTATCACGCATTTCACGTGTGTCACGTGACTAACTATCCGGCGTCGCCTTGTAAAACCGCCAGGGGGAGCTTAACCTCTCATGTACAGCATTTGAGCCTTTAATTTTGAACTGTGTATTACAGCATGTTAATCATCAGTCATTAAAATGTTGGTATATTTTATGAAAGCAAGATTGCTCAGTTGGACAAAAGTACACAACCTACCTTTATCAGAAATATTTATTCATCAAACCCTTTACTGAAGATATTACTAATAGTATTAATAATGGATGACTTTGGACAAGCTGTATACTCAAAGTATAATTTCTTTAGCACATTTGTACAAGCACTTGGAATCTGTCCAAGCCATACTTTGTCAGGCATTTTGTTTTACTTCAACGGGCATAAAAACTTCCTTGCTTTTAACAGGGCGTTTCATAATTTCTAGCTACGAAAATGATTTAAAATGCGACACCTATCATTCAACTAGAGCTTAAAATATCACAAGGAAAAATACACACCGGTATTCCATTTCTTCCTAAACATTGTAAGCTTCGAAGTCTTTAACTAACGTGATACC
The DNA here is from genome assembly GCF_040954835.1 of Lepisosteus oculatus. NCBI lineage: Eukaryota > Metazoa > Chordata > Actinopteri > Semionotiformes > Lepisosteidae > Lepisosteus > Lepisosteus oculatus. The sequence continues at coordinate 21,057,079 of NC_090700.1, forward strand.
GGAGTCAACAAGCATACTTTTAGAATTTGATAAAAAGGGAATATAATATGGAATCGCGTATCTAAAGAATTTATTAACGGTATGATTATATCCGTGTACTGCGGCAGGGCTGTGTAGGGCTGTTTCGCCTGCCTGTTCATGTGAGCTGTCTTGTAGCCTACTGGTCTAGGTGTGTGACTACCAACTGGCAGGTTGTGTGTTCGAATCCAGCTGGTGCTGGACTTTTCATTTTTATTTATTTATTTTTTAATCGCGTAACATAAACATATTACCGTATGCAAACTGTACTGTATACAATATGTATATGTATATTTAATGTCTTAACTGTGCCCGTTTAAGTATTGAATATTCATATCTAATTTTACCACTGAAGGGAAATCTTAACATAAACATACAGTATATGGCTGGTCTCGGTACTTTAAAGAAAAAAATACACACCGGTATTCCATTTCTCCCTAAACATTGTAAGCTTCGAAGTCTTTAACTAACGTGATACCGGAGTCAACAAGCATACTTTTAGAATTTGATTAAAAGGGAATATAATATGGAATCGCGTATCTCAAGAAATTAATAACGATATAATTATATTCATGTTGCAAAAGAACTGCAACGGACATAAAAACTCCCTTGCATGGTTTCATTACGACCAGAATCGGTCTTGAGATATTTTTAACTTGATTTACAGTATTTGAGAGGTATGTCTTAACACCGATACTACAGTGCTTAAGTACTGCTCACGTATATGTTTCTAGGTTTATATTATGCATTACATACGGTCAAATTACTTTTGAGCAACTAATAAGAAGCGCGAAACGGTATGCGTTTTAGTTTCGTTTTGTGCTGGGACCCGTGGATTGATTAGAGATATCAAGTACATACAAGTCATTTTTTAAATGTTGTAGTTCGTCTTGAAAAAATGTTACGAGTACATCATCTACATCAACAATTACACAGGTTCTGTTTCCATATTGTGGATTTTGGTTACGTAATATTATTTTCTAGATTTCACATTGTGAATATGATGGGATGTCTGATGGGATGTTTCTAAAAATCCATCCTCTGTAAAACGTCTTCTCTAGTTGTCCTGCATATGTATTCGCTAATGAAGCTGTGTGTTCTGAGCCTGGATCTCTACATTTCTGTATGAACCAGCTTAGAGGGCTAAAGACAGCTTGTGTTTAAATTGACTTGATGTGACTTGTTCTGTGCCAAGTCACATTATTTTATAGCGTTTTTAAAGCGTTATCAAATACGGTGTTACTGTAGTTTACTGAGTTCCATGTCACATGGTCTGTGATTGAAACCTATAAAACCGGTTTAATTCATCACAGCCAGCACTCTTCAGGTGTGAGGGTCTTCTGCTCAGATTGAAACGCTAAAATGTTTGTGTATATTCTAATGGTAGTGGGGGAAGGGTGTGTGGGAACACCCTGCATTGGAGATCTATGTTCTTCACACCTGAAACATTTTCTCTGAAAGGATTTTCTTCGCAGTTTAACCGATCTTGTTACAGCATGTTACAGTTTACTATTATTAACCATATTAATTTTAAGTGCTTAATGTAAAATCTTGTAAAAATATATTTTCATTTTTCAAATATACATTAATATACATTAAGTCTGACTATCATATAATAAGTTAAATACAAAACTAAAGAAAAAATAGGGTTAAATATAATTCAAAATATTTTGCTAACAATGTTAACTGTTTATGAATAATAAAATGTATTAACTAAGGAGTAGGATGGCACAGTTGTTAGTATGTTTTTTGTTTTGTTTCTTTTTCATAAATACAACAGTAGTACCTGATGTCTCAGTGGCTTTCAAAATTAAATTATGCATGCAAACCTGTGAACTAGAAAGATAACTAAGATATCCATCCATTATATTCCATAATATCCATGAAATATATGGTGCTGAAATACAGTATGTGTGACGCATAAAAGACACCAAGGGATTGGGTGAGCTCCCATCACAAAAAAAAAACTGCGAACCTGCACTACAGCGACCATAGTACAGTATGGAGACCAAGGCGTTTTACGGGAAGAGACGGGATGCTTCTGCCGCCCCAGCTTCCAAAGATCGAAGGGTAAGCAAACACAGCAGACTTCATCTGAAATACGCGATTACAACGCATATTACAAGGTATTATTGCCGTTTTGAATTTTAAATTCAATTATAATTATTTCTTCGTAGCCTGTTCTTCAAGAAAACACCGCATGGGCGAAACGATCTACCACCAGGACAGTAAAAAAGAAAGCGGTAAGACGGAAAAAAAGAAAAGTTTATTTTGACTTCTGTTCCGCGACTGATGAATACTACTGTGTGACTTTATTTCTTACATGAATTATGTTATTTTGCCACAGGCCGTGGGTCTCTACTCTCGGCCACTGGCCAGGGTGCCAACCTGTAGAAGCAGCACCTGTATGGAGACATTTCGGCAGCAGCGGGAGCATTACGATGCATTACTGGGGAGGATTGGGAGGCTAGAGTTCCAGCAGTCAAACAGTTGAGCAGCTGTCTCCCAAAAAGTGCCTCTCCCCGCCGCGCAGGCTGCAATGCCTGGCAGAAGCTCTGCCCCCCGCAGAGCACACACCGCCTCAGGACACTCCATCCTGACCTCTCAGTTCACCACCGCGCAGGAATCTGTTGATGCTGTCCCCGCCGGCTATCTCCCCCCAGAAAGCACAGCGGAACTCACAGATGCCAGTGGGACGAATAATTCTCCCAGATGTCCAACTGCTACCCATCACCCAGGAGAGGGACGGGGGGTTGTACTTGCAGTGCATCGGCATAGACGGGAAAGCAAGTGCCGACCGCTACGCCGCCCTCGTGTTTCGAAATCTTGTGACTTTTGAAATTTACTGGGGGTGGACCACGTCTGTAAATTTCAATGGGTCCAGAGGCAAAAGTGCCTTGCCTTGCAATCTCCGGAAAACCATTAGTACGATGGTGAATCGGAGATTCTCAACCCTTGCTGCGTACGACTGGAAAAGAATTCGTGATCGGATCAACGAAATGCTTCGTAGGAGGAGGCGGTCTTTTCCTCTTGTCTAACAGTCTGTCCACAAACAAAACATTCCTGTTAGACAAGAGGAATTGAAAAAAAAACAATGTTGTCAATGAAAACCGGTGTGTGTGTCTCTCCATGCTGGATGACCCTCTCACAAACTGCTGAATGAATAAAATAATTTTATTGAAAACGAGTTTGTGATTGTCTGGTCTTTAAATTCTGGAGATACGCGATTCCATATTATATTCCCTTTTAATCAAATTCTAAAAGTATGCTTGTTGACTCCGGTATCGCGTTAGTTAAAGACTTCGATGCTTAAAATGTTTAGGGAGAAATGGAATACTGGTGTGTATGTTTTCTTTAAAGTACCGAGACCAGCCATATACTGTATGTTTAAGTTCCAAAATTAATATCGTTTATGGGCTTCACACGCGTTGCAGTATGCTCAGGCACTAAGTAAAAGGAGATGCTTCGTATTGCTTGACTAATTTTAAAAACTAGGTTATAAATGCAGGCGCTGCTCTGGTGCGTCGGCTCCTACACAGTGCCTGTCTGCCGTAAGCGTTACAATATACATACAGTACCCAACACTGCTTGTACCCATCTGTCATGCAAATAAAACACCTTGAATTGAATTGAATTGAGGGGAGAAGGGGGGGATACTAAAGCCAATACTGGCTCAATGGGCTTTGACGTGCTAATGCGTTGGTTTAACGGTCCGGGTGTGGCAGGCTTCCAATGTCAACTCGACTCGATTAGAAGACAATGAACGTATTTTAGCCCTAAATGAATTAATAGCAAACATGGTTTACATAAAATACATTTTTCCAAGAAAGTTTATAATAATACGATCTATAGTTGAAATCTGAGCCTACTTTAAAAATAAAGGAAAAGCATTTTCAGAGAGCAATCACGCTGTGTTTATGTAGAAAAAGTGATTAGGTTTATGAGCAATCTAATTACCTATTCGCTTAAAACGCTATATAAAATAAAGTTTATTTAGAGATAAATGATCAGTGTCGCAGTTTAAATAATGTGAGTCAGTAAACTAACACAGCGCCACCGGATTTAATAACGCAATAAAAACGCTATAAAATAATGTGACACAGTACAGCACAGTACAATAATACTGACCATGACTTTAGAAGCATAAATTACCTTACACTCAATTTAAACACAAGCTGTCTTTCTGTATGAACCTCTAAGCTGGTTCATACAGAAAATGTAGAAATGCATTAGCCTGATCATGATTAAAAAACACATAATTAAACACACGTTTGCGATTTAAATCAGAACACGATTTAAATCAATATAAATGTTTATATTGTAACACATACTGTCCAGCCTCCATTTCTCTATAAAAATTTACTGTTGCACACACACACACAATAGAAGCAGGAACCGCTGTCAGAAGGGAAGATATGTTCAAAATATCGCAAATATCGATCATGTTGCGATATTTTGAAATATAAAAGTCAATTGATTGTCCATAATATCGCTTACCTATTTTTTCGGAGAAATGTTTGTTAAAATAAAAGTCCAGCACCAGCTGGATTTGAACACACAACCTGCCAGTTGGTAGTCACACACCTAGACCAGTAGGCTACAAGAGAGCTCGCATGATCAGGCAGGCGAAACAGCCCTACACAGCTCTGCCGCAGTACACGGATATAATCATACCGTTATTAAATTCTTTAGATACGCGATCCCATATTATATTCCCTTTTAATCAAATTCTAAAAGTATGCTTGTTGACTCCGGTATCACGTTAGTTAAAGACTTCGAAGCTTACAATGTTTAGGGAGAAATGGAATACTGGTGTGTATTTTTTTCTTTAAAGTACCAAGACCAGCTATATACTGTATGTTTACGTTCCAAAATTAATATCGTTTATGGTCTTCACACGCGTTACAGTATGCTCCTATTCTTTTTATGCTCAGCTACTAAGATTTCCCTTCAGTGGTAAAATTCAATCTCTACAACGGGCACAGTAAAGACGTTTACAGTAAGTCTTTCTACGACAGACCAACGGACCACGAGTGCCCCTGTCGGTCAACCAATCACGCACCGCGGTACCCTGTGTCATCATACCTGCGGTATCTGTACCACGGTGTCTGTACCGCGCACTTTGAATGGCTGCATCTGTAAATTGACTCCAATCCAGTCGATCACCAAGATCTTAGGCTGGTTTAATGCCACCAGTGTCTGACAGTTTTCCTCTCAGACACAGGAATATAGACAAGTTGTCCTTTTGCTGTGATTTTGTTCTTTAGCAACACAAAATATCTGCAGTGACACAGGATACATGTGGTCATAAGTGAATGCTATAGGGTCAAATCCATGTATAACGACCTTTGTGTGGGAGAACATTCATTATCCATTTCACTCTCTGCAGTCACATGATGCCCCAATGAAAAAATGAGTACAGCTGAATTTGAATTAGAAGATCATCATTAACATTAGACAGCTCTGCTCATTGCACAGAACAACATAATTATTCATCATTAGACAGTTACATTGAAAATAAACTACGAAATGAAATGTTTCTTCCATAACTGGTGTTTACACATTAGAAAGTTAAGAGTTCACTAATTGTCTACTGGCATATGCTAACACCTACACCCTTATGACAGATATACTGTAGCTCATTTAAAAAATTAACAGCTTTTTTAATTATTTGCAATGACTGATATTAGTCAATTATGAAATATTTTAGATAATTCAGATTTCATTCTAACATCTTATCATTCAAGGTGATTTAACAATTTTACCAGGAAAATTATATAACCCACATAACCAACAGTAAGGTTATACAATCCATAACAAGACAATACAATTTACTTCTTCTTTAACACACAATTATTATAATTCATTTTTGCAATTATAGTCTTCATTGAGTCCTGGATTGCCATCACTTGGGATATTATCTTAATTAATTCTGCACACTTCGTTGGGAGTCACAAATCTTTACAGCCATCAGAAACTGACAAACTGGATCAGCAGACAAGATTTTACATTGTATTACATTGTATTGATGGAGATGGTAATTTTGAGGAACTTTAAAACCAAAAAAAGAGCTGTAAAATAATAGTCAATACCAGAAATAGGCATGTTGCTTCATCTGTATGGTTGGGTATTTAAAGCTTCACCAATCTCTGAGCAAAATTTTATATCTATGCCTGTCCTAAATCTGGCCATAATAAACTTCAATCTCTTATACTGTGCTTAACAAAGCAATTTTACAGTAATGCCCAGCCATGACTTTGATAAGAATGATACCTGGTCATAGGGACATTGTAAAGGTGTGCTTATTTTGAAGCTCCCTAATTATTATGGTGCAGCCTGGCTCCTCTCAGTCTGCTATCTCCCTTTTGTCCAAAACAATGGATCAGAGATCACTGAGCATCACTCAAAAGATGAGAAACTAACGAGGAACTAATGAGTGGATATCAAGATTATACCTGATGACAGCATAACTAATAACTAATTGTTATTTCCTGCTTTCACTGGTAAGCTTGTTGGTTCACTTTTCTTCTCTCTCCATCTGACTTGGCAATCTGACTTAACCAACTGCGTTGTTGCAAGCAGTCTTATGTTTTGCAAATCAATTGTTATTTTTGCCTAATCAATGAAAATAAGACAGGTTTATTTCATGCTGAAAAGAGAAAAAAAGAAACAACATTTTGGTTGTGTAGCCTTCCTTGGTTTTTGGGAACTCCAAAACAAAACACATAGCTCAAACATAAATTTTACTTTATGTAAATTATAAATGCTTTGCAATGTAATTGTTAAAAAAAACATTAAATGAAGATGATCAACAACAATAATAACCTTCCTTTTTTCCTCCAAGAAGTGATTATTGGTCTCAGGTTTGTTATCAAATGATATGTTATACATGTTCTGTATGTTTTTGTCTTTATTTAAATCTATTATGTGTAAGTTATCTTATATACGTGTTGGGCTCCTCTGTTTATAAAAGACATCCTGCACTTACACAAAATATAAATCAAGGTTCACAGTGTTTCCTGGTTTTGATGTTAAAGGAAAAACTCCTTCTCCCACGACAACACTATGCTAACCCAACAAACCCTATGGTTTACCAACTAGACTCAAAATCATGCTTGTCTACTCAAAAAATATACACCAAAGACAAACCCATGTGAAAATGTGGACATTCCAGACAGTAGTGTCATAGAGTGACAAAAGTGAGGCATCAATTTGTGGGCTGTTTTTTGAGTTATACACATAATGTGCAGTTATTGTGTTGAGTGTTGATGTTTTTCTTAACTTTCATGTCTGTATCTCATTCCTTTTTAAAAATTTTCTGCTGATACCTTCATGGATTGAGTGACACACTGTTTGCCTAGACAACCGTGAAATACCATACAGTCTGATGTGCTGCATAATATGTGTGGGAATACTGGGCCGATGGGGATTGGACCTGGATCAAAGAGACAGAAAGTAAACAGAAAAAATAAACCAAAATGCTTGTTTGCATGCAAACATCATCTACAAATAGCTCCCACTTGTTTACATCTGCCTTTCTCCTCTGGTCATCTGGACATCTCATTCTGGAGTCCTAGCTCATGTGTCAAGCTCCTGGAAAGTGACCTCTACAGTACCTTTGAAAGTAGAAGCATTTTTTCTTTCTACAGTACCTTGCCTTGTTTCTTTCTGCAGATGGCCATGGCAAAGGAGGTCCAATGGAACATATTAATGTAGATCAGAACACTGGCATTGAGGTTTTTAATTTAAGGATGACCAGTTTGGCAAAGTGGTGGATGCAGGAAGAATTTGTTTTGTTTTGAACATGACAAGGGACAGAGAGAGACGAGAAAGTGTTCCTTGACATTTTTTCTACTCTTTAATGAGGTTTTATGAGACCTATTTGTTCTTTTTGTGTGTCCCTTGAGGATAGTTTTTTTCTCCCTTTGTTCCTTTTTATGAGTGTTGAAAGATAGGATTATTTATTGGACTTTTGAGTAGCTATTAGAATAAAGCTGTTATATGTAATCTACCTGTCTTGTGCTGGTCTCTGGGTGCACTGGTCATTCCGTGATAAAACAGCCTATTCCCTCTGGGAGAGAACGGTCCTTCTGGTGGTGTTGGCTATAGTTTCTGAAAAATGTCACTATAAATACATTAACAATTAATTGCATACAACAGGTTAGCTATTCAAAGGGAACAAGGTCATCTTCTAGTGGCATCCCGTTTGACATTGTGTTCCTTAGTCTATGTTCAGAGTGTAGCCTGCCACAGTTGGTTTGAGAAACAAGACTTAATGATTCCATGATATTGTAATAGATATACAGTATAAAATGTGTACTGTGCAGAGTACCGAGGCACTTTACACTTGTAGTCAGGAATTCCATTTCCAAATAAATAGCAAATATCAGTGACTAGTACAGTATGAACTGTACCTGAAGAAGTAATTTAAATAATTTATTTTCCCTTTTCTTCTTTTTTCTTTGAACATTTTCTTTTCCCCTTCTACACTGTTTATCCATCGTTTGGTTGTTTATCTCTGAGAATAATAATGATGATTTTGCATTTTCGAAGAACTTTACTTTTTTACTAATAACAAAACATAGATCATTAATATAAATTAAGAAGAACAGTAGTCCTAATAATATATTATGGTACTGCACAGATTACATCGCACCAGTGTGAGCACATACCCTTTTACATGAGCTGTTTGTTTTACCAAATCCAAATACATGCATTTCTTCAAATACCTGTCACGATATTAGTCCCCCCTCCTTAAGGGTGCTCCAGCCCTTTCACGTGAGACTTTATTCTGTGCACTTGTTCCCTATTCCCAGCCCACCTTAAAAGCCAGGCGCTGACGCTTATCCGGTCTCTGCATCTGATTTCCATATCTTGCGAGTCTGGGACCTGGAAGTGCCTGGTCCCGTTAAGGTTTTAACCTCTGTTCTCGTTCCCGTTCCTGTTCCCTGTCCGCCGGTTCCGACTCGGCCTTCGTGGTTTTAACTTCGTGTTTTGATGGATCTCCTGGTTTTGGACTTACTCGTGTGTTTTGGATACTCTAAGGATTACACTTTTGGATTGTTCGCCTCGGCCACACCTCCCCCGTGCACCAGCACACCTTGGACACGCCCCCCTGTCTTCAGCCTTGTATTCCTGCATGATGTTTCCCCAGTGTTTCCCCACTTCGTCGGATTGTGTCGTCCGCATAGGGTCCGGAAAGAACTGTTCGTTACAATACCTATGACCCACCATTTCAGATTTGATCTTTAATCCTTATCAGAAGCCTATAAATTTAAGTATGTCATCTTGTTTACTCCGTGTATATCCAATACTTCTATTGCCTATTCAAATAACTATAACAAGTCAATTAAGCAAGACCTACCTTTTTCTGAATTCATGTTGATTACCCCCTTAATCATATTCTCTTGCCGATAATCTTCTAGTTTAGTTCTAATGATAATTTCTATAAGTTGCATTTAAAATAGACATTTGTTTTCCTTAGCCTTAGGCAAGCTGTTGATTTCTTCCTTTATATTTCCTTCATCCTTTACTGTTCTCTTGCAGTTATGAGATTTAATAAAAGTAGATTTAATAATTTATCTATACATGTATGAAGTATATTTATAATGCGCTGTGTTAGTACATTTATAATAGTTTTATTATTCATGTTTGTCTGCATTGCAGTGTTTCTTTCAATCTCTTTTTAATTTCTTTTTAGTCATGCTTCCATTTCATTATAAGTAGGTTAAAACTACTGTCAATCCTTTTTCATTTTTAAATTATTTTATAAAGTGTTTTCTTTCTCCTTATACAGTACTGTTATTAAATCACTTACAGTAATACATTATTTAAGCCTCTGCTTTCTAAACTTTGATTTACTTGAGATGAATCATGGGATCTGTTGTTTCAAGTACCATATCAATATCTGTTGCATTCATTGTCTACTCTTCCTCCATCTATATTGTGACAATTTACTTCTTGAAGCCTTGTTAGTTTAATAAAATTAAATATTACTAAAAGGAAAAGATTGGCGGAACAGAAGGGTTGGTGGCATGGTGCTATGCAGTATTATCAAAATCAAACTTCAAGTTAGATTTGTAGAATTGGTGCAATTATTGTAGTTTTTCTGGGGTGATTTGTAAAATAAAACATCTACTGGCTAGCAATAGCTGTATCCTACAGATTATCTTATAACATTCAAAGGGGTTCAGTTCACTTACTATATGACTGCTAAATTAGGAAGGTATGCTGCAAACATGACGTTATATTACTGTGAGATTTCATCTTTGAACAGAAAAATTTTATTGGGAAACACAGAATCTAAAATTGATATTGTTGATATGGTTAAATGTTTACTGATTGCTTTTTAGCCTACTTTGTAAAAACATAAACTATAAAACAATCTTAAAGTATCTTAGCTGTTCCAAACTAGTCATATAATAAATCAGATGAACAGATGTGAAAGAGTCACTGAGAAGCTGTGACCATAATATGGTATCTTTTGATATACTGTGCAATTTTAATCTCTAAAAGGTAAATTTGAGTTCCTAAATTGATAAAAGGTGACTATGAATGAATGGGGCAGAGAATTGAAGCATAGAGGTATTGAGCAATAAAGAGATACAGAGTCAATGGAAGAAAGGTATTTCAAAATACCTACAGTAGTTGCAGACTTAAAACATGTTTACCATGGTTTTTAGCCAAAAGCTAGAAAAAATATGACCTAAAATATTGAATGGAGAAATTAAGAAAAAAAGCAGAAGGAACGAAGCCTTTAGCGAATTATCTAAAAAGATATTAAAATTGATAAAATAATGATTATACTTTAGAGATAATTAGAAGAGATGCAAAGTTTTATTTCATGTACTACAGTTATAGAAACTGTAGAAATGGGAGTATCTAGATGAATATATGTGGGAAAACAAGATACCCAGCCACATTATAAGTGGAGATGCTGGCTTCTTTCAAGAAAGGAATTTTAAGCGACAGTCAACATTAATTGTGAAGGGAAAGGTCTTGTTCAGCTAGATGTAAACACCAACGTGGATAGTACTATACCTACAACATTATACAAGTACACTTCCAGAAAGCTTGGGGACATCGAAAAAAGTGTGGATTTTAAATGCATGAATGTTATGCTTTTCAATGCACTAGTAAGACCCCACTGATGTTTATGTTATGAATATTATGTTCAGTTGTTACTAGACAACAAAAAGGATATAATAGATTTAAAATGAGTTCAAGCTAAAAATTCTCCTGATTTCTGGTCATTGTCATAGACAGGTTAAGGTTTAAGGTTATAGTTCTTTTGTACAGAACAAAAGCAATTGAAAAGAGATTAAAAGATATACAGTAAGATCCTAATAGATTGGATTAATTCAAGGGACAACTCACTAGCAAAACAAGGATACAGGGGTCACAGTTGTAAATCCGAAAGAAATTTGTTTAGGACAGAAAATAAGAAATATTTCTTTACATTAACAGGTAGGTGTTTGGAACAGCCAGTTAGCTGAGGTCGTTTTTTTAAAAAAAGGCCTGTGTGGAGTTTTAGTTTAATTTATCTCCTAAACTCCTAAAGGCTGGATGAACTGAATTACTTACTCTTGTTTGCATTTTTTCTTGTGTTGTTTTTTTTTTTCCAAATGTTTATAGTAGCCAAGGACACATATAACATTTTGGTTTCCTGAAATGGGGTCTGAGCAGTCCTTTCAGTTGTTTTAAATGCGATACTTAATTAATATGCAGTAGAAACATTCTCTTAGAAAATGGGAACATGGCCCATATAATTGAAATTGGAAAAAAATACAACAAATTAAAAAAGAACAGTGAGCACCACAAAGCTAAAAAAAAGACTGATCAAGCTTTTTGCACATCTGTTGTTCAAATGACATTTGAACTGATCTTTTGAATAATCTGATGCAGGACCACATGACCCTGTACACACTTCCCAGGTAGTACAGTAAAGCCTTCAAGTACCACAGCTATTTGTGGTTGTCAGACAAATTGGGACAGTATTAAATATTTATTAATACTTTGTAGAAGTCTAGGAGTTTTCTGGGTGATTAGGATGTTAGCCCTCTGAAATGCCTTGTTTGTAAATACTGTATACATAGAGTAACTTGTGTGTTGTTGTTGTCTGTAGCATTGTGTTTGTCCTGTCCTTGTTAATAAACATTTGTTTAACACAGTGTGCCTGGATTATTTCTCCTTTCACCAGAGCTGTGACAGATAAAAAATAATTCACGTGTCTCTAATTATACCAACCACACAGGTATATTCTGGAAAAATCACTTACAAGTTAGGGGTTATGAATGAATTGACTTATTGACTTAACCATTTGGTCAATTCCTGATCTTCACAATTTTCGTAATTCCCCCCCTCCATTTATTACAATATGTTCTTCTCAGTTTAATATCTGATATGTCCCTAATATAAATGATAATGCACAACAGTGTAAAACGCTTTCATGAGCTGAGTAGTCATTTATTGGTTTGTGATGCATCTCATTTGGTTTTTGGTAGCAGCTAGTGACAAAGATATTTTTTTTCTGTAATTACAGAAATTATTATGTAGTGTTTCACAAAGATGTGCTAATCTGTCTTTCAGTCATGCTGCAATTTAAATATATTGATCTAAATATAGTTCAGACTTTTATCAGCTATAATACATATTGTATCCCCGTACTGTTTTTAACAGTCATTCAAATCACTATTCAAAACTATTTTTAATTTTAATATGGCTACACTTTGTGTTTTTTATGTTTTTATTTGCTCTTAAATACAAAATGTTAAGCCACTTATTACTGTATAATATATTTTATATAATTAATATCTAAAATAATATTGTAACGCTTCAGGGTTCAGGGTTCAGGTGGGCACCCTTGCTGCCACCGCATCTTGTCAGCCCCCCACCGTCAGGGACATGAACCCAGGCCTCCGGCTTCACTCAACAAGGACCCAGCCTGTTGAGCTAAAGAGAGATCTCCCCCAAGCCTAGCGGCTGTGGGCCCTGCTATTACAGGGAAGGGCGGTGACATCATTGCTCTGGTAAGCCAGCTTTCACACTCATTGGTGGCTGTAAGCGTTACAATATTATGTTTTCTAATTACAATTTATACACAATTACGAAATCTTCTGTATACTATATGCAATAAAAAAAACAATAATTAGTTTTCTACAGTATTGTGACATACAATATATCATTTGGAGTTGTGGTAGCAACATGATAACAATTGTTTCTTAAAATCATTGTGCTTAATGAAACGCTATTACAGTACTGTATGCATACAGTATGATTAGTGCAAGACAGCACTATATAAACATTTAATAATTTAATATGCCAGCAGCCATATCACCCTGCAACTCACAACTGGCAACCCACTGAAGCTAAGCAGGTGTGAGCCTGGTCAGTACCTGGATGAGAGACCTCCTGGGAAAAACTAAGGTTGCTGCTGGAAGAGGTGTTAGTGGGGCCAGCAGAGGGCGCTCACCCTGCAGTCCATGTGGGTCCTAATACCCCAGTATAGTGATGGGGACACTATACTGTAAACAGGTGCTGTCCTTTGGATGAGATGTAAAACTGAGGTCCTGACTCTCTATGGTCATTAAAAGTGTGTTTCTCGTAAAGAGTAGGGGTGTAACCCCGGCGTCCTGGCCAAAAAAATGGCCAATCATGGCCTCCTAATAATCCCCCTCTATGAATAGGCTACATTACTCTGCTCTCCTCCCCACTGATATCTGATGTGTGGTGAGCGTTCTGGCGCACTATGGCTGCCGTAGCATCATCCAGGTGGATGCTGCACATTGGTGGTGGTGGAGGGGAGTCCCCATTACCTGTAAAGCGCTTTGAGTGGAGTGTCCCCATTACCAGAAAAGCGCTATATAATTGTAAGCAATTATTATTATTATTACGGATTTGTCTGACAACCACATGCAGCTGTACTGTACTGTACTTTAAGGATTTGCTGTGTGGCAAACTGCAATATTAACAATTTCAGTTGTATTGATTAGTTTAAAGCCACTTCATGAAATTCATTTTCTGAGAATTTCCATGAAATCAGGCACATTAAAAAACTTGGTCCAATCCAGGCTACATGTTACATTTTAAAACAGTAGCTAGACTTTATATTTAATATGTTTCTTTAACATATGTTATTTTTTAAGAAATATGATCATTAGACTAAGAAAAAAAAACTTCAGTGGCAGTTTCAGTCGCATTTAACACAACACAAACATGACCTATTAATCCTCTTTGGGCAGCGAAGGGCTACATTCAACATGCTAAACAGAATTGTGATATACTGCTGATGCAAAATCTGATGCAAATTCTACTAATATGCTGTGTCCATACTGTATATATAAACATTTTCAGATTAACAGGTCAGTTGTTAATAAAAACACAGTATGGATAGAGTATCTAGAACACATTCTAAAATAGCAAAAGATAGTACATAAACAGTGTTCTTATTGCATATTTAGCGATTGATGCATTAGCATGTTCCTGCCTTCTCTGGTCCTTTAAAGAAATAAATAAATAGCTGTCTGAGGATGATTATAATGTTTCATTCTGTTGTTTGGAAAAGAACAGATCATAATTCTGTGTGGATTCTGATTATTAATTTGCACAGTGTATGAAAAATTATGGACTTAATCATGGATTCCTTTAGAAGCTGTAATTAGGACATTAAAGCTACAGCATGCATATTAGCCAGCCTGTGCAAGCTTTACCCTAGTGAGGCATTTGGTTTATGAACTCTACATAATGACTTCATAGCATCCCAGTGTTCTTTAGCAGTAGGAAACAAGTTATGAGAAACAAAAAGGAATGCAATGTCTACATATTAAAAACAGGGGCAAGGGGGAAGTACTTCAAGTAGGAAGCTGGGTCAGCACATGTAGGCTGCAAAGGAACAGGTAATGGGTTTATTCCATGCTGAAAAGAAAAGAAACACAACATTTCGGCTATGGATTCTTCTTTAGGTGGGAAGTGGGACAGGGGGAAGGGGGTGCCATTTTTTTACTTGATGTTTTTTACTTGATGTCAATGTCAGCACTGCAAGAACCACTTTTCTGTTAGGTACTTGCTAACAGCGGTAATTTAAAACTGTTTACAGACTGGCTTAATCTCTCAGAATAATTTTAAGAATTTATTCCTACAAACACTAAACAGTAGGAATGACATTTCCTATAGTCTTATACAAATGACTGAGAAAGAAAAAAATTGTATGGATTTATAGCTGCAGTTACTATTTTTTTAGTCATTGGCAACTAAAACTGGAATCTGGCTTTAATAAACTACTGTTCCTACAATAGGATTCTAATCATGTTATCTCTGGATAAACGTACTGAATATCAGGACCTTTTACTGGTCATTGTATTTGAGTACAGTGTATGTTTAGAATAGTTTTTTTCTTTTTAATGCCTTTAATGTGTTTATCACTTAATGCTTAATTTACTTTTAAACGTTCTCTGTGGAATGTTTTTTATCAATCAATATCATGTTTTACTTTAATATTACCTTTGCAATGTGGCAATAATTAAACCACATTGCAAATCAGGGTGCAGAGATAAAAAAAAACTAGTTATTTTGACTCAGTGATTTACTGTACAGTACATCTCCCCTGTATCTGTACATCATTAAGTAGTAATCTATTGAAGCGAATAGAGAGATATAGAGGAGCAACAAACAAGGTTTAGATTTCCTGGCATGGTATTCTGCAGCACTGATCTTCAGAAAACAGTTAAACAGATCTAATTCAGAAAATATTAAAAGTGTTAGGTCTGATTGAAAAGTTCACCTCGCAAACATGGTTTAACCTATATTTTGTTTTGTGTAAAACAAAGTAAGAATTTGGTTGAAAGGGAGACACAGTCTGCCCAGCATCCACCTCAAGGTTTTTCAACTGTATTTTTCAGACTTTTTCAGGTTCAACGACTATTGACCAAGTGGCATCAGAGTTTACTTTGGGTGTGCTGGACCTGGGTGGGGTCCCCAACACATTGGTCTGGGATCAGGGCATTACAAGTAAAGCCTATTTCAGTCATCCCCATGCCAGGCAACCCAGCTGTTTATATTCTAGGATCATTGTTTAGAGTGAAGGAGATGGTTTAGTTCAATCTCTCAGAGGACTCAGAGTCATCTATTTTGTCTTAATCTCTCCGGGGCTGGTATAGGGCTTGTAGCCATTAATCAGGTTGAAACCTAATGAACTATTTTAAATACACAATATTGAAAAGAGAAAGAATGTTAATGATGAATTAATAATAAAACGAATAAACTTGCTGACGAGCATGACTAGCCAGTAAAATGATATATGCTACATGGGACAATGAGAACAGTTCTGAAGTGTCCTGATGGAAATTGAGTTTTTGTTTTGTTCCTGACATATAGTAACTGTAACCAGCCTATTGGACTAAATCTGACAGCTATTACTCTTAAAACTATTATATATATTCTTACTGTATCTATTTTAATTATTATTAAACATTTTTTTTCTTTTTACAATTTTAAATAATAAGAGGAGGGTCCCTAACCCTGATGTTATTCCCTTCCCTGAAAATTAGAAGAGATCCCAAGTCCCTCTAACCTAAATGGTGCTATACTATACTTGTGAACAATCCAACTGAACTGTAGCATCAAGTTGGAAATGCAAAAGGCTGATATAAAAATATGTGCTTATATAATATAATTGTAATATTTGTTAAAAGTCTCAAACTATAATCACTGTGTCTAGTGCTAACTTGAAATGTTGCTTACAATCTATGGAATTAATATTATACTATTATAAAAGCTGAAATAGAACAGACATTAGAATTCTCGTTTGGGACAATCCAAAACCATGGAGCAAGTGACACTCAGTGGAGGTACAGAGGAAGCTTTCTGATACCTACTGAATATGAAGGTGACTGAGGCTATTTATCACTCACTCATCTTTTACAGACATTAAAGTGCTCAATATAAAAGAAAAAAAATCAGTGAAAGAGATAGATTAAAACACTAACTTAAAAATCAGGAATGATTAAAAAAGTCAAACCTTTATTTAGTGCAGCTTCTGGAAAATCTAGTACAGTTGTTACTAGAGGGTTAAAAACTTCCAGTCGAAAGCTTTTACTGATAGAAGCTAGAAAGCAATGACACAGTTAAAAAAAGGAACATCCCGGCTAGAGAGTCTATCATCTTAGTAATTCTCAGAGCCGTGATTAACATGAAAAACTCTTGAGTGCACAATGCACATTCGAAATAGCACAGCACAGTCTGAACTGGGACCATGTGGTAGCCTGCGTTGGCTGTCTCCAGCAGGTTCCTGTGTGATTGCGTTTTTAAAGCTAGCTCTACCTACCTAAGTGTCGTTGACACTGGCTCTTGCTGAAGCCTTATTACTCTTTAAAGAGCAATTTGGTTGGTTGCACGGCTATTAGGATCAGGCAGCGAGGATTAGAGCTGTCATTGCAACTGCTTCTCTTCTTTTTTCCTTACAGTCTTGACATTCCTTTCTTGCATTGCTTTCCTTCTTTTCTTCTGCTGGACACAAACTGTGGATGTTTTCCATCCCACTCGCAGTGTGAAAGCTGAAGGATGTATTCCCAGTGAAACCCGAAGTAGAGAGAGCAGGAAATAATTTTGCAGCAGCAGCAGCAGCTTCAGTGTAGCACGCCGGCTGGATGTGATGTGGGCGATGCTGGATCAGTGAGAAATGTAGCTTTCCTTAGGGCTATATCAGTGAGATATTACCTCAACAGATGAGGATGGCAAAGCAAGCCCCTGCTCTCATTTCCCAGTGATTAATGACATCGTCCAAAGTGAATGTGGAGTGGAGGCAAATAAAGATGTGAAGATGAGGTGCGAGTAACTCTTGGAAATGTTTTCGAGGGGAAAAACAGGATTTTTTTCAGTGTTTGAACTTCTTTTATTTCTCTTTCTCCTGTTGTGGGAACCAACTCTCGCCAAGCAGAGTAGAACTAAAGGAAGACACTGGAAAGGTGGTAAGTGAGCAAAGTCAAATCCTACCTAAGCCCGTGCAGCTTGCTTCTCATCAGTTCTTTACCTTTCTCCTCCTCAAACATAAAAAAATAACTTGCTGTCTCCTCGGTGAAAATGTGAACCACAATGATTCACATTTTCAGTGCTGGGTCTGTTCATTGACCTTTTTTAACCCTTTGCACCTTAATTATACACAAGACAGAACAGTGTAAAAAGCACTGGAGAGTGAACCTAAAAGCCTCCACAGGGGATGCTAATTTCCAATACCCTGAAGGCCAAATGAAAGGGTTTGGGGTCAGGGGCATCAGAGTTCCCTGACAGGTGTTGTGAATGATTCTTTTTGTGCTCTGGTGTGGCTTAAGTGGTACATTTTGCTTCATGTTTTGTATTATGCTTCATGCTTTGATTTATATAGCTTTTGTTGTATGTTATGAGAGGAGGGGACATCTTTTGTTTCAGAACTTTTATTTTATTTAATGATAAAGTTTAATTTTAAAAAATGGCTTACAAGATATGAGAATGCATATTCAAAGAAGCTAATACTGCAACTAACTGTGTTTAAATGTTTTGAAGTTCAGGAACAGAGGTCATTTGGTCAGTAATGTAGCAGGTTTTGTTCTGGTTGTTGTGAACTATTTAAAACAGATTTTCATCCCACCTCCCTCCCCCTGATTGGGAGACCCTGGAAATCCAGGCCGATCACACAGTCTGGCGAATTAATCTAACCCTTAACAGCCCGGTGTTTTGCTGTCGGCTGTCAGTGTTGGGATTTTAGGTTAAAGACTGAGATCAACATTCTAAAGAGAGTTTTAATAATTTATTGCAGCACCTCTGTAGGAGGCTTTCACCCCTCTTTTTCCATATAATCCCTTTTGTTGGATTAAAGGCAGTTCTAATCTTTTCCATTGGAAAACTCCCAGCAGCGGCTCTACGTTGCTGGCACAGGCAGTTCATGCTAAGTAGCCTGCTTGTCTTCAAAGAGTGTGTTGGGAATGTGATCCATTTAATAAGATTCTAAGTCACCACTTTCTGATTCAGTCTTTTGCTTGTGATGTGTGCGCTGTGGTCTCTACCTCCAAGTGCTTTTGCTTTCCTCCGAAAGATCGAAGATCATTAATTCAGAAGATTTGGGAATTAGCGACATTGTCCACTTGCTCACAAAGGCATGTTCTCAAGTCTCATGCTGTGCCGAGACATAAATTTTATGCAACTCACTTCTTCATTTTGAATTCTCATTGAACAATTATTTAAATCTGGCAAGACCCAAATTTGTTTTACCATTTTCATTTAAAATACATTTGATATAGTGGAGCTATGCTGTTCTGAGAACAGACTCCTGGGGGAGTCTGCCAATTCAACAGCTAAACTGAGATCAGTTTAATAAGTAATTTTAGTAGATTTAATCAAGTGCCAAGTGCCAAGTTGAGGAATGTACTATAGATAACAGACAGTAAAGTTATAATTTGAGAAAAAATGTAAAAATGATTAAGCATGGTCTTTTACATATATTTTTATGAATGCCTGTACCTAATGTAACCAAATTCAATCGCAGTCATGGTATAAAGATGGCTATTTGGAAATTGATTTGTGAGGTTGATGCCACAATTTGAAACAATGAAGGAGGTTAAGTCAAGCACTATTAATAAATTCAGATCAGTATTGTGAAATGGCAAAGCCTTGTAATCTTTGGCCCCAGGTAAAATGATGTTCTATGGCTCCCAGTGGCATACTTAACTTACATTTTTACTGAGATATATATACATATTGGTTCACACTAATGTTCTTTAAGCAAGACAGTGACAGAGGCAAATCAGTAATCCTGCACATTACTGGAGATCTAATTTTGAAAAGTTGTTGTTTGATGCATGGTAAAGAAACTCAGTGAATTTTGAATTTGAATAAGAAAATGTTTGTGCTTGTGTATTTGCAGTTGTGTTTGTGTTATACAAAAACATGAAAGATGAAGGTGAGCAACAATCTGCTCGTGCCATAATAGACAATATGCAATTTACCTGATCATTCCTTACTTGAAGTAACCATTACATGAGTTCTGCTGATTTAGTGCAGCTCATGTCTATTTAGATTATATACCTAGATGACTTGATATTCCAGTAACAGTTGCTTAAAAGCTCTATGAGAGGTATGGGATGGTTAATGACTTTAAGGAGTTAATAAGAAATTCAGGGCTGGTGTTATTCTAATAATCATCAGTGATGTCCAAAATGACATTTTGTCTGTCCAGTGGCTGGGTTGCTAGCACACCACAAGAGGTATGGAGGGTAAGAAGCTGAGATTAAAAGGTAGGCATAATAGAAACAAAAGTAAGGAAAGTATATGAAATCCAGAAAAGCATTTTTAAAAATATTTCACTTAGTCTGTGTAGAGAAAAACAAACTAATACTGTACATGGCATCAGCAATATACTGTATAGAGTAAAAGGCATCTACAGTATACTGTATGTGTATTGAGATTAATCATATAAGAAAATTAGAATACACATACTGTAAACACATAAATCTTTTTTTCCATATCACTGTCACACTATCATGTTATTGTTTGCTCTTCAGACCCTAATTCCATTTTTTCACCTACAGCAAAGGTTTTCTTCCCACTCTTTGGAAAAACAAGACTTTGCAATAGAATTAGAAAGATAATACTGACATAACAAAAAACAGTTACTAAAATAAGTAAACAAATCTTAATAATTGTCTTACATTTCCTGGGTGTGGTTTATTTTAGATGTAATCCTGTTTTTTTCCACATACCATAAAATCATCTTGATCTGTGAATGTGTAGTTCACCCCTTTTTTTGATTAAAAAACACACCCCTTTCTTATGACAGGTATTTTCACACCACTTGCCAGTTTCTCTCAATCATGTAACTCTCAGAGACATTTTCAGCATTTTACTGGAATAGTTCAACTCTAATCAGACACTTATTCTCAATGGAACATTTTACAGTCATCTATATGATGAAACCCATTTTCTCGATTTTTGCCATTGTTTTACTAAATTGAGCATTTTAAGCACAATTGAAGCAGGGCTCTCTAGGAAGCAGTGGGCTGTTACAGGTCTACTGCTGCCAGCAATAGCACATAATTTGAACAAGCTTTGGTGGGTGGTGTGTTTTCTGAATTATTTCCTCAGCGGTGGTGGATGGATTTAGAAAAGATACTGTAGGTTTCATTTGCAGGATTTTTTACTTTTAGTAATGTACATAATTGGACTATTTTTTAGTACTTAATGTTAACTGGTTACTTGGTTTCTATATTTGATACAAACTGTTACTCTCCATCTGTTCAAAACAATTGTGGTTAAATGTAGCAGTAAGAGACATGTTTGTGGTGGTGCTAGATAAATGAATACACTCCCATTGGTATACAGAGTGTTCCAATCATCAAATTTCACTATATGCTGATGACATTTTCCTGATTTAATTTAATTATTTTAACTCAATCCCTCTGTTTCAGATATTTGTTATGAAATATCTGAAAATGTTTAAGATATTTGTTGACTTCAGTAATTTGAATCTTTAGATGTACAATAAATTCTATTTCACTCACACCACAATATTTTGAGCAAATTAATTCTAACTAGTAACACTTCAAAGGAACCAAAGAACCAAGAGTTTGGTGGTAATAGTGATCTAAACCTTTTGGGTTTGTAGCTGTTACTAATGTCAAGTATTAATACAGGGTTTTTTGGTTGAGGCTGAAAGAACTTGGTTGAGTTCTACAGAAAGTAAGGAGGGCTTAAACCAATCAGACTTTGGGACATTTTATTTCCAGAATTTTCAGGATCCATGTTTCTCTCTCAAAGGCAGGACTGTTTCTCTTAAAATTGCAGTTCACCTAAACATTAGAAGGAAAGTCAACTGCTTTCTCTTAAAAAGTCATAAACTTCACTGATTTGGATCATTTTCTTTATTCACTAGTTCTCAACACTTTTTCTACACACTTTTGTCTACAAGACTATGATGTCGCTTAGTGCTATCTTTGAAGACAATGACTTGTGCACTAAGGAACTTAGTACTTCTGGAACTAAGGGAAACTTTCTTGCTAATGGATTTTTCTGGATTTTAAGTTCATGATACCGTGGTGCTTACTGAGGTATAACTAGTGACAACCCATGCAATCTATAATGCTGCATTTGTATCTTACCCTCCACTAGACTCTTCATGCCTACAGAGTGATTTAAACTAATTGTTGAAATAGTTTCAACAGTCATTATTAGGAACAAAAGCTTTGTTTTTTTTCTCTTATCTAAATTCAGTCTCCTATGGGAGTCCTTATTTGGATGCAGTCTGGCATACAGTAATAATTTATCTTCCTCTTAATGTTTAGTACATTGGCTATTTCACCAAACAGCTTTCATAGTCATATTGAGGGTGTCATTGCTACCTAATTAAACATGTTTTGTGAAGTGACAAATGCTTTTGGGTGTATGTAACTGTAGGAGATTAGGGGTTTTAATCTGTTGTAACAATCATTTTAACAGTAAATTGTGAGAGTACTTGATGACTTTTAGGAATAAAACATAATAATTTAAGTCTCATACACACATTCTAAATATGCAATATACAATTTATTCTATATCATAAATTGATATAACCTAAACATTCATAAGAAACAACAATGTAATAGAATATATATGTGAAATGTTCTAATGTGAACACAAATGCTGATTCCTCACTCAGGGATTACAAAGATCAGAATTAATAACTTCACAGTTAAAATATGCATTGACTGTTACGCGTTACAGTCTAGCTCATAGGTTTTATCAATCTCATATAATCTCATAGGTCACATTTATATTCTCTGACACCAGTAAATATGCATTTAGATGTACTATTATGGACTAAACATTAAACATGCATTTGGGGTAACGATTCAGCTCTTGAGGATTATAATGTGAATAACGAAATTTAATTTACTCAAACATCCATTGTCCAAACATACTTGATCAATTTAAACTTTGCCCTGGTAAGTTATTTCTGTTTGGATTAGTTCTTGATCCATCTTGCAGCTTCTCTGTATTGGGAAGGTCCTGGTAAGAGCTTTTGCCTTGTGTTGCTTAGGAGCTTGCATTAGGTTTAGGAAGCTCTGCCAAAGTTGTGTCTTAGTGGCTGTGAAAAGTTTGTCTTCTTGAGGTCCTGCCACAAGTTAGACAAGATGGGAACTTGCTAAAAGAATTCTGCACGTTACTGACTCAATCACTTGGTCTGATGTCTTGGAAAAAAGCTGGAAAAAAGTCCTGACTTGGACTGCTTGCAGTCAAGTGGTTGTGAAATTCAGCTTGCCAACTTAAAGAGAGATTTCAAATCAGTAGTTAACAGAGAAAAAAAAAACTTGTGTTCCGGTTTATACAGTATAGGGCTACATCACAAATTTGGTGATTGGCTGAGATACCATCAGGTTTGTTTCTGGAATCCACCCTAAAGATCCTCAATTGTTAGATCTTACTTTGGGTGATGGATGATGCCCTGTGACTTTAAGATCAAGTCCAGATGTACTTACTGTACATTTCTTTGCTAGACATCCAGGCACCAGACGTGAACATCCACCATGGGAGTTTAGATTGTCACTGTCCTGGAGAAAGCCAGTAACCAAAAGACAAACCCACCTCCCTTACTTTTCCACAAGCAAATAACCACCAGATCTTTTGGCTAAGGGGGCCTATTTAGCTACATTTCTGTGCATTTAGAGAGATATATTTATGTATCTACACAACAAATTGATGCATTTAGACAAAGTCACCAGGGTGCTTGGACAAGGCACACAAAGTAAAATAATAGGCCATATCACTACGTAATTAATGCGCTTTTGGATATGACTAATATGACTGTGTCATTGACCTTCAGAAGCTCAATTTCAATGTCAATTCCTAGGTTACTGTTAGTCAACAGCACAAGGTGTTTTGCTGGTGGGATTAACTGAAGTGGAACAATTTATTTTGAGAGACTGGGTGGGAACTGAAATACCCTTGAACCATACCTGGTTGTATTCATTTACAAAAGTTGTCCGTATGGAAAGAATTACTGAAGTTCCGTATAGGTACATCACACTGTTTCAGTGTCCAAACTGTATCAATCTGTTAATTTTTTCTTGACTTCTCTTGTCTAGAAACACCCCCCTCCTTTGTGCTTGTTTCCTGTGCTCTCCTTTTTCATGCTTTTGCATTTGCTATAAAATGTTCAGTTCATGTTATGTTTTGATCATTAAATTAAAATATTTTAAAAAAAATATTTTAGAAAAATGTATTTCTAATGTTTTCTGCAAAGAATAATTTCTATTTTCAATGATCTGGTACAAAAGCGATATTCATGGTTTGTACTGCTAAGTTTATAAATTACTCTTGAACAACTGTCTGTTGACAAAAATAATAGGTAATGTGTGAAGCTATGCAAACTAGATAGCTAGATACTATCCGTGCAACATTTAATGAGATGTTATTAAGTGCAAAGTAAAATTTCATTTTAACACTCTTCTTGATTCATCCTGATTCAGATACAGTATTTCCTAATCCCAGTGAATAGGATTCTGGAAAAACACCATGTCCGATCTCAATGTTGCTTATGTTTTTTGCAGTAGAAGAATACTGTAGGTTAAATAAGGCCAGATTGTTATACCTGAAGAGGATGTCATACAGTACTTCAATTGAGGTTAATTTTGGAGTGTGTCTGAGGTACTTAAAATGCCAGGACCTATATCAATGCTTCTGTACAGGAACAAGGAAACTGCTCTGTAGAAGTCATACAATAAAAGTGCCACCAATTAAATAATTCTGTGTTGCTAAAGGCCTTGTACAAAATTGTACAATTCTCAATTTCTGAGTGATATTTAAGTGCTAGTTCCTTCTAAAGTAGAAGTAGAAGATACAGTATATCACTTTTAATATTGTATTTAGAGCTCTGTATGCAACTCTATCTTTGTTAGAGGTTAAATTACCCACAAAAATGTTTTAGGATAAAAACTTTCAGAATTTTTCGAACTGTTGAAATTTCTAATGGGAGCCAAGTTAAAGCTTTTGATGGGCCAATTAACCTACCAGTACATCTTTGGACTGCAGGGGGAAACCGGACAACCCAGAAGAAACCCACATGAACACAGAACAAACAAAGAACATACTGTACAAACAGATAGCACCCCAAATACTGAAACTAGGGCCCTAAGTCAGTAATGCAAGCTACTGAACTATCGTGCCAGCCTATTTGGTCTTATATTGTGCAATATTAACAAATACTTTGACTTTAATTCAAAATAAACCATACATGTGTAGAAGTTTACAAAACTAAAACCACAATATGTGCACAGTATATGCATTTTTTATATTTTTAAATATGTAATGCAAAAAATAAAACAATAATCAATGAAGTAATAATTGGACTTGTCATCGACAGTTACAGTTTGTATGAGTAATATTACATGTTGTTCAAGTAGGTAGTTACATCAGCATGTGTAGGCTGCAAAGGAACAATTAAAGTTTTATTCCATGCTGAAAAGCAAAGGAAAGAAACATAACGTTTAAATATTACATGTATTAATATTAAATATAGGAAAGAAATTGCATATTAATCGCACACAATAGTGTTAGTGTCTTTATTTCCTTAATTTTCCCTGACATTATTGTAGGAAAGTTAAGAAATGATTTCAGATACTATAAAATTAGTCTTTCAAGGAGTGTGTTAAGCCATTGCTTAATTAAGATATTTGGTCTATGCTTCCAGTTCAGTAAGATCCCATTTTTTGCTATGTGAGGACTAAAAGTAAAAACAAGCAATAGGTGAAGGACAAGACAGTAGATGAAAAATCTTCAGTTAGAAAAGCTAGAGAGATTGGATTGTAACAGCACAGATGTCAGATATCTTATCTAAAGTATTCTTCCTATACTAGCAACTTCTGGACAACACCAGAAGGTATAAACATAGCCTTTCCACAAAAGGCACAGATGTTTTCACTTCCTCATATGGACAATATAGACAAGTATTCAACCTATGCAGAAAAATAGTTTAGTGTGATGAACCTTGTGTGTTACAGTACTTTATGTTGAATAAGTTGGTACCTGTAGAACATACCTTATCCATAAATTGTGATGAAAAATATGAAATGATTAAGATAATATATTTATTGCAAGGACTTTGATTAGTCTGAAATAATAGCTAAATGTTCCTGAAAAAGTTATACGTCCAGATGCATTCTTGTACTGAAACTTTACTATGTGACGCTGTGAAATTTGAAGAAGGACCTTTGGAAAGCATACTCACAAGTTGACAAGCTGAGCTCTTACCAATATTTCCACATAGGGAACACCAAAGCCATCTCTACACAAGTCATTAATTTAAGTTAAACAAGATAAATCACTAGTATGGTACCATGGTAATTATGGGGATGAAACACTGGAGGTGATGGCGATGGCAAAGAAACTTGGAGTAACATGTGATAAGAGAGCTGTAGTGGGCTCCATTTGATATAATTCCCTAATTCAATCCAGGTCGGGCAAGAGGTAGGACAATTGTAGGACAGCAGTGATTCGAAACAATTGCTCTTGAAAAGATCTGCAGAGTCTTTGTAATTCATTCTCTTTCTTAGAGGCATTACTGAACACCTAAAGAAAATTACTGCTTGTGCTTTTGTTTTTCATACCCATGAAAGATTTTCCTATACATAGCCTACATGGTGTGAAGAAGGTGAAATTGAAGTGAACCTTGACACATTGGGATGAATCTAATGAGGCTGTTACTTCACTTGAAAACTCTGCATATGATAACATGTTTGACTGTGCCCTGGGCAGATAGTGCACAGTGTGCTACCAAATTTCCCAAATAACACAGTGATGCACAGAAGAGGTTT
Organism: Lepisosteus oculatus; assembly: GCF_040954835.1. Taxonomy (NCBI): domain Eukaryota; kingdom Metazoa; phylum Chordata; class Actinopteri; order Semionotiformes; family Lepisosteidae; genus Lepisosteus; species Lepisosteus oculatus. The sequence goes on from NC_090700.1 coordinate 21,083,907, forward strand.
ATAGCCTTCTCTCTTACTTTTGGCTTAGATGTCATCCAAAAAATGATACCAAACCTCTTGCATGAAAAAAGGTACTACACCATCATATATGCACTCATGCCTTGTGTCTGTAAATGGTGTGCAAAGAAAACATAAACAGTACAGGTTGTACAATATTAATAATATATTGAAAAGTTATTTTCAGGATAGGAACGTTTAATACTTTCTTTATACTTTTTTAACAAAAATAAAACAACATGCTGCATTGTTGCCAGTGATGACAGTTCAAAGGTCATTTAGAAATGATATATTAAAATATAGACTGCATCCTTTACCAATAATAACAGTACTGGTCTCTTAAAACCTTACTCATGCTTCTGTTTCTCTCCGCCATTATGTTCACTGTGAAGATAGTCCTTTATTAAGATCATCACATGCTTGCAGTATCCCTCACCAGAGTCATGTTAGAGACTATTAACAAATGATAACAATTTAGAAGACTTATATTTAAAGATGCTTCAAATTGTGATCTGTATAGTTAGTTGAACAATATATAAAGTACAGTATATAGTATATATGTTATAGTATATATAGTTGAATTATTTTCTTTGATTTTGATCAGATCAATTTATTATTAGCCGCATACAATTTCTTGCATTAGGAATTTGTCTTTTCGCATATCCCAGTTTGCTTTCCATGAGACACAGACAGGGAGAGAAGCTTGGGGTCAGAGCGGAGGGTCACCCATTGTACAGTGCCCCTGGAGCAGTTGGGGTTAAGGGCCTTGCTCAGGGGCCCAACTGAGTAAGATTCCTCTGTTGGCCACGGGATTTGAATCGGCAACCTTCCAGCCACAGGCACAGATCCTTAGCCACAGTGAGTCCAGGTATGAATGGCACATTTCACAATTTGCATTTTGTCAGCTGATCTCAATGCCTTTCTGCTTTTCAACTATTACTTTAATGTTCAGCAATTTCTGCCCAAGTTTTCCATCATCAAATGTCATTAGATGTGCAGAGTTTGAGATCAGAGTTTGCATCCTTATTAATTATTTAATTAGGAAAGAAATATTTCAATCTAAGGTGACCTTAGCTTTCTTTATGTTCTATTAAGAGGAATGTAAATATAATAAAAGCATAGTTTTCTCAAAATAATTATTTCACAGGCACACCCCCCCCCCCCCCCCTTCAGAGTTTAATCACAAGCTAAAGCACAATAATGTTACTATAAACTACATTTTCCAGAGGTGGGCAAACAGTACCAAAAGGATCAACTCTATTTGACAGTTATGTATGAAAAGCTAATTTCATTCGTGTATAAATAATAATTTAGCTAAATATTAAAATATGAGACTCGAATTTTGCGGTTTAATAATTAATACCTCACAGTCTGTAATTTCCTTGCTTTTTCCTAAATCAGATTAAATTATGTATAGATAGATGAAAATTGTGCCACCTTATAACAAAATTAATAAATTAAAATAATTGAAAGTGATTGTAATTTAAGCATATTTTAATAAACAAACCACTAATTAGATTATTAAAGACATGGATTGTTCAGTAATTTGAAACAGTTTGAATAATGATATTTTGTTTTCCTTCAGGCTTTTAAAACAAAGTACTAGGCCTTGTGTGTGGGTGAGCAGGATGGAAATGAGCAACACTGGACATCAGTCAATATGTAAATAATTATATGAGATCCAAGATTTTTTTTTTTATATTGGAGAAACTTATTAAAATATTGTATTTTTATATTTCATTTATTTATCTGTGATGTGGATTAATGGACATCTGCAGCCACATTAGCCATTACAGTACATTCCAAGCATTGTACTTTGTACATTGAAATGCATCCCAAGCAAGATTTAAAAAAATATTGTCAAATACTGGTGAACAGCATAGTTAGCTTATCTTTCTCTTGTTCCTGGTGTGCAATATAAATGTGTTCAGGTTTACCCACTGCTGCTGTACAAATGTTATGGCATGTTTAAATGATTAGTTTTCCAAAGCATTATCATACCAAGTTTTAAATAATGCATTACACATTTCGTAAAACTTAAGATTGGTAGGGCCTTTGCCAAGATTTATGACAAGCAGTGCTCATGACTCAAGTGCTTTGGCCCAAGCTGACTTTAGGCAACATTTTTTATCTTAACTAATTGAGGTGTAGACCAAAGAAAGAATCTTCTTACTGAATGATGAAAAGCTGTTTTTAATCAAATGAAAAATAAAAAAGGCTTCTAAAAGCATTGTTCGGAATATTAGCAGTGATGTTTTTTAAATTGATTACTTGATTCAAAAGAAACTCAGCAGTCAATGTCTGAATGTATTCTGCCTTCACATAGTACCATTTAATTATTGCATTATGTTGACATTCTAATTTATAAAGTTGTGTTTTAAGCACTGAGAATAATATTAACAACAACAATAGTTTAGGACAGAGTATTTTGATATACAGTAGAAGACAAATTTTATAGTCCACGACCCCATTCACCCTAACCTGTATGACTCATTCTGCATCCATACAGGGTTCTTTGTGTGCTGTTAATGCCAAAGCAATTACAATCACTACCACTGCCAATGGTAAGGATCACTTCCATAATTCTCAAAAGTATATTAATATGTTCCATGAACCTCACCAAGAAAAGTCAACTGAAAACGGATGGATGAATATGAATATATAAAATTTGTTAAAGTGGTACTGTATATGTGTTAACTACATGTGAAAAACAGTGTGGGAAGGAACATTATGGTAACACTTAGAATAATGACTGACAATTTCCTAGACATAAGTGTCAATATATATATAACAAGAAATCCTTTATGTTTAAATTGAGTAAACTTTACATTTTATACAACTTGAAGTTTCATGAAACATATCTAAAAATATGAAGAACAGGAAAACGATTGCCTTGATAATCTTACTGTATCTACACCTTAATAAGGCAAATGAAGAAGGGGTTTTTCCTTCTTTTGGTGATATTTGTCTGAAGGTGTACCCTGTGGAACTGTTTAATATGCTCAGCACAACTCCTTCTCAGTGGTTCTTGCTTAAGATATATTTGCACATACTGATATTCACAGATGCTGCTTAATAGCCAACATTTCACCATACAGTATTTCCTACTGTGAATACTTGTACAAACTACATAATATGTTTTTTTTTGTTTTAGTAGGGCAATTCTAAAGCCATCTTTAATAAGATGACATGTATATTAACAAAAATATATTACATATATTACATTATAATTCATTATTAGCTAATATTTTGTGTAATACAGAGTATGTGATTTAGAAAAAAATGCTTGACTAACTTTGTGCAGCTTAATCCCTATGAGTTCTCCAAGGCTGGACTTTTTTATTACCAAATCTACTGTATGATTCTCAGCTCTTGACTGAATAGGATGATTCTATTTTCTTAATTCTCTGAATAGAGATGTTAGTTCAGGAAAACCAGTAACTGTACAATCTTTTCAAAATTAAGCTTTGTTGTTATTAATTATACACGTAGGTACCAGAAGGAGGGGTTAACATAAAGAATTCCTTGGGATCTACTTTCTATTTCAGCCAATTAGATTTTTCTCCTGTTGCCAGGAAGATGACGCTGTAAAAGCAAACACAGCAATCCTTCACTTCACATTAGAGCAGGCAGAATGCTTCCACTTCCATATGCTTTGTGTGTTTTTCTGCTCTCCTCAATAAAACTTTTAAGAGATAAGAAGCTTTTTTCTATTTCAGGGTCACCATTAGTCTGAATAATAGATAAACATGGGAAAAGGGTTGGAGTTCTACTGAGGATAGAAGCACAGCTTCAATTAAATTATACATCATTATCACAGCTGGCAAGCCTAGCGTGGCATTTTAACTCTCTATCTCACTAAATGTTCAATGTATCTGTCTTGTCCAATATTGTGTTCAAAGCAACAGCAGTCTGGTTGTCACTGCTCTAGCCTGTGTGCAGTACGGCCAATGTAGGCACAATTTAAGGGTGACATCTGGGTAGTTTTTATCAAGCAGCAACTAAAGAGACTGGTTTTGTAGAGGCCAGAGTGTGAGATATTGTATCCATAATATACTCTATTTTTCACCACACTGATCTGTGTATATATTTAGTTGCTACAGACAGCCTTAAGAGATCCCCTATATTGTTTTCACACTTGTAATCCACTGCCCAGGCAGTTAAGTCATCTCTCCTTATACTCTTGTCCTAATGTCAGCCCTAGGAAGTCATCTGTCAGACTGTATCACAGCCTGAGTGACAGGTGTGTTTACCTTCTGCAAAGAGCTGCATTTCTGCTTCATTTGTCAATGAGAGAATCTTCTCTCACTTGAATGTATTCATTATTCTGTCTGAAGGGTGTTGTCTAATTTGGAAACACATTGCATGCAATGGACATTTGGGACTAATTTCATGGGCAAATAATATTAGGTAATCCAATTATTAATGCTAAATGGGGTCTGCAAAACTACTGTTAAAAGGTTTAAACACATGCTTAAACAGAATCATATACAGTACTAAGCCTCCTGAGTGGTTCAACTAGTAAAGGCGCCAGGTGCATATTAACCTCTGTGATTGGACTGACACAGGTCCAAGCCTGGATCTTATCACTAGCAGACTGTGACCGGGGTTGTCCAACCAGTGCAATAAAAATGACTGAGTGCCACCCAGGGTAGAGGGGGAATACTTGGCCATGTTGGTCATTTGTCAGAAAACACAGTGACCTCTGCGGCCTGCTAGGCACTCTCCGGTTTGTGCTGCTGTTTGTGAAGAATGCACATATCCTCTAATTGGAACAGTATGGGGCTTTCTTGCCTGTTGACGTTTTTAAAAGCTAAAAGGTGGACAGACCAGAGGTGTCTGCCTACACTTCCTCTTTCTCTCCTGTGTGGTCACATTTTTTACAAAGGACAACATTGTGACACATTGCACTTGTAACAGTTAACTAAATTAAAAATATTTAGGTTGTTCATTTGTCTTTGTCACCCTTTTCATGAATTAAAGGTATATATATATATGTCAGCTAATATTCAAAGAAAAAAAGAAAGACAAATGAAATTTGAGATGCAGGTCAAGTGATTACTTCATTAAATGAGGACATTGTCACGTAGCAGTTCTTTCCGGGCCCTATGCAGACGACACGATCCGGGTGGTGAAGACACAGTAGGAATAAAATCATGCAGGAGAAGGGATGGAGACAAGGGATTGTGTCCAAGGAGTGCAGGTGTCCTTGGGAAGTGAGTCCGGGGTGAACAAACAAAGTTGAAGTCCAAACGGAGAATCCAAAACAGAAGAGCTGAGTCCAAAGCCAGGAGATCCATCCATTGAATAAAAGCATGAACCGGGTCGGGACCGGCAGGGTGGGGAATCAGGAACGGAAGGTTAAAACCATAACGGAGCCAGACGCAGCAGGACCCCGGGCTCTCACGAAACAGGATTCAATGAGGAACAAGGAATGGAGTCTGCGTCTGGCTTTTAAGGGGGAACGAAATAAGGAACAGGTGCAGGTAATGGGAGAAAACAAGGGAGAGCTGGAGCGCCCTTAAGAGGAGGGGTTAGCGATCGTGACAGACATATCACAATCAGAGATCTACACCAGCTTGTTTTATTTAATTTTCCTTTAAACTGATTTTTAGAGAAGGAAATGGTATCAAGATGGGTAATTGAATTTTGTTTATGGTACTTGTTGAAGCCATCTTACCAATCACAACTTTGATTACCCTGGTTTTCACTCCTTATAATATCTGGACTGTGCATTTTTTAACAATGCAGTCTTGTAAACAACAATAGTTTAGGATGTGGATATGACAGAGTCCTTAAGAGACAGTCAGAAAACTTAATAGTTAATAGTTTACACTTTGACTGAGGCTGAAGCTAGCCATTATATTGAATTTCATTAAGCAGTGTTTTCATTGAAACTTTTCTATTGTATTTCCATGCACACTATATGTATACATATGCAAAGCAGCACACATATTTGGGGTGCATAACCATTCTGATACAGTATAGCAAGTGGCATTATGCCGCTTTTAAAGATTGCTTAGGTAGAATATTTTATTGAACACTCTGTCTCATAATAGCAATTATTTTTCTACATTCAATAAGCAACTATTGCTCTCAATCACAATATCAGAATGTCTGTTCTTCATGTGACTCCAGACCCAGTAGGTGAATTGGTTGTGATGCAATACTTCCTGCCTGCTTTCATCTACCAAATGGAGAATCTTTGTTATTTAGAATCTTAAAAAAACTATTGCATGTATATATTATAGCATTTCTTTTTTTAGAATTCAAAATTATATTTTTTTAACTGGACAGATTTCAATTACAAGAACAATTATGTAAAAATGGAAATCTAACTATGGCTGTGATAATCCTTGAAACACTATTTGTCACATTAAGATTATGTCCGCACTATTCGTATTGTAAGCTCATATTTACCACCAAATTAGATACCATTTCATGTCTGTGGTGTTGGAGCAGAGCATTTATTGTCCAATTTATCTTTTTCAGCTTGCCTGCCTAGAAAATATCTTGGTATCTCTGAATACATTACATCTTGCTGTTCGAAATGTATGCAAAGAATTTTAATAAGTATGTAATCTCAAAATGCACTGACATACACCAGTGTGCCCTTTTCTGAAAAACACAGCTGGGCTCAGTGAAATCAACCCCAATGAACCCTACATTTCGCTAAGCATCTTCATCTAACTTTGAAATAATGCATTAGAGAAAAAGCATGCAAGTATGGGTATACTATAAAACCTTATAATTTTAGGTTTTACAACTTTTCTATGCCACATACTGTATATTGTATATTAAACTATATAATCCTTTAACCAAACTGTTTTGTTATGAGGCCTTTTTAAGCCAATTTTTAATTCAATAGGTATCATCTTTTGGATAGCTGTCAGCAATGTGTGGTGTGCATTAGGCGCATAATCCTGCACTGTAAATGACAATCTCTCACTGCTGTTTTCTGAGTGGGGCAGTTTCATTGCAGATAGTTTCCCCATTTCTCCAAAGTGTTCCAGTGTTTTACTTACTGAAGGCATTCTCTATACACATGAGGCAGAGGAGAAAGGCATATCTGAAAACCTGTTCCACCACTAAAATGACTAAGACATGCTAATCAATTTAAATAGTCATTTACAGATTATATATTTACATTGTAGAAATACATGATCTGAGTATTATAAATATATAAAGCACGTTTTGAAAAATACACATATAAAGGCCCTTCCTTCTTACTAGTCATTGTAAGCAAATAAGAAACATGGTCTCCTAACAACATTAATCCAATCATTTGTCTTATTGAACTGACATATATAGTTTTAAACAATGCCTCAGTGCCACACATTTGGCTGTTCAAAGCATAGTGGTCACACACAGGATCAGATCAGCAGAAAGTCAAGCTGTTTCCTATTCAACTAGCCAAGAGATGGGTAATAAACATACTGTAGGTACTGAAGTTGGTTCCATTGACAAGTTTCTCAACAAGATTCGATAGAATATGTACAGGTTATGAAGCAGACTTTTCACCCTAGAAATGTTAGAACATGATCTGCATGCTGAGTTAACAAGTTAGTGGTTGGCAAAACCATCACAAAGTCAATATGTTGAATTTAACTCAATTGCACACATTTAAATCAGCTGTTCAGGGGACGGCACCGGCTATATTGCAGCAAGTCTTCCAAAAATATAGGTCCTTCTAGAATAGTTTACCATAAAATAACCACTAATGTACTATAAATGACAGAGCACTTTTACAATACTTGAAAATGAATATGAGTGTATTTTAGTTAGTAAGTTTCTCTGTTTTGCAATACTTGCAAACATCTAAAAAAACGTGTTGTACAGTATGTGTTGGTTTCATGAAAATATCTAAAATTAACATAGTAGAAAAATGTGCTTGGTCTAAAGCATGTTTACAGTGTAATATGCCTGCTTTCGTATCACCTGATGTTTTGATACCCTGTTCTGAATCACAGACAATGACAGCAATATGGCACAATGGATACATTGAAACGTTGTCTCTTTTGTGATGTAAATTTCATTGTGATTTGAAATTCTCTCATTTCCAATTCATTGTAACCCCAATTAAAAACGATGTTTTAAATGTGTAAAATTAACATTGCAGTTCCCCTTTAAGTGTACACAAAAATATTCTATGCTAATAAGGAAATATGGAAAATAATGTATTAGATTGTTACAAAATAGGGGTTTACACATACAGTGGTGTGAAAAAGTGTCTGCCCCCTTCCTGATTTCTTATTTTTTTGCATGTTTGTCACACTGAAATGTTTCAGATCATCAAACAAATTGAAATATTAGACAAAGATAACACAAGTAAACACAAAATGCAGTTTTTAAATGAAGGTTTTTATTATTACATGGCCCTTTGTGAAAAAGTGATTGCCCCCCCATGTTAAAACAAAAATCAGCTGTGGTTTATCACATCTTTGGAAAGCTGAGTTCAATTTCTCTAGCCACACCCAGGCCTGGTTACTGCCACACCTGTTCTCAATTAAGAAATCACTTAAATAGCACCTGCCTGACAAAGTGAAGTAGACCAAAAGATCCTCAAAAGCTAGACATCATGCTGTGATCCAAAGAAATTCAGAAACAAATGAGAAACAGAATAATTGAGATTTATCAGTCTGGAAAAGGTTATAAAGCCATTTCTAAAGCTTTGGGACTCCAGCGAACCACAGTGAGAGCCATTATCCACAAATGGCGAAAACATGGAACAGTGGTGATCCTTCCCAGGAGTGGCCGGCCGACCAAAATTACCCCAAGAGCGCATCGACGACTCATCCAAGAGGTCACAAAAAACCCCACAACAACATCCAAAGAACTGCAGGATTCACTTGCCTCAGTTAAGGTCAGTGTTCATGACTCCACCATAAGAAAGAGACTGGGCAAAAATGGCCTGCATGGCAGAGTTCCAAGACGAAAACCACTGCTGAGCAAAAAGAACATAAAGGCTCGTCTCAGTTTTGCCAGAAAACATCTTGATGATCCCCAAGACTTTTGGGAAAATACTCTGTGGACTGACGAGACAAAAGTTGAACTTTTTGGAAGGTGTGTGTCCCATTACATCTGGTGTAAAAGTAATACAGCATTTCAGAAAAGGAACATCATACCAACAGTAAAATGTGGTGGTGGTAGTGTGATGGTCTGGGGCTGTTTTGCTGCTTCAGGACCTGGAAGACTTGCTGTGGTAAATGGAACCATGAATTCTGCTGCCTACCAAAAAATCCTGAAGGAGAATGACCGGCCATCTGTTCGTGACCTTAAGCTGAAGCGCACTTGGGTTCTGCAGCAGGACAATGATCCAAAACACACCAGCAAGTCCACCTCTGAATGGCTTAAGAAAAACAAAATGAAGACTTTGGAGTGGCCTAGTCAAAGTCCTGACCTGAATCCGATTGGGATGTTGTGGCATGACCTTAAAAAAGGGGTTAAGGCTCAAAAACAATTACAACAATTCTGCAAAGATGAGTGGGCCAAAATTCCTCCACAGCGCTGTAAAAGACTCATTGCCAGTTATCACAAATGCTTGATTGCAGTTGTTGCAGCTAAGGGTGGCCCAACCAGTTATTAGGTTTAGGGGGCAATCACTTTTTCACTCAGGGCCATGTAGGTTTGGATTTTTTTTCCCTTAATAATAAAAACCTTCATTTAAAAACTGCATTTTGTGTTTACTTGTGTTATCTTTGTCTAATATTTCAATTTGTTTGATGATCTGAAACATTTCAGTGTGACAAACATACAAAAAAATAAGAAATCAGGAAGGGGGCAAACACTTTTTCATACCACTGTATAGTGAATTACCAAAATAAATCAAGCACGATAATCAGTAATGAAAATAAATTATCATTACTCCCAAATTATAAAAAATGCCAAGAATACATCCGAGCAGTTGGGATAATTAGAGGCACCAGATTTCTTTGTTCTCTGTCACAGTTTTGTCGAAAGAGAAATAAATCAGGCATGCTAGGTTAAACAAATATTTATTAACAATGACAATAACACACACTAAAAGAGAAAATAAAACATACAAGCTGCTGTATTTACAAACAAGACATCTCAGAGGTCTATATGTCCTGACCAACCAGAAAAAAATCAACTCAGAGTTTCCTAAAAACAACAGAATGGCAAGCTCTCTTAAAAAGGTCCAGGTACTTGTTACGATGCGTCTTTCAGGACCCTATGCAGACAGCACAATCCCAAAGGGAGTGAACAGACACAGGAAGGAGATGAGGAACTGGGCTGGTAGACAAACAGGGGGACGTGACGAAGGTGCTTGGGGGGGCGTGGTCCAGGTAAACAGTCCAAAGGGGGTCCGAAAGGAAATCCAGTACAGGCAAAAGTCCAGAGCCAGATGATCAATCCAAGATGAACTACTGTAAGTTAAAGCCGGAATGGGATCTGGCGAGGGGTCGTAGACAGACAAGACAAAGTAAAAAACCGGAATGGGATCCAGAGAAGGGTCAGGGAGAAAAGGGGGAAATACAAACAGAAGCTCCAAGTCCCGGACTCGGCTGGTTCAGGACACCGAGAGGAGGCGAATGCCACCCCGAGCTGAAAACGTAGGGCGACTCAGTGGTAGGCGGGCCTCCAGGCGTCTGTGTTCCAATGCAGAGCCTGGAACAGAGTGATCGTCTGGCTTTTAAAATTGGGCTGGAACAGGGAGCAGGTGCAGAAAATCAACTGAAATGTGAAAGAGTGGGAGCACCCTTAAGAGGGAGGGAGTACTTAACTAGAATCTGGATTTTTACTTTTGATCCTGAACAAGGACCTCTCACCTCAATCGTTTCCTTTTCTCTCTCCTGCCCTTATCTCCCTGCTTTTCTGCATCCCTCTCTTTTCACCTAGCTTTTGATCCTGTGTTCTTGGACTGTTGATGACTTACCAAGAACCTAAATTAAGGTAATGAGTTCTTTTAAACATTGTGTCTCAGACCCCCTATGCTCAGCAAATACCTCTGTTCCTTTCTTGCATTGAAGCTCCTGAGAACTGCAAATGTTAATGTTAGCCAGGTGGTGAATATTGTCCCTAGATTCTTTCAACACCACACTTCCATAACAATTAATGATGGTGCACAACACAAATTGTTTTATGACTGGTGAAGCATGATGGTGTGGTAGTTAATGCAGATTTTCTTACAACTCTTGGGTGCAGGATTTGTGAGTTTGGGGAATTTTCTGTGTGAAGTTTGCATACTGCCATCCCCCCATTTCTAACAACATTCCATGTATTTGCACAGTATTTCCATATTAATTTACATGTATTTATATTAATATGTGTATTCATGTGTGAATTAGTTTGTTCAAAGAATCATTCAGCCTTGAACCCTGTACCCACTGTATGCTATTTCAAACGTTATTGAAAATCGGTAGAAAAGTTGGTGTTTCATTCATTTTAATGCCATCCAGAAGAACAGTGAACTGGTCTTTTAAGACACATCATCAGTACAGTGCTGCAGAGCTCAGAGATGCCGATGTGAATATATGCGATTTGAGATAAGAAGATTGAAGCTCAATTGGGAAAGCTTGTTAAATTACTTTCAGGTGTTGGGGGAATAACAGCATAATTAAACCTCATAATTTTGTGAGATCCATTCTTGTTAAAAGAACAACAGAATTTTAATGTATTTTTCTCTATATAAAAAAGATAGCCAATATAAGTAAACAGCTGATTAAATTCCCATAGATGCATAACGAGGTTACAAGGATGTGACAAGTGTAATCCAATGAACATTTCAGGTGAAACAGTATAACTGTGTTGAAACACAATGAGAATATCCAATACCAGTGCAAACACCATCTTAATAGACATTCCAAGATAACACTGACATAGTTTCCTGTCTTTGCTATGTGTACAGTATGTTTGTGATCATAGCTGTTTTTTTTCCCAAGTCATTTATAAGAATGTTAAGCTCATGGATGTAGAATTTTGGCTTTCCTTTCACAAGTTCAAATTACAATAGTGACATTATCACATAAAATCCTTGATCTTGTGAAAATGGGCTAAGTTACTTACAAAATTACATTGGGTACGGGTAACAAGCCTGTCTTTTTCATGAAGAAAATACCTGAACATTAGAAGAAACTACCATCCCTATTTTTTTTCTTAATACAAATGTGTAAATTAGGCAAAAACATTGTGTGAATATACTATTTGAAAAGCCCTGTTTTACACAAGTATATTTGGTATTTTTTTAGACATTTAGAGATTTTTTTAAGCATACAAATAATGCACCTTAAGAAGGAAGAAGTATATTCCTTCCTGTTTTATAGCTCCCTGCTTTTAGAGAGCACTGTGGATGGTTTTTACTGTGATGGTCTTTTTAAGTACTTTCTCATGAACTGGTTGAATAAGAGACAACACCCGCTTTTGTTGAAAATGCAATTTAATAGGTCAGTACTATATTTTTATGTCTTCAGACTCACATTGCCTTGTGATCTCTTCATGCTCATTCAGGCTAATAATTCACTGTCGTCTATTGATGTGTGATGAATGCCTGAAGCTTTCGTCAACAATACTGACATGAAATCCACACTATTAGCCACCAGTTGGGCATTAACTTGTTGTTTATAGAAACAATCTAAATAGTTTATGCATGCGTTTGTATCTCTGTCACTGTGATATTACATTCTTTCCTTGGGAAGGGAAGATCATTTTTATAAATGTGATTTTATCATTCAAAATATCTGAAGAAAAAACAGTTTTTTGTAGTTTTGTGTGTTGTCTTGTTGAGCTTTTTATATTAATGGCTGTTAAATGCTTTCTTATTTTATTTTCTCAACTTGCCTATAACAGCAAATGACTATTCAAACAAATTTTATAAATTCCCATTATGTAAAGTATGGCTATGTCTAAGAAACACCAAATACCCTCATTTCAACTGCTGAATTGCTACTGTGACACACCTAATAAATGATTTAATAGCATTTTCAAAACTAACACTTTTGTGATACTAATGTCTGTTAGTTTGTATCCTAAACAGTTGCCATATATACATTAGTCTTGCATTATATTCCTGTGTGCTCTGGGAATCTTCAGACAAAACTAGCCATGTAAAGGCTAATACAAACTGCACTAGGAGGAAAAGAGAGACAGAGAATGTATCTAGTTGGAACATAGACTGACATACACTCTCAAGAAAAAGGGGGTGTATTCTGAGTAATTTGTTTTCGTTTGTCAATTTGATCGATGCCTGTTTCAAGCACTTGCTCACATGTAACAAATTGTTGCTCTTGGATATTGTTAAATGCAGTCCAGAAAAGCCATTTGTTACTTCTAACAAGTTTTAAGCTTAAAGCCTTGATATGTTTTTCTGACATGGACAGAGACGAAGCAGTTAATGGCAAAAGGGTAATTTTTGAGTTCTTGGATATACTGTACGTCACTCAGCTGTGGTTCAAGAGCAGAGTAATAGTTATGGTTTGCACTTTCAAATTCTGGGGAACTGCCGTTGTACCCTTGTGAAGAGTGCTTTACTTAGATCATGGCAGTACCACTAGATTCTTCAATAGCTTCTATCCACAAGCAGTGAGACTGGTGAACACATTTAGCCATCCTCCTCGGACCACACCTACACCATCACCATCTACCTCTTTATGATTTCTTATCTATTGCACATCTCCAGTCATTGTTTACACGTCTGTATTGATTACATTCAAACTGTCTACATGTTTACTTGCACATTGTCTATTGTTTGTTTGTACATTGTCTTGATGCACTGTTTGCACTTTGTCTTGTTTTTTACACTTGTTTTACAATCGAGAGACTTTCTGTAAGTAAGAATTCCATTGTACCAGTACCGGTTACATATGGCAATAAAGTTCAAGTCCAAGTTCAAGTTCAAGTTCAGTCAATCACTAGGACATGTTTATTGATCTTGTAGTTTTGAAAAACTGTGGGTAAATGGCAAGATACGTGCCAAACTTAAAGCTAGGACAGCTGCTTTCAATTATGTAGATATGGATAGATCCAAAAAATCCAGACATGACCTCAGGAAAGCCATCAAAAAAGCTAAAATAGAACTATAGGGTTAAATAAGAGTCATGTGATCATGGCTGCAACACAAGAAACGTGGAGTGATATATGCACCATTCCAGACTACAAATTGCAACCCAGCTTTATCACACAACAATCTGTCTCGATTCCAAAAATCCAGAGCGAACACTTACGGATCATATCCAGAGGGGATGTGTGTAACTTTTTAAAACACCAACCCACACAAGGCTCCTGGCCCTCATAATAATAATTGCTTACATTTACATTTATATAGTGCTTTTCTGGACACTCCACTCAAAGCGCTTTGCAGGTAATAGGGACTCCCCTCCACCACCACCAATGTGCAGCATCCACCTGGATGATGCGACGGCAGCCATAGTGTGCCAGAACGCTCACCACACACCAGCTATCAGTGGGGAGGAGAACAGAGTAATGAAGCCAATTCATAGTTGGGGATTTTTAGGAGGCCATGATTGATAAGGGCCAATGGGAAACTTAGCCAGGACACATGGGTAACACTTCTACTCTTTTTAAGAAATGCACTGGGATTTTTAATGATTTCCCTGGCCGTGTTCTGAAGGCATGTGCAGACCAGCTGGCAGATGTCTTCTCGGACATATTTAATCTTTCTCTAGCTCAGTCTATAGTTCCTTCCTGCTTTATGAAAGCCACCATTGTCCCTGTTCCTAAGAAACCCAGAGTCAGCTGCCTAAATGACCACTGCCCTGTTGCACTCACATCAGTTATTATGAAGTACTTAGAGTGGTTGGTCAAAGCATACATTACCTCCTCACTGCCTGACACCCTAGACCCACTGCAATTTGCGTATCACCAGAACAGATCAACAGAGGATGCTATTACCACTGCCCTCCATACTGCTCTCTCACACCTGGATAAGAAAGGAACATATGTGAGAATGCTGTTTGTTGATTATAACTCAGTATTCAAAACCATAGTGCACTCAAAGCTTGTCATCAAACTCCAGGACCTGGGACTGAACACCTCCCTTTGTAACTGGATCATGGACTTCTTGATGGAATGTCTGCAGGTGGTGAGGGTGGGCACCAACATATCCTCTATCCTGACTCTAAACACTGGCGCCCCCTAAGGCTCTGTGGTTAGCCCTGTCCTCTACTCCTTATTTACTCATGATTGTGTCACCAGGCATAAGTCAAACTCCATCATTAAGTTTGCAGATGATGCATCAGTCATCGGCCTGATCACAGATGATGAAGAGTCTGCATACAGGGAGGAGGTTGAAACCCTGGCAGCATGGTGCCAGGAGAACAACCTCTCTCTGAACATTAGTAAGACTAAGGAGATGATCATGGATTTTAGAAAACATCAGGGAGGAGGTCACACACCTATTTATATCAATGTGACTGCAGTGGAAAAGGTCAGCAGTTTTAAGTTCCTTGGAGTTAACATCACTGAGGACTTAACCTGGACCCACAATACCAACATTGTGGTTAAAACAGCACAGTGATTTTTATCCGCACCCCGGTGAACTTATAGAAAAGACATTTCATTGGCTGCAACTGCTACTGCGTGCTGAATTGTTGTGCATTTGATAAATGAACTTTGATTGATTGATTGATTGATTGATTGATTGATTGATTGATTGAACTGCAGTCTGGAGCACAAAATGAGGCTTGTCTTCAGCATCTAATCCTGCTGAGCCTGGGTAGTCACCTCCCTTTGTAACTGTCACAGTTGTCAGATGATACATTTAAAAACTTAAGGTCATAAAAAAGGATACAAATGAATGGAGGCTGTTTGATCCATCTACAGTAGCTGGTCTTGTAGTTTGCAGTTAATTGATGGATCTCATCCAATGTTCAGCTAAACCAGAATAACTTGGAACAACTTGGGTGGCCAGCTTGTTCCATATTCCAACAAACCTTTTCTTAAGCAATTGCCTCTTGTTCTCCTGCAGTTTTAAATGCATGTACATTTAGTTTTCACAAGTGTCTTCAGGTTCATGTTTCGCTGTTAATTCTAAAGAAGCACTGGGTGAAGGCCTCCATCGAGCTGTCTTTGAGGATTTTGAATACTTCTCCAAGACTAGTCTTATTTGTTCCAGACTAGAAAACAACTAGTTTGTTTGACCTACAGTACCTGTTTTTAAAGTATGCTGACCCATTTCAATATACGTGATCCTCTAGATTAGTTCAAATGATTATTTTCTTCAGCTGACACATAAGAGAGACATACTGTATTTGTCAATAATTACTTGATTCAGGATTCAGCTACAGTAGAAACATTTTAATCCAGATGACGCTTTTAAAATACTAATCTATCCATCAATTTTCTAACCACTTTAACAATACAGGGTTGCATGTGAGCTGGAACATATAATGACAAACAAACACAGACACTAATACACTCAGGATAATTTTCCAACAAGCCAATTAACCTGCTGTAGAACCTGGAGGAAAACCCACTTAAACATGGGGAGAACACAAAAAACTCCATGAAGATAGTACCTTAGGCATTGAATCCAGGGTGCCAGCACTGACGTGCAGTAAAGCTAACCACCCTGCCTTCCTAAATGACTTATTTTGTTTGGTAAAATCCAAAGGCATGGGTCAGTATAATTGTTTCGATTTTTTGTTCTACCAGGCATTTCTTCAGTGGAACTGCTGGAGCTACAACATTGCAGAAACAGCATGGCATATATAGGCTTGGCCCTATAAACCAATGTCAACAATTTCCAGTTTGAGCTTTTTTATTAGCCATGTGTTAATGGGATTTGCCAAGTGGTGGCATACACTTGGACAAACACCAATGAGGTTCAATAGCTTTGAGTGTGTGCTCTACCAAGATGTGCTCAGCTTGCCAAGCAACAGCAATCCCTGTGGCTTGCAAAGCACCTGTGAACATCCAGTGCTATCTGTGAAAGCTGCATCTGTCCTTCCTAGAGTGTCTTGTTGTCATGTTGGCATAGTAGGGCACACAGTATTTAAAAGAAGCAGATGGCTTTATGAGTGCACATTTCAGAAGATAGATACTCACTCTCCCAGGCAGGTACAAGGATTGTAACAATAAGCCCTTCTGACTAATAGTTGCTGAGTTACCAATCAATGGAAATAAAAACCATGAAATTAACTTAAAAAATAACAGGGTCCATCGGGGACAATCATCTTGCTCTATTTCCCTGTACCCTTTAAATGGTATTTTGTACCCTAAGGAATCTATTTCAATGAAATAGTCTGACAATGTCAACAGATGCCCTATTTTGTATCTAAATACATTGATTACAAAACAGAAACTTTGAACAGAAAGATTATGAACCATCATAAACTTTAAAAATAATTCTAAAATAAAATAAAGCATGATATTTTTAATAGAAACATTTCTTTCCAACTAGACAAAAACATGATGACCATGAGATCAGATTTCAGCAATATTTGTTCCATGCTACCGTTTAACTACAGTTAGCTACAGTTTTCTGCAGATTGAAAAGGGCTTTGAAGTGAAAGTTAATAGACCATACACACTGGGAGAATAAAACACTGTTGTAGAGCATGCTTTCTCTTCAGATTGTTCTAGTACAGCACTGCTTACAATTTTAATGGTTATTTATCACCTGTCACTCTCTGCAAAAAGTCTTGATGTCTTCTAACCTTCACATCACCTCAAATGTCACTGTTCAACCTTTCCTTTGATTTGTCTAAAGCACTTGCTTGGTTATCGCCAGAGAAAACAAGACAGCAAAACACTAGAGGGGCTTAGCCATCATCTTGTTTTTTATAACCCAAAGAATAATATGCTGTGCTGTAGACTTTAAAATATCACAACCCAAAATGACAACACTGGTATCATAGATGTTTACTTCATGCAATCATAGTATTGAGCACTCCAAATTTCATTTCTAGTCTCTTATTACATACAGTAAAAAAAAACTATGCAGAGACTGAAAAGGAGAGATAGTCTTTCTGTTCGTTTCTAGGAGGAGTCAATGTACAGCAGAGAAATACTGTATGGATCTGGTGAGTGGACAGTGAGTGGAGTTTGCGAAATGTTTTTTGTGTGTGTAACTATAACTTTTTGTAAAGTTCAGCAGGGGAAAATGACAACTTCTACATTCTTCCAAAATATGCTTAGATAAAAGTAATTTATTTTGTTAGAAAAAAGGAAATCCACCCTGGTAAAGAACATGCATTGAAAGATGACTCAAGTCAGATATTCCAAAAGAATGATGTTATGTCTAAGTATGAAAACTTTCAAGGGTAGTTGTACTGCTTTTACTCTCAGCAGCATGGTAAATTGCATGAATGACATCTGCTAGTGTCTTGTGCTATTTTCCAGGGTTCTTCAACCTTTCTGAGGCAGACATTTTAAGGCAAGTCACTACTTTTTTATGCAGAGATTTTCCTCCCGTATTTTTACAGATTAAAAAAAAAATGAAATCTGGAAGTTGCTGTTGTCTGACTTGATGATGGCTTCAATGCTTGTGTCACTGTTTACAGACGCATTCTTTCGAAAGGATAATGTGTGACAGCTGAATCTTTTCATTCTTATAATCCACAGTGCTGGGGGTGAAATCTTATTATAGATCGGGTTAGCACAACTCCTGCATGATAAGAATGTGCAACTCTGCAGGCAGTTTTTTCAGGGTATTAAAGGCAAAGGAAATCAGTCAGCAAAACACCTTTAGACAGTAAACCTTTCCATTAAGCCACTGATGTCCTGGATCTTGCAAGCTACATACCCAGAAAGGATACCGTTCTATCTACCTCTTATATAGTAAATGTAATCTAGGGCACTATTTTAAGTGAAATAACTTCTTTGGAGATTTCTGGTAAAATTGTTATAAGTATTCAGAAAATAAGTTTAGGCTGAAAGAAGGTAGGGGGAATTTCAGAGGTAACCAAATGTCAAGCTTGTCAGGTTGTTGTTGTAAATGTGAATTTCTTCTCAATTGAATTATCTGGTAAAATAATATGGACTCAGGGACTGACTGAAAAGAAAGTCAAATTTGAAAGAAAACCAATGAAGTGAAGTGCATTATAAAGAGGGCATCAATCAAACAATGCAGAAGACCATTGCTCCTGAATTTTCACAATATCACAATGTGAGGACTTTAGTCAGCAAACCATGAATGTTCACAAATAAATAATGAACAAGAGTCATCAAGTATTTTAGTTAAATAAACATTCAAAAGATCACCATACTAAAATGGGTTTGATGAAAACCAGTTTTATTGCATTTATATATATATAGTATAGCTTGCGATATGCACTGATTATAGTATTTAAGACTTTTATTATAAATCAGGATGTTGCATCTCATAGAGGAATTCTAGCAAACATGACATGGAGGGTAACAGAGAGCACATTTATGATTTACAATTTAATGGGTAAGGCACACTTTATAAGACTTTTATGTTAAGGGATCTCTGGGTAATTAAAGATTACTGTCCGTAGCTAAGTGTACATTCTCAACAATAAGATGACAGTAGTCAAATGCATTGCCATTTCCAAGTTTAAAGCTAACTTCATGGTTAAGATGATAAAGTGGGTGTTCATGTTCCTCTTATTCTAATGTGACAAGTGGCCTCCTCACAATTTATTTTTATGATACTACGGAAATGAAAAAGCAGCATTTTCATTTAGTCCAGAATCACTCTTACTTAGCCTGTTATGGTTGTTCTGTCATGCTTAGCTGAAAAGTAACCTGAAAATGCAGAATAAAAACTATAATTTAAAAGAGAAACCCACTAGGGAATCTAGTGACATCTATTAATATTGCTGGTTCAGACTATGTGATGGGAAAGGACATTTGTGATTGTATACAGTATATGTTTAATGTTTTGTTTACTAGGTTTTCTCACATGATGTCTTCAAGACTGAAAATGCTGTGGGGGAATTTCTTATAAGCAGAATTAACAATTTGATAAACAACTTTTAACTTTTTACTTAATCTTTTTTTACTGCACTGTGTGACCTTCAGTCATAATTTATCCACTGCTCTTTCCAAAGGTTCTGTAGCTTAAATTGAACTCTTGTAATTTTCCCCCAAAATCTGTACAGTAGAGTAAGTGTCAAAAGTTGCTCTACATTTTACTTTTTAAGGTATTTCAGGTTCACAAATGTGCTGTAAATTTTATTCAAACAATAATGTAAGACACCTTGCAATCATTCAACAAAGTTTGGACTAAAGAACAAAATATGTGAATAGCTCATACCATTATCGGAGACGATAAAGTATTATTTTTGTGTGTGAGAATTTAATTTAGTACAATTTACAATGTTTATGAATGTATTTAAAATGGCATGGTTTCTGTGCGCATATTAAGGCAGCATAGTGGTTAGCATTTCTGTCTTGCAGTGTTAGGGCACTGGATTCAATTCCTGGGGTGCTATCTGCATAGAGTTTTTATGTTCTCCCCATGTTCGCTTTCCTTTGGCTTCTCTGGTTTCCACCCTCAGTGTAAAGACATACTGGAAGTTTATTTGGCTTCTGGGAAAATAGGTTCTGTTGTGAGTACTACACTGTATGTGCATGTCTAAGTATCCTGCCTTGTGTCAGTTGTTTGCAAGATAGGCTCCAGCTCCCCTGAGAAACTGAATTAGACAAAGTGGTTACAAAATAAATGGATGGGTGGTTTATAAGTGCCTGTTATGGAAATGTCATGCTTAGCCTTTCAATAAAGTAACAACTTATTATTACGCTTTCTACTAAATAAGTCCATTTTCCTCAAGTATTCGGGTGTCCTCCCAGCTATCAAAGACATGCTGCTAGGTTTAATGGCTGTGCAATATTGCTCTTAGGTGCAGTCATGGCGTTCCTACCGTCGAAATCCACACAACAGAAGTGTCTGTCCAACATAACTGGAATTTCCTGTGAGATGAAGAAGATGAAAAAAAGCAATTCAAATTAAAAAAAAATGAAATAATCTCATATAGATTTAAGCCTCTAAGGCACTTAAAACTGTTAAATACATTTAAGAGTTTAATTTAATTTAGCAGCAACAAAACACACAACACAGGGGCAAGCTGGACCAAATATGAAAAGCATTTGATTTCAGCCAAGAGATTAAAATAAGTTCTGTTTATTGCTTTATTTGTATAAAGATTGGTTATCTTGACAGTCTTCCAAGCTTTGAAGTTCTTGAAAAATTGACTGATTGTACAATTCTTCAGTGTATCACTAAGTAGGTCAGGCTGATCACAAATTAATATTTTATTACAAACAAGGTAAGGTGATACATACTACCTTGAAAAGCTTGTTTTCATACCATTTATACCAGTTGTAATAAAAAGCTTGAGCGGATTTCTTATGAAAGAATATTCATGATAATATTTAATGTTTTTAAAGCATCCGCCTTCAAATAAGTAAAGTAAATAATCTTATATGCTAGTCAAACGTTATCTCACTTCTCTAATATTATGCAAAGTGCTGGCAAATATGGTTTCTCTTTTGTATCTTGCTGTGCCAGTGAGAGAAATACATAAAAGAAAGACTTGTTCATCTATCAAACAGTAAATCGTGGCATTCATGTTCTTGTTTGATTCATTGCTCCTGTTTGATTGAAGGGCAAAAGCACAGACATACATCCCTGTTGGATATGTGTTTGCTGGATAAAACAGAAATAGAAAGGCTGAGATATCACCTGTTTATTATATCAAACACATTTTAACAAAGAAAAGTAATTATGATGTTAAATATTTCTATATTTGCATACATCAATGTTGTTAATATATGGTTTCAATTATTGTACATTTGTTATTGTACATTTCTCAGTGCCCCTTCTGAATCTGTTGTCTGCGTAGAGGAAGCTTATCAGCTGCCACTCACTAAACAAATCAGAGCAATTAGTGTTGACAAGATTCTGTGAGCAAATGGCTTCTTCACAAAGTCAGGTGCCTTTAGATTCATGATTCATGTCTGTATGAGATATAACATCTGTATTTAATATAGTTAACCCTTCATGTGCCCGCTCACCCCAGCAGTTGGCTCTTACAAGTGTAGAGTGACTTTAAAGCCATTAAGTACTCTGGGGTTCAAGACCTAAAGAATTAAACTGTGTTTTTATGTAATCCTGAATTATTTGTAATATTTGTATAATTTACAGTATTTGCTCTTGAGGGTTCAGGAGTAATTACAGGCTGTTATGCCTACTGTAACAGATAACAGATGTGGTACTATGCTTGGTCACAGTATTTCTGTATACACTGGAAAATGTATCCTTTTTAAGTATTACTTGTTAATTAGCCAATTTGGCTAATACTTTTATTAAAGTGTCTTAGATCACTATGTTAACTCTCAGTTGTTCATGCTTTTCATAGACTTATTCCAGGTATTTCAGCTGTGAATAAGGATGAGAGCTTTACCCACAGAACTATAAATGTAATACCAAATCCTTAAAGTGCGACAGAATAGAACTGGGGACCCTAAGACAAATCAGTCTGACTTCTCTTACTTTTAAAACCATGAAAGCATAGATCTATATAGTATGCCAGAATAATTTGATGATTCCTTATTAAAAGTTAATTTTCTAACTAAAAGCTCTAGGAATCGAGGGTCAAGTGCATCATTTGAGATCATGTTAACATGTAGAAAAGTATTAATTGTCCTAAAAGGTATAACTCCTGTTTGGGTAGATGAAAGCAGTGGGATCTATTTTAGGTCTATTACTCTCCATGTCCAAGCAAAAGAGATTGAGAGTAGATTTGATTTAATTATACTGAAGGAGGTATACAGTATATAGGTTTAACCCATGGAATTATTTCATTTTCATTAGCAAAACAGTAGACATTGTGTAGGGTCACAAATGAAACCAGAAAGGGAACTCAATTAGGAATACCCTAAATTACAATTTTGAAATGTAAATGCTTTTTTACACACAAAGTCATCGGTATCTGGAACAGACCTCCAAGGAAGGGAGATTAAGGTCCAGTTTCTGTGTTCCCTGAAGAAGTGAATTTATTAATATTCCAAACAGGCAAATAGCCTCATCTTGTTTTGGATGTACTTGCAGTAAGTGAGAAGTGGAAAGCTTGAACAAATGCATGATAGTAAAAATGTCTAATGCAGAGGCTACTCACATTAAAGTGCAAAAAAACAGCAATGGCAACCACAGTAAATAAGATGAAGGATCATAATACAATATAGTTACTAGTGATTGTATGCAGCAGAACAGAGTTCAGCAAGAAGTACTTGTGACCTGATCTTCATAGTGGGTGGCATCAAATGTCACAGTGCAGCTGTTACTTTTATAGGCTCCAAGGCAGGAAGATTACTACAGAATTTAAACATAATAATGGTAGAATGGTTATAAATGAGAGGAGACCATTTGTTCCACCTTGTTCCTTCAGTTTGATTTCAAGCTAAAAAGATAAATGTCTTCAAATCTGTCTCAGCATTACATTCCCTAAAGAACAGGAGTTGCTCTGGTGTCTACTGCCTGTAGAGCACCAAAATCTTTTAAAGTGTTTTTTTTTTGGGTGGACACACATGCTAATTTCAAATGTTTGAAATTTAACTAACCAAAAACAAAACAAATGTGAGTAATTATTGAGAAGACTACAAAGTGCAAACATTGAATATTCTTGTCCAGATTTTAGATGAAGAATCTAACTCCAAAACCTAAAGATCTCGTTATGGCACTCCCACGGAATTGTACAATGCTGAAGTCAAATTTCACACTTGTACTGCCAAGTCTTCACTTTATATTATAGTAGTAGACTATTGCAATATGAAACATTTAAGATTTAGTTTCAATTCAATTTAAAAGGCTTAATTAAAATAACTGTGATGTATTCACTTCACAGAAATATAAATTGCATACTAATATAGCTTTCTAGAACATGGTAAATTTATATTTTTATGATACTACTGCACAGGACATAAATTATGTTAGAAGAGTATTAAATATCACACTAAGTAGACAAATTCATCAACAGCAGTCAACCCATTCATTTATATTAGGTTTAAGACTGCACAATAATGAGTGTGTTGCAGATATCATAGTTGTTAGATTGGTACAGAGGGTATTTCTAATGGATCCTATGCAGATAAATGCCACATATTAATTTTGATATTATAGTACAGAAAATTGTATGCATTTTCCATTAACTTCATTTATTTACTCTTTACCCTACACCATCATGTACTTAAGGCACTTATTGTATATACAGTACAGTATCTGTCTGATACAATACATCCTTTACTGTATGTACAATATTGTATATTGAGGTGTAATAATTATAGCATTTATTTTTAACTCGAGTGTGCTCCATTCATGAACCACAACAGAAAACCTTTTCCTAGTGTTTTGTTCAAATGTGATTAAATAAGTAGTGATTAGACCAAGACATTTTTAGTCCCTGACTCGTGTGCCTTGGGTTCCTTTCTGGAATTTCTGCAAGCACCTCAACCCAGCCAATTCTGTTTTGGCCTCTCACCGCCTTCTTAACAACAAGCAGACAAGGAAATAACTGAGCCTGTTACTCCCCCTGAAACTCACTCAAAATTCACACAGACTGGTCTACACAAGGTACTTCAAAATTGCAGGCACACAGACATTTTGCTTCAGTCACATAGACATTTTGCTCAGACAACCCTGCTCTCTCTCAGAACAGGCTGTCTGGAGCATTTGTCTGTCCCCTCTGGAATTGCTGCTGACACCAGCCCTTTCCAGGGTTTGATCTTCCACTTACTTTTGCTTTCCCAGACTTTTTGTTATTCTTCAACCTGTGCAGGTCAATGACCATTTACCTGGTGATTTCAATGAGCGCTCTGACCTTAACCACTATTACTAAATTAATTTTGTGTTACCATTTTACCTAATTAATTTAATTAATTCATTTTAATTACCTTCTTTTACACCCCAGGGAAACAGGAAATAGGCTTCTATATACTGTAGTTCCAAATGTTATTGTACATTTGTGTTTGTTTAGTTTTATTCAAAATAATATGTATACATGTATATGTAAATAAATGTTTTCACTTTTTTGGAATTCAATTATTTATGACAAATATATATTGATCTATGAAATGCAATTATGATTATGGTTGAACATGATTAGACTTTTTAAGTGAGATAAATTACATGCACATTACATCCAATCTGTAATTCATTCTGCTATATGATGTTCATATTTCATCAGCAGAAGGCACTGTATCTACCACACCCTGATCAGACACAGGCTTGTTCGGTGTCATGGATACCAGAGGCTGGGTATATATCTCCTTCTACTTCAGTCTTTAAAGTTTAAGCTTTGTACATGCACCAGCAATTACATCAAGGTGTGTTTTACTAAAAAAAATGAAAAACGTCAACATAGGACAGTCAACTAAAACAAAAGCAATTTAGTGTCTAACATAATAGTTTTCAAACATGCCACCCTCTATAATCTGACATCCCCTCACCCCAAATATAAAAATTCCTTTCTAATGCAATTAAAGCACACTTTACTCTGTTCTCTGTAGAGAATGATGTTGCTATAATTGGAACTGTAGTTTAATATTATTTTAACTTATATTTATACTTATATTTTACCCTTAGCTACATATCTAATCATTTATTTCCTCCTCTATGAGCACAAAATTGACAAATGTTTATAATATTTTTCCTGAGGTCATACATAGTTTTAATATTGGACATAATTTTAAATATATTATTAATAAGTGAACAAAATATACCTTGGACCACCACTACTACTGGGGTGCAGCAGTGGCACTATGGCTAAGGGTCTGTGCCTATGGCTGGAAGGTTGTCAGTTCAAATCCTACTCCGTTGGGCCCCTGAGCAAGGCCCTTAACCCCAGCTACTCCAGGGGTGCCATATAAATAACCCTGTGCTCTGACCCCAAGCTTCTCTCCCTGCCTGTGTGTCTCATGGAGAGCAAGCTGGGGTATGCAAAAAGACAAATTCCTTATAAAATAAATTGTATATGGCTAATAAAGTGATTTTATCTCAGATCATTAGACAGTACGTATATCTTTACTGAATTTGTATCTATGGGGGCACAATCTTCATGTTTTTGTCAGCTCAGTTTGAATGTGGGGACAGTTCTGTTTTCAGAATTAGTTAATGATATGTAAACCAATATACTGTATGTATAGATAAAGCAAAATCAAAATAATAAGATACATTTCAAGGATGACAGAAATGAATAATTGAAAATAGCCTCCCTCGTGTTTTGAAATGTGTAAGTAGTTTCCACTGGGCAGCGTCAGTTCTCAAACTGTCAGTAAGTGCAGCAACAATCCCAAAGGATCCACTGTTTCCAACACAGAGATCCCAGCAGTACTGACTATATTGAAAACAGTCATATGAGGGCTTGTGACTGGCTGAACAGACAGACACAATATATAGTGGGATGAATCGGAAAGCTACAATATTATCATGTGCAGCATATACTATGGGCTTCTGGTCACACTCATACTGATTTTTATCTCTTGGATTTTAAGAAGACATCTTGTTTTTATCATATACTGCAAACTTAAACGCATTAAATGTTAGTTTGTAGTAATAACTGCTTTATTGTACAGAAAAAAATGCATTGCTTTAAAGATAGCAGAAATCAAAACAGACATAGCAGCAGGAATATAACTCAAAATTGAAACAAAAAACAAATAGACTGAGTAGAATCAAAACTACAGTTAGAACAGCATTACAGTATATGCATTATTGTATTAATAGCTCTAATCACCCACCCATCCACTGATCTAAGATAGGATTGCAGTGAATTAGAGCACAGATCGATAGACACAGCATGGGGGAGGACTACACTTTTGGAGAAGATACAAGTTCTTCATGGGGAAACACTTAGGGATGACTTTGAGACACACATTTAATCCAGGCAGTTGGTTTTTAGATGGTAGGAGGAAGCAAAAGCATCACACATGATCACTGGGACAGCACACAAACTCCACACAGAAGACACGCAGCCCAGTGTGGAACCGGGGCTGGATGCAGCAATGAAAAACTGCCAAACCGCAATGCCATCTAAAGACAATCAAGTCCTTGAGACTATATCTTCAGAAAACTGTTAACAATCACTTGATTAAACAACTAAGGGCAGAAGATCCACTGGTCCTCAGTTTTTGCAGAGTATCCATAGGTAGGTGTCCTTTACAGGCACTGATAAGAGTGCTTTGCTGAACCACTGATGCCAGTGTTGCTCAAAATCTGCTATGAGATGACACACAGACCTACAAGTCTTCTAAAGATCCATCACCTGCTTAAGGAAGATGGTAATTGTGACTAATTAATTGGTTACATCCCATAATGAATCCACTCAATGTAAGACAACAAAAGAGGGTTTGCAGTTATTTGACCTTTGGCTCTATCTTTGAGGATCACATTTTGCTCATCTTCATGAAAACAGCTCTGGATAATCATCTGTTACTGAATTATTCCTTTAGCTTTGTTGGATCATGAACTAGGATATCTAACTGAAGGATTGTGTGTAGAAGGTGAAAAACAAACCAAAAAAGTGACTTTGAGGGAGTGCATTTTGCTTCCTTATCTTCTACGGTACGACAAGACTTATGTGATTGGCGTACCGAATAAGATTAGTACACTTCAACAGTTGCTGAAGGAAAATGTAAATTTAAACCAGATTGGCTGTTTTGTATACTGGTTTTATTGCTGAGCTGTGGGTCTCAGTTAGTGTATCATAGCAAGGATAGCAAACTCTTTAAATGATTTTTGTTTAATTTCTTTGTTTGTTATGACAACATACAAAATTAGAAAGAATATTATCTGCAACGTTAACAATGTTATTAATCTCAATTACATACAATATTGAGAAATAATGTTGACTTACGGTAACTTTTTTCATTTTGTGCACATTTATTGTCTTTGTAATATTTAGAAGTTAATCAAATTAAATATGTTGTGTCTGATAGTATTTTATCCTTGTCAGGGAACATTTAGCAATAATATCTGTAATGAGAAATTATTATTTAATTTCCTTTACTTTGCATATTTTAATTACCATCTAAATCTAAAGTGAATAAAAAAAACTATTTTTCCAGTTCTTGAATGAAGTTTAAGTTTCAGTCACTTTCTGTTTATAGTTTTCACCTAACATCTGTAACACCTAACACCTAGGGTGGTGCAGTGCCTCTGGTGGGAAGGTTGTCAGTTCGTATCCTGTGGCTGGCAGAGGAATCCTACTTTGTTGGGCCCCTGAGCATGGCCCTTAACCCCCACTACTCCAGGGGTGCTATATAAATGACTGACCCTTTGCCCTGACCCCACGCTTCTCTCCCTGTCTTTGTGTCTCATGGAGAGCAAGTTGGGGTATGTAAAAAGACAAATTCCAAATGCACAAAATTGTATGTGGCCAATAAAGTTATCTTACATGCAGTAATAGCATGCTCTATGGCAGATGTAGTCTCCTGCTGTCATTTTCTAACTGCAGTGAACCCAAAAGAAGCACAGCAGGAAGGAAGAAAAAATGGCAGAGCAAGCAACCAGAGAGTAGACAGACAACACTGAAATGAAAGGAAGCCAGGGGTGTGCCCTTAGAGAAAAGAGGAAAAAAAGGAAAGTGTTTTTCAGTAAAAGAATAGAAAAAAATAAACAAAGGGAAAGACAGTGAAAATAATGAAACCTAGGGATGAGCAAGACAAGAATAAAAAATCTTTTTGGCAAAATACTGACTCAAATGAAATGAAGAAAGTGCCCTCTTTAGCATTTCCTGAATAACAAACCAGGAAGGAGAAGTGTGAAGCAGGATCCACACCAATTTGTAAAACATAGCTCTGAAAAGAGTTGTTTTATTTTAAACCTTCTCAAAGAGAGTAAGAGTGCAGTGTGGGTCACTTAATGGAAGGGCAGCTACAAAGTGGATACGCATGTGTATACTAAAGCACAAGACAGAAAGCTAAGAACTTACTCATGAGGAAATGTAAGAGGAAGAGATGGACCATGTGCCCTGTTTCTTCCCGATAAATAAAGAGATCCTCTATGGAAATAAACAATAGTTCACCTATAGACACATCCCAATTCTCTACAGAAGTCTTTGGACGCTATTAGTTTAGGTTTGACGGTCATCATGAACAGTGACTTGCCATTGCTACTGTAGGTGACTGTGCTGTGAACTAACAAATTCCATAGATACAGTTGATAACAATTCTGTTAAATTGTTGCTTTAACACATGCAACATACAGTATATACATTATACTCTTCAAACCAGAAACTACTGGCACACCTATACCTTTCAATTCAGTCTGATTGCTTACTAATTTTTTTACTAAATAAGAAATTATGAAGTTTCATTCTTTTGCTTTGTTTCTTTGTTTCATTAAGTGTTTTGTTACTGAATGGAATACATGTACATAAGATGCATGGCCATAGGGAGACACTTCTTTTTGTCTCTAATGAGCTTAGTGCAGCAGAGTTATGGTTGAAGTTTGGTACCACTGTGGTTTTTTGAGTATCAGATTTTAGGGAAAAACAGTTAAGAAATGATGGGAACTATCTAGGAATGCATAAAACCTCTAGAATGTGTTTTTTTCTCACTTATTTTTACTTTTCAATTTTGTCACTATATAAGGAAGAAAGTAAAAGAAAAAGTGTTTTCCTCTTTAACTATCTGATCTGAATTTTTTTAAATATCTCTGCCTTACATTTTTTTTATTAGTAGATTTTATTTTCAGAAAAAGACATTTTCCTTGCAGATACACTCCTGGAGTGAGATTTACAGCTCTTTCTTCACCTGGACCCTCTAGAGAGCTCCACTGAGCTGTGTCATCTGACTTCCTCCTCTGGGTTCTAATTACTGCCATGCACTCTGAGGATTTATTCACAGTAACCAATCAGTGGGCGTCTCTTTGCTCTATTTGGATCTCTTTGTTCTATTTGGATGTACTGTAGAAAGTGCTGACATAGCCTGTAAATTGCAAAGTACTTGTCTTCAATCACTGAATATACAGTAGTATATACAGTACAGTGTAAGTAGTACTGTACATAAAATTGAACCTCTCACAATCAAGAATTAGTTGGAGTCATTAAAACCACGATATATTAGATACATTAGACTTCGTGTTGTACTTGCAGTATCTCAGGATTTGGTCTGCTCTGGTCTTGGGCAGCCAGAAACCAGCAGCTTTTAATAAAAGCAAACTTTATGTCCAGAAGAATTTAAGTTGTTCTGCCTACTTACAGTAAGGCTCTGTCTGTAGGAAGTGAAATCTGTTTTACTTTCAAAACATCTCTAAGCAGCTGAATCTAATTAATAAAATTAGAATTTGATATTATTTTCCTTATCCCTACCCTGAACTGCTAATTATTGTTCAATTGTACTCTTCACTTTAACCCACCTGCCAGCATGAAAGATTAAGGACTGTGTAATCAATCTTCAGAAACATGCACTTATCAATGCAGTGTGCTATTTTCAATGCTAGAACTCCCACGGTGCCTACTGGAGAGTTAAGTTCAATTAGTGCACTGGTGCACCACTACAAGCACATGGATGCCTGGAAAGGTATCAGAGCTTGCCATTTTTACTCAAACCCAGCTGGCCCTGGTACAACTCAGCATGTTGTTCACTACTGCTTGAAGAATCCTGGTCACAACCAGCATGACATAAGAGGTCATGAAGAAATTGTAGGAATACTGATAACATGCCTGAAGTAGTAGTGATCAGTTTTGTGTCCTTTTTTTCTCATGGCTGCAGCACTATTAAAATTATAATGGTAGACACTATAATCACTAAAGTAACATCAGCCTGTTACTTGACTGACCTAGTGATTATACACATATACACATGGCTTATAAAAATATTTAAACCCTTCTACAGTGTCCCATTTCATAAAATTACAAATTTATACATACACATTTTCTGGTCAAAATGAAGTCCTCTGAGGGTAAAATAAGTTAGAGGAAATGACAGCAAATACAAAAGAGAAAAAATTAAATACAGTATGTTGATTGTATTAGTATTCAGACCCATAAACTTTGGTGAAAGCACCTTTGGCAGCAATTACAGCCAGAATTCCTTTTGGATCAGTCTCTATCAACTTTGAACACAAGAAAGATTATTGCAATGTTTGCCCATTCTTCTTGACAGATTTGTTTAAGCTCTCTTAAGTTGCTTGGGGATTGATTATAGTCAGCAGTTTTCAAGTCTTTCCACAGATTCTCAATAGGGTTCGAGTTGAGGATTTTGAATAGGCCACTCAAGTATGTTCATTCATTTACTCTTAGGCCACTCCAGTATAGCTTTGGCCTAGTTCTTTTGATCATTGGCATAATGAAAGGTGAATTTTTGTCCCAGTTTTTAAGTCTAAAGCAATTTTTATTCAAAGATTTGTTATTAACCCATCATTTCTCATCAGTCTTGACAACCTTTTCAGTGAGAAGCATAACAATTGTTGACACCGCCATACTTAGTATTAGTGATGGTGTTGCCTAAGTGATGTACTACTTTATTTTGGTTATGCATCAGATGTAACACTTTGTCTTTCAGTCAAAAAGTTCCAAATTTGTTTTGTCTGACCATAAAAATCCTGCCACATCCTTCCACTTCTTTGTGATCACTTCAGATTTTCACAGAGAAACATTTAGCCTCTTTGAAATTATCTATACCTTTACATTTCATTCTTGAGTTCCTTGATCTTCTTGGTTGAATCTTTGCTTAAAATTCACTACCTGATTGAGTATCAAGTGTATTTATTCTTAAATCATGTGAACATTTAAATCATAGGTCACTCTACTAACTGTGTGGAAGGTGAAGGTAATTTGGTGCACCTAATTTAATTATGGTTTGCTACAGCAAAGGGTATGAATACGTATGTAATCGAGGCATTTCAATATTTGCATTAGAATTAAAATGTTATTTTTTTTGTTTTTTTGCACTGAATGTGTCAAGTAGGTGTTGCGTATAAGAAGTATTAATTGCTACTTCAGACTGTCATGACTGCAAGTGTTAAAGCAACAAAATGTGAAGTTGTTAACCATATTGTAGCATTTTTCACTTCCTACAATTAAGGAAAAACTTTAGAAAGGCTAATTGGTATTAGAGTTTCAGTTTTAGGACACCAGGAATAAAAAGAAGAAGGAGCTCAAAATATTCCAATTATTGATATTAACTGTTATTATAATTATACTAAAATGTACCTCTAAACCGAGAAATTGACTTAGAGTACATTAATTGTATAGTTGACATTTTATTTAGGTTGGCAAAAATGAATATGCAATGTTTGGAGAAGATATTTAGATAATTTGTTTATCCTATCACATCCCAAACGTTTGAGGTCACATAGTGTAAGAGCTTGACTGTATGATAAACTAGAAACATCTCTAACAGTGAGCTCAGACATTCCTACAGCTTTAACCTTAACAACAAAGTTTACAGAGTTCCATTGCCTTAACTCTGGAAAAACACAATGACTGGGACTTTTTTTTCCTGCTGGCATTTTTCATCTATCTATCACATTAAGATATCCACATTCTGCTCACACATCAGCATACCACTTGAGGTTAAATTTCAGCAGGTTAGGCACATTAGTTATGCTGAGATTACCTTCAGAGGACAGGTGGGATTGGCTCACAGGAGTCTCATTTGTTACTCCTGCAGTGGTTCCCAGTAATTGAAAATGGAAAATTGCCTGTTGAAAAGAACATTTCCCCCTTCCTCATTGTTGGAATGGCTCTGTCATGCAACAACCAATGCAGGTGTTTTATTACCAATTCTCTTCATGCAGTGCGCTATAACACAAGTGGCCATGGTTACTGCTTGTACCCCCCAAAATGACACAAAATGAAAATGAAGATGAATAACAATTTATCACAGCAGTTGTGCTGTCATTGTATTTACTATATGTCTATAAGCATTCATTCTTCTTTTGTGACTAAAGAATTTTAAAATAAAATTCCACTTTCTTAGCAATTAATAGGTCATAATGGGAATGTACAAATATGACTAACAGTCATATGAGTATTAACCAGCATTACTGGGCATGTAGTTTTTGTGTTCTCTGCACAGGGAGGTAGCAACGCAGTGAAAAAAAGGCCCTACAGGCCAATTATTAGGTCATCTAGCAACAGACCTCTTGCTGGTGGAGGGTGAAATAGACACTGTATACCACATTCACAACAATGTATGTAATTCTACGTTCACCACAATATACACTGCAAAAACATCACTGCAAGTAAAAACAAGTATTAACATACATATCAAGTTTAAAAACAACAAAATTTAAAATAATGTGATCAAGGAAAAATGTGGCAGGTGTCTACATATAAAAGTTTTTTTATTTATTTGTTAGCACTAAATGAAGCTATGTACAATAATCTGCCTTTTGGAAAGCACTACAAACTACAAAATACATGACAGGACATATCTTAAAAACATTAATAGTGAACAAGTGCATTCTTCCTTCAGACAAGAACCTTCATTTAACCAGAGAAGCCCCTTGCAAAAAACTCTTATCTGCAGTGACAAATTGGCCAAGAGGATTCACCATTGCACAGAAAACGATGTGAAGGAAAGATAAAAACAATAAAAATAACTTAACTATAAGTTAAAAATAACTAGGACATTAAATTATTATTGTAATGACCATGGGGTTTCCGGTACGGAATGAAGCAGGCATACAGCTCTGATGTGGGTTGGCAGCACATTTATTAAAGCCGCTGAAGTTGGTTACACACACAGGGACATAGGGAAGACCGGCAAAACACCTACACAGTACACAGACATGGAAAGGCTCCTGATGCCCCAGCGTAAGGAACAGGGTGAGTGTGAAGAAAATCCTGGATCCTTTTGTCCAGAAAATCAACATCTGGAATCCAGGAGTTTTCCTTAGGGTCGTATCCCTCCCTGGAGGAGGTGGAGGAGGTGTAGAGAGAGTTGTGGGTGTACTTGGCCCAGGGGAGGAGGGGGACCCAATTGTTTTGGGAGGTGGAGACATAAGCTCTGAGGTAAGTAAGGAGGTCTTGATTAATCCTCTCAGCCTGGCCATTAGATTCTGTATTGGTAACCAGAGGTGAGTGAGACATGGGCCCCTAAGGCTCTAAAGAATGCTTTCCAGAACCTGGATATGAATTGAGGACCCCTGTCAGAGATTATATTTTTCTGACATGGAGTAGGAAAAAAATGGAGGACAAAAAAAATCGTGGGCCGAAGGGAGAGAAGGGAATGGAATAAAATGTGCAGATTTGGAGAACTGATAAACAAAGACCATATTAGTGGTCTTGCCCTGGAGTTTGGGTAGATCCATGATAAATTTCACTGAGACGTGGGACCATGGGCGTGCAGGAACTGGGAGGGTTTGCTGGAGGCCAGCCTTCTTCTGACTGGGGGTCTTTGTCCTGGCACAGGTGGGACATGCCCGTACAAAGTCTGCTACTTCAGAGAAGGCCACCAGAAGTCCCTGGAGATTAATTAAATGGATCCTCTGGTGCCTGGGTGGCTGGCAAAGCGGGAATTATGACATAAGAACAGTCAGATCAGTCAGATTAGTCAGAACAGTCAGATCAGAGAAGAACGGCAGAATGGACGGAGTTGGGTACAAAGAGTTTGTTAGGTGAGCATCGGGGTGGGGGTGGGGGGTACAGAGAGGCTTTGTAGGGTACGTCTAACTTTATCTGTGACGTCCCAATGTAATACAGCAAGAAACCTGCTGGGAGGTATGATGGGTTCGAGGGGGGGCTACAGTTGCAGAGGAATCTTGAAAGCGGGAGAGAGCGTCCACTTTAATGTTCTTGGATCCTGGGGTATAGGTGATAAAAAAGTGGAATCTGGAGAAAAATAACGCCTCTCTTGCTTGGCAGGGGTTGAGACATTTAGCGGATTGTAGGTAAACCATGTTCTTGTGGTCAGTGAGAATAGTGAAAGGGTGTGGGGCAATGTCTCAAGCCAATGTCTCCATTCTTCCAGGGAGAGCTTGATAGATAGTAGTTCCCTGTGACCGATGCCGTAGTTGGCTTCCACCGGGGAGAGTTTTCTAGAAAAGACAGCAAAAGGATGGAGGATACCCTTCTGCCCATGGCGTTGTGACAATATGGCTCCAACACCATGGGCTGAGGCATTGACTTTAAGAACAAAGGGACATGTACGGTCTCACCTCAGCAGTAGAACGAGGCAAACAAATCTGAAAACGTAGCAAGAAACCAGGAAACAGACGAAAGTCAGTAATAATCTTAAAAAGAAAACGTTGGAGAAGTATGCGCACTACTGGAGCTCAGGGAGACTAACCACAATAGTGAGCAAGGAACAAGGGGAAGAGGGGAACTAAAATAGTGAAGGCAGGGAAAATTGAGAGGCTAATCACTTACGGCGTGAGCATTTATGAAAGCGAGTGTGCATGGATATGTGAGAATGAGTGGAATCCGAGCGCGTAGGAGTAAGGGTGCATGTGGAATGCGTTACAAGCGTGCTTTGTGTGCGCATGGCTAAAGGGGATGTTGCAGCCACTAAACCGTTCCACGTGGGCGTTACATAATGATATGGCAGTGTTAACAAGTGCAAGTGTCAGGACAAAAAAACTTTAATAATGTCGCTGAAAAAACACCCTAATATATGAAGTTGTATACTTATAGTTTAAGTTCAAGTAATTTCAGGGAACAAATTAAAATGACTTATACCCAGTGAATAGTTACCCTTGGGATGTTGAGCTTGATAAAAGTGTTACATCTTATATTGCAGAATTATACAGAGATGTGCAATAAATAATTGAAAATAGGAAGGTGTTTTCCCAATTAGAAATCAGTAAAATTAATTTAAATTGCAGACTGATGTGGCAATTACATTTTTAATAGGTTTGCCAAAAACATGTCCAAAAATGTGATTAGGCTGCCATGTTAATTTAGATTTTGATTTTGATTCCATGGACCAAAAAGTATAAGTAATTTTGTCATTGTGAATTGGAAGGTATGTCACTGTCCTTTTATGCTTAAAAGCCGGTTTATTAGGAACTCCAGGGCAGAGTAACTGTATGTCTTAATTATAAATGTTTTTACCAATTTAATTTAATTATCTTGTAGGCAGGAATATTTCAGATAGGTTGAATTTGGGTGGTAGACATTCTGTTCATGATGAACTTTCTCAGTTTTATGGATCAGATTGTGTAATGTGCTGTGTAGAACAACTGTTTCTTAATCAGAATTGGAGCCCTAGATTAGCATGTTGTAAAACGACCCATCACTGTCTGTTCTTATTATCTTCAAGGAAAATAATTGAATAAGGAATACTTGAGAATACTGCAAATTAAATTGATTAATAATACATAACTTCTGAATTAATTTTTCATGATTTGGGAACTAACACTAACTTAATTATTTAAGAATGCAAAATGTAAGAAACTTTTATAGAAAAACCTCATCACAAGAGGTGATCTATGAAACTTATGCTAAACAGTTTGATAAATGGTGTGTTTCCTTTCTTCTTTATGCTAATGGTTAAATGACATGTAAAAGTTGGATTATTTTTTAAACATAATAACCCAGTGAAATGTTAACGGGCAAGTATACGTCAGCCTTTAGAAACAGAACTGAGTAAATGAGGCAGAATGATTTTCTTACATAACTTGCAAATGCTTATTTTATCACAGGCCAGAAAAAGGTACACATAATTCAGATCAATGACTAGCTAAATTGGGCCCAGTAGAATGCTTGAATGAATAAAACTTAATATTAAGCAAGATTATAATACACCTCTCAGGTGTTGTAAAGATAGTATTTAATCATTACTTTTTTCTGATGTTTTTGGTATTTCCACTTGTATTAGAGAGCAGTATATAATTGGTTGCAAGCATATAAGTGCTGTATTGATGATTATCTCATGTTGCTTTTGGGCCAGAGTCTGGTATTTTATATCAGAACTCTGTGGGAGACTATCTGTAAATAATGAGAAATATAATAATCTGCTGAAAAGAAGATCTGCTGAGTGAGTTTTGCTTTCAAAACAAAGGCTGATATGGGTAGGGCAAGTCTGGCTACCTCACAAACTCGGCAAGCGTGAGACTCCTGCTAGGGCCTGGCCCATCATCTGACGAATGCAAGAAAGTAACAATAAAATGGAACAGATGCATGGGTTTGTGGGCCAATTCAAAGGAGAAGAGGCTCAGGGTAAGATTTATGCTTGTATAAGGTGGCAGCTCAAGACTGTCTATTAGCAGTTTGGAAAACCTTAAAAAAACCAGTATCGGTCAAGATAGTCCCGGAGCTGCTGCAGTAGTTTTAGGCAGCAGAAAAAAGCAGTATACATAGACAGGAGTCCCACCAAGTCTAATCTTATAAACAAGAGCTTGCCAGCATCTCTGAGTTATGTTGGGTACCATGCAGCAGAGGCTTAGCAAGATAAGCCTTGAAACACTGTGAAACAGAAAAAGTGCGTCATCCACTGCAAGACGTATCACGTCAAACTGCAGAGTTGAAAGAATGTCTAGGTGAGATTAAGTCAACAATGACCTTCTACATGCTAGTAGAAATGCTGTTTTCAAGTCTTTAGGCAACTAAACACAGTTTCTATTTATTTCATTAACATTGTCTTTTAATTGACAGCAGCCATGACCAATTTATAAGCAAGGCAAGGCCTCAGACACAAGTCTCCAGTACAAACCAGTTTAACCTAAGATGATATATTGCT
This sequence comes from Lepisosteus oculatus, assembly GCF_040954835.1. Lineage (NCBI taxonomy): Eukaryota > Metazoa > Chordata > Actinopteri > Semionotiformes > Lepisosteidae > Lepisosteus > Lepisosteus oculatus. The sequence continues at coordinate 21,121,470 of NC_090700.1, forward strand.
TTTATGCAATGGATCAGGCCATTTTTCCCACCTGTTTGCCCCCGGCAGAAATGTGATTAAGGCCATTAAACTGAAGAAAAGAAACATTGGTAGAAACAATACTCCTACAAAAGAATGTCCTTCCCACAGACACTCGCAGATACTTTATTGGTTTTATGCTGTAGATAAAGTCACATGAGTGGTGCTTTCAACCAGACAAGGTCAGGTGCTCCTGACCCCGAAAGAGACCTGTGCATATATTCTTGGATCACTGTGAAAGTCTGTAATCTGTCTTGTGTGGAAAGGTGCTTACGAGGTAATTTAGAGGCAGATCATACAGATGGAATTGGGGGCAAAGCAGCAACACTGAAGTGCACTGGCTAATTAGAACGAAGAGCCCTCTTGAGCAAAATTATAGAATCTAACGGCATGAGGGCAGATGAGATTCCTTTTCTCTGCTCAGAGTGTGGTGTGCAACCTTGTATTTTGTGATAAGGAAAATGAAATACATACATTATACAAAGAGAATTGGCCATCTAACTGCCTTATGAAAATCATAATTAGAAAGTAAACACAATTACCACAGTCTGTGCATTTCTGAATGGGCATTAATATTAATAAAAAAAATTAAATATACGTCTCCTTGTTAGATGATGTTTCAATTGAATGTGATGTGATTTAAATGAGGCAGCCTCTTAGTTAAATGTTTTTTACATTTCACACTTCATTATTATTTCATTACAATCATTTTTGTAAATGCTATGTATTTAATATGATGGTAAAGATATTTTTTGTTTCAAGATGTTTTATAAATGCAGATTTTATTCGTAAAGGCATACTGTACAGTTTAGTTCCAGATGTTTCTACCAGTAGTCTTGGAATATTAAGATAGATGCAAAGGATCTTTAAATTTGGTGAGAAATTACTAAATATTATTGATGGGTTATGATAGTGTCAACTTATCAAAACAGTCCTTAACTCCTTGTATATTTAACTCCTAAACAGGAATATTTGGGTATTGGCACTTTGAGATGGCTTGACATAAAAGTGCATTATAAAAAAAAACGTAATTTCATTGAAGAAAAAAAAATTAAATCAAGACAACTTAAATTGTTTTTTTAATGCACTGGAAAGACCTAATTTAGAAAACTGAATTCAGTTTTGGTCACCAGATGATGAGAAAATAATCTTTAGCTTTAGAAATAGCTCACAGAAGACCAATAATAATTACACCTGGTCTCTGGGGATTGTTATATACCGCATATTATCTTAATCTTTTAAATGTAAAACAAAAGAGATTGAGATGAGATTTGATATTTTATATATCAAGTATATAAATATTTAAAATATATACAGCAGATAGAGTCAACTCAGGGGACAATCCCCACTCAGTAATGAAGCAAGGACATGGGGTCAGAGTTGAAAACTTAAAGGGAATTAATTTAGGGCAGATAACATATAACATATATGATAACATATTTCCTTCATATGAATTGAGAGTATCTGGAATAGTCTTCCTAGCTAGGTGGTTGTGGTCCAGACTCTGGGTTGTTTTGAGTAATAACTTGATGAAAGTTTTAATTTATTGATTTGCTGAACTACCAAATAAGTAAGATGAACCAAGTTGTTTGGAGCTTTTCCTATGTCCTTATGTTTGAAATAAGGTAAATTTTCATATTTATTGATTGTTCCTCAAATCCTACACTGATTCTCTCTTCTACAATTGAAAAAGAATGGTGTTACCCCCTGATAGAGCTGTGTGCCAAAAAGATGCTTTCATTTTCTAAATGGTATAGTGAAAATGTAATTCAAATGATCATATGCTTTGCTAAATTTATTGTGCAGAATGTAAAGACTTTATTAGCAGAATTTTATTTTAATTCTGGTTTACCCAGAATAGTTCCTGCACTTGTTAGATACAATATATGGTTTTGGCAGTTAATTTGTAGACTTCTTTGTTTGGGTAGGAACATGTACAGGATATCAGAACTAAGTTTAATAAACCTGCAGAGGATTATTCTGTGTTTTACTTTGTAATATCTAAGCCTATTAGATATTGTTGTCTCATAGAGATAAAATTCACAGAATGTTTTTGGGGAAGATAAATGGAACGATCAAACTGTATTTTATTTAAATCAGCAGCAGCAGGGGGTTCCATGCTTCATCAAATTCACAGCTATATATTAGAAAGAGCTGTGATCTATCTCTTCTTCAAATGATAAGGTTATGGAATTCTGTTGAGTTGCATTGATTGCTTTGCTGATGTCAAGTCTGACACTTTAATACCTGGCTGCGAACATTTTTAAAATGCCAAATCCCCCACACCTCCCCAAGACCTCATGTGTCAAAATCTAATGTTGTGTAATTAATGTCTATGCCATAGTAAATGAATAAAACAGAAGGTATTTGTTTCTGTGGGGTGCTGGACTCTCTTTTTCAGCAAGAGGAATTTCTTTATCAGCTGCAAGGAATTTCCAAAAGCAAATCAATTCACATTTCAAAAGTAAAGCATGATTTTTGTGTTCAGTTAACAGTGCTTATTTAAATGGATGAAAGCATTATTAATACGTGCTATACAAGCAGACTTGTTAAATTTCTTAATAAATGCTGCAAAATACCTTATTAAGATGTTCAGTTTTTAAATAAATACCATAAAACAGTTACATTATCATCTACTGTAAATTCTATATTATTCATTTTTGCTGAGCATAGAAATTACAGCAGCTATTATCTAGTGATTTACACTCTGCCCCGTACTTTCTCTTAAAAAATAATTACATCACAAATTAAAGTTAATTTTTGGCTAACATCTTTATCCAAAGCAGATTATATTTACAGTATACAGCAAAACACTTCACTAAAAAATGGAAACAAAGTGCCTTTCTCTGTAAACAACAGCATTGTCCTTCCCAGAATATGAACCCACAACCATTCGCTTACAAAACCAGAGCCCTAAAAACTGCTTCATCACTGCCACCTGTAGTCATGGCAGCAGATCCATCAAACATTAAAGAATTCTGTCAGATGAGTTTTTCTTTAAGAGACTGTCATTGTTTGTCTAGACTAAAAAACACTGCCAATTAAACCAAACACAGACTTCTCTAAAACACATAGCATATTATTTTTAATGAAAATACAATCTATTAACACATGCATAGATTTGTTGTTCAACTTGGGATTTCACAGATGATTGGCCTACTTTTCAAGGCCCTTGACCGTGGGTTAACTGTTATAGTAAATAAGATGCTCTAGAATAATCCCCTTAAAATGTATAACATTAGTTCCCAAGGTTAGTGATTTTGCAATTGTTGATTTAATTTTTTTATCTTCAGCAGACTTTCGTGAACTGTTTTATTTGATGCTAAATGACAGAGAGGGTCTTTATTATTTATCCCCGGGTGGGTGGTGGGGGGAGAGGGGCAAGTTGTTTTACAGCAGCAGTATTGGTGTATAGACAGGAAAAAAAAAACGGGAACAACAATATACATACATCTTAATTTTGAAGGTCAAGTGTTAAGTAAGGATATGGCTACAGGTATGAATGAGAACTTAAATCTGTTGGTTTTGGTGTTGGGGAGTCGGTATCTGCGTTCTGATGTGAGTAACTGGAGCCCTGCCTGATCTCCTGGGATTTACAATACTAGTCTCTGGACTTTTGTTTTTGAAGGGGGGTGAAATAGAGGATCTACCACAAAGTTGTTTTAGAAGGCAGTTAGTGCAGGTTTGCAGGTGCTACTCTATGGAAATGCTATAAATTCCTCAGAATATAAATTAAGAAGATATCACGTAGCTATGTGGATGAACTTTGTAAATGCAATGGCACTAAAACGTATTGTTATGCCAAGTGCAGAAATACTGTACAAATCATAGTTTATTTGTGTATAGTCATAAAACCTGAACACAGAGGAAGATGATAGGTCTGTGTGTTCTGCTTCTTTGAATTTAATCTCTCTAAAGAATTATAAAGAAAAGAAAAACAAAGAGAAAAAGTATGTTCTCCAAAAAAACTTTGGATTTTTTTTAGTATGATTCCTGAATCTCTAAGATGTCACAACAATTCAACGTTAGCATAACAAAATGTTAGTTACCCATTAATTAATGAATCAGTGGGATTACACCAATATCCTAGTATTGGTTTGTTAACTATCAATTAATTTAATTTAATTTAAGATTTAGGATTAATTTCAAACTAAATTTATTTTACTGGGGCAGGGAACCAATCACATTGCTAATGCTGGCATCTAGTGTTGGTACCAGGCTGATAAAAAGCATTATTTAGAAGAATTGTAAAACTGATTTAACACAATGCTGCTGAATGTGTTCAAATGTTTAATTGTTTATCCTTAAATAAAAAGAAAATGGAAATGAAAGGTGTTTTAATATTGCAAGGATGCTGGTGTTTTAACAATTGAGGCAGTTCCACTGTATCTCATGTACTTAACTTCAGTCATAGCACATAGTGCAGATTACCTGTGAAGTTCATGTAGCACAAAGTCCGATAGACTGGCTTTACAGCTGATCAACTAAGTATTACCTTCTTACCTTGCAAAAAAGCCATTGTTACACAAGCAGCAAGAAGAGCTAGAATGTTGCCTCAACAAGATGAACCTGCAAGTGATATCTCTACTTTGTAGAACAGTGTAGTCAGATTGCTACAGTCACTATGAGTGGAGCTCTGTAACAACTAGACATGCCTGCCCAGAATATCACATTGGGACACCTGCAACAATCTTGGGAAAGGCCTTAATTCAAGGCATCCTAGATATTGCTAACATTGTTGCACTCTACTTAACTGTTAAATCTTTCTAAGCAAGAAATTAATGAGTGTATATACAGTATATGAGGTAGCAAACCACAGTGTGTTGGCTGTCCATTCTCCAACATACTGTACCAATGACACAGAGCAGGAAATATCGATACCTTTCTGTGTTTTTCTTTCTATATTTTCACCATGCCATAGTCTACATATTGTTTAGATATAAGTCACCTCATCATTTGCTCCTGATCAAGACTCTCAATAATGATTTGATTTGGTACTTATATAATGAAATCACTCCAGTGCACTAAGGTAGTCAGGACTGATCAATGGCCAATTAATCAAAGCTGGCTTAAAATCGTTTTGCTTACCAGTGTTGTATGACATGTTAAGTGAGATTTCAAGTTTTGTAATTTGTCAAAGTCTTAGGTTCCATTAAATGTTTCCCAATGTGTGGTAAGTCATGGTAAAAGTTTTCAGCATTGTCTTTACAGTGGTAAATTACAGTTATATCACTGAGCTACTGGTCATTTTTTTTAATAATTCAGTATTATAAAGTTCATAGGAAAAAACTGATAGAGCACAGAAAAATTGTATTCATTAGTTTTCTATTGTATGCGTTTTCATTGCTTACTTTGCAAGTACTATGCTATATTACTATACATTGACTATGTATAAAATTATTTTCTAGTTTTGCTTTTAATATTGTAAATGTGAAATTTTCAATAGAAACCTATTTTTGCAATTGGCTGTACAAACATATTTTCCCTAAAAAGTTACAACATTTTTCTTCTGATGTTTGGCACATGTATTTCTGCATAATAATTTAGTAGAATATTAATTTTACAGATTTTTTATTAAAACTAAATTATGGAAAATGTATCGTCCATAAAATTGTCTTGTCTTACGTTGCCCTTATTTCAGATTGTTGTCTCAATAATTTAAAAAATGCTATTTGATACATAGTGTCAAGTGAAGCAATAAGTTATATTGCAGCTACACTGATGATAAATGAGGCAACTTAATGTTTGTGATGGTACTGTTTGTGAACATTTTGTTGAAAAACAAAGATAATAAAAATAGGAGGTGGGCAGTATGAGTGAATAATAAATGTATGTTCAAGAGAACAAGGTTTGTGTTGCCACTTTTTAAAACTGTTGTTACTGCCATAATGGTTGTGTCATATATAATATGTTGCACCATGTAATGTGCAGGTAGTGACTGTTATTAGGCTTAAACACTAAATACTGATACATAAGGTTTACAGAAAAGAGGAGGCTATGCAATCTGTCTTGTGAACTTGGTTGCTCATAAATAAATCCAAAAGATTAATGAAACTGTTTCTTGAAGGATCCCAGAATAACATGTTCAAAAAGATGGCAATACAGATATTTCTAGAATACCATGATTTGTTTTTAAAGAAGTGCTTCACTTACCTTTGTACATTACATGAATATAAAGTTAGCAAATCTAATAGAAATTAAAGTAATTCATAAGTGTAGCTTATTGCTTTAGAACACCATCGTGTTTTTTTTTAATGATGGCTGAGTCATAACTTAGAATAGGTGAAAAGGGAGCTCAGATGACGCAAGACAATAAGAAAGACCTATCATATGTGATAGAAAACCTGTGGAATATCTTTAATACAACAGAACCAATGCGGTTGGCGAGGTTCCTAGCATTAAAGTGATTTCCCTTTTTCTTAATCCACTGTGAAGCCTCTCATCTAAGTGTAGAGAGATAAAGATGCAAGATGTAATCATTTTTCCATAAAAAAGATAAAAGCATCACAATTCTTTGTCAAAACATTGATCAGTCACTGCTATAATCGTGTTTACCATTAGTTCACTCATTAATTTCTTGAGTTAGTTGTAATGGTCATGAAATTAGGTTAACCTAGGGACCAGTTTGTGTTTGCAATATGAAATCTTAAGGGGCAATGCTTATGGAGGCAAACTTAGGTATTATAAGAGTAAAAACAGGTCATTATCAAATTGAGAAATATTCAACAAAAGGTTGTTAGCTTTGTTTCAATGTCAAATTACCATCATATTCTTGTATCACTCATATACTGTTTATGATCCATATATCACATCTCACCTTTAATAATTTATTACTAGTATTAAGTACACAGAAAAGTACAAAATGGTTTAAATACTATTTAGTGTTTCACAAATGAAAGTATAAACAAAAGCATCTCATTTAACTATTATATAATGGACTTTTTTGTGATTTTTTGTGTGTTTGTCTACTTTTCATGTACATTTTAATTCATACTTTATGTCAAAAACCTTTTAAATTAAAATATAGTGATGTACATTAATCCATCATTATGCCCTGAAAGATCAACTCACTGACTCCCCAAAGTCCTCAATCTACAGTAATTATCTCTTATGTATCTTTCAGAATTTTCAAACCATCCACCTCATACACTTGTGAATATTAAAATTAAAATTCTTTATAGAGATGGAAGTGACATGTAGAATGCCAGCATCTCAGTTGTCTTGTTTACTTCTTGTATTAAAATCACTTTGATAGTTTTTTTAATTTTCGGTTCAGAGCCATTTGGAGTTGCATGTGTTGGATTCCTCATTAGTTTATTAGTGCTCGTTAAGTATTAACAAAAGGCTGCCTTACTGAAGCGTACACTTCACATTCAAGAGAAGTTATGTGTTTTGAGCGTTAGAATATTTTAATGACTTATGTTATGCTATCTTTATACATTATATCAGTAAAACAAATGCTTGCAGAATGTGGAGTTTTCAAATAATACAGTTTTGATAGTTTGAAGGGACTAGTTACAGTAGATCAAGCAAAGCAAAAGCCTATTCTTCCTTTAAAATTTTAAATATACTGTAACTTGTACAAAAATGGACTTAAGAACTAACTTTATGAATACAACTCTGTGTAGAAGATGCTCTTGCAGGTTAGGTCTCATACCATGGCACAGCAATCACTAAAGGCTGTGATCCAGGTGGTACAGTGAAGACTGACACCCTCCATAAGGCTGTTCTACCTCCTTAGCAAGACAGGACACCTTTCCATCACTCTGTCCTCCACGTGTAGAGTTATAATTACTACACCCTTGTACTTTGGTCTTCACACACTAACTCACATAAATCTCACTCAGATAGTGAAATTTTAACATTCAAAGAGCCCTATTACCTCAGAACTCTAGAACAGGCTGTTATTCAACATCAAAATCTCCTCCAGGATACTAACTATTAAATGACCTGCCTTCCAGGGGAGATTTTCTCCACATTACTGACAGATTTATTAGAAACCCTCTGGGTCCCTTAATCTAACATCGCCTGTTCCAGTTGAAGCTGCAGCCCACTTAGTCAGCGGGCTACTCGCACCCAGCTCACACACCCACCCATCAGCCTTCTGCTGTATAAGCAGCTGTTGCTTGCTTGTAGTGTACAGTCATGTGTTTTCTCACCACAGACCAGCTCAATTCTACACAGACACCAGAAGAAGCTCAAGCAGACTGGCGACACGTAGACAAACTTGACATTTTCCCTCTAGTCCTGTTTTTCATTCTCTCAGCTTCAGCCTGCCTATCCTCATTGATGTGACTCTACATCAGTTAGGAGGACATAGGCATCCTATACACTTTGGCTTGGCCAGGTCTTCTGCCCCACTTGTGCCAGGTATGCTGCTCACTGTGCTACATGTTATTCAGGAGATGTGATTTTACATTTTATGTAAATTCAGAGCTGAGGCTAATAATAATTCTTACACTTACAGTATATAGCACTTCTATGGACTCCACTCAAATAACTAAACAGGTAATGGGGACTCCCCTCCACCACCACTAATATGTAGAACTCACCTGGGTGATGCAATGGCAGCCAATGTGCATTGGTACAGACACCACGCACTAGCTACTGGTAGAGAAGACAGTAATGAAGTCAATTAATAGATGGGGGTTATTAGGAGGCCATGATTGGTACAGGCCAGGGGGAAACACATTTCTCAAAGATAAGCTCACCCCCTCAGCATTCCCACGCCTCAGAGGCGTTACAGTCTCCAAAAACAAAAACTATATTTTGCCATATGAATGAAGGTTCAATACATTTTGTTATTGGAATCCTATAATACTCTTAATTAACATTTAAATGAACAAATGGTTACCTTCAATGCATAATTTAAAATCAATAAGAGAAAAGGCATTTTAATTTAAAATTTCGAAAAAGCACGGTTAGATCATGTAACAGTGTGTTCAATTGTGTAACCATCTGTCTATTTGACATTTGAATCTGACTTCAAGAAATTTAAGTGAACAGTATTTTTGACAAGAAGGACATTAATTTACCAACCATGTCTCTGGCAACATTTCAATGAGACAAAGTAAAATCTCTATTTTTTATTCTTGAAAACACAAAGCCTTCACCAAAACACCCAGCAAGCACTAGTGGTAATTAGCTTTTATTTTCTTTTAAAATTTTAGGCTTTCACTAGTACACTGATTATAAGTTAAAACAGTGATTCCTTTGCACCTAATGCTCTTTGTTACACCTAAGCACTCAGGTAAATAATCCTTAGATCCTTAACAAATCTAATAATAAGTTTAGTTTTTACTATTTAATTAATTCTTAAACCTGTTGACTTTTAACTATAACATTTCAGAGGTATCTTAAGAAGTTTAACCTCAGAATAGAAAAAGAAAACTTGCAAAGGGTCCAACCAAGCAAAATGTTAATTCTATAAAGGATTTTTTAAAAGTTCAGCAGTTGTATGGGTCCCATAGACTTAGATTGGGAACTACTGTTATAATTTGAGGATTACAAATATTTTGTGAATTAATCTGTAAATGAATGAAACAGGATCTTGAATATGCATAATGTGTTCTGTTTCATTTCCTTAGAATATATCCTTTCTATTTGAACTGGGAGAGCACAAATTATAGTTGATTAAGTGGAACATGTTGTGACTAAAGGAATTAAGTGAGGAAGTCCAACAGAATAAAACATACAAACAAACCTGGGAAACCTCTCCATCCCTTATATTGCAGAAGTCTATGTTCTTCTGGACTTATAGCCCTGCTCCATTTTTATTCCATATTTAAAAAATACTGATGTTGCTTCCTCACTGAACTCAAGTTAACAGGTCTGAGTCTTTAACTCAACATATAATTGTTCACTTGTGAATTCTTGTGAAGAAAATGTTTCACAAAACTATTTGCTAGGGGAGGGTTTTACACAAGATAATATATAGAATAGGTTATGTTATAGCAACACTGTTTAGGAAGTAAGGGGTCAATGAATAAAACTCACATCCATGTAGTTCTTATATTTTCTGCTTTGAAACAGGAAGATGTCAATTATTGTTATTATTGCTAAATTATTAAAGCTATGCACTATGCAAGATAGTTGATGGAATTAGGACTGGTCACTCCATTCTCCATTCATTCTATTTTTAGCATATGATGTGAATTCATGGGCATTATTGAAATTCCAAATGGGAGAGTGAGAAATACTGTATCGGGAAATTTGACATCTCTAAGTATTGTGCTGATTTCATATTTTAAGAGCATCTTGAGACAAAGAAAGGGCAGAAAAGATATTACAATTTCAGTTCCTACATTATATCTGCCTTTACAACACGCAAACATTCCTTATAAAGGCACACTAAGTCTTGTATATTATCGCATCTGATAAAAATTTCACACAAGAGTGATTTGTTATTTACATGCTGTATAGGAGCTGAATGGTAAACACATTAATCTTATAAATGTTTGCATATACAGTACATATCAAATTGTGTGCCTAAAGGTGAAGTCATTATTCTTATAACCAATCATTAATAAACTCTGCATGAATAAATAATGTGACTGGCTCATGAAGAAATTGCATGCATTATACAGCTTTAGCACATTAAACATGCTAAAATATTATATGTTGAGTGGACATTAAGAAAGATGCCCCATCTGCTATTGATGGATGTACTAACGGGTGAACCATACTGTATATGCTAATGTGTCTGGGAGAACCTTGTGTTATAACATGTTTGTACACTTTGTGTTTTGTCTCACTTTCTCAATAAACAATAATTTATTTCACCATTCCTGCCACAATTCTTAGTTTAAACAATGTTACCATAAATAATATCTATACACTATATATGTACATTTTATGTGTTTTGAAAACCTTTTTATCTTTAACATCAAATATGTCCCTGGAACACTGTATAGTGGAGTTCACTCTAATTGAGCCCTGAATTCATTTCTTTCCTTTATACAATTTTGTAAATAAAAATGTTTTTATACTAAAATTCATGTCATTGCATATTCATTGTTCTGAACTCTTAAATAAACTGAACATTTTAAGTCCCTTGTTCAAAGGCTTTCTATATGAAAAAAAAAGATAATTGAACAATTGATAAGATTAGATTAGGTAGATTGTCAATAGAAGGGTAGAATCATGTAACTGAAAACTTGCTTGAAATAATAACCCAAGGTACTTCAGGAACAAGGTTGGTTGACCAGGTCAAGCAAAACAAAAATAACAACTTTTTTTTTAATTCAGTATACTGACCACATACTTGGACTCTTAATTGCAAATTGCAGCTGCTGTGTCTTTCCCGATAATCCCTGCCAAATACAGGTACTCATGTTTGAATATGAACTGTTTGTTGTTGAGAACACAGGCAGACATGCAAATCTTTTATTTCATGTTTCTCTCATCATAGAATCCAAAGCAGTATCTCTTCACAGGGATGCTTACCAGCATTTGCTATCTAGGATTCATTCAGAGCTTCAGTTCGGCTGCTCAGCTCCTATCCCTCTCCAGACAATCAAACCCCCTGGAGGTGGAAACAGTATTCCCACTGCAAACTCACCTGTGTTCTCTGCTGAGAGTAAGTGAAGTGTGTAAGAATGAAGTACAGAATGATAATGGTGAGGAGAATAAAAAAGCTATATGACCTAGTTTTCATGGTATTCCTCGGATTCAACTTCAGATGTCTTTTGAGCAGCTCTGTTGATCTGTGTTTATTTCTTGAGGGGAGGGGGATGAAATAAGATGCTTGCTGCTTCTTGTAGATAAGTGTTATTTTTCTTGCAGAAAAGGACTAAAATATTTTAACTATGAACAAGTGTGGATTTCTTATTTTCACTTCTAGGAAATCTGTTATGGCAGTCTACAATCTGTAGACTAACCAGAAATGAACAGAACATTAACAATTGACTGATAATTAATTCATCAAGTAGTTTCACGAGGAATAACAATGCCCCGAAATCAAAGCACAACGAACTATTGTGGAGTGAATATTTGGCTTAACCCGCTTGGCTGAGGGCCGACCTCCTGGCCGTGGAACAAGGAGACCAGGACCCCCCCACAAGGTAACCAAGGGGGAGCTGCAGAGGTGGAACTGGGGTGGAGGTGGGATGCAAAAGTCACATGAGAGGGAGAGAGATATCGCTTTTGGTATTTATAGTGTTCGGTGGAGGAAGAACAAAGGGAGTGATGCTAATCACTGACGGCTGGGAATGATTGAGCGTGGTTGTTGTCATCCCTCCTGAACTTTAGTTAAATAAACTCCATTTATCTCCCAGACTATTTTACACATTGCAGGATTCACACACTTGATGGGAGGTCATACTAAACAGCATGATGCACTAATGCAACTTCAGATGGAAGATGATGCTCAATTCTTCTCAATACATTGGGAAAATTATATTGTAGCTCTAGAAGAGCCCAGAGATGGGTGATAACATTCAGAACTGATATTTGTATCCTGGAAACTAAAAGTGTAGAGACCTCTGGGTCACAAATCTTTTTATTTCATATAATAAAATTCATGTATTATCATCACAATTCAAAACAGTCATCTTAAAGCACATAAGGAATAATTTGTTACACAGATGTCCACTAGAGCTTTCAAAATAAGTCTAAAAACTAACACAGATCAGATATTTTCACTAGGTCAAGTGGTATCAGTTTTCTATCTGAAACATGCATTAATTTCAAAAACAAAATTAAGACATAGAGACAGCAATTATTATCATAAAAATCCACTTAAATTGAAAGCATGTCTATGCCTATTAAAATTGGGAACACATTTATCTGAGCCGTCTGGTGCATTTACCATTCATTGAGAGATAGTTTTGATACACAACTCACTCATTAAAATAACATAAACTTCTTGCATCCTAATTTTGATAATTACATGTGAACAGTGCACAAGTACATATTCAAAATCATAATTAAGAAACACAAATAAATTATTTTTGGTGCACAAATATGTAATTTCATTAACATATTCACAAAACTTTACATGTTCTTGCTAGAAATTGAATTTTAAAAGCTTGTTTTTCACAATCGACTTACAGTATATCATAGCCTTGACGTGTAAATGGAGTCATAGTTGATCTTCACATTCAAAATTGAGGCCCACCCTATTTGCATTATGACAATTTCATACAGAATACAAAATGTTCTCTATGTGGCAGTAGGTTTGTAGTCAAACCTGTTGATATATGCTTTATACTTTATCCCAAAATTTAGTGATTTGCAAGGTATTGAATTACAGATGTTTAAATGTGAACATTTTTACTGAATGTATTGGGTTCCAATTTCAGTAATAGAATATTATAGGCAGCAATATTGACTATTCTGAGTTGATTCAGATGTATGAAAATGTATGAAATGTATGAAATTGTCATGCCCTATACACCTAGAGGGCACTCTACTTCTGTCCTGTTCCTAGTTCCCTGTGATTATTCATGTCTTTCTGGTGTGTCTTGTTGTGTAGCCTATTTACTTCCTGTGTGTGCTCTGCTCCTCACTCATCTCTGAGGATGTTGTGATGTCCATGGCCTGAGGGCATAGGTTTCTATACCGACATCATCTGACCCCCTGAGCTTGGGCTAACCTCCGTGTTGCCCCTTTTACCGCTACGCATAGGGTCTCTACTGCTCACCTAGTCATTCCACGGCATGCCCTTTCCAACATCCATGACAGAAATGTATGGAAATCAAGACATTCTTGCATTTTATTTCATTTATGTGACTGAAATCATATCATTCATGGATAGTAATGGAAATTTATAATTGTCACCAGATAGATCGAAGGGAAGAAGAGTGTTCTGAGTCGGAGATCCAGCCATTCTGTATGTTGCTATTCTTCAGCAGTATAGGACAAAAGCTCAGTTCCGCAGCATTCATTTTGTAGAGGCAAAGTCATGTTGTTGCTAGTTTCTTTGTTTTAAAAATATGCTGGTTATACATCATCATGTGTTCCTGCTATTAAGGGTAGAAATGTTAATAATATTGAAAGGTTTTTTTTTCATTTAAAGGAAGCCCTTGGTTACCTTGTTTTTAGGAGTTGTTTCTTTAGAAAGAACAGCTTTCTCATTGAGCCATCAGGGCAGTTGGTTATTAAGTCATGGAGCCTGAAAGAAGGCTTAGGTCACTCACTCCCTAACTTCTGGAAAATTAAAGAGACGTGATGTCATATTATGGTAATGCATTTATTATTGGTGTCAAGACTGAACTGGTTATTTTATTTATTACCAACTGAATTTCTGGAACTTCTGTGCCTACTTCAGTACCAATAGTGTTTTGTTTGAGATGCATCGTTCATAAGCCTGAAAGACATATTCATGTCATATATTATGATATTGATTGTGTTTTTAAAGTAATTTGCATGCCCCCTGGAAATTCATATTTAGAAAAATAAACTTAACTGTAGCTCAGATCAGAGTACCACTCTTAACAATAACATTAGTAACAATAGTAATTAAAACATTCTTAAACAGGAAATATGAGTCTTTTTAAGTTAATGTGTAACAGGTAGTTTTGTAATAATTCAGCATAACCACATCCTGTATATGTATGTGTATTTTAATGTATTGAAAGAAAAAATAATAAGAACAGAAATACACAAAATTATATATACTATACTATCCGCAAATACACTAACTGTTAAGGTACTCTGGCTAGGACAGCAGAGGTTACATACTCTGCTTACAATGTACCTGTATGTGAAATGTATTTCCACCATTTAACCTAAAAATGTCATACTCAAACATAATGTGAGTATAACAAGTTGAATACAGTGTTTAAGGATACTTTTCTTTGCATTTCATACTGTTTTTTTAATCTTTTTAAAGCTTATAGTAATACATTGATGTCATCCAGCTCAAAAGCAGCTCTGCTCCCAGAACTGTCAAAAAGCGGGCATATTTTATTCTGTTGTTAGGTTTTGAGTAATTACAGTAAGACCTTCAGTATCTTAATTTTTAAAGTTTCAGTTTTTCCTTATATCCAGGCATATGTTCAATTTCTCATTATTAGGCAACACAACAGCTCTGATACCAGCTCAGGGGAGATGAAGAAAACACATGTGCTACTTTGTACGTTGTGAGGATAAAATCAAAGAAATCAGTCTTGCCAGAGTTACATACCCAAATAATGTAAAGGCTGTGTAGTTCAGAACACCAGCACCAAAGCATTGGAATTGCATTTCATTAGGCAAGCAAGGAAATTGTACTTTGTTATATTATAAAAATGCAAATGCAAATGTAAAGGGAACTGGAACATAAGAAAGATTAGAACTCTAACCTTGTTTGGTTGCTTATAGTTAACTAATCTAAGGATTTCATTCTGACAACAGAAGCCAAGATATCTTCTAGCTTTTTTTATTGTGATGAAAAAGAGATATTTTGAGGGAGGCAATTAAGGTCTATGGCTGAAGAGCACATTTTTCAGTTCTGTATCTCTTCTCCTAGGGTAAATTAACATAAAGATATAAATTAACATAGCATGGTCTTTCACACAAATACACACTTTATAATTATGGCCACACTTATTAATTGAATCCAAAGTATGATAAGTGAATAATCCAAATATTCTAAATCTAATTAGGATAACAGTATTTTAAATTAAAACCATTCACTCTGTATCTTAATTAAATTGGAATATGCCTGACCCATTGAGAGTGTCTGGTTAGTAATCAGTGCTTATTCTGGTGTTCAATTTATTTTGCTCCACTGAAACCTCCAGACAAATACCCAATTGGCGAGATGGTACTTAAGCAAACTTTAAACAGAACAGATAAAATTCTACGTGCCTCCCATTATAAAGTCTTCCAAACATTAATGTGACCCCCCAAGATGGGCACTTTGAGGTTGTCCCCGAAGATTGGATAAACATGTTGAAGAACTAATGTCGAAATGGGTAGATTACTACCATTTCATATGTTCCATACTTTTACAAACCTTTGTGTCCAGAAGGCACTTCTTTACCCAGAGAGTTTTGGGAGCATGGAACAAGCTACCCGACAGCCATGCTGTTGAAGGATCCCAGACTTCCGTCAAAAACAGCCTGGATGAAATCCTTGGATCAATTAACTACTAACTGCAAATAGGAAAGCCTCTTCTCCTTTGTAACACTTCTTATGTTCTTACAGCTGACAGTTCTACAGGACAAATGTAATAGAAGCAGATCATCTGCAATGGTTTTCTCAGGAGTTCTACTGATGTCATGTACCGTTAAGGAAACCAAGAGAAAATAGGCAGATTCGGCACATGGACATGTGCAGAGACGAAGCTTCAGGTTGATGTGGCATTAAGGGTCCTTCTGGAACAAATGATGCTCATAGATTCTCGAATAAACTGGACGGGTTGCAATTAAACGAGGGGAGCACAAATGTATGGGGAAAATAGAGAGAATAGTTGAAGAGAAGTGTTTAGAGAAATACTTAAAGCAGAGAATTGAGGGAATTGAAAAAAACGGTCGTGTAAGGAAAATAGCTGTTTTAGGTCATCATGAATAAAACTAAAATCAAGACATCTAGTAAGTCCATGCATGACTTAGTTTTTTATGTGTGTGTGGAGCATGAACACACTATTAATTTAGATATAGCTATGTCCAATATTAATGCTTCCACAATGTCTGGTGGAAGTAAAGCAAATTCATCTTAACACACTACATATTTAATTAAATAGTGCTGTTTTAAATACTATGTTTCCAGCATGCTGTTTACAGTATTAGATTAAGCCATTTTACAGGGCTATTGGCACAGCAGTCTCAAAATTATTATTTTTGCTTCTTTTTGCTATTACATAAATGTAGCATAGAGCAATTTACAATAATGATCATTAGATGAATTCCATCCAACTATTTTTTATCTACTTCATCCAATTCAAGGTCGAGGGGGAACCAGAGCTTATCCCAGCAAGAAAGGCGGAGTACATCCTGGACAAGAGGCCAATCACATGAAATTAATATGAATCATAGATGCAAAATTGTATATATTTAATCCCAGGGTAATTCCATGCATATATTTGTTATATGTGAAAAAATATACTTTGTGCTAAACCAAGTGATTTCAAAAGACCACAAGTACTGGCATGTCTTCACTTTAAGAACATTTCAGAGTCAGTATTTGGCAACATATCCCTTTTAATGCAAACGTTCCATGGAGTCTGAGACCCTTTACAATCACCAATATCTTTTTGGAATCATTCCAGATACTTTGCCAAGCCTTTCCTGCAGCCAATTTGTTCTTGCCTATTTTTTTCATGCTTTCACTTCACTTTTTTTACAGCATGTAAAAAGCATGCTCTGTTGCATTTAAATCTGGAGATTAGCTTGGCTTTTTTCTTCTGATTAATCCTTTGTTACATTGGCTGTATGTTTTGGATCACAACCATGCTACATGGTGAAACACCAAACAATAATTAGCATACAAAATGTCGCTGTAAATGTTACATCTTCAATAAAGATTTGTGAACAATTTCCAGGTCCATCCATACAGAACATGTTCTGGTCAGGCCATATTTCACAGATCAGGTCATGTTCTTTGGTAACAATGTTACTATACAGTTCATTTGTCATCTGTGCAGACCTGGGTCAAATACATGGGTATTTAAGTATTTTTACTGCATTTGAAAATACAATTTTCTGAGTATTTGAGTTTCAAATAAGCAGACCTAAAATGGTTACTTGTATCGGAAGAATTTGAAAGACTACTTGTAAAAACAAATAAGCTATCAATGCTTCCCTAAATCCAAATATTTAATTGAAAACACTGAATTTCCAGTGCTTATAAAAAGATACCTGTACCTTTCCTGGATTTGTTGATTGGTACTTTTATCTGTGGTTTACTTGGTACTGTATATATTAACTGTTGTTTTTGGCAATGTTCATTTTTGTGCAGAAATTTTACTTTTGGCTTTATAGTGTTGTTGTTTTTTCTTTCACATAATGCTATCTGATTTTGATTTTGATTTGATTGATAGGATGTTCTTGGCCCTTTAATGAGTTACTATTTAACCAACTACAAACTCGTAGCCAACAAGAGACACCAGTGATCCACCTGTCCTTTTGTTCCTTCAAAATGGGGTTCAGCCTTAGCAGTTTGTTTAATTGTCCCATCAGGGTGGAACTAAATTGATAGAAATTTATATACACATAAAACATGAACGGGATCTGTGTGTTTATGTAGATTGTTTTATATCTTTATGAAGAAAAAAGATAAAAAGCAAAAAGGATGTTTGGGTATATAGCAAACTGTGTAATTCAAATTGATATTTTTGCTCATATTTCATAAGACACTAGTGAAACCTATTTTAGAATATTGTATGTAAAGCAGTTACTGAACAGTCACTTACTACAAAATGGATACTGAAGACTCAAGAGCTAATAAAAAGCATATTTTGAAGGGCTGAAGGAGATGGCTCTTCTGGAGATGGCAGAATCTTAAATATTAACATAACAGAAATAATTTGAAAGAAATGTCCAGAACAAATTATTGATTTAATGGGAAATTAAATGTTTCTATTCTGAAAATGTCTTCTCTTTTTAATGATCATAGTTATGCTATTCTGTCTTCATCTCCAGGAGGATTTCTATTCATGTTCCAATCTTCTTAACTCTCTTTTGATGCTTAATGCTGTAGGGTTAGTGTGAGGTATCTGTCCCAGATCCAGCCATCAATATTACAACTCTTTATTTCTGATTTAGGTAATTATGGTACTGTGGCCTTGTTATTCTGGCTTGCCAATTTAATAATTAGCCTTTCAACAAACAGACATGTTTATAATATTTGTGCACCAGCAGAATAACCCGTATCCTTCGTGTTACAAGACTTTAGTCTTCATCACAGGACTGTATAAGAATTTTTGAAGCATTGAAATGGCCAGATCAACAAAAAAATGAAGCTATGGGATCGCAAATACAAGTAAAACATGTTTCTGTAGAAGTGAAAATAGTAAACACCCCATTACAGAGAAGAATTACAGTTTGAAACAAATTACATCTATATTGTTAAAGGTGAGTTCCTGGAATCCTAGAAAATGATTATATAGATTATTGAATTTAATAAGATACTTGAAAACAAGCAGAATCATTGGAGTGGTCTCTTCTCAGCTGTTACCTCTTGTGCTCTTCTGTTTGCATGATACCACTTCCATGCATTATTGGAGGCTCAGCATCCTGGTGATCTCTGTATTTTTACTTCTCTCATTTTGTTATCCCCTTCAAGCTTAAAAGCTGAAACATTTTTTCATTCTGAGCATAACATCAATTCCATTGCTCTTTTGACCTGTCAGTTATGTTTTGGTATACTGTACATTCTAGGTGTTTTTAGTTACCTTGACTGGTGGTAAGCAGCAGTTCTCTGTACCATGTTTTCCTTAATATGATTATGTATTATTATATATGAATATTCATTTTCAGTAGAGTACTTGTTTGGGAGAACTAATCTTAGCCATGGACTTTCTAATCTTTCTAATCTTTCTCTTTCTGTCTTAATCCTTATTGAGAGCATACTGTAGGTAACAGTTTTTTTTCCTGTACATTGTAGTATGGTTTGGACTACATAATACACAACTCTGATTTTTTTTTTTAAGAAAGTATACTTCCTTGTGGATGATGATAATAAATACACATTCACTGTACTTGTCACTTTTTTGTTCTAAAAACAGTTTGCATTTCCTACAAGCCTTCATTCTTACTCCCAGTGAATCTAACCCCCTGATTTTCACATGGCTGTCTTATGTGAAACTCTGGCTGAAGTTATTTAATACTAAGCAAGGTTTGTGTCCTCTGTCATAATTCCTTTTGAAATGCACAATTCATGTGTGCACAGGCTAATGATTTATGCATTTACTTGTTTAGTAGATTTGCATAGTAATACACGTAGACAGACTGTGCAATACATAAAGCACATTTGTATATTTTGTAAAGCAAAAAATAAATGAAAGAGATTTGATTTATTTACTGACATTTATGTCCTAGCTTTATATTGATGTATCCACATGCACACACATACATATATATGTATACATATACATATACAGTATATATAATATAATCATTTACTTATGAAGGTAGAAATAAAGAACTCCAAGTGGTGATTGAGGAAATGCTATCTATTAAAAAATACTGAGTGTACTGAGTGTCAATGGTATAGATGTATTAACAGGACTGTGAGGAAATCAGCTTAGAGTTTTACAATCCTGTAGAAAGGCCACTATTACTTATGGGTCACTTATGGCCTTTTCTAAGCCAATGCAGTTTCGTTTATCCACAGTATTTTACAATCTGATTTCAGGAATGGTTGCACAAAATCCTTGAATGATGAGGGTCCTACAACCTGTCAGTTAAAATTTATTACAAACAAAAAAGAGAAGCACAAATTAAGGAGAACCTAGAAGGTTGAGCACACAGTTTAGTACCTAAAACATCATCAGAAGGTCTTGTTTCTAATTATTGTGGTGCTTTTGTATGCTTAAGGGACATACAGTAGGTACAGTATCTCTAAACATGCATGTGAGGATATTTCCATACAAGAAAATATGTGCTATTCATGACCTCAAGAATTCTTATGAATTTTAAGGTTATGGTCTTCCCATTGTATGATATTAAGGTAGACATCTCCCTTCTGTAAAAGGTTACTATCAGATTTTGAGTGAACAGTTTTGATGATTTGTGCTATCAGGGAGAAGAAATTGTACTCTATCAGCATCTCTCTCCATTGACAGACCTCCCCTATACACTACATGCACACAGTTTCTGACAATACATTTCAAGAAGTAACTGTTTGGACCATAAACAGTAGGTATAAGATTATTCAACAAGGACACAAAAAAGCAATGTTTTTCTATCAACCTGGTCTTCCATCTTACCTATGTGTTAATCTACTCTACTGGAACTCACCCTGCATTTGGCTTTTGGATGTATATTTATATTTCCTTACAATTGTTATATACTGTACAGTATTTCTTGCATGGTAAACAATGAAAGCTCTTCCTAGCTCCAGAACAATTTAAATTCTTAAAATTAAATTATTTTTTATCTCTATAAACCTCATAGGTCAGGAAGAAAGATATATATATATAAAGTTAAAGAAGAATATTATCCTGAGGGACTGAGGGAGTTATAAAATACAATGGGATTTGGTGACACAGATGTAATTGCTGCCAGTGTGTACAGACAAAATTGAGATCTGAAGTGTGTAGTTTCAGAGATATTGAAGCACTCATCAAGGTAAACTAAAGAAACAGACCCTCTTGAGGGCTGCTACAAAATCTATTAGTTTTTTTTTGCCTCCTTTACAGCCAGTTAAATCACTGCGTGACACAGAACATGAGAACAAATGAAAACACATTTTAAATGGACTGGATAGGAATACAGTTTTTGTTTTTGTTTTTGTTTTTTCCTGGCACTACCATACTATGCAAAGACATCTCACCACAACAGACTTATAGTTAAGGGTTATCTAAAGGGTTTTTAAAGGCTTGACAGTACCATTACATTAATCATTTTGACCACAATCAGCAGACCTCTGAGTTTTTATCTCCTTTGCTGTAATCTACTTGTGTGAAAGGTCCAATACAGCATAAGCTGGGTGGAAAACAAGTTCATACTTCTTTATTTGAAGATGTCATAGAGTATAATGCCAGCAATTGCACAAGGCAAAGATATTTGTTACAGTTTATCTTTTTTTTAGGTTTGTAAACTTATTTGTAAGGAAATATAACATTTTCAGTTTTTTAGGTTTATTTTTCATAAAATCATTTGCACCATGTTCACATTATCTTTTCCTGTTTTTTTTTTTATATGGTTTAAACAATTTATTAAAATGCCACTGAACACTGCTAACTCAAGTTTAATTGAAAAAAAATGCATTGGTTCAGACGGAGATAAGGCAATTTTGACTACTTTAAAATTAGTTTCCTAAATTTATATTAATCCTGAGAATTTATTGAAGAATTAAATTGATTTCATTTAAGGTATTTTGCTAAAACTATTTCAATTTATTTTGCTACTAGATATTCATATGTGAAAAAAGAAATGGTGACAGTTGATTTTAATGAATATAAAAGCAGGAAGACTGACAATACCACTGCAAAATGCAGTAATAATAACTCAGTAATAATTTGGAAAATATATATCAGTCAGATAACAATCAGTACATTAAGTACAAAGGTAACAAGCTACTCCCACAATTAATTTGATATTGGCATTCTTTATGATTTTTATCTGACAGTTCCAATGTGTACTAAATATTTTTAATCAGGTTTTAATCAAATTGGTTTGGCATGACAAACCCCTATTCCTTCTGGGGAGGGATCAAGACACATTTCCTGTGAAATGTGTACACTTACGCCATCTGCTTCATTTCCACATCGGGAGCCTCCAGCATCAAGCAGCAGAGTGAGGGCATCAGATTAATAATAATAATAATAATAATAATAATAATAATAATAATAGCTTACATTTATATAGCGCTTTTCTGGACACTCCACTCAAAGCACTTTACAGGTAATGGGAACTCCCCTCCACCACCACCAATGTGCAACATCCACCTGGATGATGCGACGGCAGCCATAGTGCGCCAGAACGCTCACCCCACATCAGCCATCAGTGGGGAGGAGAGCAGAGTAATGAAGCCAATTCATAGATGGGGATTATTAGGAGGTCATGATTGATAAGGACCAATGGGAAATTTGGCCAGGACGCAAGGGTTACACCCCTTCTCTTTTCGAGAAATGCCCTGGGATTTTTAATGACCACAGGACCTTGGTTTTACATCTCATCCAAAAGGACAGCGCCTGTTAACAGTATAGTGTCCCCGTCACTATACTGGGGCATTAGGACCCACATGGACCGCAGGGTGAGTGCCCCCTGCTGGCCCCACTAACCCCTCTTCCAGGAGCAACCTTAGTTTTTCCCAGGAGGTCTCCAATCCGGGTACTGACCAGGCTCACACCTGCTTAGCTTCAGTGGGTTGATGGAGGACTTTACAGAATCTGAAAGCTCACAGCCATCCTGCCACAGAAGTCACCACTGGAAGAATGGACATCATCCTTTGGAAATTGTCCTCTGAATTACTGTCCCAGTCATTCTGGAACTTTTATCAGCGCTGCATGGGACAGCATGTGTCTTAAGAATGGAAAATGTATATTTCTTTTTATTTCTTTGGATTTTAATTTTAAAAGTGTAGTTTTATTCTTTCTGGTGAAAAGATTTTTCAAAAGCTACAGTATATTTTCCTGGCACACAGGAGGGCAAATTACTGTCTAAACTGTAATGGCAACAGGGGATCATGGAGGACACAAGAAACTGAGAGTATGAAATTAAATAAACCCAGAAACACAGAAAGTTATTCCATGCAAGATATGGAGTGAAATAACCGGCAACGGCATATGATATAAATTGCTGCTATCTAGTGTTTTTCAAAAAGGGCTTTTATGATTTCCACAAGGCTTTATAAGGATGGGGCTCTGCTAAGAACCCCAGGAAAAGGAAGTCGGGGGTTAGGGCAATTGAACATAAATGGTGTTTAGGTGAGATGGGATTCTGAGCTGCAAAACCATTATCTTTTTAACTCAGTGTGATCATTCATCATGCATTCTGTGAATAAGACCTGTTTGGATTTTGCTTCTTCAATAAACTGTGAAAGCTAAGCACAGAAAAAATAACAAATGGAAATTATTTTACTCTCAGCACTAATATGAGCTCAGATATAAATAAGAGCATGAGAAAATTTGTGAGAAATTGTAAACTACTTCAAAATATTAAACAATTTCAAACAATATTTATTTAATTTAATGGTGAAACTATTAAAACTTCCTGGATAACTATTAATGTATAAAAGTTTTTTTTATGAAAGATCTGTGTTTTATTTTTATGAAATACTTGTTTATTCTATTAGCTCAAATATATACTGTAAACATGCACTAAAAGAAATATTGTGTCTTTTGTAGAAATTCAAGATGCATGCAATTTGGTTGAAAGCATGTAACAATAGTCCTGATATAATACTCTAGTTTGTCACAACTCAAGCTATTCCAAGCCATTTTTTAAAAAACGTTCATCATGGAGAAAGTAGATTCAGACAAGTATGTGTCTGAGGTCAGGCAGAGTATTCTTGCTCAAGCATGTCCCAAATTTGAACATTTTTTCTTGATTCCTTGGCACAATAAGTCAGTACCCTTGTTACCAGATTTGTATTACTATTCCAAAAAAGATTGTTTTTGAAACTCCAGCAACTTTATCTGCATAGGTGCCTTGTCAGAACAAAAAGGTCTAAGACTCAATTTTCTCATATTTTGTTGAAACAGAGTTAAAGGTGTTGTTGAAATGTTAAAGGTGCCTCAAACTACAAAATGTCTGGAAAGTGACTGACAATTTTGTTGCAGTTTAACAATATAATGTACATATTGGCTGTAAGCTGCTCTTTTCAATGCTGGTTTTCACTTGTTATATGGCTTAACTGAAGAAAACAGATGGCATCTTGGTATTTATTTCAATATTTTTTAAAAATCGAAATAATGCTTCAAATAGTTTTATAACACAAAACATTTCCATTGGGATTTTGGAGACTATTCAACTAGTGAAACAATTTCTCACTTCTCTCCCACTTCTGGGGCGTAATGTCCACCATGTGCCTAGATGGGTGCTGTATGTCAGTGGTGGATGAAGTAAGATCAAAAGAGAGGTCACACTAGTAAGACCTCATTTAGAATAAATTGTGTGCAATTTTGTCACCAATATACAAAAATAGATAGTGGTGCTCTGGAGTCTGCCCAGAGACTAGTGATGGAATGATCTCCATTGATAGGCTAAAATAAAACAATATTTTTCCTTCTCTTAAACAGAAAGGTCAACAAAGGGACCCGATTCAAGGAAACCCAAAGGACTTTTCTTACAACCAACAGTAAAACACAAACTGGAGGACACCTGTTGAAATGAGAGTATTCTTAATATGTAAGACTGTGGAAATTTTGAACCCCTGTAAATAACCAGTCATGTTGTTTAAGCAGATACTCTGACTTATTTCAATAAATGGCTGCATTTGATTAGATGATTGTAATAGATATGAACAGTCAAATGAGCGCAGTGTGTCAAACAGCTTCCTTTCCTTGCAAAAGTTTTTTTTTTTGTTCTTGTACTCTTTTATTCTACCTGGGATTATTGGCTGCTGTGTTTTGTATTGTATTTTTTGTACTTTTTTACATCCTAGAGGATTCTGTTTTTTAAAATGCAATTATAAATGGAGAAAAGAGAGCTAAAATGGAACAGAACCCAGCACTTTTCATGAGCCCCATGACTGGGTTTGGGAACCACGTGCAAGAGGTCTCCTCTTGGAGTACTGACAAGGCCCAGTCTTTATTAGCTGGAAAATCATGAAAAATGCTACTATAATCTATGTTTAAATTGTAGGTTTAATTATCCAGTTCTTTCAAATGAACTATATACACACAGCTTTTCATATCTTCACTCACAACTGCAAAACATTAAATTAACCATTGGTGGTGAGAATGTGTTTGCCTGCCTGAATATACTCTACTGTTATTTTTTTCCCACGGTGATGCTTAATTTGTTCTATAGGCACATAACTGATTCTAGCTCAACACTGTGATATACTCTCACTTGCAATAATGGAAATCTTAACAATCTGTGTATTTTTAAAGTTCATTATTGGTTAATATTTACATTTTAATAAACTATTAGTTTGTCTTTACTGTGGCACACTTGGGGTTGGGGCTCCATACAAGTAGTCTTTAAATAGCTGGGACTCCTGAAAATAATACAAAAACCAAGCTCCTCTTTGAACTTCTATCCAACTTCTCTTCTTTGGTGTCCTCTCTATAATTAACTGGGCAGCTAAGCTCCTTACCCATTTCAAAAATAAACTCTCAGGCTCTCAGAAAATTAAATCACACAGGATCTAGCCACCATTCCACACAGGATTCTTTGTTTTTTCCTTCTGCTCTTTCTCCTTTCTCTCTTTGGAAGACCCAGCTTTCTGATTTTTATATTATCACCTGACCTATTATCGTCTCTATAATTGTAAGGTGACTGAGGGAAGCAAGGCATTTCACATAGCTTTCTGGGTAAAGTACTTCCATCTTACCAGATATAGCCATACTTACATTACACACTCTCTTTTGCTGCTAATAATACAATTGGCTACAACTCTGGAGACATAAGGTACTGTATGGTACAAGAAACATGGAAGGTACTCAGAACATATAAAACACATTTTGTGAAACAAATTTAAAGCTCTTGTCACTTTAATTATTATTGAATACAATATTAAGATATTATATTAATATCTAGCCATAACTAAACTGATCACATCTCCATAAATAATATATTACATTTCAGAGTATTTTTACAGCATTTTCTTAATATTTTAAGAATTATCTATACAAATTCATGGATGCTGTGATCACAATTACATTCTTGTAGCCATTGCTTGGAGGAACACTGGTCAACTTACAAAGAATGGATATTGCTTAGTACCTACAAACTATTACAGAAGTAACTAAATGTCACCCTATGTGTCTTCTTTAGCAAACTTCGTTTGATTTGTAAAATTCGTTAAATTATTTTTTCTTCTTCAGTTCTTTAAACCACCATCTTTCTGATTTTTCCCCTTTCTCTCGACTGTTGCAGCTTATTTTAGCTCTTTTTCCAGTAAATTGCCTTCTTGATATCTCTTCTTCCTAAAGAGCATTCATGTTTGAACTGTGAAAAGAGGTTTTTTTATGTACACTTTGTAATAGGTATCTTTAATGAGTAATAATATAATCAATTGTTTCGACACATTCAAAATTAAAAACATAAAGTTGTCATCCAAACATTGTACATAAGTTGACAAAATTACAAGCTAGCAGTTTCAGCCTTGTGCCCTAGCCTTGAGAGAATTCACACCTGTCATTTCAGCTACCACCTAACACATGTGCATGTTAAAAGATTAAAGGATAACCTTTGATGTTTTAAAATATGAGAAAAAAACATCTCAGAGAGCCTGTCAACCCCCACTTCCCTGAGTCCTCTCTGGTTTGATTACTTCTGAGACCTCACTGGAGAACTCAAGGTTCTTTTTAATAAGCTTGCTGTTTGAAAAAGGGAAAAATAGGACACCAAACTGTATCATCTAAATGTTTACAGTTAGGGAGAAATAATTACTATGGAAATTAATTCAGATGTGGTAAAGAATTGTAGATAATTAGGTGGAAGGCATTTGTTTAGAGTTCGGAAATACAGTTCACACTACAGAAACAAATGTAGTAGACAATGTAGTATTCATGGAAAAACAAACACTGGACAGCAAAATAGCCAGTTATTCAGTGATCAAAGATTTTTAGTTTT
This sequence comes from Lepisosteus oculatus, assembly GCF_040954835.1. Classification (NCBI taxonomy): domain Eukaryota; kingdom Metazoa; phylum Chordata; class Actinopteri; order Semionotiformes; family Lepisosteidae; genus Lepisosteus; species Lepisosteus oculatus. The sequence goes on from NC_090700.1 coordinate 21,148,823, forward strand.
CATGGTTTAGGGACAGTGGACTGTCCTTCTTGGTCCTTGCTAAAACCAAAATTGGTCCTATGAAAATAACAATTTCCCATAATTTACCACTTAATCTCTAAGAAACATATGGTACTATATGGTCATTAGTTATGCCTAATATTAATTTCTAATTATTAATAGTCTACATCATACCAAAGGGCCTGAACTATTTACTGTAGGTTGCAGTTACCTAGTGGACTTTTTTTTTGGTACAACTTTTCTGTTGTGTTAAAGACAGGAAGCACCTTGCAACCATGCTTACCACAGAACCAGTGTAACTCCCCCTTTAACCCAGAGAATACCCCTCAGCATGACAGTGATTCGCCTATACATTTAAAGAGATTTTCGTATAATACATAATAATTCTAATTCCCATTGTTCAGAAGAAGTCCACTGATTTTACTGTTAAATTGTTCTTTTGCTTGCCTTTACTAAGTGTGTCTAAAATTAAATCTCCTCCTAAAATAGTTAAGAAAGCACGGGATGAGTTAAAGAAATGTAAAGGTCTAGACATTATTCAATGTTTCTGCGATTATTTGCATTCTATTGAAATGTATTGAACTACATAAACTAAGAAAAAAAAACTTCTGCTGCCAGAAGATTTCTCTGTTATGAGAGAAAACAAATTTATGTGGTTGATAAAGATTGAGTAAAGTTTGATTCTGACCAGATAAAAATGCCCAGCCTTGAATGGATACCTGTTTTTACATTACATGTCCAGTTTTAATGGAAAAATGTTAAGAAGACTTCACTCTTTCCAAAGCCATGACAGCCTGTTTGACTGATATGAGTGTATACTGTACAGTAAGAGCTCAGGGGATTATCAAAATGTGATAGATTATTTTTCAAAGTGACTAACTCCCAGGGGATTATTAGAAATTGGGGTGTATTAAGTATGGGAAGGTTAGTATTTGAGGTTTTATATGTCATGTTTTTCATGTTTTTAATTAATAGGCTAATGATGAGATGAAAAGGAATATATTAGAATATACAAATAAGAATGCTTACAGGTATGTACAGTATAACTATTTAAATGGTTCCGGGAAACTTCTCTGCTCAATTGCTCAACCGAAATACTTGCTGATCAAATCCCTGTGTATGATACAGATGAAACAGCTAAAATCCATGTGCCTCTACTTTCTTCATGTCTTGCCAAACTATCACCCTATTCAATCAATCAAAGTTTATTTATCAAATGCATAACAATAGAGCATGCAGCAGTAATTGCTGGTAATTAAATGTCTTTTCTGCAAGCTCACTGGGGAGGATAAAAATAAAAATCACAAAATTAAAAGTATAGAATAAGGTTACATCTTAATAGTACAAAAATATTGAATTTTAAAAAATCAGTATAAATAGAACCACTACATATCCAGGGTGTATGCATTACATTATGTCTAAATAGTGCAATATGTAGTGTGCCAAATACAATGGAAAACTGTATGTCCATGTAGCCTGACCATTTAACAAAGAACATTAAGGTGGTTGCTGAAGGTGACTGCAGCTTGGCTGTTTAGCAGTCTTATTGCCTGGAGGTAGAAACATAATCTGTTGGTCTTTGACTGAATGCTTCAACACCATTTACCGGACAGTAGGAGAGAAAACAGTTTACGACTTGGATGACTGGGGTCCTTGAGAATAGACCTGGCCTTCTTAAGACATCTAGCTGAGTAGATGCCCTGGATGTTTGGTAGCTCACAGCCGGTAATAAGCTGTGCTGACTTCACCACCTTTTTGTATTTTGTGATCCAGGGCGGAGCAGCTCCCATACCAGGCAGTGATGCAGCCAGTCAGGATACTCTCTATAGTGCACCTGTAAAAGTTAGTCTGGTATGTGATGGGATGCAAAACTTCTTTAGCCTACAGAGAGAGAATAGGCGCTGCCGTGCTGTTTTGACCACAATGTCTTCTGTGATGTTAACTCCCAGGAACTTAAAACTGCTGATTCTCTCCAATGCAGTCCCATTGATATAGATAGGTGTGTGACCTCCTACCTGTTGTTTCCTATAATCCACAATCATCTCCTTACTCTTACTGATGTTCAAAGAGAGGTTGTTATCATGGCACTATGTTTCCAGGGTTTCAACCTCCTCCCTGTATGCAGACTCCTCACCATCCGTGATCGGGCCAATGACCATTGTATCGTCCGAAAACTTAGTGATGGAGTTTGAGTTATGCCTGGTGACACAATCATGGGTAAATAAGGAGTAGAGGAGAGGGCTAAGTAGTGTTTAGAGTCAGCGTAGAGGGTATGTTGGTGCCCTCCTCACCACCTGTGGATGTCTGTCAGGAAGTCCAGAATCCAATTACAGAGGGAGGTGTTCAGTCCCAGGTCCTGGGGCTTGATGACAAGCTTTGAGGGCACTTTGGTATTAAATGCTGAGCTGTAATCAACAAATAGCATTCTCACATATGTTCCTTTCTTATCCAAGTGTTTGAGGGCAGTATGGAGGGCAGTGGCAATAGCATCCTCTGTTGATCTGTTCTGGCAATATGCAAATTGAAGTGGGTTCAGGGAGTCAGGCTATGAATATCATGATGACTGATCTGAGTGCAGGCCTTAAATTTAGCGCGTATTTCGCCATTTACCCACGGTTTTTGATTTGGGTATGTGCGAACAGTAATCCTGGGGACCACGTCTTCAATGTATTTATTGATGTAGCCAGTAACATAATCCGCATAGATTGATATTGTAACGCTTACGGCCGACAGGTACTGTGTAAGAGCCGGCTTACCAGAGCGGTGACGTCACCGCCCTTCCCTGTAATAGCAGGACCACAGCCACTGGGCTGTAGAAAGATCTCTCTTTAGCTCACCGGGCTGGGTCTCTGTTGAGTGACGCGGGAGTCCTGGGTTCGAGCCCCCGACGGTGCGGGGCCGACCTAATGGGGCAAGGGTGCCCGCCTGAGCCCCCGTTGCGTTACAATATTATTTCCGGCAGCTTTACAGAAGATCTGCCAGTCAGTGGTAGCAAAACAGTGACTTAATATTAAAATCCGATTAATCCGACCGGCGCTGAATTGTTCTTAACGCTGTTTAAGCTTCTGCTTGCAAACGGGAAATAGCAGAACGAAGGTTTGATCGGATTTGCCGAAAGGAGGACGGGGGAGGGCTTTGTAAAACTCCCGGAAGGGAGTGTAAACCTTATCCAACGTGTTTTTCCGCGCGTCGGGTAGTTGATATATTGATTTAGATTTGGCGTTGTCCTTTTCAAGTTTGCGCCATTGAAATCACCCGCTATGATGAATGCCACCTCAGGGTGTGTATTCTCATGTCTGTTTAGGTGTCCGTGTAATCCATCCAGTGCCCTTGTTGTATTTGCCGGCGTCGGAATATACACCGCTTTGAGAACTAAGAATGTGAATTCCCTCGGGAGATAGAAAGGGAGACATTTTATTGTCAGGTGGTCAAGGTGCGGAGAGCATTACGCTGAAATAATCTCCACGTCTGTGCAGTTTTTTTTTTACCATGAAGCATACCCTGCCGCCCTTGGTTCTACCCGAATCCATTGTTCTGTCCTGACGGTGAATAGAAAATCCTCCTGGGAGTATAGCACAGTTCGGAATAGATGGGTCTAGCCAGGTTTCAGTAAAAGACAGCACGTTGCAGTTCTTAATGTTCCGTTGAAAAGCAAGCCTTGCTCTCAGTTCATCCATCTTATTGTCCAGTGACTGAACATTAGCAAGAAGTATACTCGGGAGCTGGGGACGATTGCTGCACTGCCTCAATCTAGCTAGAACGCTCGTTTAACCCTCTTCCTACGACGCTGTCTTCTTCCAGCTACAGGTATGTCCATAAGTATTTGTCGGTCATATCTAATCAACGCGCAACAGCATGTGCAGTTAGCAGTAAAAAAAAAACAACATAAAATAAATAAACAGGAACGAATGAGAGCCATCCTAGCGCCTCTGAAAATGTGCATCTAGAAATAAAACAGCAACAACAAAAAAAAATGTTTTTGTTTTACAGCCAATTTGTGTTTGAGATCATGCGTTTGATGCGAATAATTATACTATAACGCAATGGGGGCTCAGGTGGGCGCCCTTGCCGCATTAGGTCAGCCCCCCACCGTCAAGGGCTCGAACCCGGGACTCCCGCGTCTCTCTGCAGCGACCCAGCCCAGTGAGCCACGGAGAGATTTCTCCACGGCCCAGTAGCTGAAGTCCTGCTATCGCAGGGAAGGATGGTGACGTCACCTGCTCTGGTACGCCGGTTCTTACACAGTGCCTGTCAGCCATAAGCGTTACACTTTCCCACGCTTAAATCGCCATCCCCGGCAAAGGGCTATCCCACCCCGCTTCTGACACCAGTGTAACGCAACAGGGGCTCAGGCAGGTGCCCTTGCCACATTAGGTCAGCCCCCCACTGTCGGGGGCTCAGGCAGGCACCCTTGCTGCATTAGGTCAGCCCCCACAATCAGGGGCTTGAACCCAGGACTCCCATGTCTCTCTACAGCAACCCAGCCCAGTGAGCCAAAGAGAGATTTCTCCACAGCCCAGTAGCTGTAGTCCTGCTATCACAGGGAAGGGCGGTGACGTCACCTGCTCTGGTACGCCGGCTCTTACAGTACACAGTGCCTGTCGGCCGTAAGCGTTACAATACTATACTTTATGGTGTTCAACCCATTTGATTTGAAAAATAAGTATTAGAACATTCTCACTTAAAATAATTTTAGATGATAAAACTCAGTATGTTTGTCCAGTCTCTTTGGGGCATTGTGCAGTGTATATTTATCCATCATAACACAACCCTTTCTGTTCAAGTATTGTGCAGTTATTTGGAACTGCTTTGACTGAGTATTTGTATTTGAGTATCTTTTCATATTTTAAGTAGGTAGCTGTGTCATCATGCATAGGCTGCAAAGGAACAAGTAATGGTTTATTTCATGCTGAAAAAAGAAACAAAGTTTTGGCTGTGGCCCTATACTCCATAGTTTCCTAGAAGGCCTTTAGTAAGGTTTACTTGACAGTGTATACCATTTTTACAAGACGTTTCTTTGCTTAGCAGGCACAAGGGCTGCTGGGTGAGGCAATTAGGCAAACAATTAGTCATTCTAAACTGAAATAAAAGGAAAAATGTTGATGATTCTAAAATAAAAATGAAAAAGTCTAACATAACCTCTAGGGCAGCACCTGAAATAAATAGTTTTTCACAAAAGGTGTGATAGACAATGGGAATCATAAATGTGATTTTTTTTCACAGAAATACAAAGGAGAGTGGCCCCATAAATATGAATTATGAAATTGTCAACTGGCTTGCAACTAGTCTATTATAATTGCTGTTAATAATTTATCAGTCATATAATACAACATTGCATTAATAGCACACACGGGAAGGTGTCTTGACATAATATTTATGGACATTCTTTGTAATACATCACCAGTCACAGTATGTCAACAGTTACAAACAATACTTTTTGGAAATTGTGCTGTTTAGATTACATTGCAATTTTTTAATGTATTGCATTGTGTAGGGGGATGATAACATTTAAAAATGTGTTTGCGCTCACGAAAAAGACACAGAGGGAACTCGTATAATCACAGTGTCTACCCCTGTGAATTTGGAAGTTCTTTCTTACATTTGACATTGTTTCCATTCCATTTCCCTATAAAATTGTTGAGCAAGTGTCAAAATACATTCTTTCTTTTAGGCTGCCCTTTGTCTTGTCAGGCCCAGTATTTGAACCTCAGATGCATTACATATGTGTTGGGAACAAAGCCGGGACTGAATTTGTATGTGATGGATCTATCTGTGTGTCAGAATAAAAAAGCTCCATCAAAAGGAGTCACGTTTATTCCAATGTTCAACCTTCAAACAACCTTGAAAACACAATTGCTCAAATGAGGCACCTTTACATTTCTCTCATGCAGTATGGACATGAGTAAAATAATATATTGTAATTGAATGTTTGGTGATGTAGAAACATATTTTTCCTGGAGACATCAGAAAAAATTGTTCTATTTAAAAAAGAGATTAGATGACTATATATACATTTAAGAGTTAAATGTCAGAATGTGAATTTTGGTCCATCTATTTGTCTCTTTGTCTCTATTCATATATATAATCAGCTTACACTAAAAAAGAGTTTTCTGCTTTCAAGATTTCCTCCAAATAAAAAAAAAGGTTTCCAGTTTCTGAAATTTACTGAAAGATTGCTGAATTTAGCTTTTTGTTCTGAAAATAGGCTACCCTTGTCAATTGGTTGTCCTGCTTGATCAGATATAGTTGGAGTGTTTTCTTATTTAGACCAGGACAAGATTCAACCATGTTACTCTATAATTCTCTGGCTTGGATTCCAAGGTGTTATCAGCCTCTCAGATAGTGAGTCCTTGATTTTTTTTATTTTGGTCCCATAAATATCAGTCTCAGTATATACAAGGCGCTGTATGTACAAAGTGACATGAGAATATCATTTTGGCCTTTGTCATGCTGCATGCTGTCTGATTTGCAGTTTATGAGAAACATATCATGCATCATGGAAGTGACCTTAAGGAGTTTTTAGCAAATCTCAGCAATTGTTTTCTAGGATTTTATCTCAAGCTTAATCGCTTATTTCATGACAACTGTATTATTTCAAAATAGTACATTATATTATTTTAAAATGTCTTCACTGACAATTACTGTGTATTTTTTTATTATAGTAAAAAGTCTGGGATCAACACTTACCTCCACTCAGAAATGTCATTCTTCAGCATTGTAAGGTATAGATTCCCTCTCCTCATGATAATGTGCAGACAAAGCCAGCTTTTTTGTCACTTGTAGTGACAGAAGTTAACAGAAGTCTCCCACTTTATTTGTATTCAATATAATGACAGGTACAATGTTTACTAAGAAAATATTCAACATGTTCAGAGTACATTGCCAGACCTTTATGTTGCATTAATAATGTTGAATCTTACCCAAACACAAGATGCATACTAGTGTATCAGGGCTCATAGGGCACATGTACCTGTTATGAAGATATAACGCTCAAGTCATTTTAGAACATTCAAATCCCATATGCCAGAGGATAGTTGGTTTGACTTTATGGATGGAATGTCTGAGTAAGCTGTGCAGGTTGGGTACCATAGATGTTCGTACCAGTGTTGTTTATACAGTCCACAACATATGTTGTGCTGGCTCTCAGTACCTTTTTTACCACTGGATTTGAGCTAATTTAGGATTTTATTACATTAATATTTATTATTTAGGATTTTATTACATTAATAACTTCTCTGCGACCGTAAATACCTTTGTAGCTCTGGCAGTTGTAGGTATGGTAGTTTGTTTGACATTTTGTGTAATTAAATGATAATGCACTTTTACAATATATTTTCCAGCATGATGACAGGAACCCGAGGATGATTGATCTTTGTTTTCCTTGAATGCTGTCATCATCAGGGATCCAAAAACCAAAACAACTTTGGCAATTCTGTTCAATTTGTTCAATACTGCATACCATGTTAGGAAATGCAGAACCTGCTAAACATAATATATACTGATGGAAAAAAGAAACACAACATTTTCTGGAATGAGAATACTATAGTTATAGCTTATGTACTTTCACAAAAAGTTGTCAATTTGCTTTAAGCCCTCTGACGAGCAATACAGCTCGTACAGTGAGGCATTGCAACTTGCCAATCACATAAAAGCTCGTTAGGTGCACTTTTTCCCAGCCATTGGCATTCTGCAGGCAGGCATATCATGTGCCAGCATTTCCAGACACTGTCCCGACTGCAGAGAAGGTTTCAGCAGACCAGCAGGACAGATGACTGTCCAAGATCCAGTTGCCCTCGAGTGACCCCACCAGAGCAGGACCGACACATCAGACTGGTCCATCTGAGAGGTCGTTTCAGATCTGCCTACCATACTGCTGCTGAGTCTGCCGGCAGACACAATGCTCGCATCAGTGACAGGACAGTGAGGCTCTATGCTGCTGGCCTTGGAGCAAGTGACCTGTCAAAGGCCCTCTGCTCACACATCCTAGACATCACACCTGACTGGCTTGGGCCAGACAGAGGCTGCGATGGACTCGTCAGCAGTGGCATCAGGTCCTCGTCACGGATGAGTCACTCTTCAGCCTGTTCCATGCAAACGTGAGGGCCAGAGTGTGGAAGAGGAGGTGTTGCTTTTCTTTTATCCATTGGTATATATGATTTTAACAATAAGTCAAAACTACTGAAACAACGATTCTATTAATTCTAGAGTTCTCCCAGCCATGGCTTTATTCACACAAATACATATGTTTGGCACTATGCTGTTTCCCTTTAGGATACGGGTAATTGGACGTGTGATGAAGTTAAAGGCATTTTCTTATACTGGGATGATAAGTTGCAGAAGGTCTGATATTTAGGATGAAAATATAGACCTTTCCTGCATACCACTTGGGCTAAGATTTATTCTGCTTGCAAATCCATCACCAACGCACACTGTTGTACCACCACAGTAGCGTCTGTCAATAAGGTAATTTGTCTTTCTTTTCCAATGAACCATTATAGTCTTTGCCATTTAGCTTTATACCTTTCCTTTTATCTTCCCTGCAGACCACTTACTGCAGCAATTAGAGAGATGCGCTACACAGAGGTTAGAAGCTCTCCATTAACTCTTTTGAAATAATGAGGAGCTTCGGCATGCACATTAATGAAATTGAGGCAATAACGCTTCACATCCTTTGCTGAAGTATCATAGCAGCTATTGCCTGGCTTACTTCCAAGCATCTTGGAGATCTCTTTGGAGCTTATGGCAAGAGGGCAGATGTTGTAGTGGATTAAATCAAAAGTAAAAAAACACCATGTCCAATTCTCTGGTGAAAATTAGTGAAGGAATTTTAGTGTGTATGCTCAATGCAAAGAAAAGTAATCATTTTAGACTTTTTCTTTCCTGCATGTGCAAATGTGTATAAAATCTCAAAGGCACATAAACTAAAAATGAATAACTATAGAATTTATCACAATGAATTAAAAAGTATGCTTATGCTTACACAACCTACAGTAACATTTTTAGATCAAAACAAGTGAATTTGCTTGTTAACAGGGAAAAAAATGATTTTTCATTTTTTAGAGTATACATTTGAAATATGAATAATGCAATAAACTCAGATGAGTATACATACTGTATATAAGCTCTAAAACTGTTGTTTAGACAAATGGTAGAATAAAAAACAATAGGCCTAATAAAGAATTTGTTTATGATTTTTGCTGTAGTTTTGTCAACATATCTTTAAAGTCTTTTTGTATGTTAATCACTAGTAATCATGCGCAATGTAAAGTTTACCAAACTGTTTACCAAATCCCTATCTTAAGTTTTTCGTGTACCAATGGAGTATTACACATTTGTGGACTCTTTAAGACTTTTGAAGACTTTTATGCTTTTAAAGCATGAATTGGATAAATAATGTATATAAGCCTAGGAAACAGTGAGACCTAGTGGTATAACTGTAGACTGAGAAACAAAAGCTTAATGGTAAATCTGAGAAATACTGGTGGAATGACTTGCTGATTGTAAAATGCAATAAGATTGAACAAAGATGTTGTAAAACCATTTATTTTTTCATTCAAAAGATCTTTCATCTCAAACAATACATGTGTTTAAACACCACAACATGTTTTTCCTTTGCTATCCGCAGATGATTTGATATACTGTAGCTGCAAAAAGCAACGCATACTGATTGATGATAAATGCCATTTTTGGAATTTCCAAAAATGAACTATTTTTTCAAGTTCAATTAAAATCCTAGATGTATAAATAAAACATCTCAATGTTCTCAATATTTTTTTTTAAGGATTCATCTTAATGTATGTGATGTAACAGATAATACTAATGTTTGTGATTTCTAGATAGGTTCATTAAGTGGTTGCTGTGGTACAAAATGTTCCTTGTGTGACTGTTAATACTCCGTTGGATTTATGAATCAATCATCTTTATTTTATAGAGACCCTTTTTAATAAAGCACTTACAGAGATAGGTTTTACAACAGAGGATAGTCAAATGATAGTGCATTAGTAGTGGCGGTATATTACAAGCTATCAGAAAACATGTACTGCTCAAAAGAAATAGGGTGTGTCTTTTTCAAAGAAACAATTTCAGAATGACAGGTGAGGAAACTGTCTAAGTGATTGTGAAAGTTTTGTGAGGTTTGTACTAATGTCTGCATTTGTTGATACTGTTAAATAAGAAAAAAACATGCAACATATGTTCAAGACTTACTGTATATTTGCTGAATTTTGTCATGGTAAGAGATATGAATACTTTATGAACTGGACTTCTGAATGTCTCAGTTAATGAAGGTAGTTATTCAGAGTCTTGAAGGAACCATTTGTTCAATTCTAGGATATGTCAATATCCCATTATGTCTGGGATACCTTGGATACCTAGAAAGTAGCAGCCGATTAGTTAGATACCGTAGGAGTTACAGTATGTGATCTAGAGTGAGACAGCATTTCTTATGCAGTGAATTGCAACCTTGCATGCATGCCTCTGATTAGTTTTTGACCCCTTGTACTGGTATTAAGTTTCAGCTAAGTTGATTTAGTCATCTCAAATTAGAGAGAGAAAATAAAAACCTTGCCGACGCCGAAGAAAAAATACCAAATTGGAAAAGGGCATTTTTCAATCACTTTGGCTACGGACATCTTAGCTGCTATGATACTCTGTCTCTTTTTATACATAGAACATAGAAGGCAGGGTAGAAGGATGTTTAAGGCAGCCTTTACAAGCATTAGCCAAGCCTACAGTACCTGTAAGAGCATTGTATGACTCTTCAAGACAGGCAACACCAGATTCCTGATGTCAAATGAATAATTGTTACCCAAAGTTAATAATGATTTGTTACTACCTGAAGACCTAAGCAATGCACTGTCATCACAAATATTTCATATGGCAGATGAATATAAAATTTCTTTATGATGCTAAACCTCTGACAACCCTCCAGTTGAGTGACTCAAATTAAGTAACTAAAATGGTTGTGGTTCGTATTTGTATTATCTGTACATCTCTTACTAATTGTACAAATTACAGAAATGCTAACAGATTTACTGTTTGGCCATTTACAGGGAGCTTACACAAAAGCATACACTTATAAGAAACATGTTAAATAATCAGAATTATGCATAAAAATATATAGGATTTCCCTTTTGTGTCATTAACTAACATTAAACTACCATTATATTTTTGTCTAATTCATATAACTACTGTTAGGGGTTTCAAGGTGATGGTCTTACCTTGCTGAAATGTGAGTGAACTCTGAAAAGGGAGACAATTTTTCCTTGCAAGAATTCAATGTTCTCGTTAACTACTGTATACACATTTTTTTAAATGTAAGAACTTGTTAGTTTACCACAATTTGTATATCCTACCTACATTTTAGAAACTATTGAGTTCTGAAAGATAATAATAAACATTAAATAAAAGATGAGTTTTTCCAGGTTATTATGCTGAATTGTTGATAATAAACATGCAATATCATCTATCAGGAAAAACAGATCTCGACAGCTAGGCAGCTGTTGACTTCTGATCTAACCAGCACAGACTCAGTGGATCTGTCAGTGTGAATGGTCTCAAAGAGGAAGTGTCAGTGTCTTTTCTATTGCAGCTTAGGTTTATCTTGCAGCTGTATAAGGATGTTAAATATTGTTTAACAAACTAATAAAATTTTACACTATACGGTAGGATATCTATTAAAAATGAATAACTTTTCTCATATTGTTTTCTCAATTTCTATTATACTGATTTTACTTTTACCGATCATGTCTAGTTTTAAAAAGAAATCAAAATACTTATTGTTCCCAAAAGCTTATGATGGTTTGGCTTTTCTTAATTTTAAATATTGGCATTTAACTTCAGTTGCAGACCTTTTAGACCAGGTTGTTCATTAGTTTCTTATCACCTACCTGAAGAAGCTTTAATCAAACCAGTCAGACTGCAGGGTATTTGATTTCTACAATTAGGCAGTAAATTCTCTTTATGAACAGCTCATTTTTTAGAGTCTTGACACGACTCTGAAAGTTCACAAGTTCTTAGTGATATGTAATCCATTTTATTCACTTGTTCTCAATGTTTTATCTATACACCATGGTCTACTAAAACCTTTAATGGTCACTGGAGTAGGTTAATGATGTTAAGATCCTGCTGGTGGTGAACAGGCATGGATCCAGTTCTTTGTGTTTTACAGTGGATCATCAAGGGCTTGAATTAAGGTAAAAGTGCACTTGAATAGCTGCAACTGCAACTGAGCAGCCCTTTCTATGATCCACTATAAAAAATTTTGGGGGGCTTAAAAATGTACTGTGAACATAGTCTGCCTTACCATCCCTGACGACATGCTACCGTATGTCCAGTGTGATCACCTACTGTATCTTTAGCCTTCAGGCACGTTATGTGTAAGTTTTACAATGCAGTAGTAAGACCTCACATACAGTAGAATATTATGATCAGGTTTGGTCACCACACCACAAAAAGGGTATTATGTCCTTAGAAAGTTTTCAAAGAGAAGAAACAATGATTCTTGGTATTACTGTAGCTTATTGTACATTGTCTCAGAGATATACAAATGGGTTAAGAATGGGTTTTCATCTTAGAACAATGGTGATTGAGAGGAGATTTGATTCAAGTATACTGTATAAGGGCCTAAGGGGTATGGATAAGGTTAACCCAGGGGATTATTTCAGACTCGGTAGTGAGAGTAGCAACACAGGGTCTCAACTGGAATCTAATAAAGAATTTATTTAGGACAAAGAATAGAAAATCTCTTCAAAAATAGAGTCTTGGGTATGTGGAACATTATTCCCATGTAAGTGTGTGCACTATAAAGAAATGTCTGGACAAAATTTTAGTTTCACTTAGTTACTATAAACAAGATTTGTCTTTTTCTCTCATGCAACATTTCTTTTTGTTTTCAAAATTGTTTTTTATAATTCTGTTTGACAAGGAGCCTAATAATCTGATAATTTATTTACGATTTTTTTTAAATCTAAAATCAACTCCTTGGTGTTTTCTTTGTTTTTCTTGTTGGACCAGATACACAGATGACCTGAGAGCTAGGCCTAAGAGGAACATGATAAGAGATGATATATTTAACCCTTCTAAAGATCTAGTGCATCTGTTCATCCATTCAAACTTGCACAGAGATCAATTCTTTGTTTCCAGATTGGAATTATTCCTGAACTTTTTTTGTAATTTAAGGCTGGAACCAATTCACATGTGTTTTTGGAGCGCAATTTGGTTTGTATTTTATTTTTTTATATTTTAATTGTATTATTTTGATGTTATTTGTTTTTGGTTATGTGTACTTGATGTGGTTTTTAATTTAATTGCTGAAGCTACTGTATATCAGTAAACCTGGGCTGTTCTCCTCGGTGATAAATACCAAATTTCAATCACTATTCAGGTAAATTGGTATTATAAACCAATAAAATTGATTGTGCTTGGTTGGGTGGAGTTTGAGATATCCAGCATCCTGCCTGATTAATAAGAAGTGTTGTGTATAACACAGCTGGACTACATTGCTCAGGGTCTTCAAAGGCTTTCCTATTTTTAAAATTTGTTTACACCTCCTCTTCTACATATCCAGTTTTTTAAATTTATTTAGTATTTATCTTCTTTTTAATTTTTGTTTTGAACTGTGTTTATTTAGGGTGTATTTTTCTATACAGTAATTCAATTAAAATGTGTGAAAAACTCTAGGGATTAATACACTGAATATGTTAAATCATTAACAGTTACAATATAAGATTAGCCATGTAGCTGCAGTCGCTTTTAAGCACCCAATATAATTCAGCAATATCTGAGCAGCACTGCAGGAAATGGACTCACCCATAGGTGAACTAGCAAGCATACTCATTCACTAGAAAGTTATTCTGTATTCTGTTTCCAAATACGGCTTTGCTGCCACATAAGAAAAGTACATCTCATCAGCTGCACTAGGACCTGGGGAAAGTGAGTTTTTTTAAAGAAATCCACATTTGTTTGTTGCACCTGTATAATTGGACATTAGTGATGACATATAATCCACTTTCAAATGTGACAATGTCCTCACCATTATGAACAGTACACGAGTGTCCTCAGCCACTGAAAATGTTATGGAATGGTAGCCTGTCACATAAGCAACCCTGAGAAATGAGAGAATTTTATTTATGAAAGCCAAAGTACGTCATACAGGCATACCGAATGAGTTCCTTTATTAACCCAATAAATCAAAGGGATGTTGATAGACGTAAGCATTATGACCACCAGGAAACAAACAATTATATATATATACACTCACACAGGTACTGTCTATTTCTGTTCTTGTGTCAGTGAGTTTGCAGAATTCAGATGTGGAAATTCAGAAAACAGAAAGATTTAACTTCAAGTAAAAAATAATTTAAAAATACAGACAAGGTTGGTTTCTTGCTCTCTTCATGTAGGATGGTAAAGTTTTCTCTGAAGCACATGTCTTATCTCCACATGTGCTGCTGGAACAGGGAGGATGGGCTTTTAGTGTAAATACTGATGGCAGTGAAATCATGATTTAAGAGGTTAGAAAGAAAAGATAAAGGAAATGTGAATTATTAATGAAAATGTAGAAATCGATCTAACTAGATGTGAAAGAAGGTTTAATTCTAATGGGAGGATGAAAAACGACAAACACAATTCATTATAAGACTCTTAAGAGTCTGTCTTGGAAGTTTATTTAACTGTCACTCTAGAGCCCTAATTTGGGTTTTAAAGTATATCTTTCTTGTCACTGGGTGAACCTCATCAGTTCTAAAATTGATTAGTGAAGCTTTTACTTTAACCATTTGTTGATCTCAACAGAAAATTGAGATGTACAACACATGCAAGTATAATGCTAAGTTTATTGTTCACACAGCAGTGATGTTTAGACAATCATATCAGTTATAGTACAGAGTACAACAAAATGCATGAACAACAAACATGTACATGACATTCCAAGGTATCTTACTTATATCACAGGAGTACATACACATCTTTATGATAAAAATAAAACTAGTTCATCCATTTCATTGTTTAGTGGTTTCTTACACCTGTGATCCCTGCTCTATTGTTTCTTATACCTGTGATTCCTGCTCTAATGAATGCATACCTAAATAAACTATGTGATATGCTTTGTTATCAGAATCAGCACTTGAGAGAAGCTACAGTGAAAGATCTTATGACCAATGTAATAATATATATACCTTCCTGTTTGTTTACAGAAGCCTTTATATATCCTCTGTCATTGAAAATGTTCTGAGGCAAAATTCTGAATAAGTTCTAAATAAGTAAATATTATGTAAAAACTCTTTTTTGAGGACTATGATTATCAAAGTCACTACATACAGATGTAAAACACCTACAGTCTCTCCTGCTTTTGTTTGTGTTGTAAGAGTGAGAAAGTGCCAGCATGGAATACTTACACAGGCAATAGAAAACAGCACATAGTGTGATGTTTCACTGACAGTACTTCTCAGTAGTGGCGAATATGGGCATTTTTAGCAATTTCTCTAAGTTATAAAAATCAGAAAAGAATTGTGTATTCTTCCCCACCCATTTTGGAATCAACAGTTGCTCCTATAGTCTTGGCTCATAGCTACCAACTTTATAGCCTCACAGAGGAAGAAAGTCAGTCAGGACCCAATCCTGGATGGCTGTAGTGAAAAATCCATTTGGTATCCTCAGAGTTAAACAGTTGTACCCCGTTAGGAAGCCAAGGAAATGTGCGTCTTGTCTTGTATGACTGGGAGCACATTATTGATGGGCTACAGACAGTTAATTTATGACCTTTCAGAAGCACCCTGAGAGGGTAGTGAGAGATCACTTTCCTTAAAACTAAATAAACATTTGTCACAAGTCCGAGTTGCCAATTACTCTTGTAAAATCCATACAACAAAACAAGATTGCTAAAAATGCTGTGGAGGACTGAAGGGTGTGTAAATAAAAGCATGAATGCGTTTTGAAATTGGTCTTGTAAGATATTGGTTTCACACAAATTGTACATGTTAAGTTTGAGAGTGCTAGCTCATCGCGTGTTACCTGAATTTCTACATTAAGGCATCATACTGTGATCACTGTTCACTATCTGAAAAATACAGTGCTCTCGAACTGATAAGAAACTTAATATTTTATGTGGAACTTATCCTCATAATAAAATTTCTACAATAGTATTTACATTTATTGTATCTTGCAATATACTTGAAGGATCTTCATTTAATATGAATATATGCTTGATGAATTAAGCAATAAAACAGAATATTCTGTAGTAGGCAATCTAATACTCATTTGCATGTGTCTGATTCCTACTAGATTTTGATAAAGCTGCAAATATAAAGTTCAACCCCATGAGGCAGTGTAAGACAGCCGTACACCCTTTGAGGAGTTTGAGAAGGATACTACCTATCAGGTACTAAGGTATCAGAGGTATCACTCAGATCCAGAAATCCCAGTAGCAATTAACCCTTTGACAACAGCGATCAATATGTATTTGACTGTGTGGCTAAACCACCTAGCAGAGCAAGCTACACTAACCAAACAGAGACATGGATCTTTTGATTGTATTTAAATTAAAAATATTTACTAATGGAGTGATCACAATACCTTTAATAGGAGAAGATAAGATTCTGGAATTTACGTAGATATTTAGTATCATATGTTCTATTAGTACTGCACCATGTGAGAAGGTATATTTTTTTATCAAACAGATAACATTCTGGTGAAGTTCATGCTGGGAAGGGTCATGGTTGTCACTGATTTCCTAAAGAAATATGAAAAGCTTCAGGCTCTCGTTTCAGCTGCCTACTCCTACTTATCTGATTGTACCCAGAGGCAACAGATTCTCATGTTTAGAAAATATAGGTTAAGAAGTAAAGTTCTGTTGAACTGCATTGACTGATGGATGGGTAAGTTATTATACCCATGAGTGAAAACTTCATTTATAGCAACTTGCTGTTGCATTATGTCCTGTACTTGTTTTCTTTATAGCAGTGATTACTGGGTACTGGTTGTGAAAGCAAACAATCCCTATATATTATAGGTTCATTTAATTAACCAGTTGAAATTGGGAAAGTGTCAGAAAGTGTCATTATACCCTGCCTGGAAAGCTTTCTCAGCAGATTCCACTGCAGTTTGAAGCACAGTGTTATTACTCGGGTAAAGAAAGCCTGTCACCAGGAGGTCTTTATTCACAAAGAAAAAAGGATCAATAGAGGAAACCAACTTAACCATGTCTTCATTGAGGTCAGTTTCATTAGCTTTTCCTCTACATAAAAGAGTTTTCTACAAGTCTTTAATGGACAACAAAGTGTTGTGTATTTTAACTGAGATATTACTTGATTTGAAAATGAATGTATTAATTTGTGAGCATTTCTTGATATACATTATATAAATTTAATGATGATAGCAATAATGAATGGTGCATTAACTACATTTCATGCATTTCATCTTCTAACATGCACTATGGTATTCCAGTGGTCACTGGGATCACTGTTGCATGATAGATAAAGGAAACCCTGGTGAATTCTAGCCCACCCAAACTTAGCAGCACTTAGCCAATTTGTGCAAAACCACTAAGATAATCCTGGTCATGATAATGTTTTAGCCTGGGCTAAGTCTGGGTTATGGGGTCTTCTCTGTACTAGAATTGGGATATCTTCTTTTTAATTCAGGATATTGCAGATTATTTTTCTCACACCAGTTTAATCTTTTGTTCTTGCACAAATTGTTTCTGCCTGTTTGTGTCACTAAAATGAGCCAAAAGAAATGTCTGTACTTACAGTATCATCTGACTGCCTCCTCTGTACAGTGAAACGATGGAGCAAGTATAGAGAATGGTGCTTTCTACAGTTTTATGTTTGGGTGTTTTCCAGTCCATCAATCTCCCTAAAGTATATAAATAAGTAATGTACCTTAATTGTCAGTGCATATTTAGATGTTGCGATAAAGATGAAAAATATGCTATTAAAGATTTTTACTTGAAATTACTAAGAACAATATCACTTAAGTGGCTTAACTTGTTAATCTGGACCTGTTCCTGAATGGCAGTAGTGAAAAATCCATGTGATATCCTCAGAGTTAAACAGCTGTACCGCATTAGGAAGCCAAGGAATTTGGGAGCTCTGCATGTTCCTATATTGTAGATTTTGTTGGTCCAAATTTAAGCTATGATATTCTCTGACTATGACCTGGTGCCACAAGTAACCAAGTAGCAGTGCACAACTAAAAGAATATGGTAGTAGTAGCAACAGCAAAGACAACTAGACATAATACAATTAAATGCACTATACAGTACAGAGTGCTTTTTGGAAGAATACCACTTATGAAACAATGAACACTACTTACCTGTTTTATTTTTAGAAGTCTAAGATTCAGAATGGCTTGAGCTGGCAAAGCTGTTTTTTTTATCTCTACACAGCAGCGATTTCTGTTACTTGATGGGCATTCGAATGTGCTATCACTGCAATGATGCAGTGTTATTAATATGCCACATTCCAGTATAAAATGAAATCTTCATCTTAGATGATTATTGTGGCGTTATTACAATACAGCTAAACTGATTAATGATTGGTAAAATATGTCCATATGGAAAGGTAGAAATGCACAATGGGTTATTCTAAATTAAAACTGTTCAAAATACAAAACAAATATTCTAGAATCATTTGTGTACAGGTAACACCCATTTAAAAGTAAGTAATTCTTTTCACTTGAAAAATTATACCGGTTCCTGATTTTTCCCAGATGTAGTGTTTCAGACCTGTGTGGCATGTGCATCTCATCCCTGGTTTACCATCTCTCAGTCCTCAATAATGAACTACACAGCACACAACACCAGCAGTGAATTGCCTAAAGATCACTCCTTGAACATTGGATATATAAGAATGTAAGAACGCTTATGAAAACGAGGAGGCTATTCAAACTATTTTAATTCAACCAGCTTTTTTTTATTGAAAAAAGCCAGGTCATCAGCTTATGAACATAGTTGAGTAGGTTGTTCCATAGCTCCACGACTCTTGTGCCCCCTCTTCTCGGTTTTTAAAGGTGCATATGCTTAGTTTAATTTAGCATATTTACACTTGTTTTTCATGGCCTTATTTGACAATGCCTTTGAGGATGTTGACTATGTAAACATCACATTTTTTGTAATCTTCCCTGACAAAGACAAAAAGGTTAAATTCTTTTAGCCTGTCAGTATAGGACATTTCAAAACTGGGAATGAACCTGGTTGCTCTGGTATAGAAAAAAAATGTGACTTAAATAATACACTTAAGCTTGCACATTAAACAATTTTTTTTGTTTTTTATTGCTTATTGGTTTTATTGCTCAACCTGCTATTTTATATCCTTCTTCAAGTTCAGTGATGCGTTGTAAGTCAGTCATAAACTTGACTGACTTACTAATGAGACCAGAGTGATATAAATTATCAGTGGTCTTCCTCAACATTGAGGAACTCCATCAGATATCTTCTGAAAATCTAAATATACCATATCATAAGATCTATTTGTATGCATTATTGTTTTTTTTGTTCAGAATACTCTAGCATCATAAGATTTTTTGCACCTATATTTGATTATTCCCTGGAGTCCTGTTGCCAGAAAAAAAGACCTTTCAGCTAATTATTAAAATGTCAAAGGGTATTACCCCTGTGTTTAGTAACTGTTGGAAAAGTCTTACTTGGTAAACAATTGAGTTAAATATGAAATTAAATATTGAATTTAATTACTCATTTCCCTTTTATCATCTAAACACTTTATATTATTATGTCTGAGAAACTTAATCTTGTAGTATTCTTTAGTTTTTTAATATAGGAAATACCTTTTGTTTTTAAAATTAAAAAATAAAATTAGCCTCCATTTCTTTATTTGATCATTTTTATCTATAGTTGGTCCTGCAAAAAAAATAAAACATTTAACCCACGATGTTCAACACAAAACCCCCTTTAGAGTTAAAAGAAAAAATATCAAAGTGCAAAACTATGATATTTTAATAAATAAATGTGGTAAACAACAACAAAGATGTGATAATTGGACACCTGCACATGTTAACATTGTTAGAATGCAATGACAAGGGGTTAAAGATTCTCAAAAAACAGGATTATAAATTATTGGTAATATATATAATAGTGGTATGTACCCTTCACAACAATAACCAATTTTCATATAAATCCACCATCTTTCTGGTCAGCTTGCCTGTCGTTGGTGGTGACGCTAACCACATTAATTCATTATTTATAGCACATTCCCCTGCTTGAGGAAAAAGAAAAATAATCCAGGTCAGTATTGCACTATGGCATAATTGCATAAGGTACAGCAGAGTCATGGGGCACAATTACATTTGAACGTCTGAGCTGTGTTGCAGTGTTGCAACTTCAAATGATGAACTTTATCACAGTGGAAAATGGGCCCTTGCTTCTATGAGAACATTGCCTGCTACAGACATCTATTCAGAGGGTTCCACACAATGGCAACATCCCCTTAGTTACAGCCTGAAGACAGTGTTTAATTTGACCATTTATCATTTGCTCATGAAGAAACATGAAAACAGCTCAGCAGCCCATTACTGTGTGCAGCAGATACATGAAAAGCACACCTTGCCTTTAAAATGAGAAAGCTAACCTACATTTTTGTTTTTGCAATATAGTATCCATGTAATCAAAACTGAGGACTGATGGAGTAATTTGATGCTTTTCTATCCTACAACTCATAAGTAAAGAGATAATAGCATTGCAAGGTTTATAAAGCTCATTGGAATTTTACTTTCCCTGTTCACCTCCACATTCCAAATGGAATTTTTAATTTTTTATGTGTGTATATTGTTTCATGCTATTACTAACCAGGTTTGTTTGCATCTCCTACTGTAAGAAGTGGAAAAACAGCAGCAGACATCCAGCCAGTTTTTTCTAAGTCAATTAATGTTCTATACTTCCAGCATAACCTAAGGTTTCAATATATTACCAGACCCGAATAAAAATAAACTTGCTTTTAATTTTAGAGTTCTATATACATATTCCTAAAATATCTAACAGGTTGAATGGCTAAGCCTTTGGTTTCCAGCCTTTGACCAGGAGGCAAAGGGCCTATATTTTTTCCGCAATGCTTTTATCATACAGCCTCTTCTTCTCTTAGTTTCTTTATATAAGGCAAACAAGATTCCAGTCCCCCACAGAGTCCTTCAAACAAAAAACATAGATGTGTGTGCTTGCCTCATACTTCACTTCTCTACTATTAGTCTTTTTAATTGCTAAGACTTGAGCCTCATTATATAAAAAATTAGATAATCATTCTTCCCTTACCTGCTTAGAAATTCAATTCTCTCACGGAACAAGGTAGAGGGATTTATTCCCTTACTTGTTTTACTTCCAAGTATTGCCACTCTTTGTGTGGCTGTGCTGTTTCTTTATATACCACAGACCCTATCAGACAAGCAACAAAAGTTAGAGTTGCAAATACCTAGTGAACCCTGGTCAATGATAACTGCATGCAGGTTCAGTAACATCTCAGCTAAAGACAACTGAGAATTCAATTTCAAATACTCGAGATCCTATTTCTGTTTATTTTTAAAATTTTAAGTTTTTCTTCTCCTTTTGTGCATGTCATAATGGTTCAATTAGGTGTTCTAAAGCAGAACACAGACATGCTGCATACAAAGTGATTTTGGCTTTGTGAGTTAGCCTCCAAATTTACTTTAATTGCATCCATTTATTTCTGTAATTTACCTTAGAAATTTCTCGCTAGGAAAAAAGGCTTCATTTTTGTATGTCTGTGTGGAAGTAGGAGGTAGAGGGTGCTAGCACTGTAATTTATGTGTTGTGATCATGTGATAATTGTCAGAATTTCAAAAGGGAAGATTCTGTTTGTTTATATTGTGGGAATGTGACACAAAAAGCTCATTCTTCACTCCAAGGATGTTTATGCCTGAGTGAGAATTTCCTAGTGGAGCATGTAATTGTTCACGGTTCATGTTTTTGAGGGTATGGTGTGGTGTAATTATACAGAATGGACATGGTGTAGTAAGTGGATGGTGTATTATGTCCCAATTCATTTTGGGATATTGCATGGAACCCATAGTCTGTGCTTCCTTTCCACTGCTGAAAACATTGTATTCTGCAAGGCCCCCTGTTCATGAGCTTCTGGTCTTTTCATTTGTGCTACAGCTAACAAACTAGATTAAGTCTGGAAATACTTGTGCAAACTTCGCAGTACCTGATTATTCAGCTCAAACTCAGAGCAAATCATCGTTTCTGTGCTGCAATTTAATTTTAGAATCATGGGTTTCACTGACATCAGTGTTGGCAGTGCAGGCTATAAAAAGGTGGTGCCGAAAGCATGAACAGAAAGGTTTTAAAATCAAGAACTCAGCTGATCATCATTTATAATCAAAATTTAAATATGTATATATATATCCTTTAATGCATAGTAAGTGTAAAGGAAGTGTTTGCTTGTTAATGTACAGAGAATGTGCTCAAACATTAAAAGATGAAAATGAGAAATGGTTGAAGTCTCTTTCTTTTGTTAAAGACAGTTTAACATTATGCGACTACAGACAATCAAGGTACTGTAGATGTGACAATTAATTGCACATTGGCTAATGGACAAAAGCTGGGCTTAGTATAATCTTAATGCCACTGTTTCCTTTGAAAGACTTGTTTTCTGCCATTGTGTTTTAGCCAGTCTACTGTGAGGGTAAAGTAGATATGACAAATTTGTTTTTTATATTCCTTAAGCTAGCTAAGGGTGTCATCAGATGTCTCTATTTCTTAGCGCCTCAACTTCAACTTATTGCATACTTGAACAAGTACAGTTTACCCACCTTTCAATAACTATAAATGTATGTATTCTGTTTTATATTTGAAGTAACATGTGGCCATTTCTCTCAAGCAGAAACATGACTTGAAAAGCCCATTTTCAACAAGTATAAATGTCCTGATATCAGTGTCCTGTTGAAAACTGCAAGAAACTTCCTAGAAAACTGTCTTTAATATTGATATATTTTTGAATTCTATTTGCCACAATTTGTATTGACAAACTAATTGAATTGGTACATCCCATGTTATATGTGGTGATACACATTCCATGTATCTCATACAATGTGTATCACTATAGCTGAATCAACATCAAGCTTCATGGCAGCACTCCATTAACACACCATTTACATGCCAGCAGATACTGTATATTACCCTGAAACTCACAATGGGCATCCCACTGAAGGCTTACAGGTGTAAGCCTGGCCAGTAGCTGGATCGGAGACCTCCTGGGAAAGCTAAAGTTGCTGCTGGAAATGGTGTAAGTGGGACCAGTAGGGTGTGCTCACCCTGAGGCCTGTGTGGGTTCAGATGCCCCAGTATGGTGATGGGGACATTATAGTTTATAAAAGGCACTGTCCTTCGAATGAGATGTAAAACCACCAAGACCTGAGTCTCAGTGATCTAAGAATCTCAGGGCATTTCTCAAAAAGAGTAGGTTGTTAACCCTGGTATCCTGGCCAAAATGTCCCCCTCCTAATAATCCCATCTATGAATTGGCTTCATTACTTTGTTCTCTTCCTCACTGATAGCTGATGTGTGGCAAGCATACTGGCAAACATTCGCTCCAATCGCATCATGGTGTCCCCATTACCTGTAAAGTGCTTTGAGTAGAGTATCCAGAAAAGTGCTATATAAGTGTAAAAATATTATCATAGAACTCATTAGCCTGTTGCATCAGTCTCTGAGCTATATTCAAGAGGTTATTTCAAGAATTGCTCAGTGTATTTTACTTGATTTTTGAAGAATGTCTTGCAGTGATATTGCAAATTGTGGGGACATCTCATAGTTGTCTACTATATTTTAGGTCTAGAATTGAACACCTCAAAGCTTGAACTTTTGCTAGTGGATTTTCTGAACTCTGGGTTTTCTCACCACATTCCTGATCAAACCACTGACTACTATTTGCTATTGAATAGGTGTAATACTCAGAACAATAAAAATGAATTTCCCGTTAAAAATGTTAAAAACCACTTTTGAACACTCCAAGGCATACTTGTGTAAGATTGTTTTTATTCACACTTGGATGGACAAGATTTGGAATACCATCGATATATAAAGAATATTCAGCCATAAACAATTATCAGAGAAATGAGTGAACAATTTAACTGCCTTGCATGATTAATGTGCAACATGAAGTATTTATGACACAGAGATGAAAGATGAGGCTATGAATGTTTAATGTGAAGACATCAAAATGTGTCACCTCTTGATTTGTTACTATGGAAACATTTTGGCAATCAGTGCTTTGTAATGGTCAGAAATTAATTAGCTACCTGTCCTCTACAGTGGTTTTGTTAGAAAACAGTCTTCTTCAGACATAGATTAAAAAATATTTTTAGAACAAGACTGCATAGTCTGCATAGTTCAGTTTTACTTGTTGAGCTCTGCCCCATTGACAGTACTGTGAATGGCATTCATAGTATTAAACCAACAATAGGTAATAAATCTATCCAAAACCACTCCTACAATCTGAAAGTGTAATTTATAAATTAGAACAAAATTTTTAAATGTCTCTTTCTCCTGAAAAAAATAGATGGTTCTAATTGTTTTTTGCCATTCTCAGGGAGATTTTATCATTTAATATAGAATATTATTTTACTGTTAATATTTTTGGTTCTAAACATTATTTTTGCTTTAAAAACTTTTAACCTTTTGTTAAACTATGGAAGACCTATTCAGAAAAGTCATTGTAATTGTATGATTTCCTTGAATACAACTGATGATTTTGTAGTTTTCACATTTCTTTTTTGTATGTAAGGTTCCTCAATCTCACAACTAATACTAACAAACACCAAAACACAAATATTTATCACAATATGCAAAACATTTTTCTGTCTTCTTCAGTGATAAGGCTTGATTTTGCACATTTAGAGAAAATGAGTTTTACGTTTAAGTACTTAAATAAGGATAGGATGCAACATATAATTTATTATGAGAATAAATTCTTTCAGTAAAAAAAAACATTTTCAGACTTATTTTATTGTGAACACAAGGAGGTTACTGCTTTCTTATTTAATGTAATTTGTTTTTGAAAGTTAGTGTGGGCTTATAAAAAAAATATGATGTGTAAGTAGACACACACACACATAGACACAAGTAGATAGCCAGACAGTTAAATAGGTTGAAAAGGATTTACTGAAATGCCTTTTAATTGATGTATTAAGTACTAATATATACATAAATCTAAAAAAGTATTTGTAGTTTTATTAAGTGTATTGAATATACTCTTCCAATAACTAATGATTTGTTATGTATTAATAAAGATCATATACAGTAATGTTCAATAAAATATAAAATGCAGAATATAATATTTCTTCTTTTTGGTCAACAGTATAATGTAAAATTGTATCACTGTTTAACACCTAGAATTCTTGCTACCAAGCACATTGTGAATGCATCTACACATTATGCAAACACAAACACTGTTAATCATTATTAGAAATGTATTTACCTTGCTGATAGTAATTGATAGTGTCAAGCTGACTGTATCGGGGGAATAGCTAATGTGGAAATTCAAAGGGAAAAGAATGTCTTTGACAGTTTTCATGGATCACAGGCCTAACTTTGATACATTAAGCTAAGTGTCTTTTAATGTGCTTATGGGCCATCTTGTTTTGCATTTATTATCATTACTACTGCAGCTATCTTCACACTGTTCTCTGTGAATAAGTGGTGTGTGGTTGGAATTTCTGAATGCTCTTAAAGGCAGACACCACAGTGTATCGGTTTTGGTTTGGTAAAAACACTGATAAAAAATGTAGTAATATTTTCCATTGTACAGTATATACAGTTCAAAACATTGTAGGCCCTACTCTAGTCAAGTGTGAGGTTTTTATTTGTTACTATATTTCCAGAATGAATTGTGCATGAGGGTCTTGTATGTGTTCCTATAGCTCCTGAAAGACTTGTGCAAAGGAAAATAAGAAAAGGTGTCCAACTAAAAGACCTTTTGTTGATAGAAAACATGTTGTGCATGTACTGTAGAGTACCAAACTCAAGTTACAATTATGTGAGGCTGACTTGAAATCCTTAAGTGAGGATTACTTTTATAGACAGGTTGTATTATTTTACAGCTGAAATAGCAGTGAATTGTCATATTTCTCAGTTGCAGTCTAATAAACACACCATCCTTGAGCTTCAGCACCTTGGACAGGTCCCAGATGAAATAAATGGCCGGTACAGCTACCCTCCTCCTGGTTAAGTCCTGAACATAGGATTTCTTCTGAGGTAAACAAGATAAGTAAGTTATTTGAAATATACCAGACACTTTCCGGACCTGACTACATACAGGAGCACAGCATTCGTAATTCCCACCAGAGCAACGGAAACTGTAGTAATAAATGATTTTTGCTCTTCTGCACACTTATATAGAGGTAACATAAGACGTTGATTGCTTTTTAATCAATATCATTGTGAAAGTGACTGTATGGAAAGAAGTAATGAGTAAATTATAAAATTGAGAGGAAAATATACCAAATTTAATCCCAGCCTGTCCTAATTACACCACAAGTTAAGACTGTTTGAGTGTGCAGTTATTGAAAAAAAGAAGTTATTGCATGTCATATTATCATTCTACTGTAATATTTGGAAGGACTTTTTTATTAGAAAATAATTGTACTCTTCTAAGCTGCCACAATAACAGTCACATCCCTTGGGCCTTTTCATATCAAGGTTAATTTAAAGCGATTAGCATAAGCAGCCCAGATGTTGCTATGGGGACAGAAACCGCACATCTCGAAATGATGGACATCATATGAATGCTGTTACAGCGTTATATGATTAGAGTATTTGTTTTAATGTCATGTGAAAGAGATCATGTGACCCAGATGACTATCTAGTTAATAGCATTTTATATCCCCCAAATCAATCAATTTTATGCTATTCCCAAAACTCTAAGGCAGTGAATTCAAAGTGTACTTCAGTTTCGGGCCATTTTGTTTAAAAAAAAATAGTAAAATAAAACATCTATGCAAATAATCCTTTATAGATCCTTTAGATTGTTTTTAGCAAAAACTAAAAGTTTATATTTGACTTTTGGAATATGTCTTTTGAGACACAATGGGGTATAAAATGAAAATAAATGTATAATTAGGAATCAGTGCATGTGAAACAATATGTGAACCTCTAGTTTAGTACAATTATTGCGGTAATTAGAGTCAGGCAGTTAAATGATTGAGTGACAAGTGAACAAGGATTGTGTTTGGTTGATTTGTTCTATATATTGATCAGACCTTTGTGAGTTCATGTTACTTGTTAGTGGAACCTTGTCATACCATAATCAAAATAAATTTCAGAAGATCTCAGAAAATGAGCAATTGATGCTGAGTAGTTGAACCCTATGCTGAGGGTTACAAAACCATTTTAAAATATGTTTGGCTCCATCCAACTACTGTCGAACAATCCACAAATGCTTAAATGACCACATGGTACTACTCAGGACTGGTTGTTATGCAAAGATCACTACAATTGAAAAGAAATTATCTTCATGGGAGGAGATTCAGGAAAACAAACTTGCTTTCTAAAAAGAACATTGTTGCCCATCTCAAGTTTGTCAAACAGCACCTGGACAATCCCGAAAACTACTGAAAGAATATTCTTGACAGTCAAGTCTAAATTTGTACTATGTGTTCACAATGAGAAATGTTTTGTGGCAAAAACCAAGCCTTACTCCAACTAGTAAAGTTGTGAAAGTACAGTATAATGGTTTGGGGCTGCTTTGCACCCTTACAGTAGCTCCTAGACAGGTTGCCATCATTAATGGAACTATGATTTCAACATTTATATTGGCAAATTTTAGGAGAAATTTGGAGCCATCCCATCTTCAGCTGAAGCTGGGTCAAACAGCAAGACAGTGATTCTAAACAAATGAGATCTATAACAGACTAGATTTTGGACTTGCCAAGTCAATATCCAATATCCATTAAAATGTTACGACAGGGCTTGAAGCAAACTGTTCATGCAAGAAAACTATCAATGTCCCTGACTTGAAGCAGTTCAAGTAAGTACAACTGAGAAAAAAAATCATATAAGCCAATGGAAAGGTCTGTTGACTGTTTAATTATTTTTTTAAGCAAATCAAAATGTATATTAAGTCTTCATGCCATACATCAGGTTACCTTAATCTTATTAATATTTATAATCAACAACTAATTATGATGTGGGTCTGAAATATAAGAGAATGTGGACCATCCTAGGGGCCTCACAAACTTTTTTCTTGGTGCTGTATTTGAAGTATGACTTTTTAAATAATACAAGTAACTAAACCACATGAGCTCCCTGGTAAATAAATTAGTTTAAAGTAGCAGAAACTACTATATCAAAGAATGTCCAAAAATACCACCTTGATATCCATCATTAATCTGCTCTTAATACCTATGATGAGTAACAAGTGAGGAAACAGTTTTGTAAGTGTGTGGTGTGACCGATGAAGTATGATATCCTGGCCTTCTCAACTACAGAACACATACTCTGGTATGGATAATTTTATTTGAAAAATCTGTAAACAAATACAATAAAAGGTAATTTAACCATCCACAAACCCACACCCGTGTATTTCCCTATAATTTTCAGTTTACTTTATTTGAACAATGTTTCAAATGACTTATAAAAGTGTGTTAAAACCTCCTGAACTGGTGACATTGCCATCCTGGATTTATAACAGATTTATATTGTGGGTTTGGAGACATTCTCTTACTGCCTGTTCAATTGAAGGGGTGCTCCATGGTGTCTGTTTGTTTTGCAGAAGAAAGGAAACATGAAGAAATTAAAGTCTTTATTACAGTTCATATAGTTGTATTTGCCATACTCTATGTCATTATTTCTTTTTCATTCTTTATTGAGATTACATATTTGCCTGCAGGGCTGTGTCTCAAAACAGGAGCCAGTTATGAGCCTGTGCTGGTAATGAAGGCTGTGATATCAGCACATAAGAGCTGTGGTGCAAATCTAAGGTGAGAAAATAGAGATGGATATTTTTAGAACTCTTTCAAATGAGATCATTAATGATCTACAATTATGGCATCCTCACAACTGAATAGCTCACTTTTCTATTCTAGAGTGTACAGTACTTAATACCATGGTAATTAATTGAAGTTGATGTTTCAAAAATGCTTTTAATGTAGCTAAAATAAAGATATGTTTAACCAAACAGACATCCACAATTATAAGAAAATATTGTTAAGTTAATATCAAGGATAATCAGTCAAGAAGAATCTGAACTTGGTAACTCAAGAAATGGATGAAACTGAATGTAATTAAGATTCTTGTATCTACCCAAGTGAAAAGAAAGGGAAAACCATTTGTAACTGCTGCTAGAATCTTAATACTGCATCCATTTTAAAAAAATCATGAAGTGTACTGCAATCTTAAAAGACATGCAAAGCACATCCTCTGTCTCCAGTCTGCTGAAAATAAAGATCCCCAAAGCTGGGGTGATTGTTGTGACAAATGTAGTAGCATATGGAATGCACATACCGTATAGAAGCATTTTCTCACTGCTTTCTTGTGGCATGCAGCAGTGCAAAATCTGCCAGTGGTTTCTCTCTTTACCATGTTATAAATGTTACATATAATATTATGTTCATAATGTTATAGTATTTTATTTTCTTTGTTTTGTTTTTGCTTTATTATGTTTCTATATTGTTTATATATTAATTATGAGAAGAAGATTGTACAAAGAAACTGTAAGCTGTCCCAAATAAATGTAATTTCACACAATGGGATTCCATAGGAAGGTGAATAGGTTTGCAAGGCATGTAGGGGTAATCCTAGTCTTCCAAAACTTAAGTGTGGTACCTACCTCTGCCTAAACAGCAGATCAGGATGGGATGTGAGAAATTGCTACTTTTGAATTAAGAGGGAACTTATTTTGGCACAAACTAGCCTCCTTGCCTGAAAAAAAAAAAACAGTTTAGTGTTACTGTTCCCTCAATGTCAGGATCACAGCCCTGAAATAACCTTTCAGCTCAGAGTGGGAGTGATTAACATGAGCTGCATAATATACCCATTAAAACCAGCAGGCATCTCAAACCACAGCTGCAAATCCAAAACAGTTTGATGTTAAGGCTTATGCTTTGGCAAATATAATTATGAATATTATTTAGTCAGATTGTATAAGGATGTAAGGTGTTTTACAGCTGATTATTTAAAACATTCACTTAGTTAAAGGTATGGTTACTTACAGTATATACAGCACCTCACAGCCAGATTGGAAGTATTCCAATTTTGCAGTTAATTAAATAATTACACCAACTATGAAACCAGTAACAGAGACCACTTTGGGAAAATGAGAGTCTCTTTTACTGATATCATTGTCTTTTGTGTTTCCTCTGCCAGAACACTTTGTCTCTGCATTTAGCAATACAGTAAATCTTTAGATTCAGATTAAATGTAGTTCTGAGGTTTATGGATTAATAATGTTTCCTTCTTTTTATAACAAATATGAGGACCTTTTTCACAAAATACAATTTAAGCTTGGGATAAATAATATGATACATTTACTTAATCACTGAAAACTGCACTGGAAAGTTACACATAAAGTAAATGTGTGTTACATACTGTACATGATCATGGTGATACTGGAATAACCTAACCAGCTATATTGTTGAAATAAGGTCCCTGGCTTCTTTTGAGAAATAGCTCAACAATATCCTTGAACAGTCTCATCTCAATTGCAACCTCTCTTGTGTTCTTATATTGTGCAAGCATATCCTTTTTACCCACAAGTTACCTCCTCTATGTGCACTGTACATCCAAAAAGATCTTAGAATCAACCATCAGTAAATTAAGAAACTATTCTAGAAAGAAATATAAGAAATATATTCTATTTATTTTAAGAAATGAGTCACTCAGAAACAGTCATTCAAAAATATATCAGGAAACAGAGCCCATATTACATGAACACAGAGCTTTGCTTCGTCCATGATAATAAACATTGCTACTGTTAAAATTAATACAACGTTAGTGGGAAAATTGCCATTAAGCTATTAATGAGTTTGGCCTTAGCAGAAGACATTTCAGTCTCAATTCTGTCAATGACATATCATAAGAAAAATAAAAGGCTTTCATGGAAAGCCAGTGAGTATTTTTAAAGCTGTCACAGCTTTAGAAGGCTAGAGAAT
This sequence comes from Lepisosteus oculatus, assembly GCF_040954835.1. Taxonomy (NCBI): domain Eukaryota; kingdom Metazoa; phylum Chordata; class Actinopteri; order Semionotiformes; family Lepisosteidae; genus Lepisosteus; species Lepisosteus oculatus. The sequence goes on from NC_090700.1 coordinate 21,179,933, forward strand.
TGAATGGGCACAGTTTAAATATGTTAATATTGTAGCACTGTCACATACCCCACCACACCATGTATTGATGTGATAGAAGAGGAACTAGTGTCAGTGTATGAAGAATATCTTCTTCTCGCTTTGTTTTCTTGTATAATTACCCCTCAAAATATAATTTTACTGAAAAATCTATGCATTTGTTTCAAAACATTTTATAGATAATTTTGATGGAAACATTTTATATTTCATATAAACCTATTGATCGGGGATGTTTTTTAAGCAGTCTTAACAATTATGTTTCCACTAATCTTTTCTTCAATCCTTTTGGTGTGCTGTTTTCATATCACTTTATTTTCTTTTCAAGGCTTTACTTTAGAAGTTCTTATGTCATTGCGTCAGTACTAGGTTACTTCCTTATTTCAGTGAACTAGCAGGTGACTTTTCTATCATGGTAAGGAAAATTAAAGACAAATGATTAAGGTTTATGTTCACTATATTCTTTTCTGTGTTAAAATGCGAGTTCTTGATATTGAAATTTTGTTTTTCGGTTATGAGCAAGCATTTGCTGTTCTAGAGAATCGTATTCTGTATTTATAAAGACTTTAATCTTGTGGTTTTCCAAAGGCAGAGCAAATGAGCAAAGTACAGTGTCATCCATTTTCTGTGATTAGTTTAAGAGTACAGTACAATTAACAAGATATTAAATGTTCTGTCAATCAGTTTTTACAGTTTTTATAGCCTGATGTCAGTTTGACTGAAGAACATGCTAATTTTGTTTAAGTTAAAAGGCGATTAATAAAATCGTTTTTTTTGACAGGCGGAGGATTAAAGTAAAGTTAAGCTGGGATGCTGGATGTGTCACAATCCTTTGGAGATTGAGCTTTGTTCTATTTAAAAGCAGAGGACCCCATTTCATGGGTTACATTATCAGTCATCAAACTAATATGGAAGAAATTTTAATCTCAAATTGATGCTTCTAATTAAAGATGGAATATATATACAGTAATTAGTATGTAATTGTGAATCACATTTAATATGTTTTGGAATTTTAGCTTATATTTGTTTAAATTGGATATAGTTTTATGCATCACCTAAAAATGATACATTTTGCATTTTGCTTGCTTGGCTTACTTTGAAATACTATTCTTGTAATACATGCTTTTGAATGTGCTTAGTTCTTGTAGATTTAGGATTATATATTTTTGCATAATCAGTTTTGTGCCAATCAGACATTTGTTTAAATTTTATTTTATGACTTGTAAAACATACATTGAATTGAAAATTACACAAATTTGCTTTTTAAAAATATTATGTAGATGTAATTTCCATTTTATTTTTTCAGTTGTTGGTTATTCCACTTATGTTTGTATAATTAGGAAATTAAATGTATTATTGGTATTTGGATCAAAACATTGATATTATGAAGAGAACTAGACATCAGCTTACTGTATGGGGTTGCATTTGTACACAACATGGTTATTTTCAAATTACTATGATTTCCCTGCTCTAGCTAGAAATGAATCAATTTGCACAGCTCACCCTGAATCTCGTCAGCTATGACTTTAGGAATTACACTATTTATTCTTTACCGAAAATAGTCTTTACTCTCCAGTCTTTACTGACAGGAATTCTAAATAAAACAAATCATTATCCCTATGTATACTAGAGCTATTTGTAGAAGTGAGATCTCTCTTTACAAGATTAATGCTGATTATTATGTCATTAAAATTTTCCTCTGATTATTTTTTACATAACCTGAAATTCTGTACATTGAAAGGAGATTCTATAATATCTTTAACAGTTTGATTATGGTCAGTTAGTCAATTAAAATTATTTTAGCCTCAGTTCACAGAAGAGCAACTTGAATAATTTTTGGTCAATCATTATTATATACAGACAGATTACGAGAGCATAAATTTCTGCAGGCAAAAAGTAGAGACTGAGAGAAGACCTGATCCAAGTAAAATTCAAAGGGCTATAGTTATGGCTTGAAAATCAGTAGGGAAAACAATAACAAGGTATTTTTTTAATTAAAATGAATTAATTTAGGAAGGAGAACAGGAAAGAAAAACAGGAAAGAACTCTTTTACACAAAGAGTTGTGGGTGTCTGGAACAGGCTTCCAAGACAGTTTACTGAATCCCACACTATTCTTCAATAAAGGCTGGATACAATATTAGATTCACTAAGCTACTATAGCATAAGAAAAGCAAGACAGATTCAATATCCTGCTCCCATTACCAGTTATCTTGCATTTGTATTTCTCTTTCTGTGTATCATAACTTTAATTATCAAACTACCAATCATCAGGAGTTTGACAAAAATAGAAAAATTGCAAAAACAGCATTCATTTTGTATATTGACTTACAGTCTTTGGGTCCTAGTAACTTCTTCATGTGCATTGTCTAATACATCTTAGTCATTAAAACATATCCGAGATATTTTTCCTAAATCTTTTATCTTTAGCAGTGTCACTTTATTTTTTTCCCATTTTTAGATTGGATCAGTGTCTCTGCTATCTTGTCATTTTAGCCAAAGTAGTATTTCTTTGTAAATCTGGTATAACTATTTTTTTCGTAATTAAATTCTGTTACAGACCATTCAATATCCATTGTGGGTATCTCTTAATCCATTTTATTTTTCTCCTATTTAGAATGTAATTTTGCTGCACATATCTTATAAGAATTCCAACTGTTTTTAATTGCCATGTTGTCACCCAGCTGCCCTTAACACACTGTATGTCATTAATGTGTTAATTCTGAATTTCCTTTCCTAAAATTAAATGTTTATACAGTATGTGCATCTTGAATGCCTGGATTGATAAACAATACACTTAGATTTGATCAAGATGTGATGACTAGGTTATCAGCTTTACTTTAGTTGGTGAAGTTATAAAATGATTTAAAAATAATTGACTAAGAATTTACAACCAGTACTATTTATTCCTATATTTCATTTCAATTTCTGAAGAATATTTAAATAACTGCATTCTTATTAATGTTTTAATTGTTTTATTACTGCATCCTTGTGAATCTGGTCATCTTAACACATTCCTGACATTGGTTTTCAATTCTTCCTACTCGTCCAAGTTTTTTTTATTTGAAGACTTTTGTCATTTAAAGCATGATGATTTCATACCCCCTTATAAAGAATGTATGATGATCTAGAATTACGTCAAGGAATTCTTATTTTTTAAAACAAATAAAGCTGTCAATTTTACAGGGATAATGTTCTGTAATGTACTTAAATTAGCACTAGAAAACATAGAAGTCAAAATTCTGAGGTGCTTTAGAAATTATTCTAATCCACTGTGTTTGTTTTATCAATAATACTTTAATTGGACATTCTGCATTAAGCAAAGGCAATCAGAGTGTCATAATTTAACATAAATGCTTGAATGCTTAAAAGAAAATGTAAATTGTCTAATAAATAATACTGTCTGTGGGCATATTATTCATTATAATTAAATAATGCAATGGTCTATTAACTACAATGCCTAATGCGTTTGCTTGTGTGTGTACTTAAAAGCTACCAATATTACTCAATTTAGCTGTCTTACCCATAGACATTGAATGGAGATCATTGTGCATCATTTTCAGGCTAATCAAAATAAAGATAACTGTGATGACAACATAATGCGGCTTTCAGTGCCATAGGGAAATCCCTCTTCCACAAAAAAAAGTATTCCCCACATTTTTCATGTATGATGTTACTGCAAGAAAAGATCGTCTTAGTACACCTAGGCTTGGCCAGAGTGAGTGAGTGGTTTGAAACACCTCGATATAAAACAACCAGCTCATTCCTGCTTTTCTTCTATAGTAGTCTAATTGTGTATTTTGAAAATGCTATTTATCATGTATTCATCTTTATCTTATGATGTCCCCTGTAGGGTGTACCCTACCTTGTGCCTGTCACTTGCCAGGATAAGCTCCTGGCTCCCCCATGGAAATGAATTGGATATAGCATATAGTCAATTTGTTTATAGCAGATGAATTGGAAAGTTTCTCCCAGCTGGACAGGTATTATGTATCTTCACAATAAAACCGATGGGGAAAAAAATAGATAAAAATTGTATTCATATAAAATAAAATTAAAAAATGATTGATGATTTGATGTTGTGTATATAAATGAAACATTGTTACTAATACCATGTGCTACTGTGCTACTGTCGCACTTTTCCACTTAACACCCCTTCCTGCTGGGATTCTGACCACAGGCAATATCAGTGCCTGAGGGCAGAAAACACTCTTTCAGTAGCATTTCTAGATTCATCTTCACACTGTAATTATAGGGCACTGCTAATGCTCTTGTGTAAAGCACAAACCAGTGTTTTCCACAGCTGTGCTGAGAATAAATAAGGGTCATATATAGAATAAAAAGATGGGCCACCCCTCATTCCATTTGCTGTTCTTCAAACAACTGAGCTATTTGCATGCACACCTACTGTACGACCCTGTTGACAAGAGAGAAAAGCAAACCCCGATAGGCTGAAAATGCAGAATTGGTCTTACTCCAGGAGAGGGAGCAACCTCATGCACTGTACATTTTCCAGACAATGTGGCTCATCCTAGATGGAAGAGGTCCTGTGAAGACAATATTCACAAAGAAAGGAAAAGACAACAGATTCAGGTGTCTGTTTGGTGGTTTTGATTCCCTCTTTACAATGGACCTTGTTTGGGGAGCTCATTATTTAGCAATACACTTTTTAAGTGATTCTTCTACTTGAGAGAACTTAAGATTGTTCCTTGCAGACATTAATATTTTATACATTTAATACTGAAGGCTGTTCTATTTTTAGACGTGTGGCCTATTTCTTTTCTTTTCTGTCTTACAAACACAGTAAATATTGCAAGGGAACTGAATCTGAAAGAATTATCATCTCCTCTAAGATTATATTGGTAGCCATAAAAATGTAAATCTCAGTGAAAAGGTGCATTCTTTACTCTAAGTAACCACAGAGCCAGTGAGGAGTTATGTGATGGAAGTTTTCTTAGCATTCTGTTTCACTTTTTTTTTGTAAGGTTTATCACTATAGTATTGTGTGACTGTTGCTGTTATGAATTTCAGGAGTGTATTATATGATGTATAAATACAATTACAATTTAGATGTCCATGTCAGTAAAACGTAAATAAACTTATACTATAATAACTGTATGATTAATTACTATAATTAATCTATTATAATTACTAGCTTACTTGATTACATGCCTATACAATTAACTTTTGTGCTGAATATTTTTTTGTTTTTGGTATTCAGTTCCAAATGATCTGTCTGTGTACTTTACTAACAACCCAGATTCCCTATCAAAACCCCTTTCCTCCCATGGGCTTTTCTCATCATTTGGTATTTCTACAATTTGATCACTACAAACTACTTAATTTTCCAAAATGAGCTGGCTTTAACTGACGCCTGAACAAACAAGCTTGTAGAATTTACAGTTGCTTGATGCCCAATTAAAATGTAATTCAGAGTTATCCTGACGAGAAAATAAATAGTTGAAGATCCCAGGAACATTTTTTTCTTTCTTTTGTTCCACTCACTGTTGCATAATGACTTGCATACTTGAGTATGATTTATTCAAGTATTGATTTCTTTGTTAAATATTAGATTAGATGTCTTGCTGTAATGCTATTTGTCAAACACATTGGCATATAATTAAATTGTCAGATAATGTTTTATGACTGTACACATCTATGTGTTTGTGACATGTTTTAACCCTAGAGTGGTACTGTATGTGTTGGCTAATGTAATATACAATTAAGGAGCTATAGGAAATGTTTCAAGTATGTAAAATCCATAGGAAAAAAAAGTTAGGACTGTGGGCAAGAAAGCAGTTAGACGAGGGGGAAGCTCAGTTCAGTGTGATTTGCTGCATCCTAGAAAAAAAAAACTCCTTTATATTTTATTGTGCAGTATTAGACATTCACTTCATCTCCTCCAGATCCCAGTCCTACTTTCTTGGGAATTGTTTACATTTCCCAACGCATTCATTTTTAAGAAAAATAAGGGCAACCTTTGTGTCCCATTCCATGAGTCTGTGAGACTGCATGTTAGGCTATGCTCTTCTGGAAACATGCTCTTGACCCAGATTTGTGATCTGTTTCTAATGGAATGGTGGTAGAGATGTTTTTATGTTTGTGTTCTCCTATTGCTCACTCCCCACCAATAAAACATTATGGCATTTAATGGTAAAGGGTACTGCATTTCATTCAGTAGCTGCTTCACAGAAGAAACGCCCTTAAGGGCCTATGCAAGTTATTAAATTATGTTTGAACAATTTGTTACATTAAAAAACTAATTATCACATTACCAAACCCAAATTGAGGGATCAAGAATTGTAGTCTAAGTTCAGTCGCAGGTCAGGAAGCTGGAGGATCAGAAGTTGGATGACAATCAAGAGTTTCTCGAAAAGCATGAGACGGGAGCTCCACTGGTGAAACCAATACTGGGCATTGTGGTGATGGTAGTGAGCCCTTAAGTATTCTGGGAAGCAGAAGCTGCGGTGAAGAGTGAGAGGTGCAATTGGATGATTAGTTAATACGTTGGCATTTGTGGGAATTGGAAAGAGCTGGTGTTCGGCTGTCTGTGGTCGTGAGAATGCATCGGCATTTGCGGGAATGTTTGGTCCTGACAATTAATTTGGCTTTTGCTGTAGATTTGAGGAATCCTAAATGTGGCTGTGTCACATTACAATGCCTCTTTTGCATCACATTAAATTAGACAGAGCTGAACTTGCTTTATCACCTTTCAGTGGCCAGTATACTGTATGTTAAATGTCTGCAATTAGTTAGCATACCTTGAATCATGTGCAATATATAACCTGTTCTGTCTTATACAACCCCAGTGACATTATTAAAATCTTGCATTATTAAAATCCACCATAAATTAAGGGCTAAATCATCGTGATTTAATTTGCTTAGGAAATTGAAGATTAAATTTCATTATATCAATGTTTATGCTATTGAAGTAATATATTTTATCATCATTACCTCTTACTTAACTAATTTTGTATTGTGCCTAAAAGGAGTGGCTTTATTTCTACATGTGTTTGATCTTAATATCACCTTAATATTTCACAGCTTTGTCTTTGTTTTATGTTGTCTTGAAGCTATGATGGTGTCACCACATACATGAGATCAATCTTGAATTGTAGTCTTGCAGATACATTGATGATGGTAGGGACTGTTGAAGCTTCCTAATTGTTTCCCTAATTGTGTATTGTAGTCACACAAGCCACTTTTTAGTGAGGCAGAACCTATCCCATCAAATCATCTCAGAGCTGAATACCACAGTCAAAACTGAGTTGCCTTTTACAGTACCCAGTGGCAACTAACGTCACTTCCTGTATCTTCTACAAACTGTTTGAAGTTTTGTGATTATATAAGATACTATTACATATTTGCAGGTTGATAATAAATGTGAACATTGTGTGCTTAGAAATACAGTATATTTAATCGTTTAACTGTTATTCTATTTATATGTCCAACACTTAATTTTTAAATGTGAAAACTCTTGCCTGCACTTTCTAAAATTTTGCTAAATCAATACTTATTTGAAGTTCATGATGTGTCCAGTCTATTTTTGCAGGCTGCTCTATATGTATGCATACCTGTGTAGACAATTTTGGAACAAAAAAAGGTGGAAAAAGAAGTCCTAAGTAATCAATCTCCTGTAATGTTGTGATTAAATGAAGAGCTCATTAATTTCCATACTCATATTTTTTGCAGCTGTTGTTCTTTTCTTCCATCCTAGGCAGGAAGGATATTTGTTGTAAAATATGTACTATATATGTAAACAAGTTTTTACCTATACCTAGACTGGGAGAGGGGTCTCTTTCTATATATAAATTCCGGAAAATGTGCTGAGATCTTGATTTAGGGCTGAAAAACTTGATTTCTTGACATATTTACCTGATAATAGAAGTTGGTTAGTAACACTTGAAATGTCAATAAAATGGAAATTTATCATGGGGTATTATAAAACCCAGTTACACCTTTCACTGATAATATAGAGGAAATATCTAGTTTTGAACCCTGCAGTGTCTGCCTGCAGTCTTGGAATTCCCTGCTTGAGTCTCTGTTGGAATCCAGGGTCTGTAGGCTTACTATTTAATAAACATATTGCAAAAAGATGAAGATAGAATAATCTGTCATATTTTTATCTGAAAATATATTAAAACACACTTTTCCTGCAGGCAGTACATTCTAGCAATTTGCAGGTTAGTCACTGAAATATGGTGTAATTTGGTTGTGTGGAGACTCAAGGTGTACCTTTGCCTGCTGACCTCTCTTGTTCTCTACCATCTAAAAATAGGTTTTTTACTATTGTTAGTGTGAGTTGTGGAGTTATTCCAAGATCAGCCATGCTCCAGCATGTTTTCTTTAATTGATATTTTAGACTTCTTTCTGCATAGCTACCTAATAATGTCCAGGGCATCTGCTTTTTAAAATACTTTGTGTGGCAAACTTGAATGAAATTACCATGCATTTGAGGCCTTACTGAAAACATGCAAGTTTAACAGGTTTTTTTTTAAGAAAAAATTTTTGCTCTCATTTTGGCTGACAAACAGTTACCAAACATATCAGACATTAACCTTGCTGACAGGCAGGGTCTGTGCAGGAAGTGTATATTTGCTGATTCATGGTAGTGAGAGAAGCATGGGTAGGTATTTAGCTCCAATAGAAGAACCTGTTCAAGGACCATGTCAAAGTCATGCTGTCTGTGTGTAGAACAATGAAAATCTGTCACTGCAAACTGGCAGAAGGCTTCCACAGTGTGACAAATAAGCAATGTGCATCACTGTGACAGAGCCTTTTTCTAAGGTGGACACCTTTGACACCACTGCCACTGTCTTCAGTATAACACCTGTCTTTTAGTACTACTTCATATCATAAGGAATTATCAGGTTATTTTACCTATAATTTGCTTTAATAAAAATAATGTGCCATATCCTCTTAACTCACACTGAACTGTAGATTGCATGCTGTTTTATGGAGTTTTCAACAAACATTTGGGAGGGATCTCCCAAATCTCTGCTATTCTAACGTGTAATTAATTCTTTGTCACTTTTCTAAAAGTATAAAACTACCAAAGGAAGTTTTTCTCTTTTGCTCATAGAGACAAAGCCATCTAAAAATCAACCCAGAGAAGGTAACAGAAATAAAACTGAAAAAGTGTTTATTATAAAAGGTGAAGAAAAACAGAGGCAAGAAAAAAGACAAAAGATCCAGAAACAATGAACTGCTGTCTTTCAAAGAAAGCTTCTTTCCTTGCCTTTCATATTTTCTTATTAGGTGATGTGATTTATCACGTTAAATTCTAGTTAGGGAGTCTCCACTTTGGCCAAATATGAATGATAAAACATAATGAGGAAAATACTGAAAAAACGAAACACATTTCTGAAGATTTTTTTTTCTGGTGGTGTTTAAGATGCAAAGTTGTCTATCTGCAGTATAGCTTGAACAATGTGTTTTCATACCATCTCTGGTTTTCTAATCCCCAGTACCTTATAGTGGCAAATTCCTTTGATCTTCCTCTGTTCATTCCTTCTTGCTGCCTTGTTTAGATAAGATGTTTCTACCACATTCGTACTGTATATACTAAACATCAAAATCTATTCATTTATGTTTTTAGAAAAAGTTTTTTTGCATCACTTTGATTGCACTGCTGCCAGAGGAGGCAAAATGCAATACTACTGTTGCTTGTGAATTTGTCATAATTAGAAGTGAGAAGTTTCTTTAATGTTCAGAATTTTGATTGTTCATATCTGTGTAATACAAATAATTGTAAACTCCAATGTCACAGCTCTCTAATTTTTAAGAATGAGATAATAGCCATAACTCAGCAGCCGCATGATTGTTATATTTCTAAAGATTACCTGCAAACACAGTCTGTCCTTTCCAGTAAGCCTCTTTCTGTTCCTCTTCTGCTGAAAAGTCAGGCAGTTGTCTTTGTCACATCTCCTGGGGTGTTTACTTTTTCATCCTTTAAAATTTCCTCTTGCTTACACATTTGCTCTTGGTTCTCTCAAAGTTTGCAATTAACATTATCCTGGTCTCTTTTAAGACTGTACCTTTATTAATGGTGAATTAAAACATTGTATGAATTAATAATTGTTGTGTCTTTTGTATATTTGGAACATCCCATCCCAAAGAGATGCTAAAGAGATTTTTTTCCATAAGTAATTAAAATGAACAGTTTAAGTTTTTCACATAAATATGCTAATAATGCCATTAATCTTATCCCTTTATATGTAAATGTAGAACCAGATGCTACACCAGTTGCACCACTTGCTTTTAAACCATTTTTATAACTTGCATTTAAAGCAAAGGGGCAGCAGACTGGAAAATGGGTAAAATTACTTGGCTAGGACATTACTATGGCAACTTGCTGCCCTCCATTCAATTAGTCACTGCTGAAGATCCGGCTATTAATTATAATGGCCAAAATGGATGTAATCTCCTCCACCTTTTTAATGTGGACATCTTTCCCCACTTGCAATAAATCACTGACTTTAAGAGGCCAGGATCCAAAATTCCAGCATTAAAGTGATAGCACTTAAAATTGATTGAAAGAGGGGTCAGTCGGGGAATTCCACTCATCATCCATATCACTGGACACTCCATCACTTAAAAATAGTCTCTGTTCCCTCACCAAACAGTTTCTAAGTGAATATTCATAATTGCACACTTCAGCTATTGAACTTGCTGCATTATGCATGCCAGCAATTATCACTCACTTTAAAAAGTCACTGTTAATTGGTTCAAAGTAATCAAGACAGGGCCTGTGAAATAGGCTGACACCTTTTTTTGCTGTTAACATGATGCATCAACAAAGTATTAGTTTGTTGGCAGCTTATCAGAGTCAGTCTTACCTTTTAATTATGAAAGGCATGTGGGTGCTTGATGGATCTGGATGAAGACTCAAGTAACCTGATTTAAAAAAAAACTGGGATATTCCTGTAAGCATAAAATGTATTCAATACACTTAAAGAAGGGGCCTTTAAAAAGAAGGAAACTGCATTGCGTTTTTGTTTCTGCACTGTATTAATATATATAGCTTTAATTTAAATTGCATAAACACTCAAGTCTATGTAACATATCAGGTCACAAGGTTCAGGGCAATGCTCAGTAGCAAATTATGGATATGGTAAATTAAGTTAAACTAAATTTTGATCATGAATATAGTTCACATGCATTAAAGAAATTACAATTGTTTTAACTAATGTGTTAAAGCAAATTAATAAGGAGTTAGTCAAGAAAACCTTCTGGGTGAATCAAGAGCATTAAAAATGTCAAAGTATATTCCAAACTGCAGTTCAGACCCTATTCAGTCCTTGTAGTGTCATAATCAGGGCTCAAAACTGATATCATAGAACTTGTCCTGCAAGCAAGTGAACACCTTCATCAGTTGAGCCACTCAGGAGGCTTTTTATAAAGTTCCTGTTTTTATTAGTGCACCTTCAGTCTTATGTCTTGTCCTCTTTTCAGTCATGAGTTTGAAATCCTTTTGTACTTCTTTCAGTGCCTGTCAATAATATTTTCCTAGATGTACACAGAATATATGGATCCACACTAACATAAAACTGTATTTACCACCTATGTTGCTGGGACACATCACTGTTGAGAAGTGACGTACAGTAACATCTGACCCTGGCCCTGGGGAGGTGGGTGAAACTGAACATAAGGAGACATTATAGAGAACAGATAATGTGATTTTAGTGAAGCAAGACATTGGTACAGAATAAAAGAATAACATTTGGAAAAAAATATTTATTTTATACAGGAACAATACAAGAGGTACTACTGAAGATGTATGTACAGTATAAAAGATCAAAAACAGCACATATTCTATACTGATTGTTACTTCTGCTTTTAAGCCCTTAAGAGGATCACATTTGATGTTCATGTTTACTTGTTTAGTTTACCTGCCATGTTGGGCCAGTCTCTATGTTGGAATATGGCAATGACACTTTAATTTGACTCCATAATTGCCATTAGAACTTTTTCTGTTTTAAAAACAGACAGCTTTTTATGTTCATGACTTTAATGGCAGACTGGCACTTGCAAGGCTATCAATTTAAAATGAAGTCTTCTCCAGTGTACTTATTCTTCTGCAATACCCATTTGGCACAAACAAGATTACCAGACTCTATAAATAAATTATAGGGCCCATTAACTGGTATGGCCACTAGAATAAACTACATGTCCTTTAAGAAAGGGAACATTTTTGATAATGAACAAAATTACAAGAAATTAGTTTTAAAAAGTTGCATTTCTGTTACCATGATCTATTAAATAAAGCTTTCAAAGTAGGGAAGTAAATATTAGTCTGTTTATAGAAAGGTTCTGCTGTTGGAGTTCTGTTTAAAATGCAAAATTTAGTTGTGCTACATAGTCCTTTTATTAATCTGTGTTGTTCCCTGACTGACAGTCTTTTTTTATCTGAGAGATAAAAATCATGTGTACACTTCTGATTCATGTTTTTTAGTCTGATGTTAGGTGTTATGAGGCATCATTTCATGAGATGCATCATTCTAGGTTAAGTTAAAGCTGGCATTGACAATTTGAACATATCCACAGAGGAGACTAGTCAGATTTCTGTTCCATAAAAGCATGAAATCTTTCATTGGAAAGTAATGCATATCATGTTACATCTGATTTGAAAAGATAGTATACTGTAACAAACTAAGATAATCAATACACTCATGAAAATATTATGAATCTCCAACGAATAATGTCTGGGCCCTTGTGATTATCTAGAACAAGATACAAGGCTTATTCCTTGCTGGAAAATGTCACACCCAAAGAAGGCTCCACAGCTGATTTTTTTTTCTTCTCTTTTCATCATGGAATAAAACTTTACTTGTTTCTTTGCAGTCTATGCATGCTGATGCAGCAACTTTCTTATAATATTTGGGCTGATGATTATATAGATGTTATTAACAAAGTTATTGCCCTCAACACTATCATGAACTTAGTCCTAGCTGAGATTCACTGGTAAAAACAAGGTAGATTAGGTATTTCTCCTTCCGATAATATGCACTATGTTCAAAACCTTGGATTTTATAAATTCAAGCTGAGAGACATCCACCATTTTAAGGCACTTATCGTTGGAAGGAAAATAGCTCCCATCACCCGAGAGCAGATTGATAAATGCTCGAGACGATAAGTAAGTGGAACCCAATTGAAAATGATTGCCCTATTTGCGAATTAGGCAGTGACAGTTCATAGTCACTGTCTTCACTATTGGCTATATATTACTCAAGGATCTGTCCATGTTCAACTGTGCAGATTTATTAATCCACAGCTTGTGGCTGCTTCTCTTATTTCTCAAAGAGATGCTGTGTTAAATAATACCAGAATGGCATTGGTAGTCTTCTATGAAATTGGCACTTTAAGAAGGACATTTGGCACTTAAGGAAGGAACATTTGAAAATTTGAATTTTCTTAATTTGTGCCTGTGTAGTGTGGTTGATTTGTTATATTTCATTATGCTGCCTTTAATTTCAGTTTTGGTAAACTGATAAGTTATATTTCTCATGGATTTCCCTGTCAGTGTTGTTGAACTGAATCTCAGGATTTCTGTATTTTGAAGATGCAGAAAAGAACAGCCAAATCAAACATTATTTCTATTTCCCTTTGAAATCAAGAAGTCAGTTATTTCAACAGAAAAAAAAAACATAGACTTGTTAAATATGTTTGAAAAGAGAGCATAGTGGAGGTATTGATTCAGGTGTTTTAAGAACTTATACTGATGTTTTTGTCACATTTTGTGACCCCTAAATCATGGACTACTTTTTGATTTGTAGCTGATCTACCCCACTTTGCAATTATAAAGGGTGTTAAGATCCATTTATTCTCAGCCATAGGTTCTTTTAATTCTCCCAGAACCACCAGTGTATCCATAGACCAGCAAAAGAGACTAGTATTGTATAAAAGCCCTTTTTATTTTCAAATAATCACAATCTCTATCACTAACCCCAAAAAACACAAAATATACTACAGGAAAAGTATCTCTGAAGGGTATACATTTAGCCCTGCATAAGCACCAGTTACCAGTACTAAATGCCCCAAATGAACCATCTGGTATTGTCGTTCTCTGAAACCAGCTCTGGCCAGTAACCTGGTGTGCCTCCTTACACCATAGCAAAGAAACTGAAGTTACAGGCATCATACCCACTCCCAGGTGTCCTAAGCTATAAAGGAAATAAGTAAAGGTTTAATACATGCTGAAAAGAGAAGAAAAGAAACATTTTGGCATTGGAGCCATCTTTGGATGTGAGAGAGACAGGAAAATCAGCAGTTGATACAGCATAATAGAACAAAAGCCGGGAGTGGAGAGGAGGCAAAGTAGGAGAGAAGCAGAATTGACAAACAGGTGGTGTAAAGTTGAAAGAGGTGTGAAGTCAAAGCCTGCAAATGAATAGAGAGGATTAGAAGGAAACTCTCTGTCATTGAGAGAAGGGGGAAGGTGTATTCCTGGTCTCAGGATAATTTTGTTTTTGGGTGTCTTTCTGCAAAAGGAGTTCTGAAACCACTCTCTGACAACGTGGATGGAGAGTTCAGTATAGTCATGGTCGTTAGAGGTGAAATGGGAAACTATGGAGTTGGAGCGATCTTTCATCCTCACAGCTCTGAAATATTCCCTGAAACTGTCTCCCAGTCTCCTTCCTGTTTTACCAGTGTAGACAGCTGGGCATTTTCTGCACGAGATGGAGTAAATAAGGTTGCTGGACGTACAAGATGTCATCTGAGTGATCGGGAATTGTCCAGAGGGGCCTTAAATAAGCATGGTATTAGATATATATTTATGAATGATGCAGCAAGTTTTGAAGTTTTGTTGCAGGAGACAGTGCTTGGTTTGGATGATTGCTAATGGCGGTCAAGGGAGCTATGAACAAGAAGGCTAAGCAGATTAGATAGTCGGTGATATGAGATGATGGCGCAGTCAGAAAAAAGGGTTCCAATGAAGGGATCATCGTGTAAGATGAGGAAGTTGTAGAAAATGCGTTAAGGTGGTAGAGAAGCACCAATGGAATGCAGTTGTGAGGCCAGGAGCTCCTAATTGAGTTGATGATCCAAGGGCTATTTTTGACTCTGGAAAGGGCTCTGTCAATGACATGGGGGGGGGGGATATCCTCTGTTAATGAAAAAATAGGGCATTTTGAAGGCTTGGTTTTGGAAATCTATGTCATCACTGCAGTGTCATCAGACCCCGAGGAGGTGAGGTGAAATACCTGTGAGGTGAAAGGAGCTGTACAGGAGATAGCTGTGTGAATCTGTGGGTTTATAATATCCTGTCTGGACATATGATATAGTTAATAACATATCGCTAATGTCCTATTTGTCCCTATATATAGTTATATAAAACTATAGGTCCCTAGTGTTCCCCCCACCCTGTTTGTGTCTAAGTCCAGATTTGGGTAGAGGAAGGAATAACATGATGCTGGAACTTCCCTCCTTTGCTCTCAGTCCCTGGTCACCAAGTCGAGGCTTCTCTTGGGTCCAATCGCTGCAATCTCTCTCACAATCCTTCTTTTTCTTAAATATCCTGAGTTCTTTCATGGCTGGGGCTAATCAAAGCCCCCTAAACACCCTTGGAGAGGGGCAGAAGTGTTCTGATGATGTCTTGGGTGTGGACTAAGCTAACTGCTCAGGGCTCATTAATAAACTGGCTGTATGCAGATGCCCAGGGGTAACAATGTGGCACACCCTACACCAGAGGCCCCTCCCTGTCAATGGAAAGCTTAAGAACCTGAAGCAGAAAATAATAGTGCTCCACTCTAACAGAGACACTCACCTTTCAAAGACAAAGCCAATCCAATTTAAGATCATTGGGCTCCAGAAATCTCTTGTCCCACACACATTATTACACCCTGTGACATTTTAGTTTACTGGTTTATTAGTGGGAAACTACTGGTAATATTGGCACTAAGAGCAGCACAGAGTTTATAGATTTAAAGTCCCCTTATTAAATATTTTTGAACATGGTGCTTTTTAGGAGAATGAGATGGATAAAAACCTGTCATGTTTATTTCCCTCTGATTTATTTCCAAAACTACACTGTCATCTTCTATTAAGTTGGGAAATAAATATAATTCATCTTCAGGCTGTCATTTCTAATTTATCCGACTTACCCATGGTACATGGAAGTACAAGGAAGTATTTGTCTCCCTATCAACTCCCATCCTCAAATGTAATTGAAATTCGTCCATTTGTGTTGCAAATTCTATATATAACAGTTTTATGTTGCTGTTCCTCATGAAGCACATTTTTACCATGGCTGGATTTAGATATCCACAGCAGAGTCTCCATTGTTGTAATCAGGTCTGTTACTCTGTTCCCTCCTCCCATCTGATCCTTGCCTGTGCTCCAATATTAAATTCCCTAGGTAACTTCTTCCATCATTCTCTTGCCGTCCTTTCTGCTCCAGTAGACAATTCACTTGTGACAAGCTATTTGGGATTTGTCTACTGAACCTCCATATTTCAGTGTTCTTTTATCCCAACAGCAGCACACTTTGACAATTTTAATCTTCCTTTCTGCTCATAATCCCTTGGTCTAATATGAAACTTTCAGTCATTTCTACTGTATATCGAGCCATAAGGGGGGTTTTATGATGTTCTTATAATGGAACTTTTAGGAATTGTATTTTATTAACTGAAAGGGTAGAAAGTGGTGGACTATTAAATGTACCAATAAAAATGTACTAAATATTTTTGAGGTTTTTGTGCTTTAAGATTCAACGATCAACCAACAATAATAGTAATAGTAAACGTACAGTTAGTCTTACTGTCAAGTCTTTGTATATGTATTCCATTTCATGATTGAAGATTAAGCAAAACCTATGTACAGTACATGTTTCTGCAGTTTCACATTTGTAAAGCCATGTCATTTCTACTTTTCACAGAAATGGCAAAAATAACACACATGTAACTAAGAATCACAGGTTGTTCTACTTCTTGTATACAAAAGACAGTACTGTACATGTGCTCCTTTGGAATAATTCAGTTTAACAAAGAGAAACATGATGATATTCTGTTAAAAACAATGCTACTTTGCATGGGATAAGATTATTGCATACATTGCAAGATATTAATATATTAGGCAATATTGTTCACGAATGAAGTATTTCGTGTTAATGTAATGTTATCTCATATAAACACAAAAAAGTATCTTTTTTAAATGCAAAAACCTTTCTCCATCTCACACTTATAATCTTCTGTACATGTGAATGTTCCCATAATTAATACATTTCATAAACCCAATGATACCTTCTTCTGAATGTATGAGTGCCAAAATGGGGTACGCCAAATGACCCTGGAACTGTGTCGTGTGCGCTGAAAAATCGGGACGGGTTTTCATATTTTGTATTTTAATATGTGTCGAATACGCAGCCTACGTACTACGATACAGTTCGCACTAATACTTCAGTGGACACAAGAGATACTCTGTAATTCTATACCACTCTATAGGGAATGCGTGCTATGGATGCAAGTGACCAATTGTATTTAAAAAAGCTACTGTATCTCCAGCAAATAGGGAGAAAGGAGAATGTGCGTGATTTTGGAACTGTGTCAACGTTCTAAACACAGGAATGCATAGAAATACGTGCTAAGAACGCAGGTAATCTTGTGAGCACACGAAAGCGTGATAACAGAAAAATATTTAAGAACTGTTCTAATTTGAGAAAAATACACCGAGCGTCTGTGTTTCTCTCCCATGCGCATGAAATAAAAACTTTAAATAAATACGGAAATAAAAACGGAAACGCGGAAAAATGCAAGCTTGCGTATTGCTAAAGCAGGTAAGCTACACTATTTTTGAAGAACTTTATTTACCGTTGGCAAAAGAGCTGACACGTATTATGTGTAGAGAAAAAGCTGCTAAACAGCTCTACCTGCTGCCCCCCTCCCCCTGAAAGACACAGTCATTCATAGAATTATTGAAATGAAGGATTATATCAAAAGTACACTGATAGAGCGCGTTAAGATGAGCAGTTTTTCACTGCAATTACATGAGTCTGTAGTCGATTTGGCCAATTTGCTCGTTTACGTTAGATACAGTACGAGTTTGAGGGCATGTCCCATGAAGACTTTTTGTTCTGTAAACCACTACCAACAGGAACTACAGGAGAGCACATATTTCAGCTTCTGAATGAATTTATCGAGAATGGCCTCGACTGGATAAAATGCGTCTGAGTTTGTACAGACGGTGCTAGAGCAATGACAAGCCGACATAACGGTGTAGTTGCACAAAATAGAGAGGTTGCTCCAGAAATTAATGTACGCATTTCAACATCCACCGCGAGAACTTGCCATCAAGAAAATGCCTGACGATTTAATATCTGTTAGACTCAGTTGTGAATTGTATCAAGGCTTGAAAAATTAATTCACATCTGCTTTGCTCAACTTAACAGGCTCACCCCTCTCACTGAAATGGTGCTTTTTTATTAGTTGTTGTTAATGTTTTTTTTTTTCTGTAAAACACTTTGAGAAGCCAAATTTAAAGGCCCTATATCAAATAAAGTTTATTATTATAATATTTATAATATGTATGTGTGAGTGTGTGTGCATTGAGAATTGAGAATTTCTGGGGTTCCTATGAGATGATGACTTGTAGGTGGTACTTGGATGCTTTGGTTGGATTAGGGGTGGTATTTGGTCAAAAAAGTTTGAGAACCACTGATCTATAGGATGGTAATGTGGTGCACTCTAATACTTTTCATGCCACAATCACACAAACCTCAAGAGAGATAATGAAAGCCAATTCATAAACATCAGAAAGAAAACCAAGAGCAAACTAGAAATGTTTTTTATATTTTACACAGTTTTGTTAGAGTGTTTTTCAAAAGCACCTTTTCGAAGATAATAAAAAAGTACATAAATTAGAGCAGATATAGTCTGCAGTTGCATACAAAAATAGGCAGTCAGGCCTATAGTCCATGTTTTTTTCCCATAAAGAAGTAACAGAACAGTAGTTACTCAAAGCAGTTCTCCTATTCCTTGGTACAAGCAGAATACTGTGCAGAGGACTTCTCTGGATGGCCTAACAGTTCAGTTTTAATGGATGGGGTATGAAAAAGTTATGTCAATCATTCCACAAATGCAGAATCTTTACCCTTGAAGGCTGAAACCTCTGAAAAATGCCCAAACAAGGTAACAAAATAGCTCACTATGAAGTGAGAAAGTCAGTAAAGGCCATAATTTTCATTCTGTGGAGCTAAAGGAGAAATGCAATGTCACTGAGTTCCAACATCAGCAAGAGACTCCAGGATGATGATGATGATGATGATAATAAGGAACTCCTTATTATTCCTTATTATTACACAGCCAAAATGTTGTATTTTCTTTCTTCTCTTTTCAGCATGGAATTAACCTATTACTTGTTCCTTTGTAGCCTATGCATGCTGACACAGCTACCCACCTGAACTATAATAATACGTAGATTTAGGAACAAAAGGAGAGATTTATTTTATGTCACATGATATAACTGATATATTTGTGTTGCATTATCTGCTTAAACAAAGTTATCAATATTTTGTATTAATTTTGCAACACAGAACATACCGTACTGTAGAGTGTTTTGCTATTTAGAATCCAGCATTAACTCCCTAGATTGCTGTATTTTTATTAATTTACAGTAAGAGTTGACCTTTTTTGAGTGGTTACATCAGAGTATCTTTAAAATCTTAACTACAGGGACTTGAAGTCTTTGTAAATAATTTGTAGAGTTCAGCTTATTTGTTGATTTGTAATCAAGTATTGCAAATTAATATTTACTTGTCTTTTAGGTTATTTCATGCTTGCTGTCCCTCTGTGTTACTGCACCAGGGAAATGTGAACCATGGTTTTCATTCCTGACTGTAGGAGGCATATTATATGATATCTAATTTGGTTTCAGGTTTTGCATTTTTATTTTATATTCATGCAACCCCGCAAATTTAGAATTATTTTGTTTTCCAAAACATCAGTAACTTTAAACTTCCCTGTCGGTAATTCTTGTTAATTGTCATGGTTACTTATATTAATTGATTTAACAGCTGTCCTGCTTGTCATGTTTTCACAGACAACATGATTTTAATTGAGCCAGAGAGTATGTGTGTGCAGCTGATCAAAAGCATAGTTAAACAGAAAGAAACAGAATGTAAAATTAAGTAATCACATGTGTGAACATCCATTAATAAAATAATGTAGGGAAAGCAGTTCATGTTACCATACATTTCACAGTCACCATATACTGTATACACGCCTGCTTTAAAGTTTTTCTTTACCCTCAAAGATTATTAAAAATATATTAAATATAAATACAATATAAATAATTTTAAAATATTAAAAATATAACCTTTAGATTTCCTTATATACCAAATCTATGAAGTTTTTAACAGAAACCCATGACATTTAAAATTATGCAGTGGGATCTTCAACTAAAGGTTGCTCTCTGAGTAAACCTGTTCTGATATTGATAACCCAAGTGAAAGTAAGATAAGCTCAAACATCCCATTCTTTTACAGAATAAGTTACATTTCGTTTTCTGTTGACACAGAAAATCTGTTATTTTCGGACATGTTAAACTGACAAAGAAAAAAGATTGATCCTTTAGTGTAACCCCTGAACAATGCACTCTATGAATTTCTTAACAAGAGTAAGGCCCATCGATAGTTTAGTGACCTGTGCTTTGATGATGTTTGGATTTCCTAGGCACACAGACCGTGACATTTTGCAGACAGGTTTCACAAGAAGAAATGACACTTGTTGATACATGCTGGGTAATGTCAAGTCTATTGATCAGCAAGGCCTCCTCAGCAAGTGCAGTCTGTCAAATTTAAGATGGTCAGACGGTGTCTTAGGTCCAATGAACTGCTCTTCTGCCTCAGCTTTTTATTTGGCATCCATATATACTAATATTAAGTAAAATCCTTCTACTTTCAATTATAACTTCCACAAGTATGGTCAATGCTAAACAGAAACCAGATTACAAGTAAGAAGTGATAACTGTAACTTCATTATGAAAATAGATACCTTTCTAAACTTCCATCTGTCCATTCAACCATTTTCAAACCTCTTCATCCAATGTATGTGTGCCCTTCTGAAACCTTATCAGTCAACTAAATTAAGATATAGGAAGAGGTTGTAATATTTGCTAGCCGGTGTCTATTTAGGAAGTCATAGCTGTACGGAATTGGTGGGTTGATGAGCTACAGCTGTTGGTAGTTCTATTTAAATGTTTATCTGTAAAGACTATGGTGTTGTTTTTGCACACAGAGAAGGAGAATTGCTTCTTAGAGAACTCTTCCAAACCTCCATGAGTATTGTTACTGTATGTGTGTGTTCTCCAAGGACATGGTAGAAGTGAGGCAACCTGTGTAGCTTGCCTCAATGCCTCTGAAGTGCTGGACAGTTTGTATATATAGGTGTCAGCCTGGGAATGCTGCAGAGACAGGAAAAATTACAGCAGAAGTATGGCAGTCAACTGGTTGTGGAAAAGCCAAATGATAGCAGGCCAGAGGCTGCTGGCTGCAATCATTAGTTTTATGTTAGGGCTGGGCTGTGGATTAGCAGTGGGCTGCAGTATCCCGTGTGACTAGGTTTGTGTGCTGGGGAGACACCAAAGAGGCGAAGTGGCCTGGATGTCTGAATGGTCAGTCATAGGTGGTCAGGAGGTATACAGTAGCAAGCATGATGATTGTGAGAGCATGAATGGAAAGCGAGAAGACAGCAGGTTGGAGAAGAATGTAGTCTCCCCCAGAAAGGAAGAAACGTGGTGGAATCTAGGAGTTCCAAGGGGTTCTGATAAAAATGGGTTTCATTTTGAATCAGGTCTTTTCTTCTCTCTTGTCATTTCTGGGCAGTAGCTAAAGACCAGATAGCAGGGAGTGGGACTGGAAGAACCCTAGCACTGTGTGGGAAGAGTGGCAGAGGATGTAGAAGTTTAGGTGGGTAGCTGCGTCAGCATGCGTAGGCTGTAAAGGAACAAGTAATAGGTTTATTCCATGCTGAAAAGAGAAGAAAGAAAACACAATGTTTCGGCTGTGGAGCCTTCTTCAGGTGTCAGGAGTGGCAGAGGATGCTGTCTAGTTGCTGGCTCTCCGACAGCAAGTGGTGTCTGGCATGGCTCCACTGCAGGGACAGAGAAGAGACCTGACAGATATTAATAATGGCTGCTGGATCACAGAGTAATCAGAGTAAAAACAGAAAGTTTGGTGAGTGATTGAACAGTAGTGACACCCAATAGAGAAATGAGCCTGTGGCTGTTGGATCACAGAGTAGGAAGTGGGACTTTAAAAAACTGCAAATCTGTACCATAAGGTTAGTTGGAGTTGCCTTGCTCTCTGATGGTATGTGTATGCAGGCTGGCCAGATGCAAAGCTGTAGGTAATTTGTGTTTTAAAAGAAAACCATATTTGTTTTACTCATGAGTAAATTGTGTTAGGCAGTTGTGAAGTGTATGAAAAAGACGTAGTGTAGTGAGTTGATTTTTTTTCCATTAAAAATGATGGAGGCTCACATTTCACAACTATTTCTTCCCTAAATGTGTATTTTAATAATAATAATAGCTTACACTTATGTAGCGCTTTTCTGGACAATCCACTTAAAGCACTTTACAGGTAATGGGGACTCCCCTTCACCACCACCAATGTGCAGCATCCACAGGGATGATGCAACGGCCATCATAGTGCGCCAGAGCGCTCAACACACATTAGCTATCAGTGGGGAGGAGAGCAGAGTAATGTAGCCAATTTATAGAGGGGGATTATTAGGACACATGGACCACAGGGTGAGCACCCCCTGCTGGCCCCACTAACACCTCTTCCAGCAGCAACCTTAGTTTTTCCAAGGAGATCTCCCATCCAGGTACTGACCAGGCTCACACCTGCTTAGCTTCAGTGGGTTGCTAGTTGTGAGTTGCAGAGTGATATGGCTGCTGGCCATTTTGAAAAAAAAATACTAAGTTGAGTATGTTTCGTTTCTTTGTTTCTGAACATTTATCAGTTTCTAAAACTTTCCAGAAAACAATAGATACTGAATGAGTATAGAACAAAACACCAACATTAAAAGGGAGTTGAGAAAAAAAGGAAGAAAAAGAGACTTAGTTTACATGATTCTATAACTAAAATGAAGCCCTTGTCGATGCTTGCACAATTTGTACACTAGCATGATGAAGTTTAGCTTTAAATTTTTCTATAAGCACAATTTCAAAAAAACAGTTTAGCCAAGAATGAGTCAGAGATATCTTACTCTCCATCTGGCCCTGTAAAATAGATTTCTGTGGCTGCTGTGTGAACTGGCAGTAAAAGCTGTTGTATGTGGAAATTTTCAGCAGTCTGGAAATTGACATTGAGTAGGAGCAGTATGGGGTTCCTGGTCACTTTAGTTATATCTGGTAATATATTACTTAAATAAAGTCAAAAGTGCTTTCTTACAGGGCATTCCTAGAACATATGTAAAGAGGTGCCTGTGCACATGTATGACAGAGATGGTAGGGCGCAGTCCCAGTCTGAAAACCAGTTGTTCGGCAGGGCATAAAAACCATCAGCAAGTCTAAAATGCCATTGTACTCAAATGGTTATCTAACATATTTTAAGAGAAAACATTCTAATAGGGCCCCACTCTGGGTTACCATCCAAGTTGTCTAATTCTCTGTCCCATATGGATGTAATGGGGAAAGGACTGTACTGGACCTACAGTACAGTATGTAAAAGAAAGTAACATAACAATGAGACCAAACGTCTGGAAGAAGATTTAAAAACAATTCATTCTGCTACTAGGTGTGAAGGTAGGATGATGTCCTGCAGCACCCCATTGTTGAGACAGGCTAAAAACATTCTGAGATACTGTATGTGAAATGTGTGAAGTCGGTTATCATCAAAACTGTCAGCGGGGGCATGAACTCTTTTGATTGACAGTAAATAAGTAAAAGGCAGAGAACCAATCAGTAAAAGAAAAAATTCCAGTTGAGCTCTGACAGGTGAGTGTCTGTGACTTTTTGGTGTACTGCCAAGAAAGTACTGTAGTTGACTTACATGTGTGTTATAATATGCCTTTCAAATAGGGAAACTCCTATCTCTAGGGGCAGAAAAATAGTAGACCCTTAAGTCTAATTGATTTAATTACTATTTTCTTAATTTGGCACCAAGGAACTGATGTACCAGAATTCATCAAGTCCTGAAGACTCTTAACAGAAAAGATCAATAATAATATTTCAGTTTGTTAAAAGCAAACCACTTAAATCGTGCTATAAGGTATCACCTAAATCATTAGCCATAGCAAAGACTTTTAGTTTTGGCTTAATAGTTTGCTTTATAGTTAAAGACATAAGTGATTTTCATTTGCATCCTCAAAAATGTTTGCATCCAGAAAATCTACCAATCTACCATTGTTAAATCTGTCATTGAGCTAGAAATATCAGACATAAACACAAGAATGTCAGCATAAAGTGAACTATGATGTTTAGATTCTTGAATGTCAATGCTGTTAGTGTTGTTTAACGGTCTGCAACAGAGAATTGAATAAAAGCATAAATAATATGGACAAATAATATTAAATAATAACTTTCTCTGAAGTGCTCCTATTAATAGTAAAATGATGGGATATCTGTAACGGTGCGTTGGTCAGGACCCAATGCAGATGACAGAATCCGGAAGGGAGTGAAACAGACACGGGGAGGAGACAACTAGGAACTGGGCAGGTTGACGAACGGGGGTGTGACGACTGTGCACTGGTGCTCGGGGGAGTGTGGTCCAGGCGAACAAGTCCAAGGGAGTCCAAAGGGAAATCCAAGATGTAGTCTACAAGTTCAAAGCTGGGTAATCCAAGGAGGCAGGTGCACAAAATCGACTAAAATGTGAAAGAGCCGGAGCGCCCATAAGAGGGGGGATTACAATCATGACAATATCACAGTGTAACAAAATATAAATTGGATTTATAAATGACCATAATCATAATGTCGGGGAACAGCCAAAAGGTAATTCAGTTCTTAACAATGACAAGTTCCTTTCACATCTAAACACAGTTCTGTGGAAGAGACTGTTTGGTGATAGACGTGCTGTTTAATAAGTAAAAGGAATCTACTGTACTGTATGTTATCAGAAGCATGTTGATCTTTCAGAAAACCAACCTGTACATTACTTTTCTATATGGTTAGACAAATCATTTTCAAAAAAGATAATGGAATTTAGCGGCACAAATGACCTGTAGCTTGAACATTATAGTAGATCTTTACATTTCTAACAGGCACTAGAGCTGTTTTTTGATCTATCTAAAAAGAGGTTCCAATAATAAATGTTAGAATTTATTATTAAAGGGTCAACTTGATCTCACAATGCCAACAGGTGAAATGCCATCATGACCAGATTTCCATGTTTACATGTATTAAGCAGCTGCCTTCAATCCTTATAAAGCTAGAAGAACATCTAAAAGTCCCACCTGTTCACCAGTTAACTATGGTAATCACAATGTCTTATCTAGGTCTGCACAGGCATCGTAGATTTAAAGTTGGGAATAAGAAAAGGTTTTTGCTCTCCTGTGCAGGATTAGAGAACACAGCATTATTACAGTATATTGCCTTTTATTGCCTCAATAGGAACTAAACGTTATTTTTCTTCTAATCTAAGAGCAAGTAGTTTAATAGGACATTTGGCATGCTCATAACAAAGCAACAAATTCTAGGAATTCACATCTGATACACACAAGGTTTTTAATTATATTTCAGAGCTTTTTAATGGTTATCCTTATTCTTTTCTAATTTGTATTTATTTCTCAGTTAAGATAATGAAATCTATTTGCAGTTAAGCGATCTGGGTATTATGTTTTTATTCAAATGTGTCTGCTCTTCTTAGGTTGTGTGAGAAGGGATGTAAAGACTGGTAACATTTTAGGGATTTTTCCAGAAATTGGTACTATAACAACCAGAACAGTTAGGATGAATGTCCTTCTCTCATTTGCAAATTTCCCTATGTTATTTAGGAATTAATTGTCATTTTTACTACTAAAGGGAAGCCTAGTTCTCTCTTGCTCAGCACTGCCTAGTGCTTAGGCCATAAACTATTCATACAGGGCTTCCCTTGTGAACGAGGCTATGTGATATTTAAGTAATTACCATATCATTCCATTATGATCATTTTATTCTATTAGTCAAGGAAATGTCAACAAGTGTTAATTGTTGAAGCTGAAAAAGGTGGCAGTTTGAAGTGATTTATTCAAGTTTCAGAGGGGCATTATGTTATTCACAGAGGAATCTACTGTAAATGCAACAACAAAAACAGAATTTTTTTCAGTCATTTATTTGTTCCTTAGAAGAACTATTTTAACTCGACCCCTATGGTAGTGATTCCAAACACCATAGCTCTGTATAAATTCTTATTTTCAGTCTTCAGTAGTTTTTCTTAGCTTCCATTTCTGTCCTCAGGTCTTTGTAACCTCCCTGGGTGGATGTTTCTTATCTTTCATTTAGGCAGACAGTCTATAGATGAATTCCCTTTTCTGCATTTGTTTTCACTGCTTCTCCATCTACACATGTAACTGATTAAAGCCATTGTTTCTTTTCTGAGACTTAGAGCCAAAGGCTAGGTTGAGTTTCAACCAATGACAATGCTACCCTTTTTTTAAATAAAATTGGCTCCAGTGGACAAAAATAATTCATATACAATTCAAATGTTTATGCAAATTATAACTGTATTAAAAAGGTATGTAAATCAGTTGTTGAATATTGTATGTGTATTATCACTGTTGTTCTTTAATGTAATTATTATAATGTCACTATGTTGTTTTCTTAAGAATTTAATGAAGCTTATGAAAAGGAGGTCATTTGGATCTCATCCAACTGCTTCTGGACGGATCTAAGGGTATCAGCTTTGACAACATGTCAGAACAACAGTTTGTTCCACATTCCCACCACACCTTGTGGAATGACAAGCCTCCTGTTTTCAGTTTTAAATCCAATTACACATAGTTTCCACTTGTGCCCTTTTCTGTGCTCTGAAGCTTTCCCAACTTAGAAGGATTTTTTTTCCATTAGTTCCTTGAGTTTTCTAAAGCTTAGCCATGACTTTTTTTTGACTGAAGCAGGACTAACTCTCACAAATTCTGAATAATACTCATATATAATTTATTAATGCAAAATCAAAACATGCATAACAAACCAACACGAGTAATAAGATTAGTCATGATCAGATTGTTGAACGTTCACTTTGGGATTACAAAGACAAAAATTAATATAGTTAAAATATATCAACTCTAATACGTGTTATTATGTGTTGTATAAGTCATATCAGCCTCATGCAGTTGATTCCATTCATATTCTCAAAGTAAAGTAAACATACATTTACTATCATGAATTAAACTTTATCAAATGCATTTGGAATAATAGTTTAAAATCTAAGAATTATAATGTGCATATAGATGTTTTATAAACAAATACCCATTGGCCAATTATTTCTTAAAGAGTTTTGATCTTCCAATTGGAGACAGAGCTTGACAGGGCAGGTCTTAGTGATCCAGTCTCCTTTAGCTGTAGAAAGAGCTTTGCTTAACTTTGGTTAAAGACAGTGCTTCGGGAATTTAGATCTCTGCTGAACTTTGGGCTTTAAAAACACTGTGTGCAAGGACATCTGACTCGGGTCCGGCTGCAAATGATAATGTTCAGGGCGATTGGGTTCATGCTGGCTATAGCACTGTTGTTATGTCTATAGCATAATGATTGTTTTGTGAGAAACAAAATTACTTTTATTGCAGGAAATCTTGTCAGAATTTGAGTGTGATGCATTCACACTCTTGGCCTGTCACTTTGATTTTGAATAAGGTTAAAGTTCTTTCTTGGACTGTTTGTTCTTATGTCATTGGTAATTTTTGCAGATCACCATTTTTAAGGGTGAGAGAAAAAGAGGAGCAAGTGAGCAAGTGAGAGATTGAATAGTGCAACACCTTTAAATTTGATTCAATTCAATTCAACTTTATTTGTCATTATACTTACACGGATGCATAGTATAGTGAAAACTCTCAGGTGCAGCATATAAATAGAACAGCAGACAAGACAATAGACAGAAATACAATAACAGTGTAAACAACAGTATGGTGCTTGAGCAAAATAGTCAAAAACTGTGCAAATATGCAGAGAAAAGTATACAAACAGTGCAAAAGTAATACGGCGAACAGTGCAAAAATAATACGGTGATTAATAAATAAAACTAGTACAGTTTTAGGTACAATTCTGGCTTACATTCAGTAGTTGTGTATGTAGTGGTGTAGGAGTACAGTCATTGTGGGTACAGGAAAAAGTGAGGAGATGGGAGGGAGTGGGGGCGTCACCAGCTTGACAGCTCTGGGGAAGAAGCTATTTTGGAGTCTTCTTGTTTGCGACTGGAGCGTCAGGAATCTTCTACCAGATGATAGGGGAACAAACAAGTTGGGACGGGTTAGTGCGATCAGACATAATTTTGGTGGCTCTTTTCAGATTCTTGGTGTTGTAGATTTCCTGAATGGATGGTAAGGCACTGCCGATGATGTGTTGGGCAGTTTTGACCACCCGCTGCAGTGCCTTATGGTCAGATGCGGTGCACTTGCCATACCAGACTGTGATACAGCTGGTCAGTATGCTCTCCACCATACAGCTGTAGAAGTTGGTGAGGATTCATGGATGCAGGTGTATTTTCTTCAGCTTTCTCAGGAAGTACAGCCGCTGTTGAGTCTTCTTGATGAGACTGGAGGTGTTGAGTGCTCATGTAAGGTCCTTAAAGATGTGAACACCTAGGAATTTTAAGTTATTCACCATCTCCACTGCAGACCCTTCAATGTAGATGGGGGAGTAGACTTTTCCTTGTCTCCTGAAGTCAACGATCAGTTCTTTGGTTTTGTTGATGTTGAGACATAGGTTGTTGGTTTGGCACCAGTCTTCAAGTTGTTTAATCTCCTCCCTGTGGACAGTCTCATCATTGTCAGTGATTAGGCCCATGACTGTGGTATCATCAGCATACTTGATGATGGTGTTTGTGCTGAACTTGGCAGTACAGTCGTGGGTGATCAGGGAGTAAAGCACTGGGCTCAGCACACAACCTTGAGGGGCACTGGTGTTGAGGGTGAACGTGTTGGAGATGAGGTTGCCAATCCTGAAAGTCTAGGATCCAGCTACAGAGGGTGGTATCTAGACCCAGAGCCCTGAGTTTGGTTGCAAATTTTATTGGTATGATGGTGTTAAATGCTGAGCTAAAGTCAATGATCAGCATTCTTGTATAAGTGTTCCAGGGGGGTTAGTGTGGTGTGTAAAGCTATAGAGATTGCATTCTCTGTGGAGCAGTTTGTGCGATAGGCAAACTGGAGAGGATCGGTTTTTGGAATGCTGGCTTTTGTGTGTGGTATAAGCAGTTTTTCAAAGCACTTCATTATGATGGGGCTGAGTGCAATAGGTCGGTAGTCGTTGAGGCATGTATGTGCAGATTTGTTTGGTTCTGGCACAATGGTGGATGTCTTGAAGCAGCTAGGTGCAGTAGCCTAGGCCAAGGATAGGTTGAAGATGTCAGCACAGACATCAGCTGTCTGCCAGGTACATGTTCTGAGTGCCAGGCCAGGGATACCATCAGGTCCAGCAGCTTTTCATGTGTTCACTCTTCTTAGTGATTTCCAGACATCTAGCTTGGATAGTGTGGGGGGTGTGATAGCAGGGGAGTCAGTGTTCCAGATGACTGGTTCAGGGTTTTGAGCTTCGAAGCATTAAAACCAGTACATCACAGCTGGTGATTGGTTATGATTTCTTCAGGCTTCTGTCCACACTACAGTTTGCTCATTGGTTAGTCCACTTTTGCGTAATTGTCCTCTGACCTATGGTCTGAATAAAAAGAATCTCCTTTTGTGAGTACAGACTGAGAAAAGCCATGTTGAACAATCCGTTATTAGGGAGTTTGGGAATGGATGGAGTTTGACAATGTCCTGGTCTGTGTTACACACTAAGGATATGCTGCTTATCTGAGAGGCCCATTTCCAGCTGCCAGCTGCATTCCTAGATCTAAGCTGCTAAATTATGGTCTTGTGGAAATATCAGAAAGATTAATAGAAATATTTAATTAACGATTTTATTCTAATAATGTCTTTCCATTTCAAAGTTTTTAGCAATTTTGTAGAATTAATTACAAATAGTGTCATTGAATGTTACACACACTAAAAAAACAAAAAAGTAAATTCCTACATTGAGGAATAAAACTTTCCAACTCTGATGCTTAGCCAGCTATGCTGAGATATACAGTATCAAACTTGAATAACAGTTTCTCTCACAATGCTGCAATCTTCTCAATAGTTTACATTTTTGGTAAAAGACTCTGATACAGTTTTGTGCAACAGCCCACATAGAAAATGGAGCTCAAGAAGAAGCTGATTCTTTGTATTGTATATATTTTATTGGAAAGTCGGTTAACTTTTATGATTCAAAGGTGTGTATGTGACTTGATATAAATGAATTTCCTGCATATTCAGGTTTATTAAGTCTCATAATCAAGTCATAAAATGAAATATAGCCTTCAATAGAAAGTCAGCGTTAGCTCAAGTAATTAATTAAATTACTCTGTAAGCCCCTTTCTTTATGTAATTACTGTGCTAATTTGAAACATTATGATATAATTTATTTTACTGTGTGGAATAAACGGGTACATATTTTACCGATCACTTTTAGCAGTTCTCTTTAGGTTCACATTAGAAATGAAAATACTAAAGAAAAAAAGAAACTTTGGGATACACTGAAGAATATATGAAATAAATAAATCATAATTCTTTCAGAGAAACTGAATTAATTTGTTATGTAATGATTCAAATGTCATAGTAAAGACAGAAATAGATACAAAGTAAAATGATACAAATTTAAATCACTATTTAAGTATAGAAGTAACTTAGTAAGTGTAAATGTGAGTTATCTTCTTGCTACAGGTCTGTGTGATTTGTGACTGTTAGAATTTTCAGTATTCACACACCCTTTATACTCAAAAACACAAAGACAGTGAGTTGTGTCAAACCCTGTGTGCAGCCTTTCAGTTATCATACTATAATGCTGTTAATGTGGCAGTAAATGTAAAAATGATCTTGTTTCCTGAGTCAGTTACACGGGACTAATGACCAAGGAGCTCCAGGACACAGTTAGTATTATAGCTAACTGTGTTATAGTATATTAATTAAATTTCACAATTTATATTTTACATTTTCACATAACTGAAAAAAAGTTGCACATTCCATCTAATAAACACCATTACAGGATAAAAATCTAAATGTGTTAAACTGACACTAGAATAATCTATCCATCCATACAAACTAGAGAGCAGAGGGATACCTAGACTGATTTCACCAAATTACAGTATGACACTAAAATGCAGAACCATCTAAACAGACTCTAATTTTGCTTTCCGTACTGTATGTGAAGTCAAAGTCAGCAACCACAGACAGCTGTTTCACCCCTATTAGTGCTCATCAGTGAAACATGGCTAACTACAACTAGTAAAATGGATGCATATACATATCTAACAAGGATTACAGTTTGGTGGTTTGGTGTATGTAGAGGTGTGTAAATGCTGGCACCCATCTGAGTCCCCCAGACCTGTAAACCAGCCCAATTCATAATTAGTGAGATCTCTACCTGGAATTCTTAATCTTTCTCTTAAGATTCTTAATTAGACTAGAGGAGTGGCTAATTCCAAGCAAAACCTATCCCAACAGCTCTTTTCATTCAGATGGAATCTCACTCGCTCTGAGTGCTAATTACTCATTCAAACCAGCTGTGCCTCATTCTGCAGGTTTTCCAATTTACATGTGGTCACCTTGGCTTGAGATTATACTATTATACCTACATTTTCAGCCAATTTGGTGGCTTTCTTACAATGCTACATCTCCCTACCATACAAGACAGTTTTGTTTTACAGTGTCGAAAGAGGTTAACCTAATAAAAGGTTTTTAATTCCTACACAGTAGTCAAAAGTGACTGATGGCTCTTAAAACCATATTACAAATGTGAAAGGTTCTCATCATTAGTAGTACAGATTTAAAAATTACCTTATAATCCAAAATATTAAAGCAACAGACAACAATAAAAGCGTCTAAAAGCACTGCCTTTCATTAAGTACAATATGTCAAAATCCCTCCTCTGAGGAAGAAAACTACACATTTGTTAAAAAAATGTTACAAAAATTCACTGAAAAACCTCACAAAGCCTCCTCCTCCCACATGTACTGTATCCATCCATCTTCTAACGGCTTCCGATATAACACAATCCAATACAGGGTTGCGGAAAAGCCAGAGCTTCACAGTTAAAAAATATATTTCTCAAAAATACAGTATTAAGTAACCCACAAAATAAATGCATATTTATTTAATGTTTCATCATAAATCAACATATATAAGTATTTTATATAATAAAATCATATTTTATTTAATATAGGCATATGAACTTAAACAAAGCGCTGCATTAATGTGCTGAAACAATTTCTTTTCTTTCAGTTTTGGATTACCCTCTGCTAGTTTCCTGTATATGGAAATGTTTTCATTTATAGGCCTTTTTTTTACCTTCTCTGTTGCTTAATATTAGCATCAGTATCACTATTGGCCCATAGGGTTCAGTAATTAACAACTATCAGTATTGGCTAAGAAAGTCCATTTCTGTTAAGGTACTGTAGCTGACTGATAGATTGAGATATGCATATATTAAGTTCTTAATTTAGTCACTGTGACTGCCATTGAGTGTATAATGTTGATGCAGTTTTGCTGTTAGTAGCAATTGTCTAATATAAAATGTATTTTAAAAAGATATTCTGCATAATCCTGACCTATCATATCAGCAACCTGTATTCATTTTTGATGGGGATTTTCAGTGGATTGAAAAGTACATTGGGAAAAGAATAGTTATTTTATTCATGACACTATACATTTCCAGGGTTTTCATATTAAATGATTTGGTATGTGGGAATTTTGCCAGGGGCTAATGCAAATGTTCTTTATTGATTCAAGGCTGCTTTTGCATTTCTGTGTCTTTTAAAATTCAGAAGAGTGTACACCATATCCATTTTATGATCAGAATATTTCTATATGCCAAAAGAGGTAATTTTTCCTATCTCTATTTTTATTTGAAAAAAAACTGAGAAGCCCCTGAAGGAATAGAGTGAATAGATGTTTTTCACAGTAATGCACTGTGATATAATATTATATACTCAAATTGCAATATAATATTCATTATTTATACATATATATAAGACAAAGGCTATACTATTGTGAAGTCCATAAAGCTAAATAGCTTGTTGTTTCAATGCCAGACTTTTGCATTTTGTGAACAAAATGGAGAGAGCTGTAAAATATCTGCTTCAGGCCACATGGTGGGGTAGGAGAACTTGGTACCACACTGTAGCATGAAAGCAGAGCCAACATCTAGGGCAGGATTAGGAGATAATGTCCACTGTGGATTTGATATCTTGAACAAATTAGCTAGAGAGGATATTTCAGTTTTGTTTTTAGTGTTTTGAAAATTGTGGGCAATTCTCAAGAACATCAAATCCAGCTCAGGTTGATGGCTTAAAAAAAACAGGTACTGGCTTGTAACTTAAATCCGAATAGCTATTAGTCAGGAATTTCCAAGAGCCTCTGAATCGTGTTGCAGTTCTATATTTTTTGTAAAAAGAATTATATCTGTGTTACTCCCTTTGCAGGACATGGTAATGCAAATGTTCCTATTTCTTATTTTTTATTTTTATATGTGCTATATCATTATTGACACATTTATGTAGATTGTTGTTTTAGTATTCCTTGAAAGAGAATAGGTAGTGATTAGTGTCCAATCATAAACAACAGGGGCCACTATAGATCAATCATAGTCACACTGCCCTGTTTAAAATACAGCTATGGTATTCAGGAAAACAGGAGCATTTATAAGCCGGAGAAGAAGCCAGTATTAATACACCCCTTCCCCCCCAAAGCTTCTCTGTGTTTGTCATGACTGTTAAACCCTGAGGGCTTGAGGGATATTGGATGAACAGAACAAAACAGATATGGTCATTTGCCTGTGCCACTTAAATCAAATTTACAGTTATTAGATATATTTTAGATGTATAATATTTTCATTTTTTCTATAAAAGAATTGGTGTTTTGTCAGCTTTTAGAACTTAACACTTGAAAAAGCTTTACATGTTTGTAAAACTGAGAGGTTTCTTGTGCCAAAATGTGTAACTAGTTTCGGAGTAATCCTGTTGGGGGCAGCAGCACACAGAACAATGCAGTATAACACCATATCTCTGGACCAGATGATATTGTTTCAATTACAGTCCATTTGACACCGTGGTCACGATTACAGACCATTTTGCTAAACACTTTACATTTTTGTTATTGAGGTGTAGCTTTTCTCTGCTTTTAACAAATGTACCAAATCATTAGTCAACTGCACAGAGCAATATGACCTGTTTACTAAACCTTTACAGGCATAAGAACTGTAAGTGCTTCCTATTTTTAAAAGATATAAATCAAATTTAGTCTTTAATAAAATTTGTAGTAAAGGAATAAAAACAATAGCTTTTAAATTAACAGAATAATGAGCGTATAAAGAACATCTGTTTGCATTTCAACTTCTGTGTTGTTTCAAATTGTGTATATCCCCAGGAAAGGAGATATAAGCAATTTGACTGCATAGATATTCAGCAACACACTTCAAATCCTGATTCATGTATATTGTATGATACATTTAACTGTAAATGGATAAAAATTAAATTGTTTTCCAGGAGTACTTGTATAAACATCAAACTGAGAGTAACACTAAAGCAACGCATGCAAAAGATTCTTGCCATGGACAGACTAGCCAATTCAAAGGTGTATTAAAGTTTTTTTGTTAAATTGTCTGTTTAAATCTGACAATACCACAGATCAGAAAACTACAATTAGATTTACAATGAAAATAACAATTTGTACATCATCTCCTAAAAAGCAACAATAACAGTCTTAACTGCAAAGATGAATCGGATTCAAAATCATTTAGACTGTCAATTTAATTTAACATTAAGACAGGAAAATGCCCTCCCCCTAGCCTAAGCACGGTTTGAATTGATCCTTAAATTATGAATGCTTTATCATGTATTAATATCTTAAGTTTCATGTTTGTATTAAATGAACACCAAAGGCAAAAGTATGATTATGCATTATTATGAAAGAAAAATATAATAATTTCTTGTTACATTTTATTTGCAAGAACTTAAAAAATACTTATATACAGAAGATGACTGCTCAGTTTCTATATTGTAATAATCAATATGAAGTGAAAAGAGTATATTTGTATAAGTGCTGCTCTTAAAGTTGAATATTCATGCAAGCTCTAAACTAACCAGTCTAAACCTTTTAAACTGATAACAGCCTTAGCTTAATTTGCCTCATAGGAAAAAATGAACATGTGGTAGATTCCTTAAATGCAGCTTGAAGGCAGCTTGTAGACTTCTGTCGATGGTAATGGCAAAAAGAGACCATATTGTTACCAGCCTTAGTTTCTTTAGCAATACAGAAGAGTCTCTGCAGTGGCCTGCCAAGCCGGTTCCTGACTTCTCTTGGCAAACACAAAAGTGAAACCAGCTGCCACTTTGAATGGAATCTGATGCAGCATTTTGTTAACAGAATAAGTCCCAAAGAGAAAGAGAAACAGGAAGCTAATTAACCCTCACGAAAAACAGTACTGAGATCCACACAAGGGAGGAGAACTGGGGGGATGACACGGGGGAGCTGGGGGGGGTAAAGAGGAAGTTTAAAATTCTTTACGTATCCTACAGCAGTCTGGGAGTTCAGCAGCTGAACTTTTTCACTTCTTC
This sequence comes from Lepisosteus oculatus, assembly GCF_040954835.1. NCBI lineage: Eukaryota > Metazoa > Chordata > Actinopteri > Semionotiformes > Lepisosteidae > Lepisosteus > Lepisosteus oculatus. Next base: position 21,215,708 of record NC_090700.1, read on the forward strand.
TTATACACAGAGTTATGGGTGGCCCTGAAACCATCTGTGGCTGACAGGTTAATGAGCCCTGTATCTCTAATGGAAGCATCTGTTCACTGAGAGAGTCATTTGCCTGATTTTCCATTTTGTTTACCTTTAGGGCATTATGAAGTCAATCTGTACCTAATGAGTGACTCTGGTCATTCCAAGTTCAGACTGGAGTTCATAACGCAACCAATGAAGCAGTTCATGTTTCAAGCCCAGTGTCTTAATTCATCCTGACATGACAAACTTCAGATTTGACACTTACACCTTCTGTTATTTGTACTTATTTTCAGAAAAGGAAACCTATTCAGAATTTTTCAGATACCTAATAAAAGGGAATTGGTGGATTTTCAGTAATGACAGGACTTGTCATGAAGGGTGAAGATGGCGTAAAAGAACAAATAAAATGAAACAAGCTCAGTGTTTGTTTGTAGAAAGAATACATATAGACATAAATGCTGAAAGTATTAGAACACCTGAAAACCTTATGATGAGATTGATCCTTTATAGTTCAACATGTCCCTTATCATTGAGCTACTATTTTATAGTATCATGTATGATTTTGAAAGATACCTATGCAAGGTATCTTTCAAATGACTTTTCAAGGTGTCTCAGCAATGGATTCAGTGCAGAAATGTTTCATTAAAAATATGTGCGTATTATATAAAAATTTAAAACAAAACTGTTATATAGAAAAACATTCTCTGCTGCCTTGTGCTGATTCCCTTTCTTCCAGATGTTTGGGCTTCCTTATCCTTTTTGCAATGAACAATACAATAATGAACAACAAATGACACTGCATCTTTCTTTTAACTGTCTGTTAAAACACTATGACAACATTTTCATGCTCATGCTCTTCCTCTGCATTTTCTCTTTCTCCTCTTTCAGTTCTGTGCATTTTGAGTTGGAGTACTTGTGTATTATGGAGACAATGAAAAAAATGTTAAAAAAACACAGAGGTAGAAAATTAAACTCTAAAGAATTTAGATGAAATGCAAGACTGGCAAAACATTCAAAAGATAATGTATAATTTCGACAAGTGCAGAATATTATAGCCAAGCAAAATATGAAGCATAGTCACAAAATGGGAAACACTGAGCTGGTCAAGGCTAAGTATGAAAAAGACTTAAGTGAATATGTTGACATGTTTTTTTTTATATTTATATCTATATCTTTTCTAGACAATGTGGGAAAACAACAAAATTGCAAACAAAATACCAGCAAGAAAATGAGCAGAAAACTGCAGATGACACAAAGTGGACTCTTTATATTTTGTAGGTCAGTTACTGTTGTCTCACTGCAGTTCACAGGTCAGTTCTCTTGAGGTACATTTCTGCATTGACATCTGGGTTATCTAAAGTGCTTGTGAAGCATTTTACTTTGACAATGGACTAGTGTGAAGAGTAAATGAATGGATGAAGCATACATGAGAGCTTTATAAAGGTTTAATTAAACTTAACATTTTTACTAAACTTAACTTTAAATTATTTTAGTTTTACTAAAAAAAATATATGAGATGGTAATATGTTTTTTGCAAACTGGTTGTATGTGTTTCCAATGTGTACATTTTCAATAATGATTTGCTCATAACTTCAGCTTTCAACATACAGTACCTTCGATATCTTTTCTTTTTGGTAACATTATAATGTTACACATTTTAATTATATATTGGTGTAGCACAGTTGTGATATGATGAGTCTGTGTATCATATCTCACAAGATCTCCTATAGATTGCTGGATGGAAGTAATGCTTTTGGGTGTGAAAGATCAATCAAAATGCATAAAATACAGGACAGGACAATGGAGAGCTTGAAAATCCCAATAGCATCCGGCACCTGAATGTTATAGAGATCACATTCGAGATAGTTTTAATTTATTTACACTTCTTTGGACCATTTTCATGTTTCCTTGAAACTCTTCAGAGTATGTTTTCATACAAAGCTCCATAGAGCTTTATTAACGAAGCTGTTTATGAGGCCTCCAATTAAGAATTATCAAGCTGACATGGAGGAGCGACTTTTAAGTTATTTTGGATTGTCTAAAAACTTTATTATGGTTTTAATGAAATTCCAGATTTGCTTTCTGTATAGCAGCTTTTTCTGAAGTGCAGAGGGATAAGCGGTCAATCTCTGTGAGTAATACAGGCTTGTTTCAGTGTAGCACCAATAAATTCAAAGGCAGGGTGCAGCACACACTTTAATACTGCACTTCATCTTCTCCTCTGAAAAGAAAACATGTACATGCCTATGCTTTTCTGGAAAAGTCCAAAATAAATATTCAAATAAAGTCCTGCATCTGTAATATTTAAAAGAAGAAAATGTAAAATGAAGGTGGATGCTGCACATTGGTGGTGGTGGAGGGGAGTCCCCATTACCTGTAAAGCGCTTTGAGTGGAGTGTCCAGTGCTATATAAGTGTAAGCAATTATTATTATTATTATTATTATTATTATTATTATTATTATTATTATTATTATTATTAAGCCTAGTGCAACAAATATTCACAGCATACAGTAAAAAAGTTCATTATACATTTTGTAAAAAACTAATCCTTATCTGAACCTTTTAAAAACATTGAATAAATAACTGTTAAGGATTCGGCCAGTGAAACCGAAACCAAGTAGTGAACCCACTTGCGGGAGCCAACAGAGACGAGTCGTGATCCTAATACCGTAGCCGAAGGAGAGAGCCGAGAGTCCAAGGGAAGCCAGTGATCCAAACCGAGAGAGAGTAGCCAAAGCCAGACTGTAATCCAAAACCGTAGACGAAGGAGAGAGCCGAGAATCCAGGGGAAGCCAGAGAACCAAACTAGAAGAAAGCAACCGAAGCCGAGCAGTAATCCAATAGACGTAGTAAAAGGGGAAAAACCAAAGTCAGAACCAGAACAGTACGAGGAGGTTGAAGGCATAGCGCAACTAAGAAGCTCGAAAGGGAAACCAATACTGAGCGAGGAGGTAGGGAAAGACTATTGCTTAAATACCTGATGAGACGGAGGTGTGGTGGTGAACACGTACAATGATAGGTGGATTGATGAACTAAGGCTACGCCTTCTTCTGCCTCTTTCTTGCCGAGAGGCAGGGATCGTAACAATAACAGCACGTCTAAAGTGTGGGTCCAAATTTGCAACATCATCATCATCTTTATTTTATACATCAACTCTCTCAAGGCACAATACAATAAAACAATCACATTTTAAAACAGTATTGGAAAGGAACTGTCACAGATGTCAGACAGGACGAACTGTGGAATGACAGAAGAGCGAAAAGACCCTATGCATACCGGCGAGACGGGGGCTAGCCCGGGCTCAGCTGTTCAGCAAATGCCGTATAGAAACCTATGCCCTCAGGTAGTGGATGTGGGGCGACCTGGTGCTAGGCGGGTTTCAGGACATCTGAACGTCAATGCTGAGCGAAGGCAGAATGAAAGACCCGGAAATATATAGCCCCCAGAGAGAGAGAAACACCGGAAGGACAGCCAAGAACCAGAAATGAGAGACAGGACAGAGAAGGAGTGCCCTCTGGCTGCAGAGGACGTGACAGGAACAGAGCAGAAAGCATAGTTTCCCAGTGTCTTCAGTGTTTGGAGCCTCATATTGGGAACTGAAAAAGGTCAGAAACAGAGGGGCTCAAATTACATGTGGATGTATAGGCTCACTGATATAGTCAGGGGACAAAACATTGAAGCTCTTAAAGGTGAGCAGCAGTATTTAAAATCTTATTCTAAAAATGTAAAGGGAGTCACTACAAGGAAGCAGGTGATAGTGTACTATATACAGTATGCTCATACTGGACAGTATCACCCGCTTCTTTACAGTGGAAGCAACTAGTGCAGCTAGTGCAGCTGATACCACTGCACTTAGTATCTGCAACTACTACAATAAGTATCTACAATGTAATATACTACAGTTAGTATCAGTATAAATCTTACCTTCACAACTCTTGAAACTCTTGACAACTCCAAGATCGCACCTGAGTACTAATTCTACTCCAACTGTAGTCAACAAATTTGTTGAGCTGATCGGAAGAGCCAATGTACAAAATGGTTTTGTTAGATTTGAAACGTAAAAATATGGCAAATTACAACAAGGCTTGGTGGAATTTGTATGTTCATAAAGGGGATTTTTTATGCAAGCTTGAAGTAAATGAGTTCTGCACATTTTTAACTGACAGATTGTCTTTCAATATTATCTTTTTAAGATTCTCTTTGGGTAAGTTACTTGGCTCTTCTGGAAATTTGAGCAGGACATGGGAATGGACATTCAGTACTTAAGAATAAAGCTTCAGTTTATCTGGCTACTAACACATACTGTATGTCAAACACAAATTACTTGAATGCAAAAGAAATTACAGTACATTAATTATCAATATGTATCTCTGTGGCATCTGTTTTTGTCTCTGTCTACAGCAACAGTTTGAAATTTAAAACTTACAATTTAACTGTGCAGCACATTTTAAAGATGCTAGATTAACAGTGTAGGTGGTTTTGTCTTCAGCTGACCTAATTGCTAACGGAAACATCAATAATCACAAATCATGACCAGAATCATTTGGGATTTTTTTCTGAGTAGAAAATGGATAAAAAGCCCTTTCTTAAGACGGGTACAGCCTTATTTAAAACATGTGGTTACCTCCTGCTAACTGAGTATTGAAGACGAGAGATAAGGTTCTCTTTCTTAGTAAGAACTGTATTTTTCCATGTTCTTCTTGGGATGACATGGTTGCATTCTAAAGCATCATCTCACATCATCTCTAAAGATTGTACTGTAATCACAGCTCCTTCTGGTACAGATAGGGTTAAGCACCAAACTAATTGGTTATTGTTGTCTACATGTCAAAGTCCTTTTTGGCTCATTGAAAAAGCAACTACTGAGTTGATTTGACAGTGGTCCAATTTTGCTTTCAGTTCTATTGATTCATCGTCTCATGGTTGCTCTAAATAGTCCCAGATCTCACAAAGGATATGATGGGCACTCTCAACCTAATCACATTTCACTGTACTGTTTCAGATTGTCATAATGAAATTCAAAACCTGATTAATTTTGTCTTAATTGTACTTATGTGTGCTAAGGTTTACAAAATATTTTGGGAAATAACTTTTTAATAGGAAGCCATTCCTATTAAATGAAACACCTCTCTGCATAATGATCTAGTCATTTATATAAAATAAATAAGAAATTATTTACTTTAGAATAATGAATATGTGACACTACTAATTGTATTTTAACCCAAACTCACATCTCTATTCCATGAAACCCCATTTGAAATTCTCTGCAGAAAATAATGCATCATTTGCTAAAATTCAATGCTAAAATATTTTACCTTAGGGAGCATCTCTTTCAAATTATGATGCTCTCCTTTATTTTTAAAGTATCTGGATTCCAGCAAGATACTATGTTTATAATGACAGAACAGTCTGAAGATTGTCTTGTTTTATGAAGCATATTGGTTACCACCAAATATGTAGCAAAAAGTCCATTTATATGAAAATGCACTATTTCCATGCACAGAATAAGTTCATTAGATGTGACTTGTCTTTAAATGGACTGTTTTGTAATATTCGTAATATCAAATTGTGCACATCCTAAGGAGATTACACAGATGCCCTAACACATGGCAAATCATGCCTTTGAGGAGTGTAATAAAAGTATGAATATCTTACTTTGTGTTTAGTAATAACTTCACTAAAATATAGCAGGTTTTTCATGATAGATTTGAAAACTAGGCAGGGACACTTGACTAATTCAGCGAGATCGGAAGTAAGTGAATGTTTATTTCTTAGCTATTCATGGTAGAGACCAGGCTGTCTGTATAGTGGAATTGCCAGGTGAATGAGAAGGAAGCATCCCCAGACGGCACTGAAATTGGAATTAAATGGGGAGACATGGGACTTCTGTTGCTCATCTGAATAAAGACATTATTTTTAATCAGTACAGCTTCTGAAGCTTGGTTGGCATGACAAATAATTTAATTACTCCCTCCCAGCAAAAAGACACACTGCTGCATATATGTTGAACTGAACCATGGCCTGTAATCTGATTTTACAATCAGGTTAGCTGATTAATAGCTGTAAAGTAGCTTTCTAGCATTTCCATTGGTAACAGTTATAACCTATCTGCCAGTAAGAACAGAAAAAAGCTCTATAAGGGACCCTTTTAGCTACACATAGAAGGAAGGACTTGCAGATACAGACTTGCTGTACAGAGACTATAAATCCAATTGATTGAGAAATAAATGCATTGATATCATATTCTATTCATCATCAAATCCATCATTAGGAAATACATTATTTGTGTTATAGCTTGTGTATTACGATATGTACAGTATTATACCATGCATCGATGTCTTACAGAATGCACTCCTAAGTGGATGGGTGGCTGCACTTTCAGACATTTCAGCAGCCATTAAATCCAAAGTAAGGTACTGGAACCTAACCCAGAAGACAATGGGCTCAAGGCAGGATCCATCCTGATGGGACACATGCATACACAAGAACTCATACATACATATGGAAAATACTTAAAAAGAATCCAAATAATCTAGATTGCTTGGCTTTGGACTATGGAAGATAACTGGGAGAACATGCAACTCAGCTCACCAGGTCAGAATTAACCCCAGGACCCAAGAGCTATGTTATAATACTAGCTGCCACATTTCTTTGCCCCTTGGTGTTCCCACTAAAGTGCAAAATCATTAAAAACAATTCTATATATACATACGGTACATATAGTCGTAGGTAGGTATAGTAAAGGCCTATGGGAAATGGGAGGCAAGAGCCACCATTTTTCTTTGACCATCTGACACTTGGAGGTGGAGGTGATGTGGCAGCAGGCTGAGTGGACCTGGGGGGCCATCTGGAAGGATTTAGAGCAAGTTAAATCACTTGCCCCAGCCTTGGATTGAACCCAGGACCTTCCTGTCAGGTGCCACTCTCCCTTGCCATTTGAGCTACCACGGCTCCTATATAGAGCTGTAGGCATTTATTAATTTATTAAGGCAATTATTAAATCAGAGAAATATTTCGTATTAAATTATAGTGACTGCATTTGTCCTTGATATTAGTAAAAAGCTCCTAATCTATTGTGAATTACAGAAACTAATTCATTAAATTAAAGATGCAGAATGCTAGTTTCTACAGGAGCGCTTCAATAAAAAGGTAACAAAAGCTTTAATGGTAATGCATTTATTCCTACAGAGCTACAAACATAACCTATAAATGGAATAGGGTACACATTGCTTTCATAGTATTATGTTTTGATACATGACAAGCTGTGAAATGCATCGGATCCAGTATAGCAGAAATCCAGTTCAAGCTCTTTGAGCTAAGGGTTCAACACATCTGCCTTTCCAAATCATTCCTTTAATGGGGCAACTCATTTGTGGAAGAAATGATAAAACACCTAGATCACCTCCTGTTGACTAGTGGTAAATGGGTGAACCCTGCCATTGTTTGAACGATTAGGAATCACCTATGCCTTTCTGGTAATGGCTTGGGGTCTGTGCCCCTCTATAAGGTAGCCATGCATTTCAGCTGGTACTGATAATAAAGGTAGCAAATGAAAAGAACCCTTTTCCACACTCCCACAACATTTTGCATAAAAAGTCTCCTGTACTGGATTTTAAACACACATCTGCATAGTTTCGTCTTGAGTCCCCTGGTTCATTTTTCACTGTGTAGACTGAATAAGTCCACAGGGTTGATTTTTTTTCACTGCCCTTGAGAATATTAACCACTTACAGGTCTCCATATAAAGTTCTTACTTCAGTTAAAAAATATTCATTTATCATGCCAGTATTGGGCATTCCTTTGAGCTCTGCAAAGCATAAGGTTGCTGCTCTAGACAGTCTCCAGAATATTAATATATTTCCCCTAAAATAACTTCATGACCAAAATTCTACACAAAATTCTAAATGATATCTTACTATTGCATCATACAGTTTAAATACAACATCCATTTATTTAATTATATGTCTTCAACTATATATTCTTAAATACAGTAAATAAAATTACATTAAGCAGCTCATGGTTAAAGCCAATCATTGTTAAATAACTGCATGGTGTTAACACATAGAGGTGCTAAGGTCACAATTTAAAGCTAACAATGTTGGTGCTATACTACCAATTCAGGACTCTCATATAGAGGCACTGATCTTCTCCCCTGGAGAAACGCAGATTAATTTTGTGTGTATTTGGCGTATATTTTCTTCATTACAATTGGTTCATTACATATATGCATATGAATAGAAATACAGATCAAGAGGATCACAAAGATTTCAGATTTCTAAAGATGCCGGTAAACTGCCAGCCAATGGATTTGTAGGCCTGGGCTTTGGATTTTGGATCCTATTGTTATTATGGTTAAACAAGCTTCCCTGTTACTCATATAAGCATCACTAGGCTTTCTATTGATTTAGTAAAGGGAGACCAACCAAAGTGCAGCAAATTAAACTATTAAATGTTTTTCCAGACTAAGCATCTACTTGTATAAAAGAATAGACAATATGCAATTATTGAAGCATACTGTATATAAAAATTTGCAATTTTTCAAGCATATTATTTAGATTCAATAAAATGTACCAGAGCGAGTCTGCCACATTTGGTGCCCTAATTCACTGTCATGTTTAAGTTCAGTGAGCAAATCAACAACTAAAATATATTTTTCTTTTATACAAATGACAAGTTTCTAAATTAATAAGTTCACAAAAGGCACAGAGGTTCGGTGTTGCACATTTACAAGTATTTTTAATAATAGCTGGTATTACATACCATTTAATATCAGTTATATAAGTTATAAGCAAGAAATCCCTGAGTAGGACCATAGAAATGAAAATGAAGAAAATGCACATTTTCAATTCAAATGATGAAACAGAAAATAATATGGACACATAATATTCTTGGCAATGAGAAGCAAGGCAGTTCTGTAGTTACTGTATGTGAAGCTGCAATTCCTTCAGGCAGAGCTCTGAGTGAAAATTAGTTTTCACAATAAAGGTTCCCCAAGTGCTCTTACAGCAAGTGTTTTTCCCATAAGTTCTCAATTCAGTAATGTATTAAGCTGTTCATATCTCTTCCTAATTATTTTGTACTTCATAAAGCTGTGATATCAACATCGTTCCTTCACTTGGGATGGTAATTTCTTCTGGTAAGTAGCCATGCCTACACTTGGAAATATAGCCCCACTGGAACCATGCTTTTTATAACTCTCTTAAGAGCACTGGCTCATTGGCCGTTGAACATAGCCATTCAGTAGCAATTTTTCCATTCAGAGCTTCCCAAGAAACATTCTGCATAAGGTAATTTCCATCTGAAGGCAGCACTGTGCTTTATTAACCACAGCAAATTCTGGTGGTCTTGGCTCTATCTTTCAAGCATCCAGGAGTTCACATTGTGAAAGCAGGTTTACATGCTAATTAGCTTCCTCTTCTGCCAGAGTGAATCTATTATGTTTCAGGGAGCTCAGTGTGAGGCACATTGGAAAGTAAGCATTAGAAACAGTAATGCTTTTTTCCACTGAACAATGAAGTCTCAGCTTTCAGCTCTGGATGAAGCCAGCCATTACTAATAAACAAACATAATAAAAAAAGCTCCTAAATTTAACAGAGACATCAGCTTTTAGAAGTAACATTTTAACTATTTTAAACAAAGATCTACAAAACGAAATGGTTACACCTGGCATTGCAGTTGAGCAACAGAGAAGCCAGGCAAAGGAAGCCGGGCAAGGGTGTCAGTACAGTTGAAAGAAACTACTCAGTTTTCCTCAATTCAAATCTGCGTTTGCCCCACTCATTCAAGTTAGGTTTAATGAGACCTGTCAAGGGTGTTAGCAGTAATAGTGAGTGCTGACGGAGACTTATAGCATAGGCCTACTGTGGATAAAAAGGCAGAAAGATGATTTTTGACAGAGTAAATAGTAAAAGTCTCGTGCTGTAGACAAGATGAGATGAGGTAATATACAGTAGCTAATGAAACCCAGCAGTGGGGAGACTGTGGTGAAAGGAGCTCTGCCATAATACTGTAGCTTTCATGCTTTAGCTGTGAGTTTACCTTACTTTTGCAGCAATTTTAAGGTTATTTCGTAACTTCTCCTTTGCTATAGTAATAAATAATGTTTAGCACAAAAATTAAAACAAAATACTGTGATACATTTTACAGTCAATAATGTTCATAAGGATAAATCCTTTCAGGTATGATATTTTGTTTCCCAAACTTTTATGATGTAGAAAAACATTAAATTGATAAAATATTTAACTCCTGTAAAACCAAAATATGATCCATTGTCTAGGTGAGAATATCCTTCCATTCATCTATTTTCTAACCACCAATCAACAGTCACAGAGGAGCTGGAGCCTTTTTCGGCTCTAGGCGTAAGGCAGGATGCACCATGGATGGGACACCAGTCTATCACAAGGCACACACAGACACAGACATGAACACACTCACACTAAAGCCAATTTTCCCAGAAGCCCATTAACCTACCAGTATGTCTGTAGGTTGTGGGAGGAAACGAGAGCACCTGGGCGGAACCCATGTGAAAACGGTGATAACATACAAACTCTACACAGAGGAACCCAGGTCTGGAATTAAACCCCGGGCTCCAGAACATTTAAATGTAGTTTCATGATGAACATAAGGGGTTTTTATACTAGAACATTAGATTTAGCAATAACTGTTTGCTGTGGTTTGCCATTGAACAAAAGTGCAAAATGTAATAATCATATAATGCTGCTACCAAACAAACAACAGTAAATCAAATGCATGATAAATGTTTAGTGAAAAAACACACTTTTATGAGAGAGAGCTGTTTTAGATATGCTAGGTTATTGACATATTCAACATGGAGCACGATTGTCAGGGAGATGAAGTCCTTCTCATAATTAAAAAATGGAAGACATTTAGCATCAATGAAATTTTAATGATGCGTTAATAATTAACCACAGCAGATGGGTACCCTTTCATGCCCATGGCCCTTCCAATGCATATGAACTGAAAAGAGGGCTCAGCACACAGCAATTCCACATTCTGTTTGAATTAAAGTAGTGGGACTTATATATCAAAAAGGATAGACAAGGATGCAGGCTATTTTATGCTGTCTGAAGAGATGTAGTAATGGTCTTTCTGGGATCCTCCATTTTGTGCTAAGGAGCCCATTGAGTATGTGGAAGTGCCTAGAAGAGGACTATAATTGTCCTGCTTTTCTATGCCAGAAAGGTGTTTTTTTCACTTCACTTCTCTTTCACAAAATTAATTTGAAGGCTACTGTTACTAATCTGGTACCCCTAAACACATTGGTGGCACAAACAACCAGCAATGGGTTTGTAAAGGTGAGCATAACGTCTGCCCTCCCCAAAAAGAACATCACTACAGAATCTTCTCATCTTTCTCACTGATACACACAGCCTGTGCACAAGGGATCAGACATCACTTGTGATGTAAGTGAAGCCCGTCCAACAGCATAAAGGTATTTTTTATGGTTGTTGCACATGAAGTACAAATTCTGGATTGGTTTAATTGAAAATGAGAAGTGCAAAACGGTATTCCAGAATGCCATTATATGAGACCTACATAAAAGCTGCATTTACTAATTCACTTGTAGTGACAAACAATACAATACAAACAAAGAATAACAAACACTTAACTTTGGTGAACGAATACTATACTGCTTAAATGACTAATGAACTTTCTATCTCATCACTCTGTACAAACATACATTAGCCAAGTATCTCATTGCTTCTATACATCAACAGTAGAAGAACAAGTAGTGGTTTTCTATCAAGTCTCAAGTTTTTTTTCTCTACGGCAATCAATCCCCCTTTATTTTTAAAATAAATAATATTTCTATTTAATCCCACCTTTAGAAAGTTAGTCCAATACTGTACATACTGAAACTGGCTCAGAATAAATTAAAATGAGAATAATTCATGCATTCTGTTCACATTGCCATGTTGTACTAAAGCTTAATCAAAAAAGTAAACAGTTTAATTTCACAATTTTGCAGGTTCTAGATGAAAAAAAGAAAATTCATTAGTAAGTAGTTCTTCTGATAAATACTGAGAATCTAATTAGTTCTTCAAAAATGCTGTCAGGCTCTTGTGAATTTATCCTAAACCAGCTGCCACACAATCAAGAAATTATCTTCCAATTTATCATTAATAGCCACTGAAAGCAACATTTTACCAGCATGAAATAAATATTAAACTGCATTAGCCAAATGTTCACAAAGCACTTAATGTATGGTTTTATAAAAAGAAATAAATATGTGAACCACTGGTTCCAATATGAAGGATTTTGTGTGTTTTGAACTTCATTACTCCTGTTGTTTAGACTGTAAACTGTCATTAAATTTCCTACCCGGTATCACAGTCTCTTCCTCTGATTACTCACAGCAATAGCGGAAAAAGAGTGCAATTCTTGTTTTAATAGTATATCCAGTACATTTGTTTAGGATTCCTTTTCCATGTGAAAAAGTCTAAGTTAAATTTAGATATTTTTGTTCTTGTAATGTTAAAGCTTTAAAACTTCTTTTTTTATTTGTTGGTTTGATTTTTTTTGGGATGTTATGATAGTCTCATTGAATGATTTTCTTGGTTATATTTGGCAGACAAAAATGATCGACTTTATTAAAATGCCCTGGCTTAGTTCAAACTACTTTCCCTGACAGATTGTTCTCTCAATAATGTCTAGCTTATTTTTGGGGACACTTATTTTTGCTGTAAAAGCTTTGAATGGTTTGAGGTATCTGGGATTTGATGCCACTGTGATTGTGTGCAGAGCCTGTGGTAAGGTCAAGTAGTGCTCGGGGCTGTCTGACAATGGCACTCTACTTGCCAGTACTGCATTTAATTTGCCATTCAGTTGGCACACTTACTGAAACCTTAGCATCATACATGCACAGTTTTATTCACACTCATAATTTGAAATTACATTTCGAAACACTTTTCTTTGTAACCTCCAGCACATTTAATATCTGCGGATGCTGAATTGGAGGTAGATCAAATTATTTTTTTTCTATCACCAGTGAAGATAACATAGAAAACAGATAAAAGCTTCATTTCACTTTGCTTCCACTTTCATTTCATATTTCTCAGTTTCTGGTCCATTAACTCCTATGTTCCTCAGCATCATGTCCTTGTTGCTGTACTTTGTCAGTCATTCAAGCTACATTTGGTTTTTGATATTATGTCACTCTGACAAACTCTTCTCAAGCAAACCCTGAAATTAATTCTTGATGGTGTTTGCTGCAGATACTTAATCTCTGCCTAAGAACTGAAGGGTGCTGCATGACACTATCGGGATGTGGATATTGACACTCCACAAGGCTGGCTTGACCAGAGATTTTGATCTATGGCAGTATTATGATATTGGCATGCTAACAAACCTATGTTTCCTATATTATCTGGACATACTTAAACAGTCAGGGAAGAAAAACTCCAGTGTAAATGTTTTCTCTATTATTATAGAAGTAGGCCAACCAAAGGCAATTATTTCACAAAAGTGAAATATTTTTATTCTTTTAAATTATATACTTTTCTTCAGGTCCACTAATGTCTTGAACTTTGAAGCTTTGATATTCATTTCAATATGAAGTATGTGATATAATAATGGCCACAGCGTGATCTATACATTTTTGTGTAATATTGCTACTATACATACTGCAAAGGAAGAATTGAACAGCAGAAATTAAGTTTCCTTGCTAATGCAGCAGCTTTTAATCAACCTTAGATATTAGTCTTAACTCTAAACATATTTACTCTTTTAGAGCTATATAAGACTAAAAAAAGCTGATTTGGAAATCAATCAACTCTTCAAATTGCATGAAAGTGAATTCTCTGGAAAGAAATTTGCAGTGATATTCCATATAAATATTGTTATAAACTTAGGGTTCAGGAAAATAGAGATTATCATACTGTAGTAAATAAACCTGATCAGTAGGTAAATTTAACATTTAAGTTCTTTGTTGTCTGATACAGATAACTAAAAAGCCATACATTTCTTAATAAATATTTATTGATAAAACAGCACAACTACATAACATTAAACAAAAACAGTGTAACTATAGACAAATGTGTCTCAAAGAACTACATTGAAACGTAGAATACTACCTGGCAAACTGAAAACCAATGCATTGCCTTAACAGGAATCCAAGAGAAACAGACCTGTATCCTAATTAAAAGAATAAAAACTCTGGGATAAATATCCCTTCCTACAACACGCATGCCCTGAAGCAAATGGGAATATATTCTAAAAATGTGTTAGTGAATGAGAAGAGAACTTTTAAGCCTGAGGATTCCACAGTAAAGGAAATCAGAATTTTCTAAAATAAATAGGACATCAATCTCTCGTAAATAAATTACTTAGCCAGAAACTGGTCTCTATGACTGCACACTGATAAGACCAAGATCCTTTTGCATGGCAAAAACTTAGACGAAAAGGAGGATTTATTTTTCTCTGTTACCCTTACTTTCCTCTTTTTATTCCCTTCCTCTGTCTTCTGATGATTTTTTTCTGTCTGTTGTAACCTCTAATGATTTACCATTAAGTTTAAATTAACCAGAGTAGGCCCCCAGCAACGTCCTTTTGATGATCTGTGTTTACCAGTCCTGTAGCTGGGCAAACTCCTCAAATGAAACTTATTGTTTGAAGATTGAATGCTCCCTTCAGCTGCAACATCCATCCATCTTAGAACCCATTCTATCTAGTACAGGGTCAAGAGGGAGCCTAACCTGGCAAGCATCAGGCGCAAGCCAGGATACACCTTAGACAAGATGCTAGTCCATTGCAGGACACACACAGACACGAACACACACGAAATTCCAGTTTACCCGACCTACAAGCATGTTTTTGGGCTGTGGGAGGAAATCAGAGCACAGGGAGGAAACCCATGCAAACATGGGGAGAACATATAAACTCCATGCACATAGCACTCCAGGAAATGAGCAGTGCAAAGCTCTGCGAGGCAGCAATGTTAACCTCAGTTAACAAAAATGATCAAATTGTTCTTCTGTAAAATTATTATATTTTGATCCTTTTCTTAGTCCTAATTGCAAAGAGTAAATTACATTAATGAATAAGTGTTACTCTTTATTTTAATATAAATCATAGATTAATTTTGCCTACCTCAGAAATTGTGTATAACTTTGAAGAAGAAAGTCTGAAATAAAAGGTACTGTGAGTATTTTTATGTTAATCTTTTCCTGATATCAATAAGGAAGAATTTCAATTTTACTTTTTTGTCTGCAGCATGGGGTTTAACTGAAAGAGAAAGAAAGGCAAATTGTTCATTCTTACATATTTACCATCAAATGTAATAACTTTATTTGAAACATATATTTGCCTGTGTTCAAGGTCTGCTCAATAACACCATGTGACAAGGTAACAATAATGAAACTGTTAAAAAACACCTTGGGTGGGTCCCTATTACTTAAAATTATACTGCTGGCCCAATTTGCGTCTAATTTTAATACTTAAATACATGGCAGATGGTCCTGCAGTAAAACATATCTCTCATTTAGGATTCATTGTAAGGTTGAATTACATTACTTTTTGCATTTAATGAAACCCCAACTATTCTCACTAAAAACATCTCCTCTGCTGTCTACTTGGGAGCTATTATGAAAAAGGCTTTCAATTTGTAATCTTCTTTTATTGTCTCTGGGTGACTTTATTATTGTTATTAATTCATTGGGAGTTTTCTGGGTGTTGGATTTGATTGGCAAGTGCTGTGGCTGCCCCCATAATTAGCAAGATAAATTCAGCAACAGCTGGTGTAGGGTATAGCCTATTCAGATTAGTTTAAGACACATGGAAAAAAAATCACCAAAGTCAAAAGCAATGTAAATCGTCAGTACCTTGCCCACAACCTGCTAAATTACTTCTAAATAGCAGTGTATTAATCATTTAATATTATCTCTATGTACTAGCAAATCAACAGTGCAGTCAAACTACCATCAATTGGAGTGCTTCTCATAATAATGTCCACTACATGATGTGCACATCCAACACAGAATAACAAAAAAGAAAAATAAAGAATAAGAAATATATGTTTGTTTTTTTATTATTAAATGACAAGAAAAAACAAAAACACAAAGTGTATACATACAAATAGAGAAAAAACTAAATCCATTGACACAGAAATAAAGAACTCAAATATTAATATTTAAAAACCTTTAGAAGGCTTATGAATGAAGCTTAGGTAAAAAAATAAATAAAAGCATCAGAGATTCTTCCATTTTTACCACATAAGGACAGATGATAATATATTGAAAAATCTCTCATTTAAAATAACATCACTCGTTTAACAGAAATAACATTTTTACTCAATCCCACAAGATTGCTGTCCGGACCTGGGACAGGACAGTGTGTTTCTGAAATATAATGTAGACTGTTTTCTACCAGCCTCAAATCCAAGGAAAGAACAAAGCTGCTAACAAGGCAGTGCCGGATTTCCTTTGCCACCTTGCTATGCAATGATGTTCCAGAATCCCATGCTGAAAACACCCCAGGCCCGTGACCCCAGTCCGTGCCGTGAGCAAAGACGGATGATCTATGTGTCTGAGCTCTGCAGCGGTGCCTGGCCCTGCCAGGCATTACCACTGCCCTCTAGAGGTGGTAGTTCTAGGTATATATTGACCCGTTAATGCGCTTGTCTTTGGATCCAGCGACCAGCAGCCTCTGGCTAGCCTCTGGTGGTGATGCCAAAGCCAAGTTCCTCTGGTCGTCCCGGATAGACAGATGGGAAATCTCTACTGAGACCTGCAGCTGGAGTGTTTGCTCTCCATCAGGTGACCAGGCCCAGATGATGGTCTCCACCCAGCCTGCAACACTGCTATATTATTATATATAGTTTCTGTTGTCACTGTTATTGTGGTGGTTACTGATCAGTCTGCAGAAATCTAATGTTTAAAACGCTGGATTAAGGAAATTGAGTGAGAATGTTTTGCCTTATTGACATCATAATACAAAACACAAAAAACAACTAAAGAGTTCATTAGCACATTTGTATTATAATTATATTGATTTTCTGCTAAGGGAACAAATAAATCAGGCCAGTCTAGCAGTGGCTTTCCAACTATTTTGTTTGTTTGCTTATTTTTCATGGAGATGTTCTGCTGATAATTTATGTGAAAAATACAGTTAGTGGATAGTGTACTAAAAATGCTTGGTAGCACACAAATCAGCTTGGGTAGATTACTGGTACTGGTTTCAGACAATGATTTTGGGTGTAAACCTGAAAATGTGGAAAATCTTATACACCAGCAGACATGGAGGTTTCATCAAAAGTTCAAGAGGAGATCAGATCTTAATCTTGCTCACTTCTGCTCCCCTAAGTATAGTATCAGGATCTCATATATCTTATGTATCATATACTGTATATCTTACTATTTGAACATTTGTGCATCACTCTCACATTCAGCCTTGCTACACCTTAACTTGTGTCTACCCTGTACCTACCACTCAATCCCCTACCCCTTGCTGGACTTCTAACACAGCTGTACTTGGTGATCTGATGACCACCAACTCAAAGTAAGAACAGGAGTAGCTTTCTCATCATTATAAACAAGCAGCTCTTTGACCTCAATTTAGTCAATTTAGCCCCGTACCTACCATGATTTTTGTACTTTTCCCCCCTTCAACCCCCCATTTCTGCATTCACTGTTCACTACATTTTATCCATCTCTTTCCACCTTATCTCCAATTTAGTTTATTTTTTTAGTTGAATATTTTCCCCTTCCCTAATCTTTCTTTCTGCTGTTCCTATAGATGTTGTGGGTGCAAGAGCATGACATCAGCCAGCACTGTGTCCAGGGCTCCTCAATCACAGGACTCAATACCCATTATGATCATGCCTCTCTCAGAGTACAGTTTTTCAATGATGGCTTCTTTCCTTTTCAACCCTCTGCTGGACAAACTTGAGTTGTGTTGGCCCTCAATGTTTCTTTCCTCCATCCACCATGCTCTTAGCTGAGCTCCATGAAGTTGGCCCCCCTACAGACAGCACAAACGATGAAAACCACCTCATTCATTTGTGCCATTAAATGTAGCCTTTGTGCTACTTTCGTTTCCGAGATATAACGCCTTGTTTTTTCGGGGTGGTGATGTCACTCAGTCCCCCTACAATGTTGTAGGGAAACCAAACCAGTCTCAATCGTCAGTGCTGCGATTCCGCCGGTTTGTGCCATTGAAAGTAACTTCCCGCTGCTTTCGTTCCCAATATATAACACTTTGTATTTCGGGTGATCATGTAAACATGCACAGTGACTTTGACCTCCAGTGACCCCGTCAGCCGAGTTCAAGCACTCTGTTACTGGTGTGAGAGTAACAATTCTGCAATTTTTTGTCTCTGTTTACCTGTGGGGCAGTGATTTATTTTGCTTTTAATCCCAGTATCTTCTGTACGTTTGTGTGAACAGGAAAGTTTAAATTGTCACCAATATCCTACCCTAATCAGAACAGTTGCAGATGTAGCCTTACAAGGCGAACATTAGCAAGCAACTGCATGTTCTTAGAAAGAGGCTTTAACTAGCACGTCTCAATATTTCATAGCTGTGTCCTTTTTAAAAATCTGAAGATTTTAGAGGGGTTCCACTTGGAACAAAAAAGAATCATGATCCATTCAGTCCTATCTGTGCAGTATTCCTTAAAAAGGCTCTTTAAATCTATGTGAATTATAAATCTTCGCAGATGTCTCAAAGCATCTTTATCTGTAACTATTTTTTTAAAGTACACTGCTCATATGCCGCTATTCAATCATGCTTGGATGCTTCCCCTTTTTTTATACCAGTTCAGAAGCCTCAGTCCAGTATGTATTCCATTATGCTATTCATTCCTTTATGTTACCTTCTCAGATCATCTTAAGAGGATCACATCTCAAACTCTACTTCTAATCCATCTCTGTAAAAATCTTTTAAATCTCACTATAACACACATTTCATGCCCTTCCAACACAATAGTCTTTGAAATCACTAGTAAGTAACTTGCCACTTATTTGTAAATCATGCCTTGAAGTGGTAATGTCTAACTCCCACGGGGTAGGGATTTCATCCCCAATTGAATGCTGCTTTAATAAAATAGTTTTGGACTTCCATAAAGTTCTCAGGGGTTGAATTGTTTGTTGAGGTTTATCTTGTCCTTTAGAGAATACTTTATATATAATATAGTTTTGCTTCAGGTAGAGGTTAAAAAAACACTGAGATGTGGAGACTTCTTCATGTGTGGGAGGATGAGGGGAGTTGAAATATGAAGCAGAGAAGGATGGGGAGTATAAAAGAAGGAACATGTGAGAATGGGAATTGCAAGTGAGAGAGGTGACTAAAGTAAAGGAAATGTAAAAAACAAACTCCAGAACACTTTTACACTTGTATCCTAGAACAAGTGTAAAAGGATAAAAACAAATGGAATATCAACGTCTACTTGTTCGTTTCCAACTTCTATCCTTATGCAGCTCTTGCTTTTAATGCTCAATTCCTGGGGTGTTATCTGCATGGAGTTTGTATGTTCACCCTGTTCTCATTGGTTTCCTCTGCATGCTCTGATTTCCTCGTGCAGTCCAAAGACTACTGGTACTGGTAGCTTAATTGGTTTGTGTGCATTTGTGTTATTAGGTAGAAACACCTTTGGTGGCATTTATAGCTGTGAGTCTTTCTGGATACAGTAAAGTTTTTACCACTATGCATACCAGGATGGAAAACTTGATCAAGCTCTGACAAGTTGCAAATTGACAGAGAGCAAATTTCAAGATTTTCAAATTTCAAAGTCACAGATTTTCTATCACATGAAATGTAGGACTTTGATTGGGGCACTCAAGAACATCCATTTTCTTATTCTTATGGCCTTCTTTGTAGCTTGGGAGTTTTGCTTTGGATTATTCTGCTACTGAAAGGAAAATTTCCATTCCAAGGGAGTGAAACAGGCTTTCCTTTTAGTATTTGCATGTGCCTTGTTCAATACATTGTCTTCTACAGTGCCTTGCAAAAGTATTCATCCCCCTTGAACGTTTTCACATTTTATGGTGTTACAGCATGGAACCATGATGTATTTTACTGAGATTCTGTGCCACTCATCAACACGAAGTACTCTATAATGTCAAAGTGAAAAAAATCCAGACATTTTACCTAATTAATTAAAAATAAAAAACAGAAAATAATTAAATGCATAAGTATTCACCCCATTTCTTTGACAAACCTAATTACCTCTAAAGTAACCAACTCTCTTCTCTGAGTCACATAATAACTTGACTGGAGTCCACCTGTGTGCGGTTGAGGTGTTTCCCAAGATTTTAGAATAAATACACCTGTGTCTGGGAGCTTTCCCACTTAGTGCATTTCCAAGGAAACACTACACCTTGAAGACCAATGTAAATTACAAAGCAGATCATCAGACAATTTATCCAAGCTCAGCTGTTGAACACTGTAAAGTTAAGTTGCTATCAGCCTCATATTGATATCCCTAACCAGATTTCTCTTTGCCCAACTGTTCACTTTGGATGGACACTATGACAGTGTCTGGGTGTTACATGTTTTTTTTTTTTTTAGATAAACTTGAGTGTGCTCAAAGGCACTCAAAGGCATAGTCAATGTCTGTGAAGTTTCCATACCCTTCTACTCATATGTACTTTTCTGAAACTTTTTGCTGATGTCTTTTAAAAGTTCCTTGGTCTTCATGGTTGAATGCTTGAAATGTATATCTATTCTGAATTGAAGCGAAACATTTCACACAGATAGAGGCAAAAAATGTGTATACATCACAAAGTTTTAGTTGTGGAGCCTTCTTTAGGTTTGGAACCCAAAGAAGCTGAACTACAACCCAACTGAACTACTTCAGCCAAAATGTTGTTTCTTTTCTTCTCTTTTCAGCATGGAATAAACCTTTACTTGTTCCTTTGCAGCCTCTGAATGCTGACATGGCTACCTACTTGAAATACATCATTTGTTATTCAACAAAATAGGAATCATAGGAAGAGAGTCAATATTTTTTCAAGGCACTGTACTGTATGTATTTTACTGTAGTCATTTCATTTTCAAAGCTTACTCAAATACCGAAGTTTTGAATTGTTTTTCTTTTTAACAATTTCATTAAAAAAGCACCATGAATATCAGTCTGGTACACTACATACCCATAAGCTTAGCTTCTTATGGAAAAGCCTTATTATTTTTAAATGTTTTTAGTAACTGATAATAGTAAAAGCCTTGCACTAATAGTAATCCAATGTTCCCTTTATGTTAAGAACAGAAAATAAAATCCAAACAAGAGGAGCCCATTTGGCCCTTATAAATGATTTTTCAAAGATGGTAAATAACTGGGTATCTTATTAAAGACTTCCACAATATTTTCTGTCCAAATGTGCTTCCTTTTCTCAGTTTTAAATGCACTTCCCTAAAGTTTCTATTCTGTCCTCTAGTTTGTGTTTCATTGTTGATTCTCAATAGCTCCATTGGGTGTGTATTTTTCAAAGACCTTCGAGGTTTTTTTGAATTTTTGAATGCGCCTACTACACATTCTACTAATTGAAAAGGAGCTGCCTAAGCTAACTGATGATTGTGCAAAAATAAAAAGCTAAGCTTTCTAAAAATGCAATAAGTTAATAGGTACTACCATATTTAAATATATGTGAAAACAAATCACAAATAGAGGTCTTTTAAGCATCATTAGTTTGAAAGAAAACCAAACTGCAGGAGCATGGATAAAGAGATGTCCAGCACAATCATATAGAACTTCTAATTTGAAATTGAACAAGTAATAGGTTTATTCCATGCTGAAAAGAGAAGAAAGAAAACCAGCATGGCATAAAAACCACCATCTCTTTTCAGCATGGAATAAACCTATTACTTGTTCCTTTGCAGCCTATGCATTCTGACACAGCTACCCACCTGAATTACTTCTAATTGTAATGGTTTATTTTACCAAACAAAAAACAAACATGAGATATGAGATAACATCAAGATTCTGTTTTCCTAATGTTCTAATTTGGTTAGTAGCGAACTAACAGAGAAAGACCAGAGACTTAATTCAAACATTGCTCTATATAAACTGATCGTTTAAATCAGAACAAATGCGTTACAATGTGTTCTCACCATAAACATTTCGATGTTGATTCAAATGCAAATGAACCTCTTGTGAGCCCATTCCTTAATGGGGGGTGGCTGGGCGGCATGATTGATAGGAAGATTAGCATGCCTGTGTGAAATGCTATGTAATATTTTTAAAGTTCAGGAAAAAAAATATCCTGATATTTTTATAATTAGAAGCTACAATTCAATCAATGAGTTATTAGACTGGCCAATTTCTGGGCATTTTACATGACAAAAGACTCTAGGGACGTTTTGAACTGGGGGAGAACAGTTTATATGTTTCATAATATCGGTTCATCCATGTCATTGCTATTTTTATTAATATTATTTGAATATTTAATATAATGATATATACAATTTATAAAATAAACATATAATATATAGAGTATATTATTTATTTTATTTACTTTTATTATTAAATAAAGAGTTGTAATTATTCGAATTTTATTAAAAACACAACTTGCACGTTGGCTAGGTATTAAACACAGGTTACTAGAGTGGCAGGCAAGCATCTTACCACTGAACTAAAGTATCGCACTGCTTGAACAAGCTAAATTAAATCTACAACCACTTCAGTTTTCAATAATGTTACTAAGCAAATTTACAGTATATAAACATATATTATATAAAAATCACACAATTAGAATGACTGATGTTATAATTGCTTGCAGAGGAAGTAAAATTAACAATTCTGTTTCATTTCAAAATGTTTTTAAATTAATCTATGCAAATAGAAAACTTGCACAAAATTAGTGAGAAACACAATAAAAACAGCATGCTATAAATTTAAAAAATGTTGCAATTATTGCAGAGTTATCAACTTGTATCAACTCCAATGCAAATTACAGTATGAGACCATAAATCATTCAAGTCACAACTGGCCTCTTTTTTATATTTATTTACTTTTAAATACAATATGTTTTTAGGGCCACTATGCATAATATATTTTACAATCAATACCTAAAATTAATTGTTTTTTTAATTACCTATAGCTTCTAATTATTTATATACATACTTCTAACGTGTTTGGTAATCGGTCTATTTTGATATTGTCTATGCCCTTGACTGGTTTACTCAGTCATTGATATGCCTTAGGAAGATAATTTAAGTCAAGACAATAGAATTACATCCTTTAAACAAATACTCTTTCTGACCACATCTCTATTGGGAATTTGATCTCATATAAACATAGTGCTTCATAGAGAACTACTATAACACATCTTCCAGTACAAATTTTTCATTAAACCTAATCTGAGGATAAATTTAAGAAACCAAAACAGTCAAGTGAAGCCTGGTTTGTTAATAAGTTGGTGATGACAATTTTCATAATACATTTATTTTAAAATATGATCATTTTAAAAAGTTCTTAAGAGGAACAATTTGGGTCTGAGATCCATTTGTGAATGTTTTCATTAATCATTCAGTGTTAGAACAGCAGTTCTAGGACTGAAAAAGACCCAGAACACATGGTACAGAAGTTCAGGTGGGTAGCTGCGTCAGCATGCGTAGGCTGCAAAGGAACAAGTAATAGGTTTATTCCATGCTGAAAAAAAGAAGAAAGAGAACACAACGTTTCGGCCGTGGAGCCTTCTTCAGGTGTGAGAGAGACAGGGCAGTAGGCAAAGGTAAAGTAGCGGGAGAACAAAGGTTGAGAGGGAAGAGGAGTGAGAGGCGGGAGCAGGGGACAGAAAGAGAGGCCAATCAAGAGGTGTGAAGTCAGAATGGGTGCAGAGAGGTGTGAAATGAAACTTCCAATGAATGGAGAAAATTTAAAAGAACAGTAATCTGTCGTTAAGGGAAGGGAGAATGTGTGATCCTAGCTGCAGAATAATTTTAGTTTCGGTGGTCTTTCTGATGTATGAGTTCGGAAAACCGTCTTTGAGAACACAGACGGAGAGATTAGAGTGGTCGTGGCCGTCAGAGGTGAAATGAGAAACAATGGGCTTGGAGAGATCTTTAATCTTCACAGCCCTGACGTGTTCTCTGAAGCGGTCTCCGAGTCTCCTTCCTGTTTCCCCAATGTAGATGGCTGGGCATTTACTGCAAGAGATACAGTAAATAAGGTTGCTGGAGGTACAAGATGCTGTCTGGGTGATCCGGAATTGTCCTGAGGGGCCTTGAATGAGTGTGGTGGTGGCTGTGTACTTGCAGGTGATACAGCGAGCTCTTTTGCAAGGGAAAGTGCCTGGTGTGGATGGTTGCTGAGGGCGGTCAAGGGAGCTGTGAATAAGGAGGTTACGCAGATTAGGTGGTCGGCGATATGAGATGATAGGGCGATCAGAAAAGAGGGCCCCAATGGAGGGATCATCCTGTAGGATGGAAAAGTTCTGGTTAATGGTCCTGGGGATAGGAAGTGTGTTAGGGTGGTAAGGAAGCACCAAAGGAATGCGGTTGTTACGGCGGGAGTTCCTGATCGGGTTGATGGTCCGGGGGGTGTTTTTGGCTCGGGCAAGGGCCCTGTCAATCACACTGCTGGGGTATCCTCTGTTGATGAAAAATGAGTACATTTCGAGGGCTTGGTTTTCGAAGTCGATGTCGTCGCTGCATAATCGTCGTAACCTAAGGAACTGTGAAAAAGGAAGAGAGTTTTTAGTGTGGTTGGGGTGAAATGAGCTGTACAGGAGGTAGCTGTGTGAATCCGTGGGTTTGTAATAAACTGAAGTGGACAGTCGGGGGTAGTTGATAGACAAGTGGATGTCTAGAAACGGAAGAGTGGTGGAACGTATGTTAACCGTATATTTGAGGGACGGGTGGAAGTTGGTGAAATGGTGCAGGAAGAATTCAAGCTGATCGTTGGAGCATGTGGCGGCACCGACGCAGTCATCAATATATCGTTTGTAGAGGTCAGGGACATAGCCAGTGTAGGAAGCGAAGAAGCGTTCTTCTACCCAGCCGACAAAAATGTTGGCATAGCTGGGTCCCATTCTGGTGCCCATGGCAACTCCACTGACCTGTTGGTAAAAAAGATTATTGAAAGAGAATGCGTTCAGTGTGAGGACCAATTCTGCAAGGCGTACCAAGGTACAGAAGTTGCAAACATTATGAAATTCAAGTATATAATGCACATTTGCAGGATGAACACAATGAATAAGAAACAACCTAACAAAAATACTTTTATATGTGCATTCCAGGCTAAGGACGGTTTTCTCACAAAATCAAACAGAATATGCAACTCTGAAGATAATACTAAATTGAACCAGGCTTAATTGTGGCTACAAAATTACACCAGAACCTCACAATAACCTTAACCTCCATTAACCCTATATACTGAATATAAATAGATATATAGAGGATAAATATATTGGTTATGTGACACCTGAAGAAGGCTCCATGGCCAAAACGTTGTGTTATCTTTCTTCTCTTTTCAGCATGGAATAAACCTATTACTTGTTCCTAAATAGATAGATATACTATATATAGTTGTAAGACAAATAAAATAAGTTGAACATTGAATTTTATAAGTAGAACATTCAAATTAGGCCTTTTTTGTCAAGCTTAAAACATGTAATTTGGGTTTTATATTATATTCTTGTTGCATGGTGTCTTGAACAACGCTTGCTAAGCTATTAAATGTATTAATATTTGAAGCAATTGGGTTATAAGGCAGTAATCACTTTGATTATTCAAACATGACTAAGAATGCACTCTAGGTGATCAGGGTAATAACAGTGGGGTTCAGTTTATGGATAAAATCCAATAAAGAAAAAATGTTAATATTAGTTCTTTGTATATTTCTACAGTTTTTGCAAATTTTACTAATTAAATCTACCATACTTTATTGAGTTAATATTTAACACTATTTTTAAGGTCTTTATTGGACCATTTGAGTTGAGTTTTTGATTCCAGTATGGCAGAGAATTGCTACAGAATAAGCAAGACAAGCCTCAGTCCTACCAATATATAAACAAATGACAGAAAGGGGGAACAAAGGGGAAAAACAATATGATATAAAGATATTCCAGAAAACCATTTCCAAAATATATCTAGATTAATATAATCAGTTTTGGGGGTTTTATGCACAGTATTGAAAGGGTATTACACTTCAGCTTGTGTAATGGGTAACCACTGCAAGAGACCCATGGAGAACCTATTGTTCATTTACTTCTTAATTTATCATTCTTTTCATTATATTTTTTACAATATATATTTATATCATATTATATATATATATATGCACTGCAAAAAATCATAATTCCAGAAAAGGCACTGAATTGTTAATAGATTTCTATGTTCAACATTTTGCCTTTGTAAGTTGTTGTGTTATTCTATAAAAGTGGCTGTATGCTCAGTTGGCTTGTCTTTCTTCTTTAAATGCATTATATACTGTATGTATGCAATTGTTTGAATTTATGATATGCACTTGAAACAAAGATTTTAAAATATTGTGGAATTTTCTCAAAATTCTTCAGTAATTTTAGGTTTAACATACAGTATGAACAATTGTATGGCTTCTTCAAATCTTGTATCCCCATAAAACCCTTTTGAAACCCTATTGATATTTGGTGATAGTTGTCATCTTTGTGGAGTAAGTGTTTGCTTTGGCATTAATGGTATAAACCATTAAATTTAGGTTTCTGTCATAATGTATGATGTTTCATTTGACATACTGTAATACCACAATGATGATAGTGAAATAAACATGCCTGTGGGCCATTAAACTAAAGTCAGTCTATGACCATTGAAATATAGGTTTATATTAATGAAGCATTTCCCTTCAAATTGATAATAACGTTTATGGGTATAAGCATCTGTCTAAACTGAGAAGTTAATAAAGAATGACTTATACATGCACAGCACCTATAAAATAAACAGTATGCCCTGTGACCAAATGTAATAGAATTTGCATTTAAACTCATCATGAATACAGACCCTATTCATTTGATATACAAAGAAGCTGTTGTAATGCACCTAGTGTTAAAAGCACAATAAAAAGAGACTAGTTTTGCCTATTCCACCTCATTCCAATTTGCTGCTCAGCACCTTTTTTCATATCTCAAACATTTTCGTCACTGCTTTTGTCAGTGCAGTTTTTTTTTCAACTTCTCACAGCAACATTTAAAAACATCTGAGACGAATGTATGTACAAATGAGCTTAATATGTTGTGATAGACTTTTCCTTTTTCTTCATCCTGAAAATGGTTTTCTGGGATTTCTCTTACACGCATGTTCCCTTCATAACCTCAGAGCTTGCTCTTCCGAGCTGATCTATTGTTACTCTGAGCTGTTGTGCCTGGAATGGCCAATGGATCAATGGGTTTCTGAGAAGAATTGCATTATTGTTCAGGTATTTTTGTCATGGACAACTGTTTAGGAAGTACTTTTTTAGCCCGAAAACACATGTAAAGGCCAGTTTGGTGAGTTGTTACTTTTGCATTGTGTTTCTGTACTCTATATTAAACAATTATACACATGAATATCATGATTAGAAAGTTTTCAAACAAAAGGGGGCATTCGGCCTATCTAACCCATTTGGTAGTTAACAGTTAATGGGTTCAATAATCTCATCCAGCTGTTTCTTGAAAGAAAACCAGGGTATTGGCTTCAACTACATGGCTGTGTGTCATGACCACCTTGCTGTGAAATTGCGGGGCGTGTGCAGCTTTAGTGGCTACAGACCACTCCTCCTCCTTCTGGCCTGCCCTGCTCCGGTTGCTGAGGAGAAAATATACTTGTAGCACCCGAATGCAGTAAGAAATCAGTCTGCATCAGGTGCTGTGGGTTATTTAAGTCCTGTCCAGCTTCTCCTCAGCTATCTGGGAGTTCTCCCTACCTTCCTGTTTTTTTCAGTTCTATGAACTGCTATTCTAGATTGATTAGTTCTAGATAGATTGGTTAATGAAAAATATTGTGACAAGACTAATCCTGACACATTTGATAAGGAGACTCAATCAGTGTGACTCTTGTTAAAGTTCATATGGAAGATGTAAGTTCAGATGTAAAGGGTTTTGTTGCATATAATGTAACCATCATGTAAGCTAATTTTGAATTTGCGCAAATTAACAATAGTTCCTAATCTTAAATTGCATTATGGTAGAGGGTTTCATTCAGCACATTTGGCATAATTTCTTTACCTAAAGGGAATAAGGATTAATAATTATTGCTATTTTTAAGTGTTGCCAAGAGAGGCACTGCAAACCTGTTGTCTTGAGGCCCCTGTTGCTTCAAGCTTCCTAGTTTCAGGTAGTTTATGAAATGCAATGCAAATTAAAAAATAAATCTGCTGTCTAGAATGATCACTGTGGATAACTGCAAGTAGTAAATAATGTGAAAATTAGAAAAAAAATGTTTTTCTTGTTAATGCAAAAACATATAAAAATATATATGATAAACACATAACAACTTTGTGGGTATCATTTTTAATCACCATAGTGCTTTTTGAATCCCAGAATAAAAGGATGAACACAACAGTAGGACTATAGAGCAAAATACTGGAAAACTCTGGCCAAGTGTGTTGGGCAGAATTGTAGCCAGGATTAATGTTTATGTCCAGGCTCTTGAGCTTTTTAACAATGCTCATTGATTTATATCCCCAATTGAAGTGGCATCTCAGCGCTGTGACTCAAATTGTGTAGGAGTGATAATAAATGCACATTACATTGCTTAGCGTGGCTCATTTTCACTCCTGACCCTTCTCAGGCACATTAGAGGTGCTGAACACAGGAGAGTGGGAGCTGAAGCTGGCTTGTCTTTGTCTTGCCAGCCATATCCTGCCTTCCAAAGCTTTTGTGACAGATCAGTCCCAGAAATTACTGTATTTAAGCATGTAGGAATAGACGGTTACAATAGTAGCCACTTTGGTGAATTGTAATTAAGCTTTAAGAACACAGTTTTTTTAATGCAAATTGATTTTTTAATTTTAGGTAAAATATATTCCATGCTCGCTTTTAACTGTTTACCATTATTTTCAGAAATTGTGTCTCTTAGACCAAAGTAGAATTTTTAAATATTGCTTACAGGAAAGTGAGTATAGAACTGAATACAAGCCTATAGTTTTGACCCTTGTGTCATTAGTGCTAAAGCCATGTCAACTCTTATACTGTATCTAGAATTGGAAATCTTGGAAATGGATTCGCACACAACCAGTGAGAATCTTCAGAATTA
Source organism: Lepisosteus oculatus (assembly GCF_040954835.1). NCBI lineage: Eukaryota > Metazoa > Chordata > Actinopteri > Semionotiformes > Lepisosteidae > Lepisosteus > Lepisosteus oculatus. The sequence goes on from NC_090700.1 coordinate 21,244,883, forward strand.
CATTATTAAATGTAATAATCCAAGTGATTTTAGGTAGTGTAATTGCTACCAAATGTGAAGATTTACTTGTACATTTTGTACTTGTATCTGTAAACATTTACTTGTTCTGTGATGGTAATTGACTTCCGGAAGACACTAAGATAAGTACTGTTATTGTAGAAATATGCTAGGAATATTATTTTTCTTTCTCATTCCATTTCAGGTCACACTTTGGCATGTAGTGTGCTGATTTCACTGTTGTTTTTGCTCTGCTATTGTATCAGATATATAGTGCCTTCCAGAATTATTGGTACCCTTGGTAGAGATGAGCAAAAAAGGCTATGAAAAAAATTCTCAGAAACACAGGTCAAAATCTAATTGACATATATTTACATTCATATTTTACCTTTTTTACCTGAGTCTTTAGGAACTTTTAAGTGGTCATCCATGACTTCCTGTTTTACTGGGGTATAAATATGAGGTAACATGCAGGCCAAACACCCTTAGTCATCCATCAACATGGGGAAGACCAGAGAATGCAAAAATGAAATGAGACAAAAGGTTGTTGACCTTCATCAATCAGGCAATGGCTATAAAAAATAGTTTCACACCTGAAAATACCCATCTCCACTGTTAGGACAATAACTAAGAAGTTTCAAACAACTGGAGCTGTGATGAACCTGCCTGGAAGAGGACGCAAGTGTATTTTACCCCCACGCACAGTGAGGAAGATGGTTCGAGAGGCAAAACATTCTCCAAGGAACACAGTTGAACAAGAGCAGGAGATGGTTGCATCCTGGGGTCACCAAGTCTCCAAAACAATTAGACGCCACCTCCATGCCAACAAACTATTTGGAGGGCTTGTCAGAAGAAAGCCTCTGCTGTTGTCAAACCACAAACGTAAGCGCCTGGAGTTCACTAAACATCACTGGAACTTTGGTCAGATGAGACAAAAATAGAGCTTTTTGGCAACAAACACCAAAGGTGGGTTTGGCATAAAAAGAGTCAAGGTCATGCAGAAAAGAACCTAATACCCACTGTGAAGTATGGTGGTGGATCTGTGATGTTATGGGGCTGTTTTTTCTTCCAAAGGCCCTGGGAATCTTGTTAGGATACATGGCCTCATAGACTCCATCAAATACCAGGAGATTTTAGATCAAAATCTGGTTTGATCTTCCAGCAGTTCTTTGATCCAAAGCATACCTCCAAATCCACACAGAAATGGTTCACTGACCACAGAATCAAGCTTTTGCGGTGGCCATCCCAGTTTCCTGACCTAAACCTCATTGAAAACCTGTGGGGTGAGCTGAAGAGGAAAGTCCACAAGCAAGAACCAAGGACTCTAAATGATCTGGAGAGATTTTGTATGGAAGAATGGTCTCAGATCCCTATGTATGTCTTCTCCCTCCTCATCCAGCATTATAAGAGAAGACTCAGTGCTGTTATCTTGGCAAAGGGATGGTGCACAAAGTACTTAATGCAGGGGTGCCAATAATTGTGACGTGTTTTTGAGAAAAATGGTTTTTTTTTCCTTTTAATAATTTTACCTCACTGAAAGGTTAGATTTCTCTCCTATTTTCAGTGTAAGATCAAGCTGATAAACAACAAAGACATATTTTTGCTCATCTTAACCAAGGGTGCCAATGATTCTGGAGGGCACTGTAGAATAGTGATCACAAAAAGCAGGATACTTGAGCCACCTTTTCCCCCTGCAACACATTCTTTGTATCTCCCAGCACACCCCACAGACCAGTGTAAAACAGTTATTTTTCATAATTTCACTTCTTACTCTAACATTTACAGTACATCACTAGCTGACCACAGTAAAAAAGCAAGAATTTAAAAGAATCCACAAGGGATGCCTCATCAAAACAAAGGAGATCCATAGCACCTTGTGACCTAAGGCAACCCTCATGAACAACCAGAAACGACGAAACTCCATTGATCAATGGCCAAAACAATCTCTCAATCAAAGCAGTCCTTGGCGATTTGATCCTATTATGCTCCACGCTTTTTCTGTGATTCCAGTTGCAAAGGAAGACAATGCCTGAGCCTTCCTCTGCTGCTTTCCTCATCCCTTAACTTGGCCCCTTGAAACCCTATCCTTGTCATAGCTCATGACTCACAAATGAGGGTTGGGAGTGTCTTTGTGACGTCCTGGGTGTAGGCAAAACTAATTGCTGGGGCCTAATTAGTGAAATGACTATATGAAGGTATAACAATGGATTGTCTACTCTTCCCCTGCCCTGAACCCATTCCAGGCCTAGATAAACCTGTCCTTCAACCCCACATGTCACATCTGAACTGTGTGGTAATTGATAGGCATTTATGCATCATTCAATCTTTGTTGATTGCCAGCTGCCACCCTGTTTACGATAGGAAGCCTGATTTCTCTTTCATTAGAGAGAAAGTTCACTGAACAAAGATGAAAGACAAATGCACCACCCTGACAAAGCCACTGGCTATTATAAGCATGCTTAAAGTCAATATAGTCTCCAAAACTTGCTACCTTACACCAACTTTTGTCACTCTGTGCCACTATTTCTTAGTTTTAATGTGTAAGATATCCACTTAAATTTATATCAGTGTTTTAAGTCTTTGCCTTAAAACAGGTACAAACATACGTTGCAGATAAAAACAATGCTATAAAACTATAGTGGTTCTTTTTCCTACTGTAGTTTCTCGTTTGCTAATCTTGTAAACCCTGAATATTGTCTCGCAGTTCTTCAAAGGATTAAATGTACACTGTAACACTCTATGGGATAGAATGGTGTCAGGGGTCCTTTAAAATAGGCAGGCTGTCATAGTACATACAGTACTTTATCTCAGATGATACATTTAACATATGTTAAATATGTTTTTTACATTTGTTGTTTTTACTATGACATATCACCAAATCAATTGTGAATTCAAAGGTTGTGTATTTCTTTTCATTTGTCAGTTCTACACAGATACATGTGTTATCACACATTTTTAGACATTTATAACAAGGAAATAACCAGTTTGTAACTTATTTGTCACTGAAGAAGACGTCATAATAAATAACTGTTTGACCCTTGTAGAGAAAACCGGTTCAGGGACGCCAAATATGTAATCATAGTGGCTCTCTGAAGGCACCAGTTCTGTAGGGTTTGGGCATTTACTGAGACAATTATTAATTGTAGCAGTAAATCACAAAGTTGATTCTTTTGATGGCTTTAGAGTCCAACCATGCGACATAACTCAAACAACGCACACACACAGGTACCAATACACGAGGATACATTTATTAATACATAGAATATGCCTTAAACTAACAGATCTTATCGAGAGGGTTATCAGAATACAAAAGATATATATTCAATCAGTTACGAAGTGTTACATATATCAAGAGGACATACGTTCAGTATATCATTCATTAAGACCGTTTCATAAATGAACTTGGTTATAACTTCTACATTAGATACTCGAAACAAGTACATAACTCTTAGGAATTAAATTGATATCAACTGGTTGGGATACCAATTGAATTCTTGAGCTGTAATGCATTGAAGTTGAATACTCATCCAATCTTTGGGGATTCAGATCTCCTGCGGGCACAAAGGAACAGTTGCAGGCTGTTGCTGTCCAATCCGCGCTCTCTGGCTCGGTGCCAGGCTGTGCTGTGCGGCTTGCGACGGTGCGCTGCTGATGCTCATTTGTTGGCTTTAACTAGCAAAGTTTGTGCACAGGAGAAAAGATGACTGTGGGTCCCAGCAAGTCAGGAAGAGGACCGGTTCGTTCCTGATGAAGAGCTAGTTCTGAATAGTAATTCAGCTGTCCACAGTTCCGACCTGTTCACGAGGCCTGCTGCTGGTTACTCTCTGGCAACCTCCACTCTAGACTCTTAGAACAAAGGAAAGTTCTGGCACTCGGACACACTGGCCGTTCCGTGGTTGTCCGGGCTGAGTCTCAGGATGGTCAGGAGGCGCACTGCGAGAATGTCCTGCCCTTGGGATTCTCCTTTGAATTCCTTCTGAATCTTGTCTGAATCTCCCAGGCTCTCTGTGTTGCCTGTTTTTACCTGGAGGAACTTCAGCTCATTGATTGGCTGAAAGTTCCATGGGCATCAGAGTCCCACGTGGGTTACTCGGCCCTACCAATCCCTGATTGGTTGATCAAGGTGAGATATGAGTCACTTAGTCCTGACACTTAGTAATGCAGTCCAGATGTCCAACTGGCACTCCCTAGACAGATAGGCGCCAATGGGTGACCATTGATCATGATAGCCAGGCTTAGCTAAGTGCATCCCCCTTTGGGAGCTGTCCTTGGACCTTAAATCACCTTGCATGAATGGTTTCTCTGTGGCTGCACCACAGAGATGAACAGAGAAATGAGGCCTAATTTGGGAAAGCTCAGAAACACTTAATTCTGTCTTATTATTAAGCCTCGCCGCTACACCCTTATACTGACTGACCCTCCAGTCAGTGATTACAAAATTCTTAGTGATAACATACTGTAGCGCTTTCGGGTTCACTTAGGTATGCACCCTCGCCGCTGCCACCTCAGGTCGGCCCCCCACCGCTCGGGACTTGAACCCGGGCCTCTGGCGTCACTCAACAGGGACCCAGCCCATTGAACTAAAGGTTAATCTCCCCTCAGCCCAACGGCTGCGGTCCCTGCTATTCACAGGAAAGGGTGGTGGCGTCACCACGCTCGTAAGCCGGCTCGAACAACCTGCAATGTCCACTGTGTGCGTTACAATATATTTTGGTTTTGTATGTCCTTTAAGAACAGCAAACAGATTCCGTGTCTCCTGACGTTTCTTTCATGAATTTGTCTTTTTGCTTTTCTTCAGGGTGTTCTCATTAATGAGATGTGGATGTGCTGTTTCGTGTTGATTATTAAGATGTTTTCACATGTTTTGTATGCTTCAGGATAAAAGGGAAGAATCAGAACATCTGTTAATCACTTCCAGGCAGTTATTTCCCATTAAATGAAGATTTTTTGAAAAACTAAAACAAGAACCTAAGGACACAATACAACTTTTCAGTTGTTTATGATACACTTGTGTTTTATTACCACTTCCCTAAAGTGGCCAGGGGAAATCACATTTACTCCTGGAGATACTCCAGCAGGATCCACAGAAAAAAAAATCTTTTGGTTGCATGTTGACTTGAAAGATGCCCCTACATTGCGTTGTGCATAAGAGTTACTCTCTAGATTTTAGCTTCAATGCATTGTTTAGCTCTGTTTGAAATATGAGATTTCAGTCAGCTTTATGTTCAAATTATGAAGTCAATAAAAGAAGGTGATAAAATATTTCAATATTACAGAGCTTTTCCTATGTAATAGTCTGACGACTAGCACCCACTTGTTAAACAATTGGTAGAGAATTACACTGTCCTTTGTCCTTCTGAGATTTCTGTTATCAGTCTTATTGTCATGGATATAGGGTGACCTCTAAATTCAAGTACTTTTGTTTTGTGCACAACTATGCCACCTTGCAGTTATAATTCGGCTAGGACCCTTTCCCCCCTACCATGGGTGGTTTTCACCTCCCAGAACCACCAGTGAATCCACAGAACAGACAAAGATGGGTGAAAAGGTGACCAAAACTTGCCCAGTATTCTAAATGAAGTTTGTATATTTTAATTTTAGCATAAATTGTGTGGGTTTCCTCCAGGTGTACCGGTTTCCCCCCACTGTCCTAAGACATACTTGTAGAAACAATTGGCTTCTTGGAAAATTGTCTCTGGGGTGAGTGAGTGTGTCTGTGTCTGTCTGTCTGCTGTACATTGGACTGGTTCCCCTTTCACTGTGTATCCTGGAATTTCACACCTTAAACAATGTATAACAACACTGCATACCTCATAAAAGCTGTCATAAAAAACTATAGATTAAAACCGAAAAATCAGAAGCTTGTGAAAACGTATTTGATGCATCTGCATTTTGCAGAAGATTACAAGGATAATCTGATGAGCTGCAGAAATTAGGTTTGTTAGCATGAAAGGAGATGCATTTATTTTTATCACAAAGTTACAAGTATCTTTTTTGCAGTGAGTAAAACAAATCTTCAATCCACAGTTCAGAAGCTTTGGGCACCTTTTATGTATGTATTTTGTTACATGATGTAAAACAACTGTTGAAACTGGTGAAGAACTTTGCAGTCCTTGTTTGTGAGTTTTTCCTAGGTACTTACCTCAGTGTCTTATTTATTGGTTAAACAGCAGTGTTTGGCATCATTGTGTGTGCCCTCCCCTGCAGGCCTTTCCTAATCTCATTACTTGTGCAAGTGGCTCAGTGTGAAGTCTTTTTAGCACATTTCAAGGGACAATTGGGAGGGGGGGTCAACTGTCTTCCTAAGACCCCATCTTTATCTCCAGTTTCCAGCTGTGCTCTGCACATGTACAGGGAGGTATTTCTGATTTAGGTGCTGAAATCTAGATGTAGCAGTTTCCATGTGTTAACCCATATAATTAAGGGCAAAATAGTTAGGAGACATCCTACCAATAAAATCTCTCACCTTCAAAAGCTAAGTGTTGCTCATGTTGTGCTTCAAAATGTAGCTAAATCCCCTGCTATAAGCTCCTGCCATTTATTCCTTGGAGATTTCAGACTCTGCCACTGATGAGAACCGACCAAAGTTGTGCTAGAAGGTTACAAAGAGTAAGGCATCACTTTACTACTTAGGCTCTGTATGAATTTGGCAGATATCAGTCTCTTGGGAACCAAAACAGGATTAAAGACCAACATGGCACATGCAGAATTTCTTGTTTGCTTAGTTTAGATTTCAAAACAAAGCTAGTGCCTGGTTTGCTGCTCTTGTTTGCTGATAATATAATTTTAAGTTTCAAGAGCATATTAAGCAGCCCATTTACACACACTTGATGTTTCTAATTATGTTTTATAACTGATTTATCTTGCAAACCATACATATCCAAGATCCACTGGAACTGCTGTCCTACAGTTCTTATATGATTAACTGCAGGCTTTTATATTGCTGACAGCAATATGTGCTTACAAAAATAGTAGTCAACACATAATTCATGGATGAAATTGATTATGCAAAGCCAGTAAAGTCTGACCACAATGCAAATATGGAGAAGCAGAAGCTTTAAGAAAATGAAATATATATATATAATTATAGACATATATATATATAATTATAAACAAGCCTAACTATAGTCAGTTTCCATAGGAAAGATGTCTGAAGCATGGGGCTGTTGACTGTACAATGGCACATTCTATGGTAAGATGCTTTCACAAGTCACATGGTTTCAGAGAATACAAGCTGATTATTAGAACAGGAGTCTCTTAAGAAAAATATAAGAAAAAACAAACATATTTGCCTTCTTAGTAAATCTGTCCAAACAGTCCAGAACATCCAAGCAGTTCTGACAGATGGCAGCTGGTGCTGCATCTACAGTATGTTAGAATACACTGTCGTCTTTTAACACAAAGAATAATGCAATTAGAAGCTGCAATTACATCATGACAAGTAAGTAATTAACAATGATGTGTATTAATAAAACGGTAAAAATACAGTAACAATGCCACAGAAACCTTGGAAATGGACAAGAACAAACCACTTATCTTCAAAGTATGATGCTAGCCTTTGCCTTGTAACTTTTGTATACTGTACCAGAATATTCTCTGTCTTGGTGGATACACAATCAAATGATACAGGATCTCTAAAGAGAGAGGATTTGCAACTCTGCAGGCTCTCCTTAGAGTGATTTGAGTTCAGCTGTTGAAATTAAGAAGACTGTATGAAAAACTGAAGTTTTAATTGTACATTTATATATTCTATTTACTTATTAATGAATATTAAAATAGATACATCCAAATGTCTTGGACTTTGTAAAATGATTGACAAAAATTAATGCAGATAATGACCTCAAAGAAAACAGCAAACAAAAAGAATCTTAGCATAGCATATTAACATAAAACAATTCATTATAAGTGCCTGGTTCACATCATGAAACTGAAGTTTAAATGTATTGTCTTCAAATGTATTTCTTTATAGCAGAACAGTATTCAATGGAATAAATCTTTGTCTAGACCTGTGACACTTGTGTGTTGGAAGATCTCAAATGCTATGGAAAATGTCACCAGGTTAGTATTTGGATACATAACTAAAGTTTGAGTTTACAGCAAATTTTCTGTTGGAGTCTTAATATAAATGAAGCTTGTTTCTGTTAAGTGAAAGCCTATAAAGAATTATTACATAATATTATTCAAACAGAATATATTGTTGTCTGTGACTGGGAATAAAGAATAGTTTCAAAGCTCCTTTCATTTCAAAAGGCCTTTGAAGAAGACTAGACATTTTTAAATATCAGTAAAATATAATTAAATAAAAAGAATTTCTTGATAATTTCTTGTCTTTTTGTTCACTGCAAGACAGGTGCTGAGAACTTACAAAATGATTAAAAGGATTGATTTACCTTTTTTGCATCTGTAAAATCTTTATTTTTCAAACTCCAGACTTCCATTATAGCAGCCAATAGTTAGAATAATTGTTTTGTGGCTTACAGTAGAAAATCACATTGAATTGGTTAGCATTTCTACTGCATAAATTCTGCCATAAGAGCTAAAATTAATAGCAACATGTACATTACTTAAAAGATAATGGTACCTAACCTTGAGACTACATTTTCTGTATGTGTATGCAGCCTCCTATGCTTTCAATTCAAAGTAGACGCCAGAGATATTGCATGATAAAAGCTCACTCTTCTCGGGATGTAACTTTTCAAATAGAAGATTCAGTGTTAATCCAAGTAAAGCAGGATATATTAATGGTTTTACTGACTGTATTTTGGTGTGTGGGGGCATGTATTGATATAAATGTACAAATGTTGAGGAAACGTCCTCACAAATAGAGTAATGTATAGGTACTGTAGAGTTGTCCCTGGAATGGAAATAAATCAAATGGTATTCATCATTAAATCTAAAATAGCCCAAACATATTTGGTTCAGGTTCCTTTGTGATATTCAGTTTTTGTTAGGTACTGAATTAAATCTATAATGCTTGGCATACTCTACATTTTCAGTGTTAATTTTTCATCATGTGCTGTCCTTTTAAATTTGAAAGCAGTTGAAAGTTTTCCTTTAGAGTTTATAGGTAGCTGTTTAACTCTCACATTTTCAGTACAGCCAGTCATATGTCAGTAAATTACATATCTGCATAGGGTTGCACATTTATTTGCACTGACTATTGAACAAGACATCTGATGGGGTTCACTATAACACATTATAAAGAGCACAATAGTCAGATGCTACTCCATCGATTAGCCCCCAGCAGCTGGACAGTGATGCTGGCATCCCAGATTCTTTCCCCTTCACACAGTCAAAGGGAAGTCCCCACAATAACCGAGATATAAAATGTATCTGGGCATATATGGGAAACAGGTGATGAAAAATTTAAATGAAATGAAACTTCTTTCAAATCTGAAAGTACCTAAGTATTAATCTTGGGTTTATTTTCACCCTCCATATAGTAATATTTGAGTGGAGTTAAGGATGGATGGTAAGGATAAAAATAGTTAAACTAAAATGGTTTTATTAAAATGGTTATGGTTAGTAAACTTAAAAACTGATGGTCAATGGGAAGCTCCCATTAATATAAGAATGCAGTATTATGTAACACATGGGAACAAATGTAACACTCTAACCTAAGTATTTATTACAAAAAATCTAGCGACTAGCTTTGTTAATTGGTAGACGTTTTCCTTTGAACTGGCATATGACATAAACAAAATGTTACTCTGTGCTTCAGACTCATTATTTCATGTTATCTGAAAGTTTGACATGTCAGAGAGTAATTTGTAATGACATGTACTCAGTACTGTTAGATAAACCCCAAGTGTTCATTTTTGACACTTTCAGAAGCAACCTAACAAAGATGAGTTCAGACAGCTGCTATGTTTTGCAAACAGCTGCTGATGTTAAAAGGAAAGAGCCCTCAATTGTGACAGTTGGAAAAGTCCCATGGAGAGATATGATTGACATGTATTTCTGCTTTTCAGGAAACACAATATTATTGTGTTAGTAAAAAACAATAATTTACCAAACATGTTGGCACATTTTAAAGAACAGTTTTGTTTTTTTCTGTAATAAACATGCATTGCTTCTGCTCACCGTATGGCAAGGATATTTTTTTATATCCTTGTGCAATGTGCTGTATTATACAAATAATGCCTGTACCTGCCTTTTCAATCCTTGTTTCCTACTCTTACTTTTCACTAATTTATTGCTGCTCCCTCAGGGGAATACTGTTAATCCAGCAATTAAATATTTACTTGGCTGAGGCACTGGATACACAGTGGTCCACTTCCCATGAGCCTAACAGGAAGCTGAGGAAAGCAAAGCAAGTTTCATTAGGGGGTCCATACAAAGGCTCCATCACAGCTTGACTTCTGAACCTGACATTCTCTCAATTTGACAAAAACCCACTCAAGTATTGCTCACTGCATACAGAGGTAATTTTCCACATTCCAAGCTGAAAAACTAGCTCTAGATTTGCTCTCCTGCAGAAGAAACAAGACAAAGCTAGAATTCAGAAGGGCACAGCGGCATATATTTACCACAACACACACAAAGGAATGATGCCATATGTCTTCAGAGGCACTTTAAATTTCATAATCGAAACATTCACCTGTGCAGAAGGTGTAGTCAACACGAACAGGAAGATCAGAGGAAAACTTGAGATGAGCAACAGCTGACCTTGGAACTGAGGGAGCTCAAGAATGATGTTGCGGTACCTGCTTCACTTACTCTTACAACTGAAATTCTTCTCTGACTTTTCCAAGAAGCCATCAGACTCCTACTTGTTGGACAGTTATTCTGGAGCCTTCCATTTCCCAGCTAGAAATTTCACACTGTCCTTTAACTTCAGTGAATCCTCAGGTACATTTCTTTTTCACCTTTATATCAGGTTACTTAAACGTTTATCAGTGCTTTAGATGATAACAGTTTGTCAGCGGTAAGATACAATTCAGCCATTTGTATGGGTCATGATAATAAGAGGGTTACATGCCACACTCAATAACACCTGAGTGTCACCACTCAAAATAAGCTACTGTAAATGTTCTCAGTATTGGAATATATAGCCTGTAATATACATCCACATAGAGTACATTTTATATTCTGTGCAACTTGTAGTTATAGGTCCTCTTCTCTTTTCAAAAATACTTTAATTACTGAGCTTTGTTAATAATTTAGAAACATAAATGTTAACTTAAATTGCTTTAAAGCACATTCCACAAAAGACAATATGATATACAGGGAGACACTATAATGAGGCAATGCTTGTTTAAACTGGGGCTTTCACAGTTTGAATTTGAACTGCAAATGAATTATTTTTATGTAAGAATATGCAGTAGCTGGCAAAACTATTTGCTGCTGTGCCTTGCTTTCCTATCATTTTAAATTTGAAATAAGTCATCTTTTCTTTACAATTACACTACTTGGCATTGCTGCAATGTAATTACAAACACAGAGCTTAAATTAATGTGATATTTGACATTGTGTACAGATTCACTTTCTAATTTCCAGACCCTGCTATTTTTTAATATGCTATGTTTTGGTTCCATGATTGCATTAACAGTCGCTGATGCAATTGCAATACACAAACCATCCATAAACATTTTAATACAATGTTAGACTTTCAACACAAATAAGAAAACAAATTTTAAATGAAAAGTTGTTCCATACTTATTTGTGTCTGAAGGCTTACAAATGAAAAGAAATTGCTTTCAAAATAAAGGATATTGTTCCTGTTAGCACCTCAGCTCTAATGTGTATATGTACACAACATTATAAAATAATTAATTTGTATTTACACTGTTTTCCTTAAATATATAATTGGCTATCCAAGTGTCAGAGGGTTTATATCTATATGTAGATGCTTCTTTTTTTATACCACATCCAGCTAATAAATTGCATTATGAGTTTCCAGTTGTTGTTTTTTTCAGTGCAGGCCTTTTATTTTAACTGTTTCTTTTTTTTTGAAAAAAAGAGAGAAGTGTCTGTTACCATTTTGGTATCTTATCTCTGTTTTTTTTCCCTATCCAGAAGCATAAACAGTTATAAATCAGTTAGAAGTATCACAGAGTATCATAGAGTCCCATAGTGTGACTATTTTGCACCTCACATCATAACTTGTGTACATCAATGATATAACACTCTATACTATTATTAATATTAGTAGTGAAAATCAGAAGTCTAGTAACATACACATGCACATGTTTTATGAAAGTTAGATATATATGCAGTTATTTTAAAAGCATGAATACAATATCAATTAAATTTTTTTTTTTCCCCAAGATTAATAGGATATGGGTATTGTACATTGACTGCAAATAAAACCTTGTCTGTTTTGCCTATACACAGAATGGAGTTGTTAGACATTCAGAAGGAAGTCGAATTGTAATCTCTTGCGTTCTCTCTTGTGTATAAATATTTACCCACTGAGCCTCTGTGCATGCATCCTTTCTAGCAACCCTTCCTCCACCCCATCTTCACCCTTGCAGCAGTTTCTCTGCTTCATTCGTTGGCGTAAGGAGAGTTTGGGAAGCTTTGACTTAGGGTCGCAGCTGTCCTTTCCTCAGACAAGTGAGTTAACGACAAACACTAAAATATTAAGTATCCTAGCCTTTTATATTTCATCTTCTTGAAGTGTTAATTAGAATTTGGCCGAACTACTGAAACATTGCTGTATTGAATTTTGTGCGTATCAGCACAATAATACTGTAGGATCTGTTTGCCTTGAGATCAGTCTGTGTTAATGTCATCCATCTCATTAACATTTTACACAAAATGGTATTAATAATTTTATTGATGGATAATATTGACGGTTAGACTGTGCCTACTGCTTTGTAAAGCACAATACCTTTGGCATTTGCTGAACCTAAATCAAACAAGATCTCATTACTTCAGACAGGGTCTCTTTAACAGTCTGTTGTATCCTATAAAAATGTAAATGTGATTGGCTGTGAATGCAAAGGTAGATTGTTTATCCATTTGTTACCAATATGTCACATGCTGAATAATTTAAGATATATAGTAATGGGTCATAGATGGAAATGTTGTCTCATTCAATTGTTGTCAATATTTCTTTCCTTTCACATGTGAAAATGAATTCAGCATGAAGCAAGTTTATTTCATTCTAAAAGATCCTTTTTGATTTATAATGTCTAATGTATTATGGACCCTAGTGTAATGTTAAATTAGTTAAATGTTTCTTTACCAATGAATCATTGTTCATTAGTACCACTTCTCTTATTCTTCAGTAGTCTATACTGAATTTGTTGCGAGAAAAGACAACACCAGTACTATGAAGATTTATTGTATAGCTCACTTTAATTTGAAACAAAAAGCAAAAAAACATCCAACTGTTACTTCAATTACAACTTAATAGGTCAAATAACTATTCAATGAAAGATGTTTAATTACTATATTAATATTCATACATTAGTCATCCCATACCTTAACATCCTCAGAGACATCTGTGGAACATCCTTTGGCATAATTTCTGCTCTGACCTGAGCAGTACAGTACACATCTAACACACACATTATCAAGCCCTGTAGATCATAAAAGGACCCGTGGGAAATGGCATATGAGTATTTTTAAAATGTTCTGTAAGCACACTAGTAGCAATATAAATTTGGTTTTAAAGCACTTACCTTAAAGAATCCACATTTTGACTGTATAACCAATATAAAGATTAAATATAAAAATGCATTTTTCCCTGTCCTTTTTTTATGGTGTTAATTACTGTCACTAAGTCACCTTTCACTTGCGTTACCTATTTGATTCTCTGTGGGTTACCAGGTTTCCTACATAACACTGGATAAACAGAAAAGTGACCAGTGTGAAGATATACTGTATATTATATATAGAATATATACTTTAATTGGAGACTGCAGATTTAATACTTGTGGTTTCATGTAAATTGCCGTGAACATTTAAAATAATAGCACACATGTAAACAGAAAAAACTTGAAGCAAATAGCTGTAATTGTCCCTAATATCAGATGGGTGCAAAACAATGTCGTTGAGTGTATCTAATGTCAGTTAGGATTTCATTACCTTTACTGTAATGTGGTTTTGTTTTTGTTAAAAATAATAAATGGATTATATATGTCAGCAGCATGAGAAAAGGTGAAAAAGCTCAAATGGATCTTCTTAGTTTGGTGATATAAATTGAATTGTATTGTGATGTTAATTTGATTGCTGAAAGCAATGTTGATCTGAAAGAAAAATATTCATTATCAAACAATTTAGAAAGGGTCATTAAAACCATTACATCTATAAAATTAGTTATTCTTCATATCTTATAAACCTAGTTCAGTATTTTCAGTGGATTTGTTTTTTTCACAGTAAAAAAAAATGAGGGGACAAAAACACTAAAGGTCCTTTGTCAAATGATCTCATCAGATGGCCAGGACCTGAAACCTGCCATTCTTTAAATGTCCTTCATCTATTTATAATTTATTCAATCACCCTGGTGTAAGGTGGCCATTGTGATGGCTCAATTTCGACTGATCGACTTCCAAAGTCTAATATAGCTGTTGAGGTTTGGGTAAATCTTGTGATTATTATTCACTATCTGCAGCTCATGTGCAGTCCATCAGCAACGCACTCTGTCCTTTAATGGGAAAATAATGGCATTTTGGCAGAAAGCAGCCAAGTTAATTCCAATAAGCAATGCGTGAGGGATCGGAATGTGTGCTCAACTGCCTGCTTGCCATTTTACATTGATTAAAATCACAAAAGCTTACAACAGGACCATAGTCTACTAATGTGAGGGAGACTGATACTAGATTCAGTGTGTACATAATTTCTTGATAAAATATTATTGACTTGTGCAATATTAAAACCATGTGCTAACCTTATCATGCCACTGGGAATTATTTATAAGATAAATAATAAATCTGATTTCTCAGCTGGCAAATAAATGTCTTTAATTTAACTATGTTGTTGTCCCCTTGTCAGAATTCTGCTGAAATCAGCAAAACACCCCAGCCATTCTGAAGTTTAATAGTTATTAGATCTGTAACCAAGAGACTGACTTCATGAATTCAGAAAGCTCCTTTATCCCATTACTTTGTGTTATCTAGAAAAAATCCATTGTGACTCTTTAGGATTGAAAGCATCAATTACAGTGCCTTGCGAAAGTATTCGGCCCCCTTGAACTTTTCAACCTTTTGCCACATTTCAGGCTTCAAACATAAAGATATAAATTTTTTATTTTATGTGAAGAATCACCAACAAGTGGGACACAATTGTGAAGTGGAACGAAATCTATTGGATTTTTGAAACTTTTTTAACTAATAAAAAAATGAAAAGTGGGGCAGCAAAATTATTCGGCCCCCTTGCGTTAATACTTTGTAGAGCCACCTTTTGCTGCGATTACAGCTGCAAGTCGCTTGGGGTATGTCTCTATCAGTTTTGCACATCGAGAGACTGAAATTCTTGCCCATTCTTCCTTGCAAAACAGCTCGAGCTCAGTGAGGTTGGATGGAGAGCGTTTGTGAACAGCAGTTTTCAGCTCTTTCCACAGATTCTCGATTGGATTCAGGTCTGGACTTTGACTTGGCCATTCAAACACCTGGATACGTTTATTTGTGAACCATTCCTTTGTAGATTTTGCTGTATGTTTGGGATCATTGTCTTGTTGGAAGATAAATCTCCGTCCCAGTTTCAGGTCTTTTGCAGACTCCAACAGGTTTTCATCCAGAATGGTCCTGTATTTGGCTGCATCCATCTTCCCCTCAATTTTAACCATCTTCCCTGTCCCTGCTGAAGAAAAGCAGGCCCAAACCATGATGCTGCCACCACCATGTTTGACAGTGGGGATGGTGTGTTGAGGGTGATGAGCTGTGTTGCTTTTACGCCAAACATATCGTTTTGCATTGTGGCCAAAAAGTTCGATTTTGGTTTCATCTGACCAGAGCACCTTCTTCCACATGTTTGGGGTGTCTCCCAGGTGGCTTGTGGCAAACTTTAGACGAGACTTTTTATGGATATCTTTGAGAAATGGCTTTCTTCTTGCCACTCTTCCATAAAGGCCAGATTTGTGCAGTGTAAGACTGATTGTTGTCCTATGGACAGACTCTCCCACCTCAGCTGTAGTTCTCTGCAGTTCATCCAGAGTGATCATGGGCCTCTTGGCTGCATCTCTGATCAGTCTTCTCCTTGTCTGAGCTGAAAGTTTAGAGGGACGGCCAGGTCTTGGTAGATTTGCAGTGGTCTGATACTCCTTCCATTTCAAGATGATCGCTTGCACAGTGCTCCTTGGGATGTTTGAAGCTTGGGAAATCTTTTTGTATCCAAATCCAGCTTTAAACTTCTCCACAACAGTATTACGGACCTGCCTGGTGTGTTCCTTGGTCTTCATGATGCTCTCTGCGCTTTCAACAGAACCTTGAGACTATCACAGAGCAGGTGCATTTATACAGAGACTTGATTACACACAGGTGGATTCTATTTATCACCATCAGTCATTTAGGACAACATTGGATCATTCAGAGATCCTCGCTGAACTTCTAGAGTGAGTTTGCTGCACTGAAAGTAAAGGGGCCGAATAATTTTGCACGCCCCACTTTTCATTTTTTTATTAGTTAAAAAAGTTTCAAAAATCCAATAGATTTCGTTCCACTTCACAATTGTGTCCCACTTGTTGGTGATTCTTCACATAAAATAAAAAAATTATATCTTTATGTTTGAAGCCTGAAATGTGGCAAAAGGTTGAAAAGTTCAAGGGGGCCGAATACTTTCGCAAGGCACTGTACATTGCACTACCAATTCAAATGTGTTTCTGCTTTTGCTGGTAAATCTTTAGGAAAGTCTTTGCAGTGTAGATTTTTTATGTAGCAAAACCCTATGTTTCATGTTTCACTGTTGATTCTGAAGACATCTATTAGGATAACATTGCTGTTGCTTTTCAGGATTTTGAATTCTTCAATCAGGTCCCCTTGTCATTTCTCTATTAAAAACTAAAAATAGTTTCAGTTCTTTTAGTTTGCCAGTGTAGGATATACTGTACAGTACCTTTGACTCAGGGAATATATCTGGTTGCAGTTCTCTGGAATATAATTTTTCTATTGTAGAGACCAAAATTGTACACAATATACTAAATGCATCTTATGGGTGCTTTATACTGTACATTTTTACCATCACATCCCTTAATTTAAACTCTCCACTTTTAACTATATATTCCACCATTCTGTTTGTTTTTTATTGCTTCCCCATAGTGTCTTAAACATGAAAGTGTTGTGTCTACATCAAAACTTGAGTTACTTTTTCAGCCTCTTCAATATTTTATGAATCTTTCAAGTTAGGTGTAATTTGTGAACTTGTCACTATATCACAATCTAGAACATTTATTGAATCAATAAGCGGACAGTCATAATATAGTTCCTTGAGCACTCCTTATATTACCACAATCTGAACATTCACATATTATCTACACATTTGTCAAGTATACAGTATATATAACAAATATATATAAATACAAATTGATAAGTCTTCACATGTGTTTGGCATTTTTATCAAAGGAAAACACCAGATGACACTTGTTTAATTTTAATATTCAGAATAATGAAATATGGCAAGTTTTGAACTTGTCAAGGAAATGTCAGGTCTAGTGATACTGTTTCTGATAATTGTATAAATGAGTTCTAAGGGAGTTCATCATGACAAAAACACACAGTCTTCCAATGTTTTCCAGAACGAAGGGAAGCCTCTGATAACTAATTCCTCAATTTACTTGGCATCATTATCAAAGGCAGCTTCCATTCAAAAGAATCAAGGAACTGTGAAAATTAACTGTACAAGAATCAGTGAATATGAGAATTGCAAAGAACGTATTCAGTACTAGAAAGAATCACAGTCTATAAAAGTATAGTATAAATGAAATGAAAGCAATATATTGTATATGCACATTATAACCACCCTTATTCAGTACTGTACCATACCAACTGGAGAGAATGCAATTACAATGACATTTTTACACTGTTGTGTACAGTATATAAGACATGAAATTGCAGCATGTAGCCCTGTGGTATGACTGTAGGAATCATGATGTACAGGGATCCAGTGCCTATCAGTACATGAAAACAGTTTCACCTGGCAGTGTGTATCAATTCCTAATTGTATTACTGACTAGTTCAGGTAGGTAGCTGTGTCAGCATACAGTATGTAGGCTGCAAAGAAACAAGTAAATGTTTATTCCATGCTGAAAAGAGAAGAAAAGAAACAACATTTTGTCTGTGGAACATTCTTAGGGTGTGAGAAAGAAAGGAAAGTCTGCACCTGATAAAACATGGGAGCGTGAGGGACGCAGAGTAGGCACTCAGGTGGTGCAAAGTCAAGAGAGGTGGAGAGAAGTGAAGAGAGGTGTCAAAACCTGCAAATGAATAGAAAGGACTAGAAGGAAACAAGTCTGTTTTTGAGAAAAGGGGAAAGGTGTGATCCTAATTTCAGGATGATTTTGGTTTTGGAAATCTTTCTGAAATAGGAGTGAGAAACCCTTCTTTGAGAACGCAGACGGAGAGATCAGTGTGATCATGGGTGTTAGAGGTAAAGAGGTGAAATGGGCTTGGAGAAATCTTTGATCCTCACAGCCCTGACATTCTCTGAAGCGGTCTCCCAGTCTCCTTCCTGTTTCCCCAATTTAGATAGCTGGGCATTTTCTGCAAGAGATGCAGTAAATAAGGTTGCTGGAGGTTCAAGATGTCATCTGAGTGATCCAGAATTGTCCAGGGGGTCTTGAATTAGCATATAAGATATTACATATGTATTTGCAGGTCATGCAGCGAATTCTGTTGCAGGGGAAAGTGCCTGGTGTGGATGATTGCTGAGGGTGGTTAAGGGAGCTGTGAATAGGTAGGTTAAGCAGATTAGGTGGTTGGTGATATGAGATGATGGAGCAGTCAGGAAAAAGGATACCGGTGGAGGGATCATCCTGAAAGATGGGAAAGTTGTCGTTAATGGTCCTGGGGATAGAAAGTATGTTAGGGTGGTAGGGAAGCACAAAAGGAATGTGGTTGTAAGACTGGGAGTTTCTGATTGAGTTGATGATCCGAGGGCTGTTTTTGGCTCGGGTGAGGGCCATGTCAATAACATGTGGATTATCTTCTGTTGATGAAAAAAGAGTGCATTTTGAGGGCTTGATTTTTGGAAATCCGTGTCGTCACTGCAAAGTCGTCGGAGCCTGAGCAACTGTGTAAAAGGGAGAGAATGTTTAGCATGTATATATTTGATATCTATTTACATTTTAAATAATTAATATGTATATATTTTTAAATATATTTTTTATCTTTTAATTACTAATTATATTATTGTCTAATAAGTTGAAAGATTCACCACATAGGTTCATCATTGTACAGTTTCTAGATAAGGGTGTACTGTATCTGTGGAATATAAGAAACATGTAGCTTGGTAGATGCGGGTCAGTAGGGAATGAAGGAGAGTTTGTGTATAGTTTGGTTTGGATTATATAGTAGCAGTTTTTTATGTTTGTAAAATTCTTTTTATCTTTTATTTTTTTTTATTAGCATCTTGTGTAACATTTTCCTTTGTCCCTATTTAAATAAAGGCCAGAAAACATGGACTTTAAAATATAAGTCATCTGATGACCAGAAATGGCTCAGAAATCTTCCACATGGCAACATGTGAATCTTCCACAGCTTTGACAGCATTACTGTTATTTAAATAGTTTTGGTATTTTTTAATCACAATACTTTTTTGTAAAGAAGGCATAAATTACCTCGTCAATAATCACATTAATTGCAGATCTGTTTTATTCATCAATATCTTTGAATGAAACATAAAATTGATTAACTCCAGCAGAAGAGAAGAAATGCTGTGAATATTGTTCATACTACCCTATTGCAACAACAGGACTCTCTTAATGTGTTGAGCATGTTTTGCCATTTCATAATCCAAAAAAGTTATTACTTAATACTATCAGCGGGAAGAGGTTGTAATGACCCAGCTATAATTTATTAAAACCCTTTTCTTTCTATATTATTTATATACACACTATTACATACTGACTAATTACAGTTATAATATGTATCAGTACACCCCCAACAACAAATAATAAAACATTGCTAAGCTCCTTAAATTGTGTTACACGAGTGTCAACATACTAATATATGTTTTTAATTTTATTTTTAAAAGTGAAATTTAGTCTCAGTACTGCATACCACCACACTTGAGCAGGCCTACTGTAAGTGTTGTGCTCCAACCAAAACTGGAATAAAGCTTGCAATTCACTAGATTACTGGGTTCATTTATTAGGACATGAATCTAAAATACTGTGTGTTTACATTGAATTTATTGCCCTCAAATTAGCATTTCTTCTAACAGCAGGGACACTTAATAAGTAAGCTACACAACTGCTCATCAGGTCAGAGCTCATCCTGGTTTCATCGGTGATTTGCTAACGCAGAGCACATGATTCTACCCCCCCCCCCCTTAATGGGAAGCACATCCATCTCCGAGATTATTCCGAGCAAATATTGGTCTCATCATACAGCTGGGTGGACTGAAGCAATCACAGTAAAGTACCTCACTCAATGTACAAGAGCAATGCTTGCAGCAGTGATCTAAACTCATAGCTCACCAGGTATGAGGCCAAAGACTTACTGTCTAAACTAAACAGCTTTCCTACAAAACAAATCTCTTTGGGAACAAGTAAACATTATTTCCACACTGAAAAATAGAAATGAGCAACAATGTTTCAGTAGCTGAGCGTTCTTCAGTAGTCAAATATTGTGGAACTAACCTTTACTTATACTGTATCTTTGCAGCCAATGCATGCCGACACAGATCCACCATATTGAAATGTAACTGTCTTATTATCTCTAAGGGAACTCATTGACACAATAGATAAAGTTCCTGTTGCAAACAAAGTTCCTGTTCAATGAGCTGTTTTGGGACTGAGAAGAATCAGACATGAAATGATGTGTATAACTACTGAGTAATAGTGTCAGATTTAGATGACTAGTGTGACCTATCAACCATCTGTATATCAGTCTCTGTTAGATTGTCTTGCTTACTCCATTTTCCCAGAGTTTCCCAAAGTAATTTTAAGCTTTTGGAAGTGTTTTGTAACATGTAAGACACATTTTCAAAGGTTTTTGCCTCACTATGTACAATCTGTAACAAACAATGTTTATACAGTAAACAATAACGTCTTCGACACTTGGAACACAGAGACAAATATGCATATTTTTGCAATATATAAGTTGAAAAAGAACAAAGTCCTCAGTGGCACAAATAGTAAAGAAGTTTGCTCAGGGGGCTCAGCTTGGGCAAAATACTAATAAATTTCCAATAGCTACTAGACACTTTGATAATGCAAATAGGACTACAATGTTTATCAAGGGTTACCAAGGCTGGCAAAACCTATGTCTGCCAAGATATTTTTTTATTCAGATAATTATTCAGTGTCTGGAAGAGCTGCATCACTTCTCCATCTGATAGCTGACTCTGCTGTAAGTTGCTTGAGACACACTGTCACGGGAGCCAGTTCAGACTCTCGTGTAGTGCGTATTTAGGACCCCATGCAGACGGTAAAATCCAATAGAGACTGGAAAAGGGCAACAAGGAAACACAACAGGATCAGGACAGGATGAATGACTGGGGGGCGTAATGGCAGTGAGTTCAAAACAATCTGAAAGGGGAAACCAGGAAGCAGTCCAAAGTCCATGGCCAGGAGATCCATCCAAAGAGACATGGGGACGAGGATGAGGAATCAGGAACTAGGAATATAAAATCATAACAGAGTCGGGTGCTGCAAGTCCCAGACCCAGATGGTCAGGACGCTGGGGAATAAGACCCGCCCTCAGGCTACCCGCAAGCCCAGGGAATAGGCAAGCCTTATGGCGCCAAACTTAAGTAGGGACAAGAAAATCGGAAACAGGTGCACGTAAAATACAAAAGGTCGGAGTGCCCTCTAGAGGAAGGATGATGACCGTGAAACCCACATTGTGAATAAGATGTGAGTGACATTGCATGGTTAATTAATTGCTTAATTGCTTACACTAATATAGCGCTTTTCTGGACACTCCACTCAAAGCGCTTTACAGGTAATGGGAACTCCCCTCCACCACCACACCAAGAAGAAAGTTAAGAAGTTAAGAAGAAACTGTGTCCTTATCATACCCTGCTGGTGTAACATGTCCAAGTTAATTTACAGTGTTTCCAAATTGGGTGACCGTCAAATTGAACAATAAAAAGTAGAAATAATGCTTGGAGAAAATGCTGATGCATGTGTTGCTTTTCATGGATCAAAACAGAATATCCTTCAGTTGACATCTTTGTAATTTCCTATGATTTTGCACTGTGTGATTTGTTATAAATACCTTTATTTAAAATTCCAATGAATAAGGCAGGACTGGAAGCCCTAGAATTATACCATTCATGAATGCAGTTTTTGCGAATTCCCAATCAACTGACTGGTGTGGACTGCATAATAGCATTTCTAATTTGTCTAACATTCTAATATTTCTAACTAGCAGCTGTGAAGCAAATTTGGAATATGTAACTCATTGGTTATATGCCTTTCATTTCATAGAAATTAAAATATATATGTGAATGAAACACATTCATTACTCTAGCTGTCCCAAACAGCAGATCTACTTTTACAAACACTATTTTCTAAGTGAATGTTACGTGCTGAAAGCTCAATTTCAAGATTAAATGTTTGTTGTATTTGAGTTTCACAGCAGGCAACATTTAATGCACAATAATTTGCTTTTAGCAGCTAAATTCTGCACATGTTTTTTGGTTGACTAACAGGATAATGGGATCGCTTCTCGACCTTTTGGGTAAGATCAAGTGTAGTATCTGTTCTTATCAGTTTAATATCTGATACATCCCCCATCGGGGGACCACATATTAAACGGATTTTTGGAACAGGTATCTGGATTAAGAGCTTGCTCCATCCTCTCCGGAATTTCCCTCACGGGATCAATAAAGTATCTATCTATCTAAAACAAACTTAGCAATCTTTTTACTGGCTGGAGTCCTTCAGACTGAGTGGGAGACTGTAAGTACTGCTGATTATAATGTGACAAGATTTAGGCACTGCTTTGGAGAACATTATAGTTATTACCTCTATCAGATATTTAATAGATAAACATATATCGATTGGCAATCACAGCTATGAGAACATCTGAGACAGGAGCATAAACTATTGATTTTTACGAACATTTATTAATTGTTTCAACAACTGAGATAGCATTTTCCAGATTTTCCAGCTGCCTGTGCCTGGGTCTTCTGTCCCTCTGCTTAGGTGTGTATTCTTGTCTGTTTGTGCCCAATCATCCCTGATTATCTCCTATAGCATATTTATCCTGCACACTTTCTTCTTTTCAAATACTTTCCCAGTCCACAATACATAATAGCCATTTTATATTATTTAGCCAATTTATAACAGTTGAAGCTTCTACATAGTAACATTAAACTATTTCTAGAGCAGAAGAAATTTTTAATGTTCTTTTTATTTGCTTTTAACAATAAAATTATATTAGTTGGTTACAGCATTCCCATAATCCTTTCTGAATTTTAACATTTGGTAAATGAAAACTGAGCGGACCACAGACATTCCTCAAGTCAAATGGAAATGTATCCCTTATTCTGAGAGATACAGTCAAATCATTGATTTCAAAATAGGTTGGCTGTAACACAACTACATAAAGGATGCAATTATCTTATTCTGCCTTCATTGCTGTCAGGACTATAATGAATAATAAATCGGTCCAGTCATTGAAATGACAATATATAAGTGTTTCTATATTTCAGATAAATGGTTGATTTCTGAAACAATATAATTTACATGCTATGCTTGCAATTCCAAAACAATGTTCTTTTTCCTGAATCTATCCAAAATTTCCTTTTCTCAAATCCAGTATTTGTTTCAGCAAAATCACTTGTATAACTTTTTTAGACCACTAACTGAATCATTAAGAGCAAATTTACCTGAATGTAATGTTTTTACTGTTTTGTTTTGTTTGTATAAACTGTTATAAACAGTTTAATATTTAAACAGTATACATTTTATAAAAGTAAAGTTCTAGCCTCTTATTTTACCCCATCTGCTAATACAGGATCACCTCTGTTGTCACATGCTTCTACCTCCTCAAATTGGAGAGGATGGTGACTTTCATGTGGTGTCAGAGACTGCTTTGCCAGATGGCAATTGCTTCCTCAGCTCTGCCTCTAGGCCTACTTTGCCTACAGAGGCAGCAAGAATAGGTCAATGCTTTTTGTTTGCATGCAGCACACAGACACCAGCTGGTGATGTTGCATCATTTGTGAAAGGTGCCTGTAGATTCAGACCCTCAATTTGATGGCAGTGCTTATCATTCTGACAGAACAATTGTGGTTTGCATCTCTTTATATAGTATTCTGAGGAGTATTCTTTCTAGAAGAGGTTCACTACCCTCAAGTAAGTTTACCCTTACTTAAATTTGATTCACCAAGCAGTGGTAGACCTCTTTGCATGAATCCCACTCACTGTGGTTAATGATGACAGACAGAAAGGGACAAGAATGAATAGTTGATACTCCTCCTTATCAAAACCATATTTTCCTCAGAAGCTCTGAGGGTTTGTGGCTCTGTAGAAGCTTCTAGATGCTCCGTCCTGGCACAGTCCACTTTGAACAGATCTATTGTCACCAGCCTGGGGTAACATTTTGTACCTGAATTTTAAATTTCTATTCTCACAAGTGGTCGTTATTCCAAAACTGGCATCTAGACACTGGTACAGTATGTTGTGGCCCTGCTCAGTTGTGGTGATCCTGCAGTCTCTGTTAGATGTTAGGTGGTCAGCATGCAATACAGTATGTACCTGACTGTTTTATTCTGCCAATCCAGGCTCTCTTCTGTGTCTTACTTATTAATATTTCTTTGCATGAACTTGTTCAGATACATGATGCTTGACATATTGGTATATCAGCATATACTGTATACCAATGTTGTGTCACATGAATTCCAGTAAATGTCTTCTCCAATACCAGAGCAGTTGGAATCAAAGCATTTTACCAAGCTAGGATTTTTTGTTTTGTGAGGGAGCCCTTAATAGGTTTATTGGACTTGGTATGCACATTGATTCATCTTGGACCAAACTGCATCATGAATACTTGATTTTGATTTTTTTTTCCATGTCTAAAAATGTGATAAACTTGTTAAATCAGGAATGTAAATTTGTCTTTGTGAATGTCACCACCCAAAGCAGATGTAAATAAGCAACCACACATCTTAATATTCTGGAATCGGAATTGGAATAGTGTTAATACTGAATGTTGCAATGTTTTGTATTACTAAAGTAGAACCACATGTATGTGCACATTCTGAGAGTGTGATCAAAGAGGGCAGAACTACAGACAATCCCAGTTCTTTTGTGGTTTTTAGGCTAGCACGTGGCTACTAAACCTGTGGTCCTTCAGGTTCTTAATTAGGGAGCTGGTTATATTAAACTACTGCAATGGAATGGATTGAAAGGTCCATATAACAGACAGGCCTGACTCCACTAGGTGCTCTCATTGCAGGCCTGTTTGTGAATATTGCCAGATAGTGACAGATGCTTTAGGTAGGGGATAATACTGTATGTTTTAACAAGGAAGAATGAAAATAGAGTTGTAAAAGGACCTAAAATGATTAAGGAGTCGAAGCAATTGTGGGCTAACATTTATAGCAATGAATTCGCCCTGATATTATGTTGTTTAAATTGAGCTTATTAGTGTAACCTGTTCAACCTTGGTAATCGGCACAATTGGAGCGTGACTTAACGTTTTTGTTCCTACATTTATGACAGTCTGTGGCAAATCTCCGAATTCCATGGCAGTGCCCATGTTAAAAACTGTGGAAAACCAGTGATTGAGAATAGAGATGCATTGAAGATTGAAGGGAGCATTTTTGCTTCAACAAATAAAGACCACATTCATGATGTATCCAAGCTTGTATCATTATTCACTGTGTCACATTTAGAATTCTGAAATAATTGCAACTGGCTTCACCTAATCAGCAATGTTCTGCTTAGCACCTGATGATTCCAAACATAACTGGCATGAGTATTAGATTTTCATATTTCAGCATGACAATGACAGTTCCGGGAAGAGAAGATAATGTAGTTTATTAAAGCAGCCTGTTGGAACAGCTAGGGTATGTTGAGCTGTCTTCATTTTGAACTGTAACCTGTGTCATCTATAATTCATCTAAGAAATATGGTCTTCTTACTGGGATTAAAGTTTAATCACTCCTGACATATGCATAGTAAATACTCTTTTGTATATTGCAGCCTTAAACCTTTATCTGACACTCTCTGAATGACTTGCAGATATTGTAAAATTAGAAAAGGCATGAATCCTAAAAAAGGTTCTATGAGCATTGCAGAGGAAAGCTGCTGACATGTTTTTCACCACATAAAACTCTACATTGATAAACTGTTTATCTATTTAACCCAGAAATGGCACATGGTTTCAAAATTAAAAAGTGCCCTTGCTTTTTAAACAAATTGAACCTCAGGAAAGTTTAGATTAATTTATTTGCCTTTATTTAGTGTAAGTAATCAAAAATCCAACATAGAATATGAAGGAAATCTATTTTCCTTTTGACAAGTTTTAGATCAACAATTACATTCTGAGTAATGAATTATCTGGTGTTTTAAACTTCCTATTCACTGCATAGAGGTTGTACAATTAGCAGATTATTCACATTACATATTATGTGTGCTCTTCTGGCACAATTTTAAGAGATCTTAAAAAACATTGGCAGCAGATCACATTTTGCACTCTGTTAACTGGACACAGACATA
The DNA here is from genome assembly GCF_040954835.1 of Lepisosteus oculatus. Taxonomy (NCBI): domain Eukaryota; kingdom Metazoa; phylum Chordata; class Actinopteri; order Semionotiformes; family Lepisosteidae; genus Lepisosteus; species Lepisosteus oculatus. The sequence continues at coordinate 21,271,659 of NC_090700.1, forward strand.
AAAGAAAATTGTACAACTATTTTTACAACGTAGCTGTTGTTAAGGCAAAATTGTTTGAATTTCAAATTAGAATACTGAGTAAGCCTTATTTGTACATTTTATTTATTCACATTGACTGATTATAACTGTGCTATAATCTGTTATATCTATGTGCAATTTTTAAATTGTTACAGTTTATTGAAACAATTCTAAGGAAATAGAGCTTTTTCCAAAACAAGACTTGGTAACTCTTTCTGGACTTGTTTCCAACTACTCTCTTGCTTCTTCTTTAATTTTTTTTCTGCTACTTCAATAAACAATAATAATTACTTCCGCTATTTCAATAACCAATACAATGACCATTCACACCAACAAGAGTGTTTCATAATGAATGACATATTACCAACTCCCCCCCCCAAATGAACCGTTTGATTTTTACAAGAAGGCTTGATTTGATGTAAGGCTAGAAAACAAACTTGTATTTAATACATTTTCACAGAACAAAGCTAATTTTGGCAGTTATTTGTTATGTTTTCTCTTTAGCATAATATCCATTTTATAATGATACAAAAACAGTAGAAAAACAATTGACAATACAATGTTCATTGCATATGCATATTTTTTGTGTGAATAAATTCAAAAATAGTAGTCAGAATAATTCTAATATATTTCTGAGTCAGATGCTGCTTTTATATGAACTAGACAATTAAGTAAAGGCTATTGTTTTAACAATATGAAAATATTTGTTCTTCTATTTATATAGAATAGAATAGTATAGAATCTTTATTGCCACATGACTGAGGACGGTGGAAATTGTTGTTGGTACAGCGTTGCTACAGACATTAATATAAATAACATACTGTACAATAACATACAGAATATAAATACAGGACCAGAATTCACAACATACAATACTAATTATTAAAATACAGGATGACAAGAGACAGTACACAATACAGAACATAAAAAGTCACTCTATAATGTATACGCAAAAAATGCTGAGTTGATGACCTGCAATGTAAACATAAACAATTCAGTGCAATTCAAATGTGATACAAGTACAATACTAAGTTTTTGATGGTTGGGGGCACATTACTTGTTCAGCAGCCTAACAGCAGTCAGGAAGTAGCTTTTCTTGAAACCTGAAGTTTTGGATATTGGTGATCTGTAACGTCTACCTGAGGGGAGCAGCTGAAATAAGTTGTGCGCGGGGTGAGATGGATCTGCAATAATCTTGTTAGCACTTATGGTGGTACGTTGGGTGTACAAGGATTCTATTGAGGAAAGAGCAGTGCCAGTAATCTTAGAGGCCTTCGTAACAATGCGTTGAAGTCTTTTCCTTGTTAGGATGTCTGTACTTCCGTACCACACAGAGATAGAAGATATCAGAATGCTCTCTATAATGGCTGTGTAGAATCAGACAAGGGGGTGCCTCCAAACTTCCTTTATTGTCTGAGGAAGTACAATCTCTGATGTGCCTTCATGATGAGATGGTCTGTGTTGATGTGCCATTTTAGAGAGCTACAGATATGGGTGCTCAAGAATTTAAATGAGTCCGTTATGGCTATTTGTTGAGTGCCACCCTACCATGACTACACTGAGTTTGAGTTTTTAACTGAGATTGTTTTTGAAAACAATGATATTTGTATAACTTTGTACAGCTTATGCCATTCTGTATGAAATGGAATGAAAACAGCCTTTCAAAGGCTTTTAATATTTACTTTGTTATATTTACGGGAACCATTCCCCACAAACACAATCACCCACTCTAACCAATTTAATTATTGTAAGATATAAAAGCAAATGAGATGTTAGAATTCACTTTCACTTTGTGGATGCTGCACATTGGTGGTGGTGGAGGGGAGTCCCCAATACCTGTAAAGCGCTTTGAGTCGAGTATCCAGAAAAGTTCTAAATAAGTGTAAACAATTATTATTATTATTATTATTATTATTATTATTATTATTATTATTATTATTATTATTATTAGTTTATTTATTTTACGTTGTGATAAACTTTATTCACTTGTGAAAGCAGTGAATTTCAGAGAGTACTATATCGGAAAAGTCAGTCCACATCAGTGTGCCATATTTAGATTGTAAATAGGCTTAAAAGCATAGATGCCAACCTTGAATGCCATACACAGAGCTATTTAATTAAAGTATTTTCAATGCCACTGAAATTTCTAACCTTCTAGTTGACTCCTGAGAAACATTTAAAGGGTTTTGTTTAGCATTTCAATGTTAAATGTTTAGATTCCAGAATCTGTATTCACTGTGAAGCAAGCCTGGAGTGTTATCTCTGTAGATTCATATAAAGGATTCTGCCCTCTTGTATTAACTATGCTACACAAGAAACAGTAATAAATTGTAAGTCATCAGCAGCCCCTTTCAATCTATTGCTGAATGAAGGCCTTCCTAAGGACCCTCTACAGATCCCAGTCTTTAGCTCTTTACATCCACATCTTTCCCACAGTCTTCTTAATTTATGTTTGGAACTTCCAGGAGGCCTCTTTTAATTTTTCATTTTTGAATTCAAATTTTCATTGTGCATTACTTTTTGTATTTTCTTCATCAGGGTTTCATGTGTGATATTTTCTGTTGTTTAGTGTCTTGTTTCCCATATTGCAGGTTGTGGAAATGAAGGTATTTCTCTCTAAAGAGATTTTTACCAGTAGTGTGAATATGTTCTTAATTTCCCACTGGAAAGATAGGTGTCTTTGTTGAGAATATCTGCACCTGTATGTCATACCCTGATTCTTTCTTTCCTCTGTTAATTGTCATTTTATTTTCTTAAATAAAAAAAGACATTCTTCTAATAATGTCAGATTCTTTCTTGCAATTTTTCTGTAAATTCTCTACACTACATATTTCTTTTATACAGTACCTACAGTACAGTATGTACCTCTACCTATTGCTTTTAGGTCTCATATACATGAGTAATGCACAGGTTGAAGATTTTCTTCTTGAGACATAAATCTACTCTTTTTTCAAGTATTTATTCAATCTTCTAATAATAATAATAAACTTTATTTTATATATAGTGTCTTTAAAAATGAGCAGGATTAAACAATTACAATTAGGATTTGGAATACAGTAGAAAAGTTAAATAAAAGCCCTTCTAAAGAAGGTTTTGAGTCTTGATTTGAAAGTGCTCATGAAAAGTGTCTTTCTGATATTCTTAGGAATAGAATTTCAGAGCTTGGAGGCATAGTACGACAAGCCCCTTTCACCCAGAGTTTGTACACAGTGAATTAGATGAACAAAGGTTGTGAAGTGGGGAGTAAGAATATAATAATCAGACAGATACTGATGTGCCCAGCCATGCTTTAAGCCATGGCCATACCTTGTAGGTGACCATGAGGATTTTGAATTTGGCAAGGAATGGAAACACAGTTTGTTTTGTAAAATGGTTTGTTTCAGAAAATATTGGAAATCACTTGTAAGTTGTTCAAAATAACCTGATTATTACGATTATGATTAATTTATGTTTTAGTGTGCTGCAGATGCTGGCATCTACTGTACATTTGGTTTCATCTTAAATTAAGGAAAATCTAAGCCATCCATTTTTTTGTTGTTGTCAGGGATTCAATTAGAAAAAGCAGAAATAGCTCCTTCATTGTCAGATTTAGTATTTATATAGATTTGAGAATCATCAGTGTAGAAATGTTCATTTAGACCATGTGATTTTAACAGCTTACCAAGTGGCAATATATAAATACCATTTACATCAAGCCCTGAGGAACACCAGACTAAATGTGTCCAACATCAGAACTGAAACCCCCAAGAGAGACAAAGTGTCAATGATCAGGGTGTGCAATAGTGGAAGATGAAATGGTGTTCCTGACCACATCTGTTACCCTGCAACTCACAATTGGCAATCCACCAAAGCTAAGCTTGTGTGAGTCTGCCCAGTACCTAAATGGGAGACCTCCTGGAAAGTTATGTTTGCTGCTGAAAGATGTGTTACGGGGACCAGCAGGGAACATGTACCTGTGGTCTGTGTGGGTCTCAATGCCCCCGTATAGTGATGGGGACAATATACTGTAAAAAAGGTGCCGTCCTTTGAATGACACGTGAAACCGAGGTACTGATTCTCTGTGTCCATTAAAACATATCCAGATCCAATCCAGATACAATCAAAGATCAGGATTATTCTACATGGGAAAACACTCCATAGAAGCCCTGCACACAACATTCTCCATGTGCAGAAAATAATAGCAATAATGTGTTCAGGCCAATGCCCATTACCAATCAATATACAGGAGAGAGCTATAAAATATTGCTTACTCTTGAAAAACAGTGACCAGAATTCCAACCACCACAAGACCCTTGTGAGCCATGAACTGACTCCAGAGTAGCATAGCTAAAACAACACGAATCAAAGTAACCCAAAACACAGCACAAGCCAGACAACATTACCTCACCCACTGTGACACACACACAGAAACAAAACACAGAAACACAAACTGTAATATTACAGGATAAAGGACAGCAAAAAGCATAGACTCAATGACCACAGCCTGGCTATATAAACTGGGCAACACTGGCACACCTGGCTGCCCAGAGAAGGCAGGCTGTGCTTCCACTGCAGGCATGGAGAAGCAGAGACAGAGATGTACTTTCTTCTCACTGTGAGAAATACTCTCGGATACACAGGTAAACATCCTTCCCTAAAATAACAAATCTAATCCCAGAATTTCCATACCTCCCAGAATTAGAACAACTTGCTGTCCTATTTAGGGAGAAGGGAGGAAACTCACCAGAGCTGGCAGCCTGAGGGACAGACAGTGAGCATGTCTTTCAAAAACGTGTTTTGTTTTACGTATGTAAATGTACAATAATATGTTTGCACTGTAGATGTCAGCAAATTCTGTTCTGTGTTTGCTTTGGCAAACCTGTAAATCACCAAACATGCCAATAAAACTTGAGTGAAAAGGAAAACCAGAGTTGAGGTTGTGAACAGGTGTTGATAGTGGAAATACTGTACATTATGTACAGTATAGACAAGACAAATTTTGTATAATGGTTCTAATAAGAAGAGCAGTAAGGGTTGTGTCAGAATGTTTAGTGTATTTCTATGAAGAGAATTATTGTAGTGGTACTGGTGTTCATGCTTTCTGTGTGGTTTTTGCATAAGTATGTGTATGTACTGCACGTGTCTTACATTGCTCTATTGGCAAATTAAGAAATATATTTAATTAATTCAAAGTCTTATTAAACTGTTGAGGCTGATTTTTATTATTAATATAATATATTAATATTTAAATAATTAAATATTCAGTTTATATTCACAATCTCTTAAACCCATAGCTGTACTGGGGATGTATCAAATGTTAAATTGAGGAAGGGAGATAATAACTTCAACCCCAACCCCCACCCCACACCCAAGGTGTTAAATCCAGTCAAAAGGGTGCAGTGTCACAGAGTTGACACAGAGTATGTATTAGGTAAATACCTAATAAAAACATCAATATAGAATACATATTAATCTGATTTAATTGCAAGAGAATTATTTTTTTTATTTAAAATTTTAAATCTTTGTTTTTAAAAGACCTGATTAAAACCAGGAATTACTTAGTAACCAGGACACGTAGACAATGCCAGGAAGTCATCCTGTGGAGTTCAGGAAGTTAGTTCTTAGGCTAAAGCTGCATCAGTAACGTGTGGGAATGTGTCTGAATGTGTGGAAATGTGTATTGACGGAGATGAAAATAAAATACCCAAATAAATCACCCAGTTTCCCTCCCCCCTGCAAGGAGATAATGCGCCACCATGCCATGAAACATTCCCTCCAGCGCTATATCAGAAAAGTTCATCTGAAATGGGTGCTTGGCACCATGAGTGTGACTTTGTTGTTGTAAATGTTGTATACACAGAAAAAACACAATTGCTATTTCTGCTAAAGGACATCTTTAAATTCCCTTGCTCTTTTGGACCATCCTTGCGGTTGTTAGACTGGAGGTTCATTCATATTATTGCTTTATTTTTAATATTAAATTTATATCATTTTAATATTTGACATTATCCAAAAATAATCATACAATTATCAGAAATGTGAATGTAGTTTGCATATTATTTTATTGTAATAGAATTGCAAGTACAGTATATTCACCATTGCAGTTACAACATATACATATTTTAAGTTATTTATTAGAAGTTATTAACCCTACTGTATTTCACATCTACATATGAGAACACATTTTGTTACTATACTAAGGGTGTAAACCAATAGAATTGTTTTATAATCCTGCCATTGACATCATTCACGTTTGCTAACTCATTCATGTTATCAATTTATTAATATTATTTTAATATTTAACATGTTGTGATATATATAAATAAAAAATGTCAAAATAGTGTACATATTATTTACTAAGGAACAAGTAATAGGTTTAGAATTTACAGCATGAAATAAACCTATTACTTGTTCCTTTGCAGACTACACATGTTGATGCAGCTAACCACCTGAACTATATTACGTCCTATTTTATTTTTAGAGAAGGAATCTTTATTTGTTAAAAGTAAAATCTGTGCCCTGACTGGGAATTGAACCTGAGATACTCTTGGTAATAGATGAGCACTTTACCACTGTACCAAAGCATTCCTTGGTGTGCAACATTACAACAATAATAACAATAATAATAAAATGTAGTTAAAACAAATATCAAAATCTTTCCAAAATAACCACAAGTGAGCGAGTCAGGTATTGATGCAGATGTTTACGAAGCTACCAGCTATATAAATATAACATATTTATATCCATAAATTAATATCCTTAATGACGTTCTACCAAAATTTCTTTAGATACATGATTACATATTAATATTTCCTATAAACTGGATTTTAAAAAGTACAACTTTTTTACAACTATAACGACAGCTAGTATTCATGGAAAAGGTTAAAACATTACAGCTTTTTATACAGTACAGTGCCTTGCGAAAGTATTCGGCCCCCTTGAACTTTTCAACCTTTTGCCACATTTCAGGCTTCAAACATAAAGATATAAATTTTTTATTTTATGTGAAGAATCACCAACAAGTGGGACACAATTGTGAAGTGGAACGAAATCTATTGGATTTTTGAAACTTTTTTAACTAATAAAAAAATGAAAAGTGGGGCGTGCAAAATTATTCGGCCCCCTTGCGTTAATACTTTGTAGAGCCACCTTTTGCTGCGATTACAGCTGCAAGTCGCTTGGGGTATGTCTCTATCAGTTTTGCACATCGAGAGACTAAAATTCTTGCCCATTCTTCCTTGCAAAACAGCTCGAGCTCAGTGAGGTTGGATGGAGAGCGTTTGTGAACAGCAGTTTTCAGCTCTTTCCACAGATTCTCGATTGGATTCAGGTCTGGACTTTGACTTGGCCATTCAAACACCTGGATACGTTTATTTGTGAACCATTCCTTTGTAGATTTTCCTGTATGTTTGGGATCATTGTCTTGTTGGAAGATAAATCTCCGTCCCAGTTTCAGGTCTTTTGCAGACTCCAACAGGTTTTCATCCAGAATGGTCCTGTATTTGGCTGCATCCATCTTCCCCTCAATTTTAACCATCTTCCCTGTCCCTGCTGAAGAAAAGCAGGCCCAAACCATGATGCTGCCACCACCATGTTTGACAGTGGGGATGGTGTGTTGAGGGTGATGAGCTGTGTTGCTTTTACGCCAAACATATCGTTTTGCATTGTGGCCAAAAAGTTCGATTTTGGTTTCATCTGACCAGAGCACCTTCTTCCACATGTTTGGGGTGTCTCCCAGGTGGCTTGTGGCAAACTTTAGACGAGACTTTTTATGGATATCTTTGAGAAATGGCTTTCTTCTTGCCACTCTTCCATAAAGGCCAGATTTGTGCAGTGTAAGACTGATTGTTGTCCTATGGACAGATTCTCCCACCTCAGCTGTAGTTCTCTGCAGTTCATCCAGAGTGATCATGGGCCTCTTGGCTGCATTTCTGATCAGTCTTCTCCTTGTCTGAGCTGAAAGTTTAGAGGGACGGCCAGGTCTTGGTAGATTTGCAGTGGTCTGATACTCCTTCCATTTCAAGATGATCGCTTGCACAGTGCTCCTTGGGATGTTTGAAGCTTGGGAAATCTTTTTGTATCCAAATCCGGCTTTAAACTTCTCCACAACAGTATTACGGACCTGCCTGGTGTGTTCCTTGGTCTTCATGATGCTCTCTGCGCTTTCAACAGAACCTTGAGACTATCACAGAGCAGGTGCATTTATACAGAGACTTGATTACACACAGGTGGATTCTATTTATCACCATCAGTCATTTAGGACAACATTGGATCATTCAGAGATCCTCGCTGAACTTCTGGAGTGAGTTTGCTGCACTGAAAGTAAAGGGGCCGAATAATTTTGCACGCCCCACTTTTCATTTTTTTATTAGTTAAAAAAGTTTCAAAAATCCAATAGATTTCGTTCCACTTCACAATTGTGTCCCACTTGTTGGTGATTCTTCACATAAAATAAAAAATTTATATCTTTATGTTTGAAGCCTGAAATGTGGCAAAAGGTTGAAAAGTTCAAGGGGGCCGAATACTTTCGCAAGGCACTGTATATAAACTTGATATAGTTAGAGCGAGCACATCAAAACATTTCCAAAATAACCACAGTAAGTAACTGAAATAAAGACTTTGATGCTGAAAATGTTCATGAATAAGGTGGAATACTGTCATATACTTTATTTTCTAATTTTAGCTACCACTACCAGCTATATACAATATGTATAATATATTTATATTCATAAATTAATATTGTTTATGACGTTCACAGACATTTTATTGTCAGCTACTCAAATTTACCTCTAGGTATAGAATTCCATATTAAAATTTCATATTAAGTGGATTTAAAACTGATTAACAGTAGGGAAACAGATTAAACGAAGTAATCATTTCACTAACATCACACCAAGTGCCACCTATTGATCGTCTTTGGTCAGTGAATCACACAACGTGCAGTACAGCCAACGTGCAGTACAGCCAATGCAGTACTAAGAATTGATGCATGTTCTCAGTGGTTGCATCCGTGTATATAACTTCCTTTGTAGAGGAGTAGTCCTTCTATATGCACGTTTAAAAAATCTCATGGTATGCACATGCTGAGTTGTAATACTCCTTTGGAAACAAAATACTGAAATCTAGTCATGTGATTTCATACAAATGCCAAGTGCTCAATGTTTGGTATCTGAGTTCAGTTATAATTGACAATGTAAGATAAGAATGAAAATAATGTAACTTAATGTGTCTTGATTTCAAGCTCTTTGTTCACAAAACAGGTTACCTTGGAAAGGGTGTGTTGACTTTCTATAGACACCTTATGTGCTTTCTAGCTGTTGTTTTTATAGTTTCTTTTTTGCTGCAGGATCTCTTCTAGTGAACATCTGGTAAACACACTGTCTACAAAAAAGAGAAGACATGGGCTTGATTAATTTATATGAATATGAACATTTTTTGTTTTTTAACTATTAAAACAATAGGGGTGGCACAGTATTGTCTGGTGATGTTGCTGAACAGCTCTTAGGGCCTAGATACAGTTGCAGGCTTAGGAACTTTCTGTGTGGAGTTTGAGCACTCTCTTTATTTTATATGGACTTTTGCTAGGTGCCCCATTCTTTCCTATTTATAAAGACCTGTTAGCTACGTTGATTACTCTTTGAATTATCCCTGAGTGTGTTTTGCCTTGCACCCTATGTTTCCAGAATATAATTAATATAGCCAGAACCCTCATCATGAATAGGCTTCTTTTTCAAAATGTACGGCTACATAAAATAATAGTATAATGACTGTAATATTTTTGCTAAAATGTACCATTTTATTAAAAAAATTAATAAAGAATCAATAACATAAATAATAATCATGTCATGTAAGTCTAGAGAAATTAATGAGCCTTATTCTAAAAAAAAATAGGAATATTCTTGCATTGATAACCAAATTGTTTTCTCAAACAGTGCATTAAAACAACATGTTTAATTTCTGCCCATCTGCTCCTGCCACCCCAAAGGAAAACACCAACAACAAAAGAACTTGTGCCATTACAAACAAAGGCAATTTCAGGACAAGGATATAAGCAGTTTCACAAATTGCATGCTTTTTTATCTTTTCCAGAACAAGGCTAGTGGAGAGATAAGCTTGATGTTATATTGCCTGGGAAAATCCTTGGTGTTGTGTGAACTGACAAAAAAGGGATTGGAGTAAAAGTGGAATAATGGAGGGCTTTCGCCTACTTGTTTTGTTCCAACTGGAGTAGTTAATAAAACAACTGTCCCAGTATTTTCTTATACATACACCATATTTCTTTAGGACATTATTATTTTGATTAATCAACTGAAGATTTAATTAAATGTACAGTAATTGTTATAAACAATATCTAAGCCTGTTTAGAACTATTAACTGTTATGCATTTAAATATATAGACCAGCTATATGAGATCTCAGGTACAACATAGACCAACATACACAAGGCACTATAGGAATTAAAGTAAAGGCCTGTAACCTATATTTTTAATATCATCTTGAGAATATTAGGTAATATCTGAGCATGCCATTTGTACAGTATTGGCTTCCACTACTATCAACCAGCCTCACTGTTCACTTTTTAATTACATAAGAAAAGTTGTAGAGGAGAGGAGGCCCGCCTTGTTCCTTTGAATGTTTAGTACCTGGGTGTATCTCAAATCTCATTCAGCTGTTTCATGAAGGAACCTTGAGTTTGGGTCTCAAATGTTTCAGTCACTCACAACCTTTTGTAATTTCTCACTTGTGACCCTGCCCTTGTCTGGCTCCTGATCATGAAGTAATGCCCTGGGTTTACCTAATCTATTTGCTTTATGATACCTTGAAAAGATTTTGTATGTAAGTAGAAGAATTACATAAACACCTAATCTCTTTTATGTGTATGTTCCTGCTGCTCAGTATTGCCCATGTGTTGTATACTATACAGCATATGCACCTAATTCCTGCATATTTGCTTTAAAATAAAATAAGGAGAATAAATAACAGAATTAGCACAATTAAAAACAATGGTTTAGAATGCAGTAGAAGATGCAAGGGGCATAAATTAAATAAAAGCCTTTTATAGCAATAAGGTTTTGGGTCTGGATTTGAAAGTGTCAGGGAAGGCAACTTTCTAATATCCTTGGGAATTGAATTTCCAGAGCTTTGGGGCATAGCAAAAGAAGGCCCTATCACTGATATTATGTAGATGAGCTTGGGGGACAAACAGGAGATCGGAATCAGATGGACAAAGCTTGCAAGGAGGGGAGTAAGAAGATAATGTCAGACAGATACTGAGGTACCAAGCCATGTAGAGCATTACAGGTGATATTTCAGAGGTGGAAGGACGATCTTTCTACAATAACATGTGGGTCAAACACCAACCCTGGGTTATAACCCCCAACTTCAGTCTTGTCATGGTTTAAATGAATGAAATTGTGAATTATCCAGGTTTATGTGTCAGAGATACAATTAGAAGAGTGCAGAGACAGCCACTGTCAGTGTCAGGTTTAGTAACTAAACAAGTGGTGGATTTCACATGCAGGCACATAGCCTGCTGAGAAAGCTGAGAAAAACTAGAAAGGAACCAGCGAAACTAGGCACGCAGGTAGGGGGTGTAATAATAACATGCATTGTGAAGAGAATGAGATGATGGATCTCATGGCACTGGCACTGTAACACCACTAGCAGAAATTGGGATCCTGAGTTGAGGTGGATGTACAGTATCTCATTGGTATCTCGTTGGTTGCAAGATCTCAATATCCTCGCAACACTGAAAGGTAGATTTTTCAAGGTAATAATTCAGTTTAAGATGCAGTAAGTGAAACAAGTTTTACCTTACAAGCTTTATGTTGAAATCTGGGACAACAACAAAAAAAATGAGAAAAGGTCATTATTCAGGGATCAGGGACTAACAGCTTAATTTGCTGTGTGTCTACAAAGTCAATCATTTTGTCTTTCTGCAATTCTGTTGTTGTTTCTGTGTACATCTCTCGCAGTTTTTGTATCATCTTCAAATTCTTCTAAATTAATCTAGTTCAGAAAGATCAACAGTCCTTAAATGAATCCCTGTGGCACACCACTACTTACACCTACCCAATTAGTGACTTAAGATGACAACATGCTGTTTACTGTTTTTAATCCATGTGCATTGTGTGACACAGCAGAGATTCTCCAATCCTAAACTCCGCTAGTCACCACTAGAGGGCCTAAAAAGACAAGGCATTTGGCTTGGCTCTCATTCTCTGACAACCGGGTGGGAATGCTAGCAACTGCTCCTATTCAAAGGAGTAGCAATATAAGATGCCCATGCGGATGTCCCCCTGTTCATGTTAGAACCTCGCCTTTAACGAATGAGCTAAGGCGCCATCTTGCCTCAGATAAGAAACATCTCTAACTGAGCCTTTCGGCTCATCCTTAAAAATAATCTTTTCTCGAAGCAACCCCATGAAGATCACCCCCACCTCCTCCAGAGATATCGAAAGAAAACTTGGTGATAGAAGCAGAGAGGATAAAAACCCACATAAATAAATTGTGGCAACTCTGGGAAAGTATCATGGCTCCTTTCTTCAATGGTGAACGGCAGGAGTCTTACTATGACCTTGACGGCACCACTGCCTCGGACTATAAGCTTTTAAAGGCTGAATTCCTAGCCTGAGAAGGAGTCATGACCCAAGTCACAGTGCTTTCACAGTCACAGTGCTATGATCCACACCTCTCCACTCACTCCCAGATGTTTGATCTAATCTTTTTAGCTAAGAACTGGCTGGAGCCGGAAGCCTTAACAACAAACCTAATTATAAAATGAGTAGTCCTTGACACCTACCTCTGCCACCTACTCCCTGTGATTCAGCAGACCGTTGGGCAGACGGACCCCCCAGACAATCGATTACTTCATGGTCACTATAGAGGAACATCGTCCAGCAGCCAAACTCACCAAGGATTCCAAGGGGGGGGGGGGGGGGGGTATTGAGGACTGTTCACTGATGGAAGTAAAGCAGAGATGAAAAGAGGCTGAGGCTTTCATTTTTGACTGGCCCCAAGAATGGCTCATATCTGGGACGAGCTGGGGAGGAACTGCAGCGCGAGAGGAGCATGAGGCAGACCTTTGCCACACTAAGGAGACCTGACATAATTCACAACTCCTCAGAGCCTCTCTCAGAGGACCAAGCCGAGCTCCATCTTCCTAATAACGGCCCATTTGGAGTACCCCCCCTCCTGAATACCCACTTGCTATAAGCTCTGTTTGACTCAGGGAGTGAATCATGCATGGTATCCTCTAGGATAGTGAGACTTGCTCAAATAGTACAGCAATAACATTTCTCCATCACCTGTATACACAGAGAACTAAAGAACCATCCTGCCTCAATCTACGGCTTCTGGGAATCTGGGATTACCGCATCCTCTCACATAGGTCTAAAGCTCAGAGAAATCGAGACTGTCACTCTGAACCCCTCAACGCCTGGGAAATGATCCTAATTTGGAATTTTCAGGAGGACCTCACCTTAGTCAATGGCTAAGTCCAAGTAGTCGAGTTCAATGGGAACCCCGTTGAGGAACACCATAGATTTCCCAATTTGTGAGAGACTGTTTTAAGGGGGAACCTAGGGATTAATAAAACACATGACAGAGTGTTAAAAAGGTTCTTCTGGACTGGGACATACTGTATGTCAGGTAACATCAGGTGCTACTGCCTAAATTACCCTGGCTTTGTTGCCTGAAATCTGGGTTGTGCACCCCGTTATATCCACTCCCCATAACATAACTGCCTTTTTCACACTTTGCTATATATCTCACAGGACTGTTCCCTAAAATTTTGAGGGAGCATGAATATGTTCTAGTAATTGAAGATTATGTCTCCCAGTCTACGGAGCCAATACCCCTTCGCAGGGCCATCAATAATACAATAGTGAAGGAATTGGTGACTTATTTCACACAAGTTAGGTTTCCTTATGAGATCCTTACAGACCATGTCACCTCATGGTCTCATGAATGTCTTAGCTAAAAGTTTTAAGGACGTCATTGTACATTACCCACACTGATGGTTTGGTGAAATGCTTCAATCAAACCCAGAAGTAAATGCAGAAGAAAGTGGCTCAAAATGAGAGCAGGGACTGGGACCAACTCCTGCCTCTTCTGATGTTTGCTATCGGGGACGTTATCCATGATGAGCTTCTCCCCATTTGTGTTTATGGGAGGCAGCCCCTGGAAATCCTGGATGTAGCCTGAGACATTTGGGAAATTCAAGGTCTCAATACTCACAATACTCTTGACTTTGTGAACAAATTCCAGGACAGACTTGCTCAACTAAAACCTATAGTAGAGGAACACCTTGAGAAAACAACAGAGTAATTTATAACCTCACAGAACAGCCTTGGTCCTTTACACCAGGGGACTGTGTGATGCTGTTGTTAACAACATGAAGCGTAACTTTATGCCTAATGGCAGGGTCCCTATGTGTTCCTTGAACAGACAGGACTGGTAAAATATAAATTATATCACCCTGAAAAATTTTACCACTTTAACTTATTGAAACCATGGCGAGAAAACTCAGCGGAAAAAGGAACCTCTTCACACTGCTGTTGCTCCTGATATATTCTGACAGAAATATTGGTGACTCTTTCCCCCAATCTGTCTCCAAAAAAGAAGAATGAAGCTACTGCTCCAGCAAAACACAACCATCTTTTGCAACCTAGCCAGTTACATGCACCTCGGACAGGATCACATTGAGATGTCCTGTGCAGGCATTTTAAGGGTACTGCCACACTGATTCCCTGTAGCTGTATGTGAAGAGGTTCAGACGTGACAGACCATGCACCACTCACCTGGATCAAGGCAAACAGACAAGAACATCCGGGTAGATCAATGGTGCATTACTCTTCAGCCTTATAAGTTTCTGGTAGAAAACAAGGGACTGCACATGGGAATGTTAATGCCCTCTTCAGAGATCAATGCCTGGCCACTCAAAGACTACCTGTCTGAACTGGGGGGGAAGGACATGAGACAGTGAAGATCCTCAAAATTAAAACTCTGGTAGTCACCACTAGAGCCCTAAAAAAGACAATGTGGCTTGACTCTCACCTCTCTGACAGCTAAATGGGAATGTAATAACAACATAATTGCCAGTAGCTGCTCCCATTCCAAGTACATGTATTATTGAGCCCTTACAATTTATATTTTTCAGTTTAATTCACATATATTGTAAACTGTGTTTACCTTCTTCATCCAATCCTATCAATGTGCATATTGTTATTTTTATAGTCCCACACCACCAACCCATTCTGTCATGAGTGTCTTTCTGTGAAACTGTGTACCTATTCATTTTAATCTCTCACATACCGTCCTAGCCATGTCCTTGTTAATCCTGAAAAGTTTCTTGTTAATGCAGTAGCCACACATTTTTGTATTTTATTTCTTCAAGCTACAAGGCACTTAAGAATGGAAAGGTGTTTGTTGTAAATGTGTTCTTTGTATTGCCATAGGCTTTCTTGAACCCATCAGAATAGACCTGTTGTGAGCTTCCTGCCCCCCAGTACCCTAGCTTAAATACTCAACTACACATATGCTTCCTCAATTGCATTTAAAAGGTAAACACATTATAGCGCTATTGCTTATATGTTGTGTTTTCATTGTGTATGGGTTTAGAAGTGCTCAATAGTTCCTTTCATTCAAAGTTTATGGACCAATTGATTGCATAATTGGTTTTATTTGATCCTTAGAAGTAAAAACAACCTGAGGCAATGAGCTCCAGACCATATCCTCAGATCAAAAGTGAAAATTTCCCACATAGTGTGGTGAGCATTTCAGAAGACTAAGACTTAAGTTTTTTTTTTCAACTCTTTCACTAAAGAGCTATAAAACCTAGAGACTATAACTCCACACTTGGTTGTGAGTTGTTCTGTTGAACACACACAGTACATTTAGTACTACTTGCAGAGGCTCTTAAAGGCACATAACACTTTTTAGTGTGTGTGTATACGGTATATACTGTATTACTTTCAAAATATCTGACACTACAATACTGTGACACTTTCAGTGTGCTTAAGCGCTTTGAGTGGAGTGTCCAGAAAAGCGCAATATAAGTGTAAGCAATTATTTTTATTTTTATTATTATTATTATTATTAATAACGTATTTCTAAAACTTGTATTAATTTTCCATAAAGGCTTGCCTGTTGTTATTATGCCATTGCTGAAATATTTAGATATAGATCTGGATACTTTTTTAAAATTAGAACTTATTGGTGTTTATATAGAACGTATAAGAGGACAAATATGAGTTGTTGTCAGTCAACTCATCTTTTGGCTGTTCTGTAAATGCAAGTCTTTAGATTAGTATATCACAGTGCTTTTAATGTCAATTCTCTACACTAATCCAGCAGCTATTTGATTTGTTGTAGTAGATTCCAACTTCCTTGTTTAAATGACTAAGTGACCATCTAATGAATTTTTTTTATTGTACTTATGTCTGGGGTTTGTTTGTATCTTCTGACCTTTTATCGTCATGGGTCATCACACTAAATTATACACAATTATACACACTAAAATCAGAAATATTAACACAGAACATTTCCATGCTCCTTAAGTGAGGAATGTGAAAACCCTTCTACAAAATCCACAATATCAACTTTAGCATTTCAGTGTCCTTAGAAAATTGAGCAGTGTTTGAAACACTAACAGCTCTCACTGACAGCACGGAAAGCTCATAGGCACCCAGAAAATCAGTAGTCACCTTGGTGAAGCAACACAAGAATTCCCCATCTGACAGAAGACTAAGAAACTGTGTCAGTGCTCAACCAGTTTTTGCCAAGGGAGTCCAGGTCACAGCTAATGACAACCTGTGTCCCATTATGCCATTATCAGTTGAGCCACTTGAGGAGTTAAGCAAAGAGGAAATTATGAAGTAACACAATTAAAACCACAGTGGGGTCAATTGTTTACATACACATATCTTAAGAGTCAGGGCAAAATAGCAGAAGAACCTGAATAGACTGTAACACAATTTCACCACAAACAAATGACAAAACCATAACTATGAGAAATGCTTGTCCTTCATACTTCAATAGTGAAAAATGTGAGCAGTTTTTGTAGTTTCTGATGTTCAGAGTTCTACAACTTTGCAACTGTACAGTATATTTATGACATGATTGTGGCGATGTAACCTGCATATTTACACAGTATGTACAATAAATTCATACACTGCCCTACCACAAAAGTAGAAAATAATTAAATAGGAGGGGATACATCTTTGTTTTAATTAGTGAGGATCCTTAGCACGTGCTGTATCCCATAATTCTTGCAGAATCTAAATCAGTAGCAAAGCTGACTTTTTAATCATAAGTGACAAGATAATTATTTTATGTTCCTGTGACATATTACAAGGAAGAGGTAGTGTAGGTTTGTTACCCCAGTGTATTGGCCAAATTTCCCATTGGCCTTTACCAATCATGGCTTCCTAATAATCCCCGTCTATGAACTGGCTTCATCACTCTGTTCTCCTCCCCACTGATAGCTGATGTGTGGTGAGTGTACTGGCACACTATGGCTGCCGTCGCATTATCCATGTGGGTGCTGCACATTAGTGGTAGTGGAGGGAAGTCCATATTACTGTAAAGCGCTTTGAGTGTAGTGTCCAGAGGAGCGCTATATACTGTAAGTGTGAGTACTTATTTATTATTATTATAAGTGAATATCTGATGAATATACTGGTGAATCAAGTAGAATCTCTGTGACTTGTTGGAGCTATAATTGCTGTCAGGTGCATTCTCTTAATTTTCACAGGACATTATGTGAATATATACTCACTGTGTGCTTATATATTGTTACAACCCCACAACCACGCAATTACCTGCCAGTAATTGAACCTCATCACCCCAGTAATCTATCACTCTTGCCTCCTTCACTTTTTTAACCTTCATGTCCCACATTCCTACACTTTGTATTGGAGTCTCTGGCCATAGTGAGCTCGTTGCCTGTTGGCAAACTCTTTCCATGCTTTTTCTCCTGATCAACTCTCCTGACTTTTCAACACAGATCTTGTTCTTCGGATTTCATGCCTATCAGACTGTACTTTTCGGACTTGTTTGCCTTCACGAATATCAACACACGCCGGACAGGGTCCTGCTTGTTCATCGGCATTCAGCCCTAAAAATATATATTAACATATAATTCTGATTATATTCCAGCTGCTACACAATTTTATTATTTTGCCTTTATTCAGCAAGCACAAAGACTGTAGTTACATAGCTAAATTGCAACATGGGAGCAGATGCTGCTGGTTACTACTTATTACTTTTACTTCATAACCCTCAAGGCATAAAGCATTCTAGAAATATAAAACCATATTGCACTGAGGTTTCTAATCTTTTTTTCAAAATTTCATAATCATTGCTTGTTCTATTTAATGAAACCATATAGTTATTTTAATATCTACAAATCCACAGTGATATATGAGATTCCCAAGGAGATGCTATGGTATAAAGAAAAGCAACTTTTCTCCAAATGTTTTTGAAGACCATGAACTGCAAATATAATATTTTATCATTTTATTTTTACATTTGAGCTCATATTGTTTAAGTCAGACCAAAACCACAGAGATTTTGCCGAAAATACCCAGAAATGCTCTGTCAGCTGAAAACACCTTCAATTAATTCAGTCTGGAATTCCTTCTTCCTTTTATTCCAGTTTTTATTTTAGCCTATGCTTTCTCAAAACTGTAAAAAGAAACTATCCACTTTTATGCATGGCATTCATACATTTAGTTATATGTACCCGGGAGCACATATCTCCATGTCCTGTTCAAAACAAGTAATCAAAATGACATTCTCAATCAAAGGATCTATATGCAAAATTCCTTCTTTCAAGATAAGATTATATGTGCCCATGTTAACCTCAGCAAGGAAAGCAGCTTTTTCAACCATTTAACATTAGAACAGGAGAAATAGCCTGTGGGCTGTTCACACTGACCCACATTTAAGAACATTCTTATCCTCACTAACCTGTTTTCTGTAAGTGGCCTGGGGTGTTTTGTTGGGGTTACATTTCTTCATTTTGATGAGCTGTATTTTTTACTTATTAATTCTATTTAGTAGAAATTTAATAACTTATTATTTTGTTCTTTACATTTTTTCTTCCATTTCAGGATTCCTGGATCTTTGCAGGTTATACTTTCAGGAGCTATGAAAAGCAATACTTTTAACATTCTGTTGTAGTGCTGTTGAAATTAAAAATATATTGGGAAAATGTTCTTCACCATATTGAAATAAATGCATCAAGCCACACGTTTAAACAGAAGTGAATAAAGCGACTGTAGCATACTTCAGAATAGGCTGAGGGACATTAACATTATGCCTGTTGACTGTAATTTAGGTCAGCTGCACACTGCATTTGTAAAGCAAGAGCTAATATATTCATAACATGCACATAAAGTAGGATTGTGAAAAATGTGTTGTTGGGGTGTAATTTAGCTTTCTCATTAAGCCAATGATATATTCTATTGAATTAAGCAAAGTCCATGCAGAAAGCAGATTTCAATTAAAAACTCTCCTCAGGCCCAATAAAGAGTTTGTCTTAAATACAGAGGCACCTACGACTGTCAGTTAACCCCTTACACACAGCACCAGTTTGCACAAGTATTACTAATACTCAAAGTAAAGTCTTTTTTTCAAATTATTCATAGTTAATACCAAAAACACATTAGCAACATTTACTTAGTGTAAAAACTAGCTGAGTTGTTCAGAGCCATGGCACTTTATGGAAGTGTTGAATTAAATATTAATAAACAAATAAATAAATAGTACTTAATAGCTGGTAATACAAACTACTATGGTTTCAGGTGGCATTCTGGTCCACTTGTATCTCTTTAGGATCTTTTGGTTTGGAATTGCTATATAAATGTAATCTGAAGGCAAAAGAAAATTATGGTTACACAGACCTGAATGTAAAGAAGCTGTACAGTATCCTGGTTTCACAAAGTCAGAAATTTTCAATACAAATTCTCTCTTAGTGGTATAAATAAATTAAAGTTGACTACTTATTCATTGGGAAACTTGATGAGTCAAATAGTGACAGATTTGGCTTGTATTTCATGGAGCATTTGAGAAATGCATTCATCCTCATGTTACTTTCTTAAAGTGCAATTATTATTCTAAACCAACACAAACCCTTGGTTTAGAGAATGCTTTTGGGTAGCATGTCAAAATATTGATTAAATTTATTGGAACAAAATATTAAGCCCAATTCTGCATTGATGTAAAACAGAAACATTTATACTACTCAGTTCTGCAAATAATATACCAAGTTATTTCCTTAAACACATTTCATTTTAATCTGTCACATCATTTTTCTATTAAAAAATGTAATCTGATTTCATGAAAAAATAAATGATCAAATCTGATTCATATCATAATATTAACAGAGGGCAAATCTGGAGTCTGCTTTCTGGCATTAGTTGTTTGGTGTTTAACTGTATGTGGCTTACAGCAGGTGTCTGTCATCATTGCTTAGCACCGCTGTGTCTCAGCGAATCCTTATTACCATTCTATGAGTGTTCTACCATTTATTCCTTTATTTTGTCATTGACTAGACCTGTAAAAACAAAGATTGCAAAATTGACCAAGTAATTACTGTGCCATCCACATAATTATATTTATTACAGACTGCAATTGCAGGAAAGTGATTGTTTATATTGGATAACCATGAATTATCTGACTTGTCTGTATTTTTACCTCCCTGTCTATATAGTTGTCTGTCGGTCTTCCTTCTGTCTATTGTTATGAATAGAGTGCTTAAAAAATAGGCTTACAAAGCACTAATGCAAGGATTTCAAATAATAAAAATTTCTACTGATGGGTAATTGTGTTTTTAAAATTATAATTTATTAAACGTAAAATGAATTTTCACATCTGAAAGGTAATTCATTGTAATTTTTCTGAATGCATACAAATTGCCATAATTTATGACAGTGACCAGGTTATTACTTCAGGGTTTTGCTGCACTGCCCAAATTCACAGCAAACAGATTAAAATGAAGAAAACTGTCTTGGGGTCAGACACTTTCTTCAGTTTGGGTGTGTAGTTGATTATCTTATGTTGCTGCAAAGAATGTGTTTTCTTCCTTGTGTTGTGCCAGAAAAAAAAAAAAGCTCTGATTTAAACATTTACTGTTGACTTCCATCCCCTACCAGTATTGTCTTCACTCTGGTGACTGCATTTGAAGATGCTTGGGGAACGTTTATGGGTTGCATTTTCTTTTAATACTTCCCATGCTGCATATTGACTTTCTGACCTATATAGAATGTAAAGAGCATTTAATTTAAAAAAAAACAGTTTTCCCTGACTTGTGCTCAACATCCTTTGTAAGTTTATTAGACAATATTTCACAACATAAGTGCATACCAGCTCCATTGGATATTCTAAGACATTACATTGCTGCATACTGTAAATGCAGTTATTTTAAAAAAAAAACATTAAAAGATTAATTGTAATATTTTATTTGTTTCAAACATCTCAATATCCCTACTTCATCAGTTCTGAAATTCCAATATATCTTCCTTTTTGTTTACAAGCATTGGAAAATGAGTTATTTTATAACTTATTTTGCAATCATGCACTCCTGTACCTACATGTTTTTCAAAATGTAACGAAGACATCGTTCGTTAATAGCAAAATGTAATGAAACCAAACTCTGACTTAGATATCTAGCTAACTGGATTCCATTTTAAGTACCTGTATTTGGAATGAAAAATCTTTCTAAAGCATAGTGGTAGTATATCTGATAAACAGTTTAGACACCCTGATATATTGACACACTGTGGTAAGAAAAGCTTTCAAGTATTCCAGGAAGTTAGTTAATTTCCTGGACAACTGTGTGAATTTCAGTGAACCAATCAGACCAGCTGTTAAACTACAGTATAGAAATGTGTTCTGTACTACAGTGTTTTAACCTATCGGAATAAATTCAAATACACTGTTGACAGTCAAATCCCCATAGCCTACATTGAATCCAAACACATTTTTTTTTCCTTAGTCTGTGCCAAGGGTTTGTAGGAAGGCAAACTGATATCCATAAGTTAGGAACCTATATTTTTCTTGGATTTACAAGGTCACAAGAGAGAAAAAGAGAAAGCATAATTTATTACAGCAAGCATGAATGGTGCTGTTATCTGGTCCAAGTTGTTTAGTTTTGGCTTGTCAAATGTAAAAACCATTTCAAACACAACATATATGTATTTAAATCTCATGTATTCTAGTGTTTTCATGTTGATCAAGTAAATTGAATTCTTCAGTTTTGTTTTATGATTGCATTAAAGTACAAACTCACCAAATATGTTTGGAAAGAATGTGTATCATTCAGTTTTGAAGAACAGAGACTGAATGAAGCAGAGGCCTCATCCACCATAACATAATGTGCAGATGTCTTCTACAATTAGTACACTGAAAACCGATTACACATGATATCATTATATAATTTCAACCTCTTTTGTCATCTATGTTACAGGCAAAGTATAATGTTTAGGCAAAGTATGAAATTCCCAGATGTTTTCTACAATGCCTGACAGTCTAAATGTAATGACAAAGTATGAATGAAAAATATGCACATAATACTGTTTGTTGTTAATAAATTAATTAAATGTTTTAATCAACTTCATTAAATAATTAAAATGATTACAAATGTACATAATAACTTGCAAAAAAGTTTGCTTATTGCAGCAAGTACGATAGAATGGTATTTGGAACTGCAAAGTATCTTTTTCTCACAAAAACTTTTCATGGACTGACACTTTCTTTTGAACATGCACTTAACAAAACCTTGTCCAGTTCCTGTAGATAGGTGATCTGAGAGATATTTCTTTGTACACTGGGGCCTCTTCTAATCCTATGAATACTTTCTGACATTCTATGAACTGTGATCTTGTTTACAGCTGTTTTAAAAGTCCCTGTCTTGTACCCAGCTGATAAAACCCATCACTTTTTGCATCCATAATGACGGCAGCATCATCTCTTCCTCTTTCAAACTCAGTCACAAACTCAAACTGTTGCACCTCGCTGAACTGGTGGGAATTATTTTTCAGATTGTATTTTCATTTTCTTTTCAAGGTGCTACAGATTAACCTCAGCAACCACTTAAAGCATTTCTCTTGTTAACGCATAGGGGGCACTAAACGTGTGAGCTGAATCCTTCTTTCTCCTCATCCTCACTAAAATTATAGGCACTTGAAATGAAATGACATGACATACAGTACTTCGTTTAGATGACGTACAATTTTCAGACAATGTTTTTTAGTTATCATGCTGGCTCATCTTAAATCTTGGGGAATAGTCTTATCCACTCTATCATCACAAAGATTTTTAGGAATAGAATCAGCATTCTAATTCTTATTCCTTCTCAAGATTTTTAAAATTTCTAATGGGATATTCTATGTGTTTAAACTACTTTCATTTTGCAGCCAGAAAGAGCTTCATAAGGTGACTTCTTTATGCCAGCACAGTTGGCACTTTTTTTCATTAACTGGACAAATCTTAGACCTGCAATTTAACATCCATTTTTCTCATCCTTCATCCATATCATATTTTCAATGTCTTGATTCGCCCTTTCAACTCTCCCCTGGCTTTGACTGCGATGGGACTTCCCATGAACAATGTTCAGTGCAGGCCAGTAATCTTTGAGGCTTCAAGAATGCATAAGCAAATTCCCTTTCGCTGTCAGACTGCAAGACAGAAGTAGTTCCTACAAGCGTAAGTATATCAATCAAGGTGTATGCCACCTCTTCGGCACGTTTGGTTTTGAGAGCTTTAAGAACAACAAATTCCGTAAGGTAGTCCTGGTAAACTAGAATAAACTTGATTTCACAATCTGGATGAGTTTGAAAATCAATTATATCAACTTGACAAAGAGAATTAAATTCAGAACAAATGAGCTGTTTAACAATAAAACCTTTTTATAGCCTTTCTGCTTTCACTGACTAGGCTCGCACAGCTGAATTAAAAGTTCAATATTGTGATGAGTGATATTCTTATACCTAGTTGAGACCTCCTTGATCATGTCATGTCCACCGTGCCCAACTGATAAATGTGTCATCTGAAGTATGTCAATCAATTCACTGTCCGAAACTTAATATTGGACAGTACAGCTTCCTTCCTTGATTAGCTATGAGAGCTTATTTTTCTGTTGTACAACTATTACGTTGAACTTTTTACGTAACCACTAATGTTGATGGTCCTTCTGCGATGTGCTTTAAGTATTTACCACTTCAGCATCTAAATGTTGATAATGTGCATCCATTAAGAAAACACTGCTTTAAGATGCAACAATACATTTTTGCAATACTTCAGTATAAAACCGTTCTTTCATTGCATCCACACGATCACAAGATGTTTCTTTCTCCATTTCAAATGTCAGTGGCTAAAGGGTACTGTAAACAACACAGTACATATAGAACATGTAAGGTAAGGGCCGTCTGCTCCTCATATAACAATTCTTTTTTCTCATATATCTGAAAAAACTGACACTATATGAAATGCTTAGGCAATCTGTGGAAGAATTGTTTTCACTCTTTGCCTTGGTTTTCTAGGCATTATATAGAATGCCTACGAATTGTACACAGTACCTCATTATATACAGTACTTTGGTTGTAACATATATATATATGCAAACAATAAATACATAAATCACCAGGTATTTCCCTAGAGGAATTGCTTCCTCACATTACTTTTGTATAAGTCTTATGGATGCCTTTTGAATTTTCAATCCTACATTGTAAAAACTAGGTCCCTAGTCAGGTCTACCACCATTGATCATAAAGAAAAATTAACTGTCATTGTTCATAAAGAAAAATTTCCTGCCATTGGTCATAAAGAAAGTTGTATTAAATGAAAATAAATGTTGCAGTTTTGTTTATTCTTGTGCAAAATAAACAGCAGTCCGAAAGACAACATGCCAACTCAATCAAATGCCTAAAACTTAGGTTATGTATTATTATTCAGAACAGCTTGAGGAGCAAACAAGAGAAGAATAACATATGGAAAATAGTGACTAGGAAAAATCTGAGCTGTTAAGTTAGTGTCTTCTCAATGATAAAGTGAGTTCTTGAAATCAATCATATCTCAGCTGACAGTTACAGTATGTAAACTCCCCTCTCTTCCATTAAGAACCTTCTTCCCATATGACATGTTTTTCCTCGTTTCTTCTGTATCCTGTGTTCATTTATCTTGTGCTTCCTGTTTTATTTCTAGCTTTTAGAAAAGAACAGGAGATACGGTGGGAAGGGAATTTTAATTCCAGTAACTGGAGAGCTTCACTTTATAGGTTTTTTTATTGTTTTGCTTGTAAGAAATTTAAATCTGTCCTTCTGACTTTACAGAAAAACAGCAGTTAATTTTTTTGATTTTTGTAATTCAGGCTAAACTGTTAACTGAATGGAAGATCCTCGGGAGTAAACAAGACAATAAATCCAATGCAACACTGTTCTTCTTCCCTCCTCTAGTTTTGCCAATGACAAATAAGGAACTAATTTAAAAGTACTTTTGCAACACTACATATATAAGAAAAGGATGCATATGTGATTAGGACATTTAATCCTATCTTGTTTATTAAGCTACTAGAAGCTTATTGTTAAGAGAATCATGTCAATTGAATCTGCTCACAACCTTTCTGTAAAAAATGTACCTCCCGTTTTCAGTCCTGAATGTACATCCTCTTAGTTGTGACTTCTTTTCTTTGTTTCATTGTTTTAAACTGAAGTAGAACATGGAACCTGTATAAGTAAACTTTGTAAGATTTTAACCAGGTGTTAAGGAAGAGTATGTATAGAGTAGTGGAGGGGTATTTAAACAAAAGAACCAAAGTTCAGGGAAATCACAACAGGCCAGTTCTGATGGGATATTACAGGACTGAGAACTGGAATCTACTGCGTCTAAATAGACACTGTAAGTATAACAGAGCATGGCTGGAGGAGGATAATGGGGAAAAGGAAAAAATAAATAGATATAAATTGTTTTGGAAAGACAGCTGGATAGAAGTGGTGGTGTGGGTCTATATATCAAACTAACCTGCAAACTAGAGAGCTGAAGTTGGCGGATAGAGGCTCTAAGCAATCTTGGTTAAATTGAAAATAAAAATTCTAAAGGCGGCACACATAAGTGTGAGTATCTAACTGCATGATGAGATCAGGAAGATAATAAACAAATGTGCTATGATACTACTGGAAGTTTTCAGTTTTCCATACATAATGAAATACTGTGATGGAGTTTAGAGAAAATGAGTTTGATATGGTTAAAATGTTTAATTCTTGCTTTTTAACCTGGTTTCTAAAGGCACCTACAAGTAAAGATGCTTTTGTTGTTGGTATTACACTATTAGAACATAATCAATGATAACCGATAATTAATGATAACATAATTAATTAAAATGAATTATTCCCCAATTATAACGATTGGGGAATGGTAACTATAAGTCAGGATGGCAAGAAGAAAGCCATCCCATCTCAAAATACACCAAATGCACCAAAGGCAGTGTGGTCAGATGAGACCACAGTGCATTATGTTTGCTGCAGAGCCAACCCTAGAGTCACACATGGTGTCTGCAACATCATGCTGTGGGGGTGTTTCTGGAAAGCTTGTAAAGATTGAAAGAAAAATTGATGGAGCAAAGTACAGGCACTACGTCCATCCTTTCATCCATTTTCTAATTTAGGGTTGCAGGAGAGACAAAATCGTATCCCATCAAGCAATAGATTCACACCCTGGAGGGGACACAGGTCCATCACAGGGCAGATATATACTCTACGTGGAAACATAGACACACTCACACCTAATTTTCACAGAAGCCACTTAACCCACCAGTATGTTTTTGAGCACACAGAGGAAACCTACACAAACAGAGGGAGAACATACAAACTCCACACAGACAGCACCTCAGGTCTGGAATTGAATCCAATGCCCCAGCACTGCTAATAACTGCACGACCATGCCATGCACAGGGCCTACATGCTAGAAAAAAAATCAGTTTCAGTCTTATAAAGATTAAATACTAAGAAGGAATGTAATCTTTCAACAAGACAATGATCCAAAGTTACACTAGAGTGGCTTAAGAATAAGAAAGTGAATGTCCTTGAACTATTGAGAATTTGTGGAAAGATTTGAAGATTGCTATCAATAAGTGATCCACAAGCAACTTGAGAGACCTTGAGCAAATCTGCCAAGAAGAGTGCATAGAAATTGTGCCAAGTTGGTAGACTTACCCAAAAAAAGACTGCTGTAATTGTTGCCAAAGGAGCCCCATCAAATATTGACTTCATGGATCTGAATACTAATGCAGTCAAATTATTCCAGATTTCTTGTTAGTTTATGCTGACATTTACTGCGACATACCTTACCTTTGAAGTTATCAGTTTACGAATTCTGATTGTGAATAAAATATTTATTAAGAAAAACAAGTATGCATAATTTTGTAATTACAAAAATGGAACACAGTGTGAAGTCTGAATACTTTTGCAAAGTAATATACTGTATATGAAAACTAGTGTCTTTGTTTTGTCCACAGACCTGCTCTTGTTTCATGTTTGAACTTCAGTGCATGATTGTGTCAGCCCTGAACAAGAAGGAGAAACATATATTGTGACTATGACTCCTTTATTTAAGGATGATCATTTTTGTTCATCAAAACATTGCTTTGTATTTTTGAAACAGTATTTTCAGTTTTAAACTAGGAAAGTGCAGTGGTATTTTGTTGTTTTTTTATGACTTTATACATGGAGAGCTATATCTTAAAACTGCATGGGGTTAGTTATATACTGTGGATCATTGTTAGGGGTTTGAAACACTGGCAGTATGTATATAAAATTGTAAACTGTTTTTGCATTAAGTGACTTACACAGTAGAGCATATACTAAAACAATATATTTGGCATTCAGCTCTACCTGGTGTAAACGGAACTGAACCAAGGAGTTCAATCTTGTATTCTGACAGTCAGTTCACTGAAGTCATATAAGGTGTAGAAGTTAAAACAGCAGGAATAGGAGTAGTATCTCAATTCATTAGAACACTTTTACTTCTTATAACAAATGAGCATTCAAGAATTTAAAAGGGATATCACTGAGAGATGAGAACATTTGAACAAGCAATATTCAAAAGTTGTAATGAATTACTAAATTATACATTTTGCTGTTTCATACATTTAGTTAAAATAATCATATCTCCATTTATATATATATAAATTACAAAGGTTTGGAGACTGATCAGAAAATATAAAGTAATCTTATTGTCTAATCAAAGTTTACTCGCTGTGTACTTGTATACACTTTTTTTTATTAATGAGAGGTGTTTTCTAATAGTTCAGTTGATTATATCAAATTAATCCACAGTATAATAATTTATTCCAGCGGTTGTCTTATTTAAACTATTTATTAAAATATGCTTAATAATTATTCAGTACCTTAGATGTTTTTAAATATGTTTTTTAATATGAAAATTCATATTTCAAAATAAACAATACTTCAATGAATTAGGCAGAAACATCAGTTAGCACAAGCAGATGGTACAAACCATGCTGTTTATATTTGTTTTATTTTGTAAGTGCATGTACATACTACTCAAAGTCTTTTCCTCTGTTTTTTTTCATGTTTATCCATGTGACCTGTAACCTTTGTGAAAAAGGTAAGTGCATCTTTCTTCCCCTTTGATTCAACTGATATTTGATGGAAATGTCTTGGCATGGACAGCAGCTGGGTGATTTTTGTTCACATACAGTAGCACCTGATTGACTGGTCTTCTGTGAAAGTGATTACTAACAGATTGGTATGGCAATGCACTTTTACTTAAGACCTACAGTATTTTGTATGGCATGTACTGTTAATGTACAGTTGTACTTTTCCATGTACTTTTCGCAAGTCAATATGATATTACCCTTGATACATTACTCATTTTGTCTTAATCCAAATTGGCTGCAAAATAATTTACAATGTGGTCATTTACAAACTTCTTTACTATGAGGGTATGTAAGATACCTAGATTAGCTGATTTCCTCACCATCCAAGGAGCTGGATGTATCGTATTCAGCTCTTATCACAGACAAACTCTTTCACCTATTGCTAGACCAATAGACACCATTCCTAGGTCTCTGAACTCCCATAAAGAGAAACTCACTGACTGAATCATTAAAAAATTGCTTCACATGCCTCTCTACTTCAGATTGGTGAAGACATTGACTGTCATAATACTGTGTCAGTCATGTTGTGCCTGGGCCAATATTAACTTTGGGCACTTCAGATGTGGTTCAGTGCCTTTGCATTGCACCCAATGTGTGACAGACAGCAGCAACTGGCACTCTGGCAAAGACGCCAGAAGGTGAAGGAACCCCACCAACCACCCCTTCTGTGTACCCCTGAGTTGGGTATTTCATAGGGAATTTCTTAACACAGATGCTTCTAAACTGGAATGGAGTGTGGTCTGGAATGGCAGAAATATACATTGCCTTTGGCCTGTTGACTATCTGAGCAAATGAACTGTTAGGAGATTAGAGCAGTCTTTTTAGTCCTCTGATTTATTGGAACCAAAACATAATATAAATATATTATGAATTTCCTGTGTCAGTTATCAAGAGGACATCAGATCTCAAACCAGGTGAGTGGTTGTACAGCATCTTCTGTGGACACATCTTATATCCCTT
Source organism: Lepisosteus oculatus (assembly GCF_040954835.1). NCBI lineage: Eukaryota > Metazoa > Chordata > Actinopteri > Semionotiformes > Lepisosteidae > Lepisosteus > Lepisosteus oculatus. The sequence goes on from NC_090700.1 coordinate 21,301,293, forward strand.
CAGGCAGTGCATCTGCCAAGGTCCTTGTATTAGGTGACAGATCTCCAGTCAAGAGCAGTATTGGAGCCCGTTTGGGCTCAATTCTAGAAAGAAGACATGGATCCTATTACATTGGAAGAGTCCACTTATTGCCTGTTTAGGTTATTGATAAAGGATTAAGAAAGCCTGATAGATAGGACACAATACATGGTGCACAACTGATTGCATGTCTGGCTATAAACAATCCCTTTGTTAGCCCTTTGTCCAGTCTTTTAGGAAACAGTTTGGAGGGAATTGATAATAGACCTGCTGGTTTCATTCTACTGGCCTCAGAAGTCCTGGGTGTACTTTCTTGTCAGAATCCACTTGAAGCATATCTCTCTGAGGACTCAGATCCTCAGAGTACAATTTGGCAATGAATTCCACAGTGCAACAACTTGTTGTGGCCTTGGGTGTTACCATCTAGAGATCTAGAGCACCTTCCACAATTCAGTATACTTTAACCTTTTAAGTAGCAACTTTTCTAACTGTAGCGTCTGGAACAAGATCAGGATCTGGACAGCTAGAAAGATGCAATAACCCTGCTGTTATTTAAAGTCTTTCTCAAACAAGGGATGACAAGGGAAAGGGTACTGTCCACCATTTCTGCAGATCATGTCTGAATTGATGAGGAGTCTTCATGGTCTTTGTCCTCCCAGAGGGGATGGTCCACTACAGCCCTAGCCATGTCAAGGCCATATTTCAGGAAGTCACTCAATTTGGCATTTTCGTTGTGGCTACCTTGCAAATTCTACAAAATCCTCTGAGATTCTCACACCAGTCACCTTGATGTGGCTTTTCCTATAAGTCATACAGTAGCCACTTTTGTCTTAGGAAAAACATATAATCTTGGAAATTATGCGTTTTCCTTTAGGCCCTGGCCATATGAATGCCAGAATTTCCCATTGGGCTTACCACATGTCATCACTGGTATAAATGGCAATTAATTATGGCAGGTATTAATTGTAGGTATTGACACTGAAAATGAAAAAAGGTGACATTAGACGGTAAATGAGGGGAAAAGTCACAAACAGATCTTGTGTATTAAAATTATGAAACAGTCCAAATCCCAGGAGGCAACAGTATCTCTTACATCTGACTAAACAAGTTTGAAAACTTTAAATAAATTTAAACAAAATTCATACTTTGAACTTTCACATATCTTGCCAAACCATTAAGTCCTTTATAACATTACTTAATAGAGTTGATGCCACACATTAACAAAACTTTTGAAAGGGTTATATGTCTTTCTTCATGCTGCTGATGATATAAGATTACTGACTTTCAATAATCAAAAGATATAAAAAAATTATAATGGAAATAAAGCAAGTAAAACTAATAATAATTACAGAACAGAAGTCTACAGATGGGTTTAACACACTGCAGTACAGTGGTGATTTATTCCAAGTGTGGTAAAGAACAAATCAGAAAAACTTGATTCTGACTCCCACCAGATGATCCCTTCATACTTCATAAGATTTCTAACAATAGCTTACCTGTAAAACACTATGAACACAGTGTAACGAACAGTTCTTTCCGGACCCTATGCAGACGACACAGTCCGACGGAGTGGGGAAACACTGGGGAAACGTCATGCAGGAAAACGGGGCTGAAGACAGGGGGGCGTGTCCATGGTGCGCTGGTGCACAGGGGAGGTGTGGCCGAGTGAACAATCCAAGAGAGTAGTCCTAGGGAATATCCAAAAACACACGAGAAAGTCCAAAACCAGAACATCCATCAGAACAAGATAAAAACCACGAAGGCCAGGTCGGAACCGGGGAACGGGAACGGAGGTTAAAACCTTAACGGGACCAGGCGCTTTCAGGTCCCGGACTCGCACGATATGGAAATCAGATGCAGAGCCCGGATGAGCGTCAGCGCCTGACTTTTAAGGTGGGCTGGGAATAGGAAACAGGTGCACAGGATAAAGTCTCACGTGAAAGGGCTGGAGCACCCTTAAGGAGGAGGACTATAATCGTGACAAACAGATAGACAATTGGATTTCATATCTATGAAAAACTCACAAGACAGACATCTTAGATACAATCAGGAGGTCCAATAAATGAATGATATGAGCATTCGAATATTGAATGTTATTAGTGTTACAGTAGCTAAACAATCTAATTTACCAGTCCAATCAAATTGACTCAGTGTGAACTGTTCCTTGTCATTAATATTATTTGCTCCTCTCTACACATCCATAAAGCTACAAAACTGTTCTTGTACTATTAAACACAGACCTATTGGGATTAATTGTCAGCATGAAACAAATTTTCAGTAAAAAAGTCCACAGAGATGGCTTAAGGAAGGTCCTGGAAGAAATGGTAAAAACACAATGTCTAGGATTTTTGGACTGCAGTGGACATAGATTACATGGGGGTTAATACAGATTTTTAAAATGCAAATGACATACTGTACTTCTTAAAGCTACATAAATACTGAGTTGATCATTTAGGCTGTAATGGAAAAAAGACATAAGTGAAATTAAACCAAGACGTGTTCCAGGTAATATTTTTATCCAAAATCACCCTCATTAAGATGTCACTTTCCTAACAAATATGTATTACATCACCAGAGTGAGCCATCAAAAGGCCATTTGCTCAGTGGGGAGGACCCCAAATATCCTCTTGGTGGAGCAAAATGTCCTGTGGTGTTGTTGAATTTGATTGCCTGGGATTCTTCAAGAAATGACTCTGTCAGATGCCACATTAGGTCCTAGAAATCAATACCTTTATTTAATTTAATTTTTTAACCTTATACTCCTTACATTTTATCCTTTTACTTGACTTTTGATGGGGAGACCTTTGATTTAATTCTGACAGTTTGCACTGTATGGAGTATAGTGAACCTTAAATAGACATTTGGTTGGTGATAAGTCTTAATGCACTGCATGCAAATGTCAAGCTGGTGATAAGGTTCACATATGCTAGTATTCCCAGGACAGGAATACTCTTTTTATGTCCATCTGACTAAGTCACTGATATTAACCATCAGAAACCATAGATTTTAGATGACACCAAAGGCAAAATTTAATCCTTGCACTCTAAAGAATAATAAAGATATTTTTTTGTTATCTTCATGTTGGTTCTCCCTTTCTTTGCAAAAACAAACTGTAAATGAAGACTTTTGCCTTTTGTGTGACAGTGGTCAAGCTAGGACACAGACTGGAAATGTCTCTTCTTATTTCATTGAATTACATTAGTGAACATTGCAATAGCAGGATTTCCAGCTTGTAAGAATGTGCAAAGTGTATATCCACTGAAATATATAACATTTCAAAGGGCATATGGTGTCCTTTAAGATTACCTGAAAGTGCATGCATGATTTATCATTTACCAGAACAATTTTGTTAACACTCAATCTGTATCAGGATATTGTGCATACTAGCACACATCTGTCAGGAACTAGAACACCTGCCAAACAATCCCTAATTAATGTCAGTGTCAGAGTAACTTTAAATGTGTACCAGTGAGACTGCAAGCCCGTGTAAAGGCAGTGGAATGGAGACACAATTACAAGAAAACGCATTTCATTGAACAAGAAAACTGAAACATATTAATAGGCTGCACTAAAAGATTGTGATGTGTTCAATCTGGATAGGATAGTTTTCCGGCAGGTTGAAATTTACATATGTAATAGTACTGTATATGGGCTAATCAATTAAGTTTTTGTGATGTCTGGATGTATCAAACAGCATGACAATATTTTCATTTAATTATTCACAATAAACAGTAATTTGTGGATGGACAATTCAGTATATCATGAAGAAATATAATTGTTTTTATAATTCTTAATTTTTTTCCAACTAGTAAAATAGTTATTGCTTTGTCTAAGGAATTTAAACATACTGTATGCTAAAACATTGTAATGTGAAATGCTTTGTGATTAGTAAGTCTATTGTCTTACTTTATGTTAGAAACTGGGGTCACAAATAAAACCAACTGAAATCAATTTTTCCATTAATTATATATAATATTGTGGAAAAACAGGGTTCAGCACTTAAATAAAGAGCATGTGACGTACTGTTTGACCACCATTAATAAGTAGCTTTCTCGTTAGCTAAAGCATAGTGACTTACTGTGAAGTAGGAGGATAAGATATGGAATTCCCAGCTCAATAAGGGAAATATTGAGCTTGTAGCATTGGTGCTCATCTCCTCCCTGATGCAGCACCATGCACCATGCAGTGTGGTATTTATGCCACCTCAGTATGACCCCTGGGCGGCACAGTGGTACAGTGGTTAGCATTGCAGCCTTGCAGTGCTGGGGTGCTTGGTTCAATTCTGGACAAGGGGTATTACTTGTGTGGAGTTTGTATGTTCTCCTTGTGTTCCAGGGGGTTTCCTCCAGGAGCTCTGCTTTCCTCCGAAAGTCCAAACACATGGAAGGTTAATTGTCTGGTGTGAGTGTGTACATGCCAGTGTTTGTGTCTGCATTTCTCCCAGCATCAAGACAGAAGGAAAACAACTGCTCAGTTGTGTAAAATAGCTTGGAGATGATCTTGAGATACATGATCTAGCTTGAGAGCAGTGCTTTAGGGAAGGATGTGCAACATGTGTCTCTGGATAACAGGGAAAGTATTAAAATCCTTATACTGCCTCAAAACATACAATATTTAATTTACATAGTTAAAATCACATATAACCATGCAGTAAATCTCAATAGAGATTGGTAGGCTATTGAAATGTTTACTGTGTAAGAGAGTGTTATGCTACGCAATGTTGTCTCTTTTAATAATGAGTCACTCATACTCATACTCAAAACAACTTAAATGAGGTTTGGGAGAGATTATGACAGATACTTTACCCAGTTATTCTAAATCACAATCATTAGTGATTTAGTTTCTTGAAGGTTAAATATATCATATATACACAAACACCTATTTTTGCATTTCATCTCATGCATCCCTCCTTTGCAAATGCCATTAGGTTATCTTCTTACTCTGCATGATGGTAGTAGTCTCCTTGTCTTACAGCTAGGATCTTACTAAACACTCGAACATCTTCAGATTCATCTAATTCTTGGGTGTTGTTATTCCTTGAGAAAGAGACAAGACTGTGCATCAAAGCATGCTGTGTAGAAGCACTTACTGCATGTCAGACTTACCACTCATCCTACAGATGGAGTGCACAGTAAGTAAGCAGGTATATGGCTTTTCTTTAGCCATTGATACACCTTATGTGTCCTGTTTTAGCCAAAAGGACAGTGTGGCACATTTAAAATTGTACCATTCCTATGTAATGACTTCAGTGTTTAGCCAAGGTCATAGTGCACCACTCTGAGAACTGGTCAAAATGACTGATGTTGTTATTAGGTGGGTGTGTATTTGCTGGTTAAATGGTTTAAAACTTTTACTAAGTTGTACTGTAACATTATTAACATTAATAACATTGTAATATTGTATCCATCTTTTGGCTAGCACAACCTTACAAATTCTGCATGGAAATGAAGGCAGAGAAAAAATGCAGCCACAAAAATACTTGCACACTGGAAAAATAGCTTGCATTTAAATGTTTCTCAACTAAGACAAATTGATGAATTTTATTTGCTTGAATCAATCCTCCATTTCTCTGGTGAACAGTACATTGAGAGATAGGTAATTACCATGATTAACCATGCAATTATCCATCTGCACATAGGCAGTGGTGTGTGCTTTGGTATAATTATTGTGGTTTATGGCACGGCACTTGCAGTCATGCATTGAAATCACGTGGAATGTTCAAATCTCATAAATATTTAATAAGTGATCTAAACAATGATATATACATCATCTAAGTAAAACAGAAAATCTGAGATTTTCCCTAAAAAAACTCCCTTATTTATTAGGACTTTCTTTCTATTAATTTTATTTTTTATTTTTCACGTAAGCCTTAATACCTCGAGGGATAACCTGGACCTAGAGGAAATGGCACAGACTGAGTGAAAATGTTGGGGTCCAGAAAACTGTTCAGCTGTTACTTTTTCATAGTTCCGTAATGACGAATAAAACATAATAAATATTAAAGAATAAAGAATAACAAAGAATAAAACATAATTATTGTTACTTTTATTTTTTTCACAGATATCCAGTTTCACGTAATTTTTTTTGTGGCAACAAATAAATGAATTTTAGCTATCACCTACATGTAAACAAAGGACGCTGACACATAAACACTGAAAGGTTTTTGTTTCATAAGGCCATCCTTCATAGTCTGCGTACCTTCACCCCTTTGCTGTTGCCATGGAAACAAGAGTCATATGTAACTCTGTCAAGGTCCTGAGATGGAGCAATTTAAATGGTCCACTGTAAACGTCTTTATCAAAGAAATAGAATTTACTCCACTGTTGGCTATACGATACAGGAAAATAGTTGATATGTTGCACTATATCATTATACAACTTAAAGACAAAATATTTATCTTTTCACATAAAACTATAACCCTTTTTAGAAGAAGCATTATGTTTCTATTTAACTGTCTCTTTCTTTATGCCCCAGATAAGGATATAAAAGTGAAAAAATACTATGGAATTCTAGATAATCTAGGGAAAATCAAAACTATGGAATAAGTCCATAGAGGACGTTCTATTTTTTTTTTTATTAAAAGAACAATTCTATTGATAATAAAAGCCAAAATATCTTTTTCCCAAGAGTTGTGAAATTAAAAAGATATAAAACGCACATTCGTACAGTGATGTGTGTTATTTAGTTTTAAGAGTTTCTGACACTTACAGGGCATTAATCACAGACCACTAGATTAAAAACAAAATTTACGCATGTAATTTCAACTGTTCTATAAGATGTATTATGTTCAGTTATCTGTGAAACATATACGTATGTGACTATGCCTCAGATTTTTATTCAGTGTTCCATACATAGGTATCACCATGGAAACAGCTAGTGTTTAAGAGAGCCATACATTTCCTTAATGTCAGCTATTCTCATATCTGAGAGCAGCACATTAGTCTTCTTGGTCATACCAGGAATTTATTGCAGGTTTTCAGTGAAGCCTAACATGTTTAAATAATCCCCAGTCCTTCTACAATTTACTTAAGGACCTTTCTGATCAGCTTCATTGAAACTCATATACAAACATTGGTGATTTCAATTTGCACCAATGAACTGAATGTCTGTTTTGTAAACACATATGATCTCCTTGCTGACTGCTTTACTTGAAAAAGCACAGGGTCTGTCAGTGTGTACCATTTTCAGGAATGGACCTCTTCTCTATAAAACCATGTTATTATGAAAGCAATATTACTACTATTTAGTGGTTGATTATATCCTCTGGCAAGATGCAGACAGCATCTACTTTTCTGCTGCAAACTAATCAGCTCAAAAAAAATTAGTTATTGATCTTCAGCCCATTGTGGAGAACAAATTTAGTAGATGGGTCACTGGGTGGCTTTGCTCACATAGCTCACATTAGCAGACAAGCAGTTAGAAATACAGATAGAATCCGAGACCTCATACAGGCTTGTGCTATGTGAATCAATTATGAGGCCAACTGTCATGTTAATAAGCTTTGCTTTCAAATAACCTTCATGTTAGGTCTACATCATACTCGCTTGGCCTAAGTTGCCTGTTTTAAACAATATACACACCTGTACAGAGAAAAAGTGACTAAATTTAATGCAATATAAATTACATGGTATTGTACACCTCATGTACTGTGTGTGGTATAGTTAATATGTAGGACATCTGCTACTTCGAGAACAAATATCGTTCAAAAGCTTTGCTGCTACATCTAATGCAAACTAAGGCATATGTGTTCAAGGCTGTTGATGATAAAGTTGTGTTATATAATGGAAACTAATGTGAACAGAGACATCACGTGTCACATTTCATAAAACTCCAGGACTTCCAAACACATTATCCAGGGTTCCTAGCTAGATTAAATCTCATTTTGTTAAACAATTCAATTAAGTAAGTGTATAAAAAGAAAAAGAAAGTATATCTTACAGTTTGTAGTAGCAATTTGACCACATTGATTTCTTAACAAATGACAAGGGACTTTTGTTCAAAACAACCTGATATGAATATTTGTTTAATTGTTTAAAACTTATGTTATACAGGAGGTATAGGTATAAAGTAAAACAAAAATTCAAATTCTAACATAATTTTGCAGAGATTTCCCAGAGAACACTTAAGAGGAAAAAAAGGAGGTTGGACTTTAGTATCTGACATATAAGGGTCCATGTCTTTGACTGACTCCATTTGTTTATCTCTAGTATATTAGGCTGTGTTTAATGATCTGGAGAATGCAGTATCTAATGTCAACAGCTGAATACAATAAATGTGTTCTTCTAATTGCCAGGAAAACTATCTCCTATTGGCCACAATAAAAATAAAATCTTTGTATATTAATGTAAAATCTTTTTGCTTATGGCAAGTAATAAAGATTGATCAGTGATTGAATATCCCTGTTTTAAAACTTACTACAACATGGAAAATCATCTTATACATTATCACTTGGGTAGAACTACATCATTTTGGGGTTAAATTCATAACTCATAGCCATTTTAAATAGCTCTAAGCTAAGAATTCAAACCTGAATACTAATAAACCTGACATTGAAGTGGATGTCTCTTCTCTCTATAATTGCATCACTAACATAAAAGGGTGACTCAAAATTTCCTTCATTTAGACTACAACAAGACTGAAGTCATGCTTCTCAGAATGCCTCATCAACTTTGTAAAGCCAATTGTAACTATAGTATGTAACCCTAACCGTGGATGTTCCTTTACATGAGTTTCAATCTAAATTAAAGAACTTTGGGTTGATATTTGATCCAGGCTTGTTGTTTGACCCACATGTGCAACATATTGTAAAAACCAAATTCTTCCACCTCAGAAATATCGACAGATTACATCCTATGTTGTGGCTAAATGTTCCTGAAAAGCTGGTCAACCCTTTCGTTTTCTCAAAAATTGATTACTATAATGATGTACTTGCTGGGGTATCTAAATCCATGCTGAACAAACTTCAGTATATCCAGAATACTGACCACATAACATGCAAGAGATCACAGTACTATTGTCTTGGAGTCCTTGCACTGGCTTTCCTAAAGTCCTTGTGCTGACTTTAAAATTCTCATGGTCACCTATAAGGCTTTGCAGTACCTATTTGCATCACTGTTGTCTTATTCCCCACCTTGCAGCCCAAGTTAATCTAATTCTGTCTATCTCCCTTTAACTTGTGTAATTCTTGAATCTCACCTCATTGTGTATTTTACTTTCTGTAAAGCAATTTGAGAAGGTACTTCCATCTTTAAAGGTGCTTTTATAATAATAATAATAATAATAATAATAATAATAATAATAGTTATTATTGTTATTGTTATTGTTATTGTTATTGTTATTTACCACTCCCTCATGATCAGATTTGTCTTTTGCATATTAAAAGCAAAAGGAAGATCCTAAAGCCAAATATGAATTTAAGTTATCTAAGAAAATCAAAGTCATGATGATGGTTGTATTTTAAAGACTTATTGCTGGGCAGTTAAATGTGGGCAGGATCGTTCTTTAGAAAACTAAACAATAAAGTACAAATGTATAATCACTAAACTATATGAATATTAATCTTCTAATGAAACTTATTCAGCTGTGAGATTTTAAAGCTATAGTACCATTATCTTGTGTTTCCAACGTACATACACATTAATCATTAACTTTATTCTGTGCCTTTAATTGAAACTATTTCACCTTTCAAATATTTTGTGGTCCCCTGCCTAAACATTGTAATATTATAAAATAATACTGTATATGATTGAAGGGCAAAAAAATGAATATTCTAGCATGTGCTGTAACTGAAAGACTGATCCTTGCTATGAAAAATATTTTTGTGAGAGAAAAAGCTGTGTGACCACAATACAGAAGCCTCATAAAATATTTATGGAAATGGGTATTGGACCCACTGTTTATCCAATTAAACAACATTAAAAATGAATGATAAATCAATTGCTGCTACCACTAGCATTCTGGAATATCAAAGCACAAGGACCTCAACTCTCAAGATAGCCTTCACTTAAAGTCAAGATTATATATATATAAATGGATTATTTCCAGTTTCTTGTGAACCCTATTGCTTTTGTACTTCTGATTAATTATGCATATGAAATCAAACAGCTGTAAATGAAAGTCCTGGAAAGCTGTCAAAATAAGCAATTCATTGTCTAATTTTACTGCTGAATCTATTATGCCACATACAATCTAGAAGGAAGACAAAGGGAAGAAAAGAAGGAAAACATAGTCAGACATTTATATACTTTGCAACAAAGCTCAAAATTATTGTATTATTTTGTTTCATGTATCAGGACTTTTTTTTCTTGTCTCTCACATTTGTCATCTGAAAGCAAAAAATCTACATAACACAGCAGTTTATATTATTAGCCCTTTGTAAGTTGTAGTTCAGGTTTGGTCCCTGTGCTTCATGTTTGCTGCTGGTCATTTTTAATATTATGAAATGCTTAGAGTTGTTAAATACTTGATTTACATTATACAAAACACATAATCAGAGTCCTAAGCAGATGAGCCCTGCGTTCAATTCCTGAGTTGCTATCTGTGTGGTGTTTGTTCTGTATGATCCCCCCGTGTTTGTATGGGCTTCTATCAGGTGCTACAATATCCTCCCACAGTCCAAAATACATGCTGATAGGTTAACTGACTTCTAGGAAAACTGGCCCTGGTGTGATTATGTGTGTGTTTGTGTCTGTGTTTGTCCTGTGATGGACTGGCATCCCATCAAGGGTGCCTTGTTCCCATTGCTTGCCAGGATAGGCTCCAGCTAAGCAGATCATGTTTATGTAACAGTAGTTTAAAAAGAAAATATCAACATGAGTTTTGTAAGTTTCATGGCCACTAACTCTAACTACAAAGGAGTTACACTGTACTCCTTTGAGCATACTGTGATTATCTAGAGATGCACAGGTCTGGTCCTCGGGTGTATTAGTCTAGTGGTTTGTTATTGGTATTTTCAAATCATCTACAGCTTAAGGCCTGAGGAAAAGGGCTAAAGTCATTTAGCTCTTAAAGCCCTTAAACTGGTTTGTTTAAGATTTTTCTTTGAGGTGGAAAGCTGTTAATGATTTAGAAACATAAAGCATCTGCTTGATTGCATTACTTGAGCATCATTCTTAACCAGTACCTTTAAACGTATCATAGTAAAACCACATCTCACGACTCAATCATGCAGATTCTGAGCCCAGAACAGACAATGGATTGTTATCCCTCAGGTCAGGTCTGCTGCTCTCATGTACACCATGTTGGTAATCAGAAATCAAAGATCTGCACCACAGATATTAACCTTTCATTAATATGTATCATAAAACTGAGGATGTGATAATCAAACTAATGAGGCCAACATATTTCTACTGTACTAATTTGCTTTAAAATCTAGAATGACAGAATTGCTGATATTAATAGAAATGGGCGTACCTTTCATAGTAAACCAGTTACTGCCTTAAGTAATGGCTGCTCCAGGCTTGCTAGTTGTACAATCATTTTAGATTTATTTTACAGATAAGAGAATTCCAAGCATATTCACTCTGTTAAAAAAACACAAAGCCTGAGTTACTATCTTGAATTGCACAGACCTATATTAAATCAGTGTCAGCTGTTGAGTAAGTTAGAACCAGGTGTGTCAAAAATATTGAGCACTTTATAATTAATGCATTCAATGTTTTAATTAAAAAAACTACTAGTCAGACAAGCATTAAAAAAAACCTTTAAAGAAATCAATGTAATACTTCTTCACTCACCTTTTTGCTTCATTTCTTCTGGATTTATAATCACTGCAGTGCTTCAGGGCAGAATGAATTCACGTAGGGCTAGTACCACACCAGACCCAGATTCCATTTCCATAAATTAGAAAAATGACCCAGCTCGTGGTGATAATTTAATGACAGGGCTAGAGAAGAGTGGAACATAATATGCATCACAATCTTATTGTTTTGGTGTCTTTTTTGCTGTATGTATGTTACACATTGTTATTTCTGTTGCAATGTGTGCAATGTTTGCTTTGATTTGATTAAGAAAAAAGAATAAAAAAAATACATTTTAGAGGTTAATAAAACCTTGTGTTCTGTAAGCAGGATTACTCTGGCCGCAATAAGATGCAGTGCTTCACTTAAAATCACACTTGCTTCATTAATTCCCAGAAATTCTTACACAAAACTATCTAGAAACTCCAAGCATTTTAGACGTTGTAAACTAGTAGTCAGCTTTCAGTGGCCCAATTTTGAATGACCTGTCTGACTGGATGCAAACACACATCTAGTCATGAAAGATGAAGAAAATTACAAGTTGGGACAGTTTACTGAAGAAAACACCTCCCACAAGATGGTTCAGTTTTGTTTTTATTAACCTTGATATTTTCAAAGTTTCCTTTGTACATTCCTTGTAAATAACCACTGTACTGTTGGAATACCCCATTAATTCCAGAAGAAACAATGTTTTTTTCACTTATTTTTTTTTTCTTTTTACTTGAATGTCTAACACTTACAAGTATTAGACTGAGCATGGAAGAGCAAGAAGGTGAAATATTAGCTCCTAAGAATAATTTGTGCTTGTTAAGAATGCAGGTTTCTGTTTACAGCTCTGCCTTCTCACAGTTTCCTCTGCAGTCCCCTATATACACAGTATATCCATACTGTCTCTCATAATTCACAGGCATGTCCATGAACATTTAATTAAAGTAAACATGGAGTATTATGAACTGTGTACCTGTATGCTAATCAGTGCCATTTGTAACCAGCAATACATGTCGGTGTGCTCATCAATGTCACTAGTACTAAAAAATAGTTTGCCGTATTCAATATGAAATATTAAATTAATAGAATGACAATGAAAAATGAATAATTATTCATTTGTAATTAATAATTAGAAAGTTACTGTAATCATCATACTGTACATATTCTCCAATATGTAGGGCATTCTCTTACAACTTATGCCTGTTTTCCTGATAATCCCCAAGCGCATGTTTATAGCCGCTGTGCCTTAAGTTTTTTAGGGTTATTATCAACTCTTATTATTGTTGTTTAAAAATGGATTGTGCTTAAATAATAAAATGACAGAAACAATACATTGTGCTGATTTTATGGTAAAGAATGCCTACAATTTGAACAATTGCTGTCAAAAGGAGATATTTTAAAAGGAGAAAAACCAAAATTGGTGAACAGTAAATGTAGAGGAAGCTTTTCTATTTGAAATTTGTCTTCTGAAAATTTTGAATATTTCTGAATGGCTTTAGAGAGTATCCTGATTCTTCCTTTGTAATTCTTCAAAGAATAAATATTTCAGTACTCTCAGAAGATTAAAAAATGCTTTATTGTTTAAAACCTAATAGAATATAATATACTTTGATTGGTTACATGACCTGCATCAAAGATGATTACCGAGTGGAGTGTCAGAACTTCAATTATGCTTCTATCATGTTTTTTCTGCTTTGTATCTGCTGTTTTTCTTTTGTGGCTCTACTTTCTTAAGGTTCTCATGAAGTTATTCTTCTGGAACAATTTCTTCCCTTACATTTTTAATAGAAAATATTCTCACTTAAATGTTAATATAGCAAGAGAGAGGTTACAAAGATCATCCAGATGTCAATATACAATAGGGGTCATTGTCCAACAGTTACAGACCATTAATAATTACTTTAGGGAAAATATCAGACTTCAGCAAGCAGTGTTTGAATGTGCTGATAATTCCTAAGAATTCTGAATATCAGAACAGCAACATTGACAATCAGTCTACAACCTCTCAGTATTTTTGAAAAAGAGGTTTGATAATATATGTTTGTTTTATGCTACTCTCAGACTGTTTTAACTTAATCTACCCAACACATTACTTTCAAAAGAATACCTGCAGAAACATGTAACAAGACATGAAAATGTGATATTTCAACTTCATTGATTTTTTTAAACAGAAAATTGGCTTTATCTAGGGAATGTACTATATACCCTGTGTAAATTGGCTGAGAAAACTGAAATGGCACATGGGTCACCCTGAAAACAATTGCTATTTGATATTATTTTTTAATAGTCTATTCTGTTTTGAAGGCTATTCTTGTTCTCATTTTAAAGGCTTGTTGCCTTGATACTTAATAACACATGGTTAATGAATATGCATATTCTAGCTGACATCATGGCTATTAAATTGCTACAGTATAACGTTTTGATCAACCAGGGTGTGTTTTTTCCCTTCCCCTCTCTTTCCTGTATTTCCCTGGGGTATTCAAAGGTATTTAACAGCTTACAGAAAGGTCCAATAAATAGGTGCTGGGAGAAGACCTTTTTCCCAGAAGTAATTAATGTTCCTGGTCACAGCTACCTTTTATTAGACAAGTATTTTATTAAGAGTTTGTGATGATGTATGCAGCATCCCGTCCTTGCTTTGGATTGGCATCTTTTGAAAGAGACTAGGTGATCTAGTGGTGAAATAAAATTATTCCTATTCAAGTCAGCCCCCATGCTAACATATAGTGTGGCATCCAGGAGTTAAACTGGTGTATAACAACTCTTAATGAAGGTTCACCTCTTACACATTTGAGCTTTACTATTCCTCCTCTTTAGAGTGCAAATTGTCATGCCACCTCTACTAATTATAAGCAAAGAAGGGCATTAGAACATATACCAGCCTGTGTGTGAATCTAATGAAATAATAATAAATTAATAAATGAAAACTTTATTTTAAATCAAATACATTATAAGGCTAAGTTTAGAATAAAATGTTTTAAACAGATTGGTGGCATCATTTTTGGTGTCACAAATATCAGTATAGCTGTAATATGCTGAGGGATTTAAGGCATTGATTACACACTTTGGAAAGTTGTTTCTGGGAATGAACGCAATGTGTTGTATGTCTTATAAAACATAGTGCTTTTGATTTTTTTCCCGAGTTCTATACAGAAATATGAAAAAAATATATCTGTATTTCTCTCTTTTAAGTATGCATTTTCTCTCAAAAATATGGCTGTTATCTCTTGCTGTATTATAATTATGCAAATGTAGCTTCACAGTAATCAGAATGGTTTCTGTACCCAACTGTTTGGAGCACCTCAGGCTGTAAGCTGTGGTGATTCTACTGCATTTGAGTTCAGTTTAACAGCACTCAGATGGTATGCTGCCCTGCTTGGCTGTCATTTGCTGCAGCCTGACAGATGCTGTTTTAGAGCTGCAGTGTAAATACTTCATGTGCATATCAAGCCCACAGATGTCAGCAAGACCCCAGCCTACATTAATGCCATTTTGCTCTTCCTCAGGATATAGAAACAGAAACTTGGTGTAGAGGCTGACTGAATATTGAATGATCTACCCAACATTTCAGCTACTCAACATTTTAATCCTAAGATTTTTACTTTTGATTTCATTTTCTCCAGAAAGTTGCTAAGATGTACAAGGTTACTGTAGTAACATTTTGGTATTGAATACTGTATAAGTATTCCTAACATATTGGTGTGCAAATAATTTGTGGTGAATGAAAAAGGACTTGTTTGATCAGCTTTTTTTTCCTTGTTAGTTACGTAAATTAAAACTGTTTTACTTAAATGTTCAACATGATGAGAAACACAATTTTAATTATATATATTATACTACATAGCTTTCTTATGGTAATGAGCTGTTAATAAAATAATAACAACTTTATATAAACATGAAAATGCCAGTGCCTTGCAATGGACTGGGTGTAGCTCCCTACAATTTCAGGACTCTGTACTGCTGTAACCATAAGCAAGAATAAACACTTTTCTCATAATGGATGAATTTATGGAAATACTTTAAAAACTTGCATTAAACAATTAACATTGTTTAAAAGTCTGTAGTAAAGTGGACTTTTGAGGAAAAGATGAAAACATTATAATTTATATTTGAAAAATTTGCCAATGTATGTGAAGGTCATGTGACGGAATAAACAACACATAATAACACAAGTTTTCTTCACCTGGTTCTACACCAAAAATCATGTGGAATGTTGCTGTTAAACAGGATTTGGTTAAGAAACAAGAAAGGACACTGTCAGTCCATGCTTGTAAATTCTGTATTGAAACTGATTTTTGTCTGCTGTGTTTGGTTGTTACTGACAAGTGCAAAATGTTAGTGTTCTGTCCTTTCTGTGTCCACTATTATGGGCCTTTTGTCTGTGTGTTGAACTGGCAAAGGTCTAGTTTTAGAGTCTGTAGCCCATATGAATGGTTGTTTTTTTTCTTCCCATGTTCCGATCAGGTCACTACTGGAATGGGAGGCTTCCACCAATAAAACTGGGTTGCTGCTGAAAATGGTGTAGGTGGACGAAACGATGGTTCCCTCTGGTCAATAATTTCTGGGAAACAATGTCACAGTGTGGTGACTAGGGACTCTGTGCCATAGATGGTCCTTCAGATGAGACAATAAGATTATAAAAGGGTACTGACTCTGGGATTCCACAAACTGGCTTATGTAAGGTACCCCCTTAATTCATCTTGTGCAGAAGGTTTTGGCTTATGTACGTGATCTGGTGAGCAGTGGGGTTGCTAGCATATAATGTCATGTGTAAGAATTTAGTCACAAATGTAACGAGAAACAAGAAAGATGTTAGTTTTTTAGTATTTAAACTTTTGGAAGACCAGGTAGATCATATGTTCTTAAAAATATTGTAGCAAATTATGGTATCTATCACAGTAACCTTGCTAGATTTCCTTGCTATTTTTGAGAATAAGAAATCATAATATAGAAGACTTGTTGAAAGCAATAAGGAGTGATTAATTTCAGTGTATTTCATATATATGGAATGCAGCAGCTTTTCACTGATGTGTTTGTTTGAAAACAAGCATATAGTAATCTGGCAAGAACTTAGAAGGGAAACTTGCCAGTTCAATTGTTTTTCTGTTATACCTGGGCAACCTTTCCTTTGAAGTACCTTTTCTATACACGTGATTAGGACCATTTGTGGGTTGAAGAGAATTTCCTAACAGATACCTGTACATATGGTAGCATATGTGTTTGACCTTAATGAAAATAAATAAATTGTGTAGTTCAATCTTGTTTAATACTCTCTCCTTCCTAATGTAATGAACAAAATGAGAATGGATGCCTTTGGAACACTTTTTTGTTTATATCCAAGAATTTTTGTTGTGTTGCTGCTGTCATTTGACAGTGCAGGGCTGCTGTTACTGTAGCATTGTACATTGTAGATCTCTTCTCACACTGCCTGCTTATATCTAGTCTGAAGCCAAGTTTCAGCAAAAGACTGTAACCACACAGAGTCTTATAACAATTCAGACTTTGATATCTATATACACATGTGGCTTCTAAATGTCAGTGTTTATAAAACAAAGAAACTGAAAACAAACTTTTCCTGTGCTTATAATTTTGTCCAAGTCTCTATTTTCTGCAAACTGTGATAGATATAAAACTTAGAATAAAACAATAGATGATAATCTAAGTAAAACATTCTTGCAACATTTTAATTTTTATATTTAAGTTAAACAGTGAGACAGTGTTTTGGATGTATGATTTGCCCTATCACTAATATTATGTGTAAACATTGAATGGGATTAACTATTAATGCTTTTGGTTACTGTTACATTTAGACTGTTCTTTTGTACACTTGTAATGGGGCACGGGGACCCCAAATGCTCTTTGTGTTCAGGGTTGCAATAAATCTTAATCCTCCTCTTGTGCAGCTAATGTACCTTATGCCCTGGACACACAAAATACACTATCAGATAAGGTAATCAGCAGAAGCTCCTTATCCATTGTAGCCACTGTGGAAATCCATGTTGACATGACCTGGATTATCTCATTTCTCACAGATGGCCTTCTCACCACAAGGTCTGCCCCTGGAGAGCTGCTACAAAATGGTCAGACTCTGCTTTGATCAACAAATAGATGCTACACTATGTACCTACTGTATGTATGTAGGTATGTATGGTCAGGATAATTACTTGACCCAGGAACCCTGCTGTGCTCCCCACTACTTGAAAGTTTAACTCTATTAAGGATTACATTCTCCCAAATGGACAGCAGTGCTGTCGGAATATATAAAAATTGGGAAAGAAGACACTGCTATGTTAGATTTGTGGCAAAGGGGTATTACAGTTTAGATCCAAGAAGTCGTACAGATGCTATAGCTTCTGTGAGAACATTGTTATGGGGTTTTGCATTACAGATTACCTTTAAGGAAATTCTGAAGGCATTTCATTCCTCAAGCAAAGAAAGACTTGTTTGAAAGATTAGGCAGAATGATTTTCCCTGTTAACAGAATGCAAGGCCTGGAAAGTATCAAAAGCATCCATCTAGTGTGTATAGATGTATAGCTGCTATTTTGTTCTTGAGTAGACATCCAAATAAATTGAATAGTCAAAACTGTTTCAAAATAAGAAAAGCTGACAAATTCAAGAAGCCAGAAGTTACCTTATTAGGTCCACTGTTTTTACATTCCCTGCTTCTATTAAAAAACATCACTTAAATACCTGGTTTATACAGTAATGTTGTATCTTTTACTGTACACATCAAATATTTTACACCACTTATAATTATAATTATTATAACAGCACTATAAATAATTATTTAAAGGCAAAAATAATATAAATAATATAATAATAAAAATAACAATGATACTGTATAATGTGAATTTCATTTTTCCCCCAATCCCATAAATACAACAGACCGTTAAGAAGTATCTAAATCAGAGGTGCTCAAGTCCAGTTGGTTTTACAAATCTCTTTAAATCAGCTGCAGATGAAGTAATGGGAAGAGCTGTTAACCTCTCCAATTAAGCAACTTTGGCATTATGCGCTGAGCTTGACTTAAATCTTGTTGGGCTGTAGACCTTCAGGACTGAACCTGGGCACCCCTGTTCTAAATCTTGCCATTTCTTTGAAGAACACAAAAGTTTATCTTGGATAGCTGCTGTAGATTGTAAAATGTGGTAGTAGAGTGAATGTCTGCCTGTTGTTTCCCTTGTCATTGGGCCATTTATACCCTGGAACATTCCCCTTCAGTTTTGCTCCTGGAGAGCCACAGCACTCGAGGTTTTATAGTAAATCAGACCTACTCAAGGACTTAATACTTGTAAGCACTTGTAATTAAGTTCAATTAAGTCAATATACAGTTCAATTAAGCCATTAAGAACCCATGCAGAATGAAATATTGAAGGACCTGGGGTTCTCCAGGTCTAGGAGTGGGGATCATGATCCTAAACAAAATGCCATTAAATGAGTCTCTTTCTCTTTAGCATGTTCAACAAGAATAATTGAATTCTTTCCATTTATCATTTTAGTCTTATTCTTGTGAAACCAGATTTTTGGGGTTCTGTAAAGTTATGTGTCACAAATGCATTTTGAACTAAATCTGAAGCTTTACTGATCAAGCGAGTGCATCTCTTCAATGCCACACGATAACTTCATAAACGTTTAAAATTCGTAATTTTGAAATTACCGAACATACAGTACCTTCCTCATAAAAATGTCTAATTTGTGGTATAGATAAGGAATACTTGTCATTCTTTTTCAAATTATTTGTTCAGTTTTTTGTTCAGCTCTATTCTGTTATCCCATTATTCTTTTTGGGAGGTTTCAACAATTGAATTAATGTGAATATGTGTATTTATTAGTAATTTTGCTGAAATTCATCATTGCAGAGAGAGAAATGAATTAATCTTTGTTATACTTTCTGTGTTTAGATCTAAAAAGAGAACATGTTACCACATGAAATATAAAATGCTTGGGGGAATACTGGAATAAAAAGCTAGGTGCACAAAGGATGAGTATAAAAAGGCAGAGCTGGAAATGACAGAGATATGGGAAAACTAAGAGGATATCTATGGGACTAAATCTCTTAAGAGATCTGTGAGAGGAGAGTGAGTCCCCAGGTCTTTCACCAATTGTGAAGACCTCTGAGACCAAGAGGCTTCAATCAGAACTGCAGTCTTTATTAATAATGTAAGCCAATGCACATCTAAATACCTCTCTCCCTCTACTCACTCTGTCCAACTGGCGCTTCCCCAGCCTTATGTCTTGACTGCCTTCTCACCATCAATAAATTAGAAATGCAGAAAATGGTGCACTGGAGATTGCCTTCATATGCCTGTGATAGGCTGTTTAGTGCTGTGGGCTTTTATTTAACAGCACATTCAGAGCTTCAATACAATAAAAATGTAACTTCCAAGCTCTGTCTCTTCCAGTGGTCATAAAAGTGGATTTCAGTGGATTGTTTTTGGTAACCAGGCAGACACCCAGTTCCAAAAGCATTCTAAAAGAGGTAAACAAAAAGGAATATATTTCTCAAGAAATATTGAAATTTTAATATTCTTGGGTTTGGAAAATTTTGATAAGGATTGGAAATAACAAGTGTTAGATCCAAACTGTCAAAAAGCCTGAATTTAAAAAGGGAACTTTAACAACAGTAATGAATAAACATTTTGGAAATCATACAGCAGTTTTAGCTCAACCACACAACATTCTGGAGGTCTGAAGGCTACCCTGAGGGTGCTTTGCATAGATTGGATCCATATTGCGAACAGACTCCAGTTACAGACATTCTCTTACACTGAGAAACTTGCACCTGATACCAATAAATTGGCAGAGAGAATCTGCAACTGCTGCTGGGTAGAGCAAAAGACAGCCAGTGCTTCTAAATAGCTCAATTTAGCTCCTCTCTCTGCTATGAGTAAAGCAGGTCACAGCCCAGAAGGAGTTGCAGGGAAAATCAATACACAATTACAGAACAAAAGAGTGTTTAAGAGAAACATTCTTGGTGTTGAAAAGACTTAGTCATACAGAATTCATTAAACCATACACAAACTGCTTACAAATGGCAATTGTTTCCATCCATTTCCTCCTGCTGTGAGAAGCCTATTTATTCTTATTCTTGTTTAGCCTTGTGGTTAACAAAATATCAAAATTAAATTACATCATACAGTAAATTACATTTAACAGAACTTTGACAGCTGCATTTCAAACACCCTCTGGGAACTGTAATTGTGACAGAGCCAGACTATACCTGTATCTAGGGTTATTTTCTGAAACTAGGTTGTTCAATCTATAATATGTTATAAAAGTATTAGAAAATGTGACCCAAAATGATATACTCTGCCTCAGTTTGGTCATTCAATAAAAAATATAGGGAATACCTTTGACCTACCTTTATTATTTTTAATGGAAACAGCAGGAAGTATTAAAAATCTGACACAACCATCAGTCCCTGAAATAACAGATTATAACAATTTTATATAATGATATATTTGTTTGAAAAATTAGTATATTAAATGTTTATATTTGATAGTAAGCTGGATTCTTCTATTATTTGCTAAGCTTTGTTGTGGGTAATATGTTATTCTTACATACAGCCCTTCAAGCTTTTTACCAAATCTTCAGTTTTTGCACATAAACAGAATAATTTCAAATTTAGACCAACACAAAAAGTATAGCTTTTGTATTTGCACAATGGATAATTTTGAATAGATTTCTGAAAATATGTTATTTTAAATAAATCTGTTTCAAATTGTTAATACATTCTCAAAATAAATGGGCAAAAATGAATCCAGTCCAGGGAAATAGCCACAGCCAACATTCTATTGCTTTCATGCCAAAATAAGAAATCTTGCTCTGAAGATTAGGCGTATAAATTTGGAAATGATTCCTCCCAAAATGGCCAATATGGAAATCCATCTAATATTAAGAGGTGTCACAAATGGGGCTCAGCCTTCCACAGAGGGTTTCTGATTAGACCCTATCCGGTGCAGTGTAACCTGAGACAAATAGGAGGCGGACATCAGGGAAAATACACAAGGGTTTATTCGCAAAGATAGTGCTCAGTGACAACAGGTGCTCCAGTGAACAGGAGCAAGCTGATCCATGGCGTAAATCAGGGCACAGTCCAATAATCCTAAACGTGGCAAAAAAAATTCAACCAGACAGACACAGGGAAATCAGGAATAGTCCAAGAACATACGGAGACAGGTCCTCCAGATCCCCGGGCTCAGGGGTCTTGATGCCTTTGGCAAGACCTGTGCCCTCAGATGACTCCGCTGACTGGTGGTAGGTGGGCTTCACACTGAGTCCTGAGTATCAATACAGCAATCAAACTAGGACTCGGGAATTTGGAGAACCCTCTAGGGGAAAACATACTAAACCCTAACCCTGCCCAGATTTCTCAGTGGAAATCCAAACTGGGTCCAGTTCCAAAGCCAGTGATCAGGGACACAATCCAACCCAAGTTAGGTAAAATCACTCAGACTGCATTAAGTTGGTTAGAATGTTT
The DNA here is from genome assembly GCF_040954835.1 of Lepisosteus oculatus. Taxonomy (NCBI): domain Eukaryota; kingdom Metazoa; phylum Chordata; class Actinopteri; order Semionotiformes; family Lepisosteidae; genus Lepisosteus; species Lepisosteus oculatus. The sequence continues at coordinate 21,323,519 of NC_090700.1, forward strand.
TTTTTTTGTAATTAAAAGAAGTAAGTAAAGGTTTATTCCATGCTGAAAAGAGAAAGGAAACACAAAGTTTCGGCTGTGGAGCACACACCGGAAGAAGTCTCCACAGCCGAAACATTGTGTTTCCTTTCTTCTCTTTTCAGCATGGAATAAACCTTTACTTGTTCCTTTGCAACATATAATTTAAAAGCAGGTGATTAAATTGACTGTTGTATAACATAACTCCACTGATCAGTGACAAAGATCTTGAGGGGAAGTCCCATGGACATGCTCACAGCACTATAGGTTTAGAGAAGTGCCCAGACCCTGTGAAAATGTAACACAGGCTCTTCTATCAGTATGTCCTAGCTTGTGTTAGCAGGTAAAGAAATCTTAGAAAATATTTGGTTCAAATATACTGTACATTCAATCACTTTTAAATGGTAAAACATTATGTTAGTGACTTTCAATTATATGTCCAGTCTAAGATACGTCCTGGGATATAGTACAGAAGTGTAAAATACAATATTATTCTGTTTAGATGCAGGAATGTGAAAGCATGTTATTATTTATAATTTGCATATTTATTTTTACTCATAACCTATAAATAAACTAATAATTGCTTTAATTAGACTTTTTAAAATGTTTCTGTAGTTCTAACACCTGAGATTTCAAGTAAATCTTAGAAGTAAGTTGATATGACAAGCTCCTTGACAGCTTGAACTACAGTATAATGGAAATCATAGGTAAATGAGAGCTCAATGGGAATGAAGACCAGCAGATACTGGGGCGCTCCATCACCAGAGCCTGGAAACCCTGCACTACATAATTACCACAGAGCTGTAGTTTTTGATTAATACAACTTCTTTATGGTTAGTTTAATATTCAGCTGCTTACAAAGGCATCAGTGGTGCTTCCTGTGTGCAGTGTTTAAATATTTAACCTACAGCAATGAGTTATTACCTCCTAAGCGAATGTGAAGAAACAAAGAAACAAGCCACAGCCGAGTTCAGCAGCGCTCACCCATGGCTTGGAAGGAAAATTGACCTTTGAAGTTTTATGTGGTGGGTGTTACAATGTGCAACCAGTAGTGAGGCTAATATAACAAAACTCAGAACTGTACTTTTACTGTACTGCAGTATGTAGTTCCCATCACAAGTGGTATTATATTAAACCAAACTGTGATAAAGTAATACTTTACAGTATTTTCCCCCTTTTAGAACATGAAAGGTCTCAGTCCTTACAGAATGTTATATAAATTAAACAAGGGCTTTTGGTTTGATCAAAAAAGTCCTTCCACATTTATTAATGTATATCAACATTCAGTTGTGCTTGGAGAAAAACTTCTGAAAAGTAATCTAATAAGTCTACCAAATACAGTGGGTATCAGAAGACTTCACCTTCCTTGGACTATATTGTGTTACAATATGGAATCAATATATTTAATTGTGATGTTTTACCACTGATGAACACAAAACACTCAATTCTAAAGATCACCCTAAGTTAAGTATAAATATTAAGGTAAATTAACTAGCAATGCAGTAGAAATATTGATTTTGTATTGTTTAATTTGGGATCTTATCATTCTGTATAGGAGAAAACTTTAAAATGTATTTTATTGAAGTATCCCAGTTTTCCAGGTGGAAGCATGGAAAAACATAAGCTTAAACTCATTAAAAAGCTGTAAAAGTCATGAAGACCAATGACATCTATGAGCACCAAATAAAATAAATGCTAATAAGCTACACACAGAAACACAGACTGGAAAATTGGTGCAAATAATGCTAAAGAAATTGATACTAGATAGCACGACAAAATAAAGCCTTTGGAAACTAGCTCCACTAGGATTTTGCAGCAGTTTTGATTTTTCACTTTTGTTTCATACATTTCAGCATTCCCAAGCCTATAGTTAGGCTCACAGAAAAGGATTATGTTTTGTATTCTGCATTTTAATGTTATTATTTTTATATTTATTCCTTTACTGGTTCTTTTTTATTTTTAAAAGAAGTGTCAATTTAGCTTGATGTGCACTGGGAGTGAAGGCAGAGACTTACACAGCACCCCTCAACAGACATTGCTCCACAGCTCTGTCTCACAGGGGTGTTTCACCTTTCAGGGGGGAATTCTGACTTAGTATTAATCCATAATCCCACTGAAATAATATTTCAAAGACACATCTTCAGTAACATGTAACTAACCTGACTCAGGTAATCTAACTACCTGTAGAGTTTGGGGAAAGCCGTGTCACAACAGGAGACAAGAACGCTTACCACATAGAGTGCCAGCTGATGTAACACCAAACTTAGATGATCATATCTATCTATTGCTATTTGTTACTAGAATAGCTATAGCTAGCTATTCTAGTAACCTCCAGAACAATAGAACAATTTAAGAGAAGTTAATTTAGTTTCCTAATAAATTATTTTTTATGTCCACTAAGCATGAGACTTTCTACATTCTAATCAGAGGGATTTACTGAACAATTCAGCTTCTGTTGACCAAAAGTAGGGGAGAATCACCAAATAATTGCCAATGATATGTTAGCACTGAATTAAAGACTCTTGATGTCTCTAACCACAGAGTTGAAACAACAAAATAAAAATGATTTTAATTATACCAGATGTTACAGTTTCTTTTGCTGTGATTGCAAACTTTTGCTAACATCAACCTTGCTCACTTCAATTGCCCCATCTTCAATTGCTTGTATCTGTTTCAGCTACCAGATTTCCTTATGTAAGTTAATAGGAACTATTCACAAACCCTTGTGCTTAAACAATACTATGTTGTTCATCTAATTTTGCTTAATTGAATTATAATAAGAGTGTAATTTCACTTAATGTGATGCTTTACATAAGTTGAGAAAACCTTTTCATAGCTAAACACTAGCAATATAAGAATTTTATGATCGAAGTGGGGTCCCTTTTTATTAGAACTGCTGGTACAATGCTAGAGCCATTTGTCTTCTATATACTGAATGTGCAAGGAGTATGTGTGAATGATTCTTTACATGTCAACAGGATATTATGATATATGAATGTGGCATTAATTTTATTTCAGTTCCCTGTGTTCTCATAGGTGCCTAAAGCTAATGCTTTCCACACAATCCATTTGGTTAAAGGAAAGAGCTATACTGAAAGAATCTCTTTTTACTTGCTTAGATTTTATTATGATTTGGTTTGCAATTAAGACATCTACAACTTGATTTTAGCTATTCAACACATTAAATGGCTTCCTGACATCTTATAAAATTGGAGGGACCACCAGGAGCACAAGGAGCTGCACATATGGCAGGAGCTCCTTTTATGTCTGAAGGCACAGCAGGTTTCAAAGCACTGCTGCTTGAAATTGCTCCATACTGCACATATCATGGATTGTATGATACAACACGAAGTGCATATAACAAGAATCATGAACCAGTGCTTAATGATACCATACATTCTGGTACTAGAACTGTAGAAGTCATTTTAAAAAGTCTAGAAAATTGTTTGTGCAGAAATGGGAGAAGAATATAGTATTTTTTTGTTAAACACTTATGTAAGGCAGTTATCCAGGTATTAATTGTGTTCCAACATTCTTATGAACTGAGAAACAAGTTGGACCTTTTCTGTTTCTGTTGTACTCTCTTATTGCCTTATTATTGAGGTAGAGAAGAAAATATTTTGACTTGCTCAACAACGTGTTGGCATTTAAGAGAAAGCAGGATCTCTGGGAAACAAAGACTGAAACCAAAGTATTCCTTTCCTGTAGCTACCTCTATCAAGTTACAGTCACTATTTAGGAAACAATTTGAACTACTGGTGTTGTGGACTTCTCTGTGATGCAGTTTAGAAAAATATTTTCCTGAAGGAAATGCAACACTTTTGATTGATTAAATTATCCAGCTTTTTGCAGCTGGCTTCATCTGTGCAATGACATTCAGGAGGAGATGATTGAACTTCACAGTGAAAGGATATTGAACACTCAATTTAAAAAGCAGTCTCTTGGGTAGTTTTGGCTAAAATTTGACTCAAAGAAGCTACTGTAGCTTTGTTAGTGTGTGAGGCCAAAGATCTTTTACTGTTTGGTTACTTTACTTTGTAAAAAAAATCAATTTCTCAGTACTATTTCCTCATAACACAAGAATCAGGAAAAAATAATTAAAATATTAGATTCTTTCTCAAATCCTGGGTTTGAAAATGAAGTATTGTGTCCTACCTGAATGTACCAAGAGGCAGCAGAAAATTGTTCCTAGACCAGTTACCTTATTAGGATAATTGGGGTCTTGTCATTTGTTTCCAATTTTATGTTCTTAACATATGGAATAAATATAAATCTATTTTTAAAGCCAGCAGGTTGTATATTTACTTTTGTTTATGAAGTGACCAAGCAACTGAAGAAGGATTCTTTAATCTGTTTTATGCAGGACAAATACTATCCTAGACTCAGGAAGACATGGCACGTATTTCTTTTTTATAGAGGGAAAGAATCATTATGGCTCTGTATTTTAGGACTTAATCGTTTTCAATGTCTGGCAAACACACACTGCATACTTTATTTTGCTCACTGTACTCTTAGCACATGAAATATGCTGTATTCAATATCCAGGTTTTTCCTTAATTAAAAAAACACATTTTCAGCTCAAATTGATGAGGCATGATCCAGGACACCATACTTGACATTTGAGAAATTAGTGGAGCATTAATTCAACAGGAAAGGTTAAAAAAATGTTCTGATTCAGGTAGAAACCACATTTATGTGAAACTAACCACACAAATCAAATAAGACTAATAAGTAAAGAAAAGTGACTATAAGAGGATATATTACACTGGAAAATGAAACAAAAACTAACTGGTCCACTATGATGTTTTGGACTGACAAACAGTATACCAGTATCCATCCATTTTCTGATTGCTTTTTCCCATAGGGTCGCGGGAGCAGATCCCATCTCGGCAGACAACGGGTGCAAGGCAGGATACAGCCCGTGCAGGTGGCCAGTTCATTGCAGGGCACAGACAGACACATACATGCACACACTCACACCAGGGCCAATTTTCCCAGAAGCCAGTTAACCTACTAGTATGCCTTTGGGTTGTAGGAGAAAACCTGAGCACCTGGAGGAACCCACAAGAACACAGAGAGAACATACAAATTCCACACATATAGCATCCCAGATCTGTAGTTAAAACCAGGGCCCCAGCACTGTGAGGCACCACCAGTATTTACCATGCCTATAAATACATGTATTGTAAGTCTTAAGAACAACTGTACTCAAACCAAATATAATTTTATATTGAATAAAATTAGTTTGGTATAAGCTTCATGACACATTGAAATCAATAACCATCAATAAATAATCAATTATACATTTCTTTCGTCAGCTGACACTGTTGAATACAGAAGCCAAATGTTCCAATAAAACAAGCTATCTGTTTAGCTCTCTAGTATGACAATAAAGCCAGTCCAATGATACCCTAACAGTCCTGACCTCTGAAGTGCAGTCAGTGCTGTCAACATGCACTGCAAGTATGAGACAACTGCTGTATGTGTAGCGGAGCTAGTGTGGTGACGTCAGCGCCCTCACTGCGCGTAGCAGGGTCCTCAGCTGCCTGGGCTGAGGGAGGTCTCCTTTAGCTCACGCGGTTGGTGCCCTGTTGCGTTACGCTGGAGACCCAGGTGTGGCCCCTGGGGGCCGTGTGGAACCATGACTGTCACATATGGATCTTCACCTTGGGGAACTATAATATCATGACTACAGAGCAAAGCTGTTTCCTTAATAATAAAATTGCTCAGTCAGTTTAATCTGCAATGTTTAGTTCAAAAGACTATTAAAAGTGATAAACTTTAATTTCAAATAACATTTAATGTAGATGAAAGTGATATAAGCAGACCCTTTAACCAAACATATATATCAGGATAGAGTTACTTCTAAAAAGTCATCCATTACAGTTTTCAATTCCTTGTTTAAGTGATGACATTTTAAAATTAATAAAATGTAGGAAATAGCATTTAGGAGGTAATGTAAATTATTTTATAAATTATCAAAGCAATCCCTTATTTGAGTTATTTGCAACATACTGGATTACTTTTTAAAGTAATTTTTCCAAACACTTGTCAGGAGATATGACTTCTCTTGAAGAATAGTGAAAATTGAAGTCATTTAATGTTTTAAAAAGCCCCTTATCTTAATGAGAGTCATGGAAAGTCACAGAGTGCAAGGCAGACCTGACAGAAAGCACCTCCTCACCCTGGACAGAATGCCAGTCCATTGCTGGGCCACAGGGAAAAGGACAATTTGAGTAGATTTAGAGTAGCCAACCATATCCAGTCAGCATGTCTTCAGGAAGTAGGACACTGGCAAAAATTTCACATGAACAAAGGGGGGTCATGCACACTCCTTTCAGATAGATACCGAAGGGCTAAATCAGACCCAGATCCCCTGGGATTCTGAGGCAACAATCCAAAATACCACACTAACTTGCCACTATGATCAAAGACATGTGGTTTACAGTTTTTAGAACTACTTAAAAACACTGAAACCTCAGTCATTTTATCCATGTGTGCATTTCAGTTTGATTTAATTACCTCTCCAAGAGAAGAAAAAAGGACTCATTTTGCAAACTTATTACTGCAAGTTCCCTTTATACTGTAGTACGTGCATTTAATGAACATTCCTTGCTGTGGCAAATTTAAAATCCTGTATTATTCCTGTATTATCTTGTACTATTATGTGGTGTTTGCTGAATTTGCTGCAGTGAACCTTGTAATACAGGGCCTGTCACTTATGTTAATGAATCCTCAGGGTGATGGTATATTGCATCTTAGGCAACCATAAACAGAGCAAACTGAACACGTTACACATTTGGTGCTTTTATGAATATGCAATTTTGCTAAGCCCTGGCTGATTAAATCTATCATTCTCTTGAAGATAAGACACTACTTGGTAGCGTTAAATATACAGTCTAAGACATTCTGGTTACTAGTTTCCTGAAGTTTACTACAGTTTAAGGTAGAGCATGCTCCTTCATATTTTAAACACAGCTAATTTCTAATCTTACTTCTTTTTTTACTTAAAATGACAGTTTTGGGTATTAATACACTGCTCTCCATCAAATAGTGCTTGCTCTATACATTGTACTCTATACATTGTAATACATGTCACAGGTTTATGATGTCAAAACCAGACTTGCACAATTTCTCACCAAGAGTAGTGGATTAGTATCCATGCTGTGTAGAATCCCAAATGTATTAATGGAGTGCAGATTGAGGCTTTTAGTTTATGTCTGGGCTTGTTAATAACCAGATGTAAGCAGGATTCCCCAAGCAGCAGTGTGGAATAGGCAGTGTGCCACTGGGTTTGGATTTGATTCAGTAAGGGTGTCTTCAGCTTCCTGTGCAACAGATGTGCACCTGTGTGTTTGAGGTGTTGCCCTTGAGAATTTCATCACTCCTCTAATAGCTGCAAACTCTGCTGTGAGCACTGTGGGACCCACAATGCTCAGGCAGGTACTGGTTTCCAAGGATCTGTTCTACTATGGGTGTCATAGTGGCAAGCCAAACTGACCTTTCTACTTGCATTTCCAAATTGAGAGTAAGAAAAATATATTTGTAAAATTCAATTTAAAATGCATTAATTTATTTTTAGTTCTTTAATTGAATATTTGAAATATTAATCTTTAGAATCACACAGAATTACTCAGAGTACAACACACTCAAAAGATTTCATGAGTCTATCACAAACTGTATATTCCAAAATATGACTTATGATTTTCCATTCCTGGAAGATGTGGAACATCAGCTTCTGTACTTTACTAGTTGTCTTGTCTGAATAAGTAATTCAGATTAATTATTGGGTCCCCTAGCCAATTCCAAAGTGTTGTAAGCAGAGACATTTAGCCTCTTTCTCCAAGTAGATTATCTGGACATGTTAAACAATCTGTGAATCTCCTTCTACTGTATGTGAAGTAGTGGCAAAAAATGTTTATCAGCATCTGCTAATAAAGGAAGGAGGATTATCACAAGGTTATATAACAGATAAGTATCAGGCATCTGAATTTGAGGTAATGTTTTTGTTGAACAGAAATGAAAAATACAAGTCACCTCTGATATAGATCTTTTCCTTCTCTATACTTTCCATTACTTTGTAATATCATGCACAGGTACAGTAGATTGCAAACTACACTATCTGCAGATGCTCCAAGATGATCTTATCTGTGAAGCCTAGTCTATCCTGCATGTGCACAATCATCTCTTAAACTAGCTAACTCATCTTTTAATTGAGAAATTAGGACAGCAGCAATAACTTTTTAAAGAAAAAACTATTGTGTTGTTTGGGGTTCCATAGCAAACAATCTTCTAATAGGCAAATCCCTGGAAAATATACAATCACAGTAATAAGGTCCTTAACCTTATTAAAGTGTTATTTATAGTGTAAATGAAACCACAAGCCAATCAAAAAAAAAAAGAAATCTGATCCCCCTTTGAGCTACTACAGTAGCTACACTTCAGTTTTTTCACTATAAAGTTCCACAATACAATCTCTCTTCCAAGACTCTCAAAACTAAACCACTATCTCTAAGATGCACACAAAATTCAGTCACTTACTTCCCTCTCTGGTGAAACCACACAGCAGGATTTTCTTCAATTACTTTTTGTTGTTTTTGTAGAAGAAAATACTTCCAAACATTTTGGATGGTGCTTCACCAAGCACCATAACATAACCTAAACATAATAAATACAACCAAGATAATTTACATATTAAATTCTATAGAGCACACATTTTACAAGCTGAAAAAAGTCCAAATAGCCCAAGAATAGACAAGAAGTCAAAGGTCTACAGGACCTTCTTCAAAGACTGCACGAACGGATTGGTGAACTCAGTAGGCCACCGACAGTTACAGGCTAAAAGAGATATGCATTCGGGTACTAAGGTTACACTTTGAAAGTTTGTTAAATTAAATGTTTTTCAATGCTTGTGGTCATGTTACATCACTATGTTGAACACAATGTTTTATTTTCTAATGGTATCAAATGTACTCAGAAATTTACTCAAATTGGTATCAATTTACTCAGAAATGTATGTTATATTGTACTTATCATTTATAATATCTGATTTATATTAATCACAAATACAAACTGATTTACTTAAGCAAAATGTTTTTTACTTTACTGTCCCAGTAGTTTTGGAGGGCACTGTATTTTGATTCTACCTTTGTACAGTATGACTGCACTTAAGGTGATGGAAATTTTCAATATTTTATTCATTTTTTAACATAACTCAAAAAAGGTTAAAAGTAAAACATTTATTTAGAACATAATTTTGCATAGAACATTGCAAAAAGAAGGGCACAACATACCTATTTTAGCACCCAGTAATTGCTATAAATTTGTTACATAGAAGTGCAATTTGATTTGATTATATTAGTAGCAGGTCATTGTTATGGCCAGGCTAAGAGGCAGATTGGCAGTCAATTTATAAGTGGGCCACAGCCAGCCCCTGGGTATTGGGTTAGCTAGAACAGGTCACTTTGAGCACTGTAGTCTCAGGGTCAAACACAACAGACGTTTATATCTAAAGAAGCTGACTTCAAGGAAAGTGTTCACAACCCAAAGGGAGATTCAGCAGATATTGGCACAGATGTCATTTACTGCTTTGGTGGCAGTTTTCAGTTTTCAGTTGGGATTTTTTGCATTTGTGAAACAAGCTGGAGTAGGGGGTCTTTTGGTCTTTAAGTGTGGTTATTGTTAGACATGAGCTTAATAACCATTGTATATGCAGAGGAGACAGGTACAGTAAGCAGGTATTTCTGCCTGGCTGTGTTGGAGAGGTGGTGCTTGATCTGTTGTCTAACAGTTTTTGGATGAGGGCTAGGGCATTATTTTTGTGGAGCTTGCATGTTCACTCTTTGTCAGCATGGTGTTTCTCTGGGTATTCTCTCACCTTCCAAAAACATACAGTCTAGGTTGTTTTTTGTTAATTGTTTTTTCTCATTTGCCCCTGTGTGTCTTGCACCCTCGGTTCACTGGATTAGGACCTGTCTTCCTCACCCCTCTGTGGAAAATGGATATTGTATGGTCTTGGATAATGGATGGATATTATCTTTTTGTTGTAATGTTGTGCTCGCCTCTTAAAAACAAACCACACTTTAACTTTTAAAACATAGACTCACACGAATGACTTTCAATTGAATCTTTCCATAATTTCAACAAGCAATCCCCTTAGGACAGCAGTCTTTCAACTTTTAAGGATTATGAATGTATTTCCTGTCAGAGAACCTGGGTCATAACAAAAAAAAAATCTAACATTTTGAAATATAATATGTTTTTATATTAATATACATATCAATTCACAATGTGGAATTACAATTGCCAAGCTTCAACAAAGTGACTGGGTAAACGTTTGAAGTTAGTATATAATGTTTATTTTTAGTGACTTTCTCTCCTGCATTGGAACATTGGAACATACTCTATTACTTTGAACTATTGCTGTGCCAATTTGTAGTAATTGTTGTTGGTCAACAGTAGCTCTTGTTTACACACATGACACCTATATATTCTAACTTTGTTGACATTTTTAGTTGCTGTTGCTTTTAGTTGTGATGAATCATCTAAAACATCTAAATTATTTTATAGAAAAGGTTTTTAAATCTAGTGCCATACATATTATATTTAAAAAATACATTATACCACTTCTAACTTCTATGTCAATGGTAATTAATAACTTAGAAACCAAATTATTTTATGTGAGACTGTTTCTTATTTCTCTTTGTTGCGCTCTCCCAGAAAATAAATTTCACACATCATTTGAGATACAGTACATTTACCAATACAAAGAAACTGAGACTTCCTTGTTTTATTCTCTTTCCTTAATATCAGTTTTAGTTTATTGATTTTCTTCCATATGTTGTCATTTTGGCATTAGCCATCAAATGTATATGTCCATTGTACCTGTACTAATGTTTGTTACCCTGATTGTTCACTTTTACGAAAATGAATGAGCAAAGTCAGCTCTAGGTATACTTTCAGAAGCAGAGTGCTTCTGGTTTTTGTGCAAACTAAGCTCTGAAAGAATGAATTAGATCAACTAGCTGGTTAATTAGGAAGGAAGTTAGGAAGGGTTAACCTGCTGTCTATATCTTTGTTCACTGACCATTTAGAAGTTTCTATAAAACCTCCAGGACTATGGTTACACAGGACCAAAGCTACAAGTCTCTGCATAATATCAACCCTGCATTTCATTACATGTAGGGAATTATTTGTCCTTGTATCCAGAAAGTGTGGTATTTCAGTAGTACTGATTTAACCCTAGTTAACTTTAATATCCCATAGGCAACAGCCCCTCTTTACATTTGTGAAAGGTCAAACTCAAGTATCTGAAATTAATATTGAATTTGTGTGTATTCTAATTTGTCAGGAATGTTATTTGTTTAGGAATTGTTGTTATGCCTAATGCTGTAGAAACTAACCCCAAAAAAGTTTTGGTTTTGGACTCTGTTCCAGCTGTTTTTCTAGGGAAGGGGTTTCAAATAAATACCCATCCAGGTTCCCCAATTCACCTAAAGGCAGGGGAAAAATTAATTCTCAAACCCCCCTTATCCATTGAACAGCTTTATTGCCTTCTTAATTTTAAACCGCATTAATGAAATGTACAATAATACACAAAAAACACTTGTAAATTAAATGAGGCTTTACAAAATATGATTGCAATGAAGGCCATTAGGTATAAAAATTAGATTCATGGCACAGGGAGCTTCTGAAACAAAATAAAAAAAGGGAAAAAACAAAGCATGGGCTGCAAATAATTCAATTATGTTCTTTTGATATAATGTAGCATCTATTATTTGACTGTGAGCAGAAACAGACTAAAGGAAAAAACGACAAACCACAGTAGGCTAATTAGCTGAAATTCATATCGGTGATCTTGTGCCCTGAAATGGGTGCTTGTAAAAACAAAACATGCTTTGTCAATTTTGGTTCAATAATGTTCATCCTCTGTGTGTACATCCTTCTGATTTTAGGCTATAAACATAGAAAAATAATTAAAACCTAAAATCAAGTAATGTGCTATTTTATATTTCAGGTAAACTGAAGGTGACTTTCTTCTTTGATATTTTTATTTGCAAAGCACAGTAGATGATAGTTGTTTGGATATGTTTAAGGGTTTTAGATGGGCGTAGGGACAAATTAAATTAAAATCACTCAGAACTCAAGCACTGCATATTTGAAAAAAAAATCATATGTAAACATTTGAAATAAGTTTAAACCTATAAAAATGTATTTAAAAATCTAGTAGAACTGACAAATAATACAATGTAAAACACAATGTGTCTAATTCAGAAAACACTTCTACCGTTTGGGAAGATACTACAACTACTTTCTGTCTTTTATAATTCAATATTACCTCTTAACTTAATAATTAAGTTGTATTATTCAAAATACCCTGAGTGTTCTTTCAATCCACTTGAGAAGTATGTTTGGCTCATAAAATTCAGCAACACTCCGGTACTTGTCTGAAAGCTAATCCTCAAAGTGGACCCTTGTTCCAAACACTGAATTTCTGAGAATGTGCCCCTGTGGTGAAGGTGATGGGCATTCAATAATTTGAAGGGAAATTAAACTGTAGAAATTTCAATAGATTAAAGTGCTTTTCAAATACAGGCGTCTCTGCTGTAACGTGATAAATGCGTTCCTGTAAAACCTCGCAAGAAAAATAACAGGGCTTATGGGAAAAATAGGGTTAGGGCAGACCACTCAAAACCAAACCAAAGATTTGTCAAATGTATTAGTTATCATCATAAAAACATTTACACAGTTAAATTCATAGTGTATCATTTATGGAACGATTCATGCGGGCAACAACAAGATAGCACAAGCAACCTTTATTACAGGCCACTATTAGCCTGTTACCAGGAAACCGAAACCATAAACCCCTTGACAAATACTTAAACACACAAGGGCAGCAAAGGGAACACATACACCACGATAGGGTGGATACGGGTCTTGAGACGAAAACAGGGGTAAACATCAATCAACCAAGTACAGCTTCCTAAAAGAACACTAAATAGCTAAGGTTAGCTAGCAGTCAGCCTGCGGACTACCTAATACCATCTTCCGACAGTGGTTCCCAGCCGTCACCGAAGCACATACTAATTATCCGGGTGTGCTTCCATCAAGACACCAGGTGAGGGCACTACAATAATAAATAAAGAGTACCACAGTAAATTTAGGACTTGAAAAAAAAGTGAAGTTCACAACCTGATATTTTATCACCAGCACGCCTCATAGACACATTCTTGTCACCTTGTACACTCATATTTACAGCCATGCAGAAGATTTAGTGAAAATAGCACGAGAATTGAGGAGCACCTCCCAATTAGCACTTCCAAAACAAAGCACGTGGGACAACTGAGCATCATATGTATTCTTCCACGGACCGCCGCATTCAGTTGTGTTACTCCACCGTACAGAAATGTTAACGTGTCGGGGATGAAATCGGGTATAAGCCAACACCAGTTTCACATTATACAGACATTTGTCCCCTATTTACCAATAGTATAATACCAGAGATCAGTGTACTTTGTTCTGTTTGCTGAATATGTGAAATTTGTGGTTATTTGTAGTTGAAAATGGAAGTTCTCTAAGAATAAAGTACTTTTTCCAATTTCATAGAAAACTTCAGTAAGACTACAGGTGTAAGAATGTTCTGTATAAGATCTGTATAAGCATTGTGTATTAATTTGTACATTAATGGACAAATTGTGGAGGGGAGTGGAGGGGAGTCCCCATTACCTATAAAGCGCTTTGAGTGGAGTGTCCAGAAAAGCGCTATATAACTGTAAGCAATTATTATTATTATTATTATTATTATTATTATTATTATTATTAAAATGTGATTGGTGCGTTGTCTATGTTTTTGTATATGACACGGTTATCTGAATTTTTGCTGATAATTTTGGTTTTTGTAGAATACACAACCTAGTCATTTTAAGGGTGCCAGCCCTTTTCTCTCACAACAGATTATTCTATATCTCCCAGAACCATGAGTGCACCAACAGACCAGACAAGACAGTTATCCCACATAGTTACACCTTTTATTATACTATAGTTTATTAATCTACTTACCACATAAAAGCATCCCCATAACACAATTTCTGTAACTGACAATCCGACACATAGAACACATAACATATCCACCAGCGGCACTCGCTCACAGAACATACAACAACCCCATGGACCCCAGTTGTTAGAATCAATGTCCCAGGGGAAAGTCCAACAGCACATCTCCCAAATACAGCTCTGTTTGGTGACCTGGCATGTCTCCTTCTGCCAGAGCAAAAAAAAAAACTCTGAGTAGTCTTAGGCACCCACTCCAGTCCTGTCTCTCCCAAACAACATGGTCCTTGATGCTCCCACCCTACTCTGCTTGTCTCCAAGTACAGTTTTTGGGTGGGTGAATACAATCCTAGCGCCCACTCCTACACTCTGTAGTCTTTGGTGTCCAAGCCTTCTGCTGGGTGCTGTTGTGCAAACGATGTTTCCTTCAGTTCCTTCTTTATCTGCCTGTTCTGTCTGTTGAAGCCCCCTTCGTGCAGGACGTGATCATTGTGAAGCCCCAGAACAAGAAAAGATGAATGCGCCACAGTCACAGAGAGACTGGACATTCTATGCAAACTTCAGGTCAGCATAGTCCTTCACATCTGTTGTCCCCAAACCTTTTATTTTTCACTCTGTCTCATACAGTATAGGCTCAAAAAAAAGTACTAGTTTTTTTTTTAATTTAATAGGCTTAATGGTGCACAAAAGGTCAGCTAAGCATATGAGCAATATAGCAATTAGAACTTTTTGTATACATTAACAGGTCATAATTACATTGCCTTACATTTTTAGTTCCACTTTTCTTCCCAAAGTAAAATAGAGGTCCCCCACCATCCCTCACTGAAGTGGAACACCTGCCTGACATCATTCTGCATGGTGGGACAAGAAAAAAAAAACTTAAATTCCAAAAACAAATTACTTTGCATGTTTCTAATTCATTTATGATCATTTAAATTGAGACCGAGGGACAGAACTGCATATTTTGTAAGCCTCTGAAATTAATATAGCAGATAGGTATTAGACCCCTGTACAGACACTGCTGTTGTACCTTGAATGAGGTACTTTACCCCAGTTGCTCCAGTCTACCCAGCTGTATAAGTGGGGACCAGAAATCCCGGGGGTTTATCCCTGTGATGAACCACTGTCCCATATTGGAGGGGAGTCACATTCTTTCTAGTGTTCTTCATGCTACAGAAGCCAGGAAACAATCTGACCTGATGACCTGCTGTGACTATAAATTGGTATTCATTACTACAGAATACTTAGTGGTACTAAATTACTTTTTTTTTATTAAAGCAACTAATATAAACTATAGTACAATAGAACTATAGTAAGTACTAAACATTTATTCTAAAATTCAAAAGAAGCCATAATAAATTATATCATAGCTTTACTAATTTAATAAAGAAAAGAATCACAATGAGAACAAATGTAATTTATACTATATTATTAGGGTCTGTGTTGTTGTAGTTTACAGTAAATACCATAAAGTACCTCTAAGATGGAACTATAGCTCCTGTAAGAGTGCTATTTTATCGTCTCTGTAGTTCTAAAGCTGGAGTAAATGCACTAGTTTGTCAATAATAATGCCAGCATTATTGATCACATGAGTACATGGGATTGATTTCAGCATTTCCGAAGGTCGTAATACAGTGTTTTTTTTTATAAAATAATCATGCAAATGTAATTTGCTGAAGTGATGCTGATTATGGGAATACTGTTAGCATATAGGGTTGGCTTGGCCACTAGTACTAACGCTTCATGGCTCTTGGGTTCGATTCCAGACTGTTTGCCTAGTTCATGTTCATTGGGTTTTCTCCAGAGTGGTCCAGTTTCCTCCCACCCAAAGACATGCTGATTAGATTAATTAGCATTTTAAAATTATTGCTATTTGTTTGAGTTCAATGATGGATTAGAATCCCATCCAGAGTGTAATCCCACCCTGCACGATGTGCTTTCTGGATAGACTGCAGTTTGGAAATCATTTCTAATTTCGTCATTTATTCAAAGTTAGTTTGTATGTAGATGGAAAGAAGGGATGTGATATAAACAGCTCATCTAAGAAAGTGTGGGGCAACTCTTCTTTTCTCAGAATTGCCACTTTCATTGGAATGGAAGTGAAATATATTAGTGACATATGACTGTCAACATATTCCAGGGATAGGCTGATATTAAAATATGAATTGAGGTTTTCTGTCCCTTTTCTTTTGGCATGAGTCCAGTGTGAAACTGTAAGACCTGTAGCTCCTTCATTGGGGTCTCAGAGTGTAAGCATAGTGAAAAAGAAGTGGCCACCCAGATATGTGAACAGCCCAGAAGGGGAGTTATTTCAACCTCCACTTGCACCATTGCAATCCTACGCTGCACCATACCTAAGAAACAGAGGTAGAGTACATAATGACTTTTGACTCTCTCACACCTATAGAGTCCTTCTGATTCTGCACTTACCTGTGTCTGTGATCCTGCTTCCTCATCCTCTCCCATTGCGCCCTCTAGCGGTAGGTGTCCCAATGCATACTGGTTGAATAATTGTTGGAGATCTTGAATTCTACCTACAATACAGCACCTCTCTTAACAAATATAGCAAAATACAAAATACTAGTTCTTTATAGATATTTGAACTAACTCTCTAAAAGCAGTGCAGTGCAGTGATTATACCTCGGGACCTGTACCTGGAGGATTGTGGATCTCAAACTCGTAAGTGACACACTGCTGTTTACACACACTTCTCTCTACCATGTGAGTTCCACAGTATGCTGCTTCAATGAGGCAGTGCTTCCACAAACATTGAGTTAGGTTTTCATTAGTTTACCTTTGGTTGCGGTGGCAGGATGTGATTCCATGACTTGTGACAAGCTTTGTATCAGGAGTCCACTAACCTAGTGGCTAATGAAAAAGGACTGTCACTTACAAGGTTCTTCCTTCAAACTACATGTGCACCATCTACCCTTAGTGTCTTGATCTCTATCTTTCTGAGGAGATATACTGTACAGTCAAGCCCATATTATCATAGGCAGCACTCAACAGGTGCTGATGTATAGCTTACCCCCAAACCCCTATACTTTGGATAAAAGTGTCTACAAAAAGGAGCAAGGGTTAATTTATTACCAGGAAATTAATTGACAACTTCATGAGTATGATCTAATTTTCTGATTTTATCAATCTGTTCTAAACAATCTTTATTTCAACACTCTGCGATTCAATTATCCTCCAATGGATTACATAAATTAGTAGCTGGTTGCTGTACTTTGATATCACGGTGTTTCAGCCTGAGAAGACTCCAGATCAATATGATTCTGCATTACAGTCGATTGAAATTTTCCAAATGTAGGGAAGCCCTAGTGTATTGCTTAGCGGAGGTCAGGTTCTCCATAGCTCTCAATCCATATCATCCCAGACATGTTCAACAACATTCATGTCAGGATTCTGTCATGGGCACGGAAGAAGCTTCATTAAGAGGAAGATCAAATGTTCTATACAAGGAGTAATTATTTTCCTCTTTGCAATTAACAGATTATGAAATTCTTGACTGCCTGTTAAAAACAAGCTGCCAGCTTGCATCTTAGGGAAAATGAAAATAAAACACTGCTTATAAATCTTTCTTAATTACTCTCAAGACAATTGGCATTTGATGGAAACTTGGTGGATTAGGCATCTGCAAACATCATTCCGAAATAATTCTCTAGAATCCACTCTTTTTCATTTTTGATGTTGCAGCAATTAAGCTGCAACATCAAGGAATCTCCTCAGTATGAATAACTTCTGGTTTCAGATATGAAAATAGTAATCATGAGTTTCTTTAAAGAGAAATAAATGTGAACACTTATGTTTAGGCACATCACATAAGAACTGTGATTTCCCTACCCAACGGTTTGAATTAATTTGCAGGTTATCTTCAAAGGATTTGTTTGCATATTAATGGCTTTCAAATTACTTTAAAAAATTATGTTGGCTTGACTGAGTAGTGGGAGATAATTTAAACAGATGGTAATACCTTATAAAGAAGTGGATGTGATTATACATTTAATTCTCTTTAACAGTGCAGATTTACCAAGATGAATCTGAAAAATCTTGGCTGACTGTACCTTTTTAAATGTACCCTTTCCAGCTGTCACTTTCTTCTTCACTGTTGTATCACTTGAGTATTTGCTTCTCCTTCATTATTTGTTAGCAGATACCACATGTGAGTTCTGTTTGTAAAGCTTTTCAAAGATGAATTTGTAAAGCAGGCCCACTTATCTGTAAGTCTCAAGAAAGTACACCTGATGTAAGTTTTTTTAAAACCTTGAAAAGTTTTTGTAAAAGTGGCCTAATAGTGCTACAACCGCCTTAAAGAGTTGGGAAATCGTGTGTCTATCAGTTAGATATGGACATTCTCAGTACCAATTTTGCCTGAGTAAGATAGCTTAAATTGATGCTACAACAAAGAAAGACCTCTAATTTCACTGCAAAATCATATAATCATATAAAGGACTCATTGGGGAATTATACAAACACAGAACAGAAAGCTGAAATTCATACAAAGTGATTTTTTTGTCTCTCATCTCTCTCATGGCAACATTCACAGTCGAGGATCATTGTCTTCTATTATCCAACATCTTGAACCTGGTTTCAATCTGGGCATGTATTCTAACATGTAACCATATAACTGGGCATGTAATTCTACCCATTGTGATCCTGGGTTGTTGATATGGTGCCTGGCTGTTTCTAAAATACCCACATTCCTGTCTCCTTCTGTCATCCTCTGGTCTTAACGTACTGTAATGCTTGCATTAGGCTTTTCTCCATCTAATTCCTTTGTTTCTTCCAGCAATGCCATCAGTAATCTCAAAATCTCAGCAGCCGACCAGCTTTGCACTGATTGACTTTTTATATGCAATAAAAGTGTTGTATCGATGTTGCTGGTTTAATTTTAGAGATTATGAATAATATGAAAGTACCAATACCAAATTTATTAATATTATACCTAAACAATTAACACTATAATTGACTATTTTAGGTCATAATACATCAAAATCAATCATAACTTATCATTGTGACCAGATGAGTTGGGGCTAACGGGGAGTAAAACCTGTACCTTTGGATTTGTAGCATAATCCTTTACTAAGCAAGCTGTCTGGATGCCCTCTTACATAAACACTATAGTTATAAAGTCTTGCAATCACTGCTGGGAAAATTATCTCCAAAAATCACAGGGTACACATTTGTGATAGTAGGCACATGAATGTTTACCAAATGCATAAATACTGGGAAGTATTTGTAAAACCTAGACCTCTGTGTATTAAGAAAAGTGGCCACAAATAATATTATGGTTGATTGAAACGAAATTCAAAATAGTGTGATGTGTGATTTTTAAAATTATTAATTGTATATATTTTTCCTCTACGTATAGCAAGTGATAAAATAAATTTTTCAGGCATGCTGCCATTTCTTCTAGTCAACTATCCCACTGAAGTCAGTAACCTAATTTAAATGTAGGTGTTGAATCTTGTAGTCTGAATACCAACACAACTAACTCACCTGGATTTTATTACTGGAACCATTTATGACATACTGTATGGGAATCCCCTGCAAAACTGTGATGTACAGTACCTTTCTTGAGAGGGTTGTCCCTGGAAACCCAGAAACAGCTGCTTACTGTTACTGGGGGAATTTCCCTCTGCTTTCTCCTTCAGATCTTCAGTTCTTTCTTCTTCAGGTAAATAATTATATGTGAAATTTTCTAATACACATATCATCATAAGTGATATAAGTGATACAGTACTGGAAAGCAAAAATAATTCATATAAAATGTTTTAAAAAATTCATTTTATAGGAAACTATAGATGAACTATACTGTATAATTGTACTTTTAAACAAAGGTATATCAACATGTTAAATGTGGAAAAAATTGAAACTTAAATAAATCATGGGAATAGCCTTGTCTGTACAGTATTTTACAGTCAAGAACACTGAGTGGCTGAGGGTTAACAGTTTTGTGTTCATCCTGTGTTGTGGTAATTGGGCATGATTTCTCACTTTCAAAAGAACTAAAAAGCATTTGGCTGCTGAAAGTATTTCAGAACAGCTGGTACTCTGCTATTTGAAAACAAGAGAAACCTTTAGCCTGTATTTTGTGCAGCCTAAATGATTGAGAAATAAAATCAAGGAGTGCAGCGTAATTGAATTTGCTGCTGTTAACTTCTTATTGCTTTCAGCCTACACATATTCCAGCTGCTGTCTGTGCAATGAACAACTGTCCTCCCCTTCCAGCTTCCCCAAGGACATATCACCTTTAGAACTGAGCTGACAATAAATCACACAACACTGCAGACTTGTTGCACAGCAAACAGCCCTTCATTTGTCATTTGTCCCTGGATACTGTTTAAACCATACATTGGGAAGCATTCATTTATCAAAGGGGTGTATAGACCATCAACCACTGCATGACCCACCAGCAAGATCACCCTCCCATGGCCTCTGAGCCTCCCTGTAACTGCGAATGAATGGACCACAGTGATTTCTAGCACTCATCATTCTCCAGATTACTCTCCTCCCCAACAGCAATATGCAAGGCTTGCTTTTGCTGGTTGGGTGAACACTACTGACCTTTCCCCTTAGTTTATGCCAGATGTTCTCAGTGGGCTTTCAATCTAGGGTTCCAGTTAGTATCTCTCTCTCAGAGCCCTTTTCTGGAACCTTAAATCCATCACGCCAAAACACCAGGCCAAGTCAATTCCACTTAGAGTACCTTCAAAGCTTTTAAATTATGCTTGTGTGCTATCTCATAATTTCTTCTCTTAAAAGAAACTTCCCACTTCTAACTATTTTACTACATTTAGATTGTAGAGACGGGTTCCAAGTTTAGGACAATACTGCCATGTTAACAGCAGCCCTTGAGCAATATGCAGAAATATTTTAAGCCATTAGTAATATGACACTGTTGTTTACACATTAGTAAAAAGTGATCATCACCACAGAGAAATCTTACTAGAATTTGACTTTAATGCAAATTCTTATGTAATGAGGCTACAGGATAGAAAATAAAGATAGAAGATTCTGTATCATCTTTGCATGTCATTAACAGTGTGATCTGTACACCAAAAATTAGAAGGCTTCAGATCCTCAGTTAATCTCAGTTTTAAACTGAGACAGAAGACCACAAAAAACATGTAATTCATCTGTTGTGCTTTTTATACTTTTATCGCATTTTGAAAGGAAACAAAATCAGTCACAATTTAAAATAATCAGAATTTGTGTGTTATATAGTTTTACTACATAATTTTTCCTTTCATCCCATTCCTTTCTCTTTCTTTGTATAAAAATGTATACAGTACTTCTATGGGTACTGAATTTGTTAACTTGCGTGCACAGGACACACTATCACCAGGGAGTTTTCACAAAATCCATACACCCAGGAGTCTAAAGCAGGGTCCTTATTATTCTTATTCTTATTATATGTTATTATTGTTATTGTTATTGTTATGATTAATAATTTTATTATTATTTTCATCTTCAACAGATGTCAGAATGTGGTCTAGGATTAAGCATGTCTGATTTCTGTGGGTAGCTGAACCACTGAGTAATGAAAATCTAGAAAAAGAGAATGAGACTAGAAAGTTGGATAAGGTATAGAGCAAGGGTGCCCAACCAGTCAATCGCGATCGATTGCTTGCCAGTCGATCGCAAGAATGTTTGGCAAAAAATAAATGGGCTATTTGTCTACTCTTTTCGATAGCCTAAAAATTCATTCAGATCTGTGCATGTCATGTCATACATTTTACTGCCCTTGTGTGTGTTTAACCTTTGTTGAATAGGTTGAAAAAGTCAGACACTGGTTGACACTGGAAAAAAAGGCTACAGGAGCACAGTAAATAAAGTGTGTTGTGTGCGCTACCCAAGAACGTTCTCTTGGTTATTGAGGTACGAACCCCACATTCGCGTGCATTCAACAACAATTTGATAAGTTTGATTGCCTATTTCGTAGTTGTAGTGTTTGAGACAAAATGAAGCAAAGAGACCAAAAACTTACCGTTACCATAAGGAATGGGAGCATGACTATTTTTTTGTACTTTCGCGTTCAAATCTGCAATGCTAGCGTCTACATGAAAAAGAGAACTATAGAACAACATCTCAAAACTGCACACAAAACGTATGATGTGGACTTTCCCGATGAAAGTAAGTTACGGAAAAGAAACATTTAAATCTCAAATAGCAGCAGTCGGTTATCATGAGGCCTAATACAAGAGGGAAACCGGAAATCATTGCATCGTTCCGTGTGAGTCACATCCTGGCTAAACACAAAAAGTCATTCAAGGATCGAGAAGTAAAAAAGCATTTGTTGAGGCTGCTGACTTGCTATTTGGAAATTTAAAAAATATTTCAACAAAAAGTTTTTGGCGAGGTTCAGACTAAAATCAAAGAGTTTCTCAAGTTGTCTAAACTTGGTGAATATGCCCAATTAGAGGATGGCCAGTGGCTTCTGAATTTAGTATTCCTCACCGACTTGACTGAACTGATAAATGAGCTGTAAGGACAAAAAAAAACAACATGATCAGCAGTGTCAAGATGTTCCCCGCAAAAAATACAGGTGTTCCCAAGCTTCTCAGCTTCTCACATTAAGGCAGGATATTCTTTTTTCTAAAATGGGGAACATTACTTGTTCACTGTAGCATGAGTCACTTGTTTTATTTGCTGTCATTTTAGCGATGGGTATCGTTATTACGCTGATGTTTTTCCTTTATCGGAGCTTCAAATTCACACTGGTAGATCGCGCTGGACTGGCAAATGAAAAAGCAGATCTTGCATTAAAAAACAGACCTATATTTACTCTACTGTATGTGCAATAAAAGACTTAAGAGGAAAAACCTGGTGAAATCATTACCAGAAAGCCCATGTTGACTGGAGAATAGAGTAATCCACAGTTTTGAAGGTGACAGAGAGACAGAGAATTAGGCCAAATTAGAAGGAGGCAGATTGTATTGACAGAAGAGAATCAGTAACAAAGCAGAGGTCAGTATCGGCTGGGTGTGTATTAAACACACTCTTTATTTCTGATGTAAACACTGTGTTTGTATTATTCTGATAGATGATTTTACAGGTATACCTTTCTGTTTTGCACATACTCTGTATCAACTACCTTTGTGGCTATTAATAATTATACAAATGCACAAAATGAGTATGAAGAATGAAAATGAGCTTTTTAACATTTTACAAATATTTAAAAGTATTTAATGCTGAAAGTTGCCTGTTATGTGCATAACTTAATAACCACAAGCACCCAAAATACACGCCTTTACCATAATAAAGGTGGTTGTCCTGAATCCGTGTTTGTATCTGTAGCTGAAAAGTGGATTTTGTCTTTTGCACATTTTACTAAAGCTTTGGTAACTTGATACACTGCAAACTTACCAGATGAATGGGTATTAACTGCATTGGCAGTAACAGTCTGAAAGGATCCAGTGGTAATATGATAGTGTTGAAGTCACCTTTCACGCAACAGAGAATGCAATCCTCCTGGAGCCCCCCTACCTCCTTCATTAGAGTTATTCAATTATTCTCTGCAAAGAACAATTAACTTACATCTTCTATTTATTGGTATTACAGGACCTAAAAGTGCTCACATGGAATCAGGGTAATAAAATGACAGAATCCTTGCACTGAAAGGGAATTTGAGTTTTTTGGGGGATTGTGAATGCCAGTAGACAGCTTCACCTTGTAGCAGGACATGTTTACAAGCTAGTACAACTTAAGACTAGCCATAAAGTGTTCTAAGGTTCCTCCCCACTCTTTGTGCCCCAAGCATATAGGGATAACCTTATACCCTACACACAATATAAGACAATACCTTAACTGTTACAAATATGCAAACAATAAGAGTTCTACCACAACAGCAAAAGCAGTGACACGCAATTAATGATGGAGTCAATAACATTGACCTGTTAGATCAGCGTGGGCTCATGTCTGTCTTGTAATTTTGTCCAATACAGGTCCAGTGGCATCCATGTTATAGTGTCTTCTCATGTCCCCCTGGAACCCATTATGATTGCATTATCTAATTAGAGATACCTAGATTGTGTAGATAAACCTTGTATATCTAAATGTAAATGCTGCAGCCGCAGATTTTTTTAACAATTCCAGTCCACTGTTAATGTTTTAGGGTTTAAGCTTTCTTTGTTTCAGGTCTTCACAGAGGTGTATCTTTTAAAATACTTACACCTGACTCTAGCGCTCTTTGTGTTGTCGTGGATCTTCACAAGCAAATGCTAATGAGCCATCAACTGTTCTAGTGATAGTACCTGAATGCTACACAAAGCATTTTCCAAAATCACATTCAAGTGCAAATAATAGTCTACCACAACTTTGAGCTTGATAATTGGGTGCAAGCATGTGACTTAACATCAGTGTCAATATTTGGTAATAAAACATTTATCAGATATCAATAACAAAACAAGTAGAAGAATATCAGTTTGGTCATGGTTAAACTGTATGGGAAACTGTACACTATAGCTGTACATGGTAAAACTCAAGTTCATTTGAACAAGTATTTCATTTTGTTTTTCAGAATGTTTCACTCAGTAGTCATGATAAAACACAACTTTAAAAAGTATCATGCTGCTGTCATCCTACTGAACATTTATTACAAATAGGAAATACATTTGGGGTAACCTTACACAATTTAACTTCACAGAAATGCTGTCAAGTTCAATGTTTTAAACTGGATTAAGCATAACTATTGCATTTTTCCTCATCCAGGATTAGATCAGACCACTCATGGCCCTCTAATTGCAGGACACTTCAGGTTCCAAGGGACTGACATCATCTTCTATAAAAGCTTCTGTAGCTAATGTGCTCTGTTACATAAACAGTATAGACGTACTGTACTTGTAAAAATATAAATGTCAAGATAACAGTCTATGATATTTAGGGTATCAATATTAAAAAAATGTGTTCATTTTTAGACAATTAACAGTTGTCTTATATGTTGAGACATAATCATTGGATTTTCATAGTACAGTATGCACTGTGCAAGTGGGATGTCCCTATTTTTCATGAAATATAATATATAATATCAATATATCATCTTCCTCAAACCTGATAAGATGTATCTATACATTGTCATGCACTTAAATATCTAACAAATTGGATCTTAGACTGGCTGCATTTCCCTGGCAACTGTACTGAAGAAACAGGGGTGCCATCCATATGTACATTTTTAATTGTCTAAATAGCAACAGTAAACCATGTCTGGAAGGTGCTCTCCTGTTTTTCCATTTAAACTAAAAAAAAGTTTAATGTCTTTAGCCAATGTTCTTTATTTAATTGTGCAT
This sequence comes from Lepisosteus oculatus, assembly GCF_040954835.1. NCBI lineage: Eukaryota > Metazoa > Chordata > Actinopteri > Semionotiformes > Lepisosteidae > Lepisosteus > Lepisosteus oculatus. The sequence goes on from NC_090700.1 coordinate 21,348,874, forward strand.
TATCCAGATCTTCTATTACACACAAAGAATACCTTTGTATCAACACCTTCTACACCAGGTAGTCTTGTGAACTACCTCTGACTGTCATGCAAACTTCATCACCCTCTACATCTGCATTTTTGAAGAAAAATATATTAATTGAAAGAGATATTTAAATCGGTTGTATCTTCTTTGTTATGTGAAAAACCTCAAAGTCACTCTTTAGACTATTATAGTCTTTTGTAAAGGGTCATGGAGAGTGAATTATTGCAGGTTCATTTTTGTCCTCAATTTAATGAATACTGTAGATTCATAAGAAATTATGCTTTTATTTGACAGTCATACATCACATTTCTGTAGGCACTTCAATGTTCTTTACAGATTGAAAATGAAATTCTATTTTGTTTTGTTTCAATTGAAACTATTTTTTAAATAAACATAAATTAATTAAAACATCAAAGTTGCTGAAGAAAAATTGTTTTTGGCATCCAATGGCAGATTCAGTGCAACTGTGAACCATGTTTCAGTCTGAAAGAACAACCTGCCCCAGAAGTATAGTGAGAATGAGTAGAGAATTGAGGCATGGGAAGACAGTGGAAAATATTTGTGTCACTGAATTCCAGTGTCCTTTACTTCAGGTTATACTTGCCCAACACTGCTTAATGCAGGTGTTGTTTTCAGTGGGATCTGAGTTGAATGTACAGTTATACAGTACAGTACAGCTTTTCAACAACCACCCTGTTGTAAAATTGGAATTTGAATTTCACATACAGTACTCATATTTGCAATATAATTATATCATCAATTTGTTGAACTGATTGAAATTCGCTGTTCTTCTTTCACTGTATATGAAAAATGAACAAAAGTATTGCAACCAAACACAGGACTTTTGGATTTGGTATGATCCAAAACAGCACAGCAGTTTTACAACATCAAAATAAATTTTACGATTTAGACAGCTCACTGAATGGTAACCTGACGTCTGGAATTTCTTGTGATAGTAAGACGAACTGCACAACCCTTTGGCCACTGCCCCTGTCTTTGTTACCGTCGGAACCCTGCGGTTCAACAATGAATCAGGGAGCCCAATAAAATATTTAGCAGGCACACTAAATTACATCAGCACTGAGAAATCATGTAGCAGAAACATCAATTCTAATTTAGAATCATTTCTCCAGACAATGCAAAATATAATTCTATTGTAGAATTGGGGCAAAGCTCTTCTAGGGCGCAACTAATATACATCTCTGACAGAAAATACCATTATTAATCCACTGATACATATAACTGATGACAAGAGCAGTGACAACATTCTATCACCAGAGAGAATCATGGCCTGATGGGAGCAAGTCAGCCTGCAGGTAAGCTCCACCAGGAGTCCCTAATGCCATTAGGAATGCCACTGGGCTGATGGGTTGCAAGAATGCCAGATGACATCTCCATAAATCAGCCAATACACAACTTACTAGTTCTCCCCCATTTTTACTATCAAATTATTATAATGTAAGACCCAACCTGAGGAAAGCATATTATGAAAGGACTGTATTATAATGTAACCCATTGATTTTTGATAGTGATGGACTGCTCAGGTTATAAACATATTGGAGCTGTGTATTTGCACTCATCATTCTTTTATTGACAATTTTTCAGATATATAGAAAGTAAGTTTTATATGCAAAAATAGAGGTTAATAAAAATAACAGGTTAAAAATATGAGCATCACAACACAAAAAAATCAAACAGGGACTATTTCTTAAGCAAAACTGAAATTTACTTATTCTAGTTTCTGCACAACCCTCTTCTGACTTTTGTTTTCTTGCTACAAGGTTTTTCATTTTCCTGTGTACCAAAATTAAACAAGGATTAAAAGCAGTGTTGTCTAGACTTAGAAGTCACGTAACCATAAGGTGAATTTTTAACTTTGTCAACTCATCTACCAATCTGCTCATTTATTCTGTGTCCAGATGCTTCTATTCACCTTAACTTTCCCTAAGGGTTTTGTGCAAAGCAGTTTTACTGCATTGGAGTTAATAGCTTTAATAGTTAATTGTTAATTGTATAAATATATAGATTTAAGTTTTCTGGAAAAATGGGAGAATCATTGAATCAGCTGGATATGAACCCAGGGATTGAAGGAATAACAATGGAACCAGTGTACCTATGTTCTGGTACTAACTCAGTCCTTGTTTTAATGTAGTTTACCACAGTACATTTGCTCTAAGGGGTCTGTTCCATCCTTGTAATCTTCAGAGATCTTTGAGACAGGATAGGTTTTCATAATAGCTCTTAAACTGAATGAAATTAAGGTAGAATTCAGTCTTACAGTTTATGGTTTATGTATGCAGCCAGTAAACACTATCAGATCAGAAAATATTTACTAATTTTATATCTGGATAAGTGCAAAAAAGAAAAAAAGTGTTTTCTTTCTTTTTTTGTTTCTTTATTTCATGCATAAAGACATGTGGATTGCTATTCATAGGCTGCAGGCTAGGAATTTTCAACTCACCACAGATTAGAGAATTGCTGATTTATCATATTTTATTAAAAAGGGGGACAGAACTGACCCAGGAATCCATAGACCGATTGGCCTTACTTCTGTTACTGGTAAAATTCAAAGGGGGTTGTCTCATTTCAGCTCTATTCTGTGATTATGGGAAAGCCTGGTACATATTGAAACAAAATGTACATTAACGGGACCAGTATTTGTAACTCAGTGCCTGTGTGTCCTCTTTTTCACTGTTTTTATCTAATGTATTAGAAGAACACTGGTTTGCTGTCAGAATCCTTACATTTTGACAAGTTAATGCACAATGCATGATACACCCTGGATGGGACAGCGGTCCATCAAAGAACACACACCAACACACAAGCACACACACACCAGGACCAATTTTCTCAGAAGCTAATGAATCTACCAGTATGGCTTTGGGAAGATGGCCGGCCTTGGAGTCGCACGTCTTGCGTGCGGTTTGGATGTATGCGTGCTTGCCCGCGTGAGCTCGCGAGAGCAGGGGTGGCGCTGCTGTTTGTTTTAACTCCATTTGCGCACGCACTTAGGTTTTTGAAATAGAATTTAATGAAAAAAAATCATTTTAGTGATCGATATATAAAATCTAAAGAAGGAGATATTATATCTCCCATCAAATAAAGCTATTGGTTGCGCAGGAGAGAAGCTGGGGGGGGCGGTTAACGCTGTATGTGATAGTACATTTAAAAAAAAAAGTATGACTTTGGGAGGAAATGAGAGCAGCCAGAGGAAACCCACAAAAACATGGGGAGAACATACAAACTCCACACAGATAGCACTCAAGGTCCAGAACTGAACCCAGAGCCCCGGCACTGTGAGGAAGCAATGCTAACCACTGCACCGCTGTTCCATCCAGGAATAACATATCATGCACCTAAATTAAAATTACATAACAAAAAACAAAACCCCAGTAAATTTCTTGAACTAAAAAATGTTTGATAAAAAATGATTAAATAAAAATAAATTTGTGAAATGAAAAGCATGGCACAACTGTAAAATAGTGAACATGCATTTTTGACATTGTTCTCCATTATTCATGGTATTCTTTTCTTTTTATCATTTGCTTAAAATATTTTAATGAAAACCTTCCTGCAATATATGGACAATATACAGTAAATACAATACATATACTGTATACAATATGGATAGCACAAACATAAACTTCAAAGAGAAACTTGACCATTATACACAACTCAGTTATGAAAGTACTGAGTTATTTTTCCATTGAATTGTCTTTGTGGCCAGATGGGCCAAAAACACTGATTGATTATTGTTTTTGATCTAATCTGATACACATAATTATTCCAATAAGTTGACAGTAATTACACACTGATCTATTTAGAAAAAATAAATTATCCATTTGAGCCTGTGGTTTGGCAATTGCAGCCACTTACTGCTGTGCACAAAAGATTAAAAGTGGAAAGAAACATTGAAATTGGGACTAATTATATGCAGATGGATGTCAGGTTTTCAAAATGCTGAAGGAAATCCATCAGTCTGTATTTGTGCTAACACTACATTAACCTTAATTCCTAAGGTGCCAAGCTTTCTGGACACTAAATAAAATGATATGGCTGTTTATTCACTGTTCATCTGATTCTTGGGTTAATTTACTGTAGTCTTCAAAACTCATATTTGCATTTTACCCTCATTTGCCATGTCCTTTGAAAAACAGATCCTTACCATGTCAAACTTATTAATTTTGTCAGCACACTAAAGGTGTAAATCAAAGACATTCACCATTCTTATTGAGAAGTAAAGATGTATAAAATTTCTGCTTCTAAGGTTTTTGGAGTAAAATTAAATTAGATGAAATTATGATGATCTTAATTTGATTAATTCACATTGCTTCTCAAAGTAAGATAAGGTGTAAATAAAGTCTACTTCTGTGTTGGCTACAATGCCAAACATAAGATGGATTGTCATTCTGTTACAAGTGTACTTCAGACAGGTTATCCTCCTATTTTTTATGTAAAACATTCTTTGCTTTTAACAGAGACATTTTGAATTATCGCCAGTGCTAGTTGTAAAAACTTAATTAAAACCAGCACATTACTTCTAAGGAGAAGAGACAGGAGATCAGACTATTCCATGTCATTAGTTATTGTGCTTTCTTTGTTGAAGAATCTTCATTTTGAGCTGCTGTTATTGAACTATTGAAGCAGGCCTATGTCAATAATAATACCGTCTTTTTAATTAAAATAAATCCACCCTTTCTGTTTTTATGACCACCTGGGAAAGCCGAACCATAAAGACACAGTGTTTCAATGGATGTCGTTAGAATGATAGGGGAAAGGATGTTTCTTTCTTTCTAGTTTTGCTAAATTATGTATGTGTGTATTTGTGTTTGGGTGAAAGATGATTTTTTCTGTACTTTGACAGGAACTTTCAAGCTCACATCTATATTCATAACGAACTACCAGCTCTGAGTAGACACTTCATGAATTTTTATAATGGAATTTAAAGGAATCTGTATGTGGAAACTTCAGCCGGGAAATAGCTAGTATAAATACTGTTTAATGTTTAATGTTGTCTTTTGATGGCTATGTATGAAAGGCAGTTTATTAGGATTGGCATATTAGGAAGAACATATTCACCATTAAACTTTATGATCACCTCACCACGAATAAGTGTTAATTATAGCATTCTGGCCAGATCCACAATTAAGGTCGATAATAGGTATCATTAATCAGCAGAATTATGCAGTTTTTATTGTATAAAGAGCTTTTTTTTATTAGAATAAACCTACATCTGCAAGTATTTCTGAGGAAGCAAAAAGTAGAAGCTAGCATAATACCTTTTCTTTACAGACTAAAAATATTTCTCTATGCACCTTCTTGGTCAACAAACGTCAGTACCCTTTAGTGACCTTGATTAAAGAAACAACAACTACAAAAATATTGTAAATTTACAAGTGGGGTTTATTTTATTATTATTATTTTTATTAACTGTAAAACCATTTTTAAGAGTAAATAAACAGCATTCATTAACAGGTTTGAGATATTCATGAAATAGGTGGGAGTATGGGAGTACAGAACACGCTAGCCAAACCTGTTGTTGAAGTCAGTATCCTGGCTTCTTTGAAGGAAAATCTGGATCAGATCCTTGGCTACTAACTAATAATAATGTTTCTTTATTAGCCCTATACAACTTCTTACATTAGGAATTTGTCTTTTCACATACCCCAGCTTTTCCCCATGGAGACACAGACACACAGAGAGAGAAGCTTGGGGTCAGAGTGCAGGGTCAGCCATTGTATGGCACCCCTGGAGCAGTTAGGGTTAAGGGCCTTGCTCAGGGGCCCAATGGAGTAGGATTCCTCTGCTGGCCATGGGATTTGAACTGGCAACCTTCTAGTCATAGGTGCAGATCCTTAGCCACAGAGCCACCGCTTTGCCCCACTACTTAGCAGGCTAGATGGGTCAAATGGCCTCCTCTCATTTGTAATTGTTATGTTCTTGATCATGAAAGTTTTTTTTCATCAATGTATCTGCTCTGTCCACTAAAGGTTCTCAAAAAAGTAACATGTTAAAACAGACATTTCTGTTTAGTTTGAACATGGAGATACAAAATATTCAAATCTTGCCAATGATTCCCCATTTAGTTGAATTACAAATGAAGACTACATATTTTTATAAGTTACTATTTTATTTAAAACTTTAAAGCAAAGGCATCGAAAATTAAAATATGTTAACCGCATAATTATTCATCCTATTTGCTATGGCAAACCAAAATTAGAACAGGTTTGCAAAATGATTCACCTTCTGTGCAATAACAGTGATTCCTATAAATATTTGGTCATAAAAGAGAATATTTTCAGACAGGTGTAGTCCTCAGTCTTGCATGCTATAGTATATGTGTTAAAATATCATGATTGTGTATTGCAATGAGGGATATGAAAACAAGGTTGGCACAGTGATGCAGTGGTTAACATTGCTGCTCCCCTGTGCTGGGATCCTGGGTTTAATTCTGTGTTCGCTTGGGTTTCATCTGGGTGCTATGGTTTCCTTTCACAGTCCAAAGACATACTTGTAGGGCAGTTGGCTTCTGGGAAAACTGGTCCTGTTGTAAGTATGTAGATCTCTGTGTTTGTGTATGTCCTGCGATTGACTGGCATCCTGTCTAGGCTGTACTTCATCTTGCACCCATGGCTTGCTATGCTAACCACTGTGCCACCATGCCACCCCACTGTGTGTGCAATGCTTGAGTAAATGTATATGGACATTTGCAGTAGTCTGACAATACTGCAAATTCAGGGTCTGTTTGCACAGGTATTAGATGCTTGCAATATCAGCAAACATTTGTTTTCCTGTGTGCTTTCCTCATTGCTGTTACAAATGTCCTGGATGCTACACAGTCATAGGAAGATGACATAAAACATCATATGACAACATGAGTTTTAATATGCTGCTTTAACCTAAAAACTCTGTATGACTGATTTTTTTATTATGCACTGTAGATCACAGACCAGGTTAAAGCAAGCCTTTCCCCTTACCTTTTTGACTACTGTTTTCTTCTCTTAGACAGCTGGATATTTAGTTGTATTATTAAATTAAACTTGACAACCTTCAGAACTGACAACAATGTAAATACTTCACAATTACACATATGTAATATGCAAGCTATAATCTCAAATATGGTTAAAACAGAGTAACTGAGAGCTTACTCAGAACAAGACTGTTGTCAAACTAGAAGAAAAAACAAATAGAAGGTTAATAGAAACACTTTGTGAGAGTGAAAAATAATGCTCATGTAACAGAGGGCAGGTAGGAAGTATGGATCCTGTGCAGGACTCAGGAGAGAAAGAACACCAATCCAAATATCTAAGCAAAATGTATTCCAGGAAACAAGCACAAAGGTCAGAAAACGAGAGAGACAACCAGAGAGCAACAATCCAAAATGCAAGACTAAATCGAAAACGAGGGGCAAGCTAGAAGGTCAAATACTGAATCTAGACTAATAATGAAAGAACGCTTACTTGGGAGCTCGAGGAGAATCCGTAGTATTGAGTGGGGAAGTGAGGAAAGAGGGGAACTAAAATAGTGATATGAGTGAATGGTGATAGGTACATTACTTGGGGCGTGAGCGTTTGTTAAACACAATGCGCGTGGCAATGCGAGACGGGTCAGAGATAAGTGTCGAATACCCCCGCACCCCCAGGGGAGGGCTCCTGACGACCTACTACCCAAAGTGGGATGGGTGCGAAAAAAGTCCAGAATGAGGTTTCAATGTCCGCTTCTGAAACCCAGGAACGTTGTTCTGGACCGTAACCCTCCCAGTCAATCAGAAACTGGCGGAAGCCTCTATGCCATCAGGTGCCCAAGATCTTATTCACTGTATAGGTGGGAGAGCCATCCATGAGTTGGGGGGGAGGTAGACGTGGTTAACGCCCAGAAAGTGGGGATTTGTGGTAAGGCTTCAGGAGGGACACATGGAAGGTGGGGTGAATCCTGAGGGAGGGAGGGCGAGGCGGTACGAGACGTGTGTAACTCGGGAGAGTATTCGGAAGGGCCCAATGAATCTAGGACACAACTTGCAGGAGGGTTGTTGGAGAGGAATGTTCTTGGAAGAAAGCCAGACAAATTGACCCCGACAAAGTTTTGATCTCCCTCAAATTTCTCCGGAATGGGGAGGGGTAAAAGGCTAGTGGCGGCAGCCAGGGAAGGAGCTGGCACAGGGGCCACCTGTTGGGGTGGAGGACGGGTGGCGTGGTCCAGTAGGTGCTGAACCGCTGTGGTCAGTTGTACAAAGAGCCTGGGACTGCTGTTGAAAAAAGGCAGCAGTGTCATTCTGGTCCGCTGGATCCATGTTGCTGCTCACTTTTCTTTAACAGAAGGCAGGTAGGAAGTATGGATCCTGTCAGGACTCACTAAGCAAAATGTATTCCAGGAAACAAGCACAAAGGCCAGAAAACGAGAGAGACAACCAGAGAGCAACAATCCAAAATGCAAGACTAAATCGAAAACGAGGGGCAAGCTAGAAGGTCAAATACTGAATCTAGACTAATAATGAAAGAACGCTTACTTGGGAGCTCGAGGAGAATCCGTAGTATTGAGTGGGGAAGTGAGGAAAGAGGGGAAATAAAATAGTGATGGGAGTGAACGGTGATAGGTACATTACTTGCGGCGTGAGCATTTGTTAAACACAATGCGCGTGGCATTGCGAGATGGGACAGAGACGCATGTGGAATGCATAACAGCTCATTACTGAAGTTCAATAAACACAAACACTTAAAACAAAGGTACCAGGTATGTTTTCGGTTCTGGCATCTGGAAACATAGCACATATTAGGACAGTTTGTTGTGCTTCATACTGGATTTTTATGCTTTTCGGATGGATTTCCTGATAAAACTGGTTCCAGCGTAGTAAAGAAAGTGAAACCTTAGGAAACGGTGGGAGCTGGAGAAATGTTTTCTAGATTCAAGTTACTTGTGTAAAGAATTAATGATTAAATTGAACAACATGTCAGAGGGAAATCATTTTAAAATTCACTTATGGTGATCTGTGTTTTAGTGTGTAATTACTGTAAAATACTTTAATCTCTTAAAAGCAGTTTCCACCATTTTGTTATTTGAAAAAGTAATCATGTACATAAGTAACTTGTAGTGTCACATTTTAAAACTAGAGTAATTTTAAATAAAGATAACCACGGTAAACTGTCATAAAATAGTAGTTTCTTGGAGCACAGTAAACTGTAAAGGTGCTTTGATTGTTTGACAACGTTCAACATTCATGCTTTGACATGTTTGAGCTAAGTGTAACTGCAGTCAAGACTACAATTAAAAATACCACAAAAGTTTTCCCATCTACCACCTAGATTGTGTTTTTCTTTGAAGTGGAAACAGTTTCAAGCTGGGACATTCCACCATATCTCCTGTGTGTAGCCTGAATTGTGTGCTTAATGTTTAGCTGTTGTCAGCAGAGATTTAATCTTTATTTCTGAGGATAGAATTTTTTTGATAGTTTAATGGAATGGCATCAATCTCCTTTTCCTGTTTAATGTACAGTTTTTTGCTTCACTGAAAATGACATGCTGCCTTCCTCTTTCCCTTTTATTAAAATTCCCCTTAATGGATGTCTTGTTTTTTCAGACATTATAAAAATGTACTATATTTTATTTTCCCTGTTTTTTAAGTATTGTAATGTAGTTATACAACATCACAAAACTATTTAAATATTTCATACATTCTAGAGGTTTTTCTTAGTTTCCATTCAAATTTCACACTGCAGCTAAACACTCTCAAGGGACACCAAATAGAAACCCAATTAACAAGTGTTGCCAGGCTATTGAAGAGAGCTGAATGGTATTTGGTTCCAGAAGTTTCTGCCTGTATTCACCAGGCTGCTGTTCACTAGGGTGCAGTGGGGTTCACTGTGATCCTTTGAGATGAATCCACTAATCGTGTTTACTCTGGTCCAAGAAAATCTCAAGCAATGTGGGTCATTCCAAAAAGTAACCAAGCAGGGCAGTGCTTACTTCATTTTTCCAGGTCAGGATCTTATCTGATTATTAATGATTATAATAAAGGGGCATTTCAAGTATATCGTCCCATAGATACATGCTATGTAGGGAAACTGTGGTCAGATAGCATTTATTTTTTAACAATAAAAGAGTACAGCTGAAAAGGCTTTGCTTTAAGCATAAATCCTGAACTTAAATGTATAATTGAAACTTTTTGTTTCACCCTCATTCATTTTCATTTTAGGATTTTGTTTTGCATATACTGTATACACAATGTATATACATATATGTATACACAAAACACTTGAGACTTAACACCCAGTAGTTTTACATCTCTTTCCTTTCTTTTCAGTTACAATTACATTATCGTCATTCACAATGGCAGTCTATTACTTTTGATGTTTTTGAGATTCTTTCCCTAGGGTGAGAAGTTATTCCTAATTTAAGTAAACTGAAAGTACAGGATTTCCTCTGGATGGGACAATGTCCTCCTTAGTTTACCTGCTCCTGCAATGCTGGAAAAGTTTAAACAACTTGATTTGTAGGAGTGGTAAAGGTAAAGCACCATGCTCAGGGAGCCAACAGCAGCACTTGTATTGAAAACTAAAATCCACAACCCCTGAATTTAGAGTTCTGACCATTGCTCCACACTGCCCCCTCACTTGTTTTGTCTTGTACCATCAATATTTCTCATAACTTTACCTTTTGATTTTAATGTCATATATATATATAAATAATCCATCAATACACACTTTCAGTAAAACTGATGACACTTTAATTTTTTGTTGAATATTGTGTTAGTTCTGTAAATTGTAAAAAAAAATGAACACATGTATTGGTCAGTGATGATAAAGCATAAAGACTTCTATCCACTGAGTGACTGAGAGATGAAAGAGCTTTTTATAACTTATAACTACCCTGAGAGAAAATCACCTGCATATTTTTACTTTTCAAACAACAAATCATCTCTTAAAAAAAGAGCAAAATACAGTAAATATTGGTATGTGCATTCTAAAAGGGATCAAATGTAGATTCAGAAATAAAAGCAAATTCTTCCTTTAAACTTACAAAGGAAGACATTACAGAACAGCTTTTGGCAAGTAAAATCTCATTTCCATCTTGCATACTTTACAGCCACAAACCTGTCTGTAATTTAGCAATTCCTCCAAGCTGGCTATTGATGCTTTTAAAATGAACTGTGCTTAAAATAGTGATTCCACGCCAATAGAATTAACACATTACTCTCACCCTTTTACTGTAACATTTCATTACTTCAATTTCCAGGGAAGCTACTTTTGGAAAATAAATACAGCTTTACATGATGTCCCAGATGGGGTGTTTAGAAACCAAATGTGTAGTAATTTACAAACCTTTCAAAACTAATTAATGTAACAGCCATTGTCACCTCTCTATTACCAACAAGGGTGAAAAATGTAAAAAAATAAAATTGCTTTCCTGCTGTCTATCAATATTGCCTGTCTAAATGACCTTCTATCACTGTCCATCATTAAAAACATAGCTGTGTCACAATACAGGTGTTTTTTCACAACTGTTTTTTGTTTTATTTTGCATGGACAATGCCATGAGCATTACAATAATAACGTATAAGCACTACAGATATAGCTCTGAACAATGTCTTTCATATTCTGCACTTCAGTTGCTCTGACAATTTCTGATATGTATGTATGGAGCAATGTAGCAGTGTGACCAGAACCTGTAAAACAAATATGATATGAGTTTTTTCCAACAAAGGCTTTCTTCTTGCCACCCTTCCGTACAAGTGTGAGATATTGATGTCTCATGCACAGATTCTCCCATCATGGAGGACTGTAACTCCTTTAGAGTTGCCATAGGTCTCTTGGTGGCCTCCCTTACTATGGCTCTTCTTGCCCGGACACTCAGTTTTGGAGGACACACAGTTCTGGGCAGATTCACAGTTGTTCGATATTTTCTCACCTTTTAAATTATGGACTTCACTGTGCTTCAGGGTATATTCAATGCCTTGGAAATGTTCTTATATCCTTCCCCGACTGGTATTTTTCAAGAAACTTTGGGGTCTGCTTGGAATGTCCCTTGGTCTTCATGGCGTAGTGTTTCCTTGGAAATGCACTAATTGGGGAAACTCCCAGACAGAGGTGTATTTATTCTGATATCATATGAAACACCTCAACAGCACAGAGGTGGACTCCAGTCAAGTAATAATGTGACTTGGAGAAGAGAGTTGGTTATTTCAGAGGTAATTTAGGTTTGTCAAATCAAGGGAGCGAATACTTATGCATTCAATTATTTTCTGATTTTTATTTTATTATTAATTTAATAAAATGTCTGGATTTGTTTTTCACTTTGACATTATAGAGTACTTTGTGTTGATGAGTGGCAAATATCTCAGTTAAATACATCATGGTTCCATGCTGTAACACAATAAAATGTAAAAAAAAGTCCATGGGGGGTGAATACTTTTGCAAGGCACTGTAAATTTCTGCTCATTTATACAGCTGGGCATGCTTCTTGTACTTCACTCGAGTACAACAGTAGAGCTACACATGGGTTTTGGCCCCACAACTTTTGGGGCTTTTTTTGGGGACCCAGGGGCAGTGCGGTGGCTCTGTGGCTAAGGATCTGCGCCTGTGGCTGGAAGGTTGCTGGTTTGTATCCAACAGCTGGCACAGGAATCCTACTCTGTTGGGTCCCTGAGCAAGGCCCTTAACCTTCACTGCTCCAGGGGTGCTGTATAAATGACTGACCCTTTGCTCTGACCCCAAGCTTCTCTCCCTGTCTGTGTGTCTCATGGAGAGCAAATTGGGGTACTGTATGTGAAAAGACAAATTCCTAATACAAGAAATTATATATGGCCAATAAAATGATCTTATCTGTTCTGTTATGTGTCTGGATGCCCTACAACTATTCCTTTTTAAATTTTCTTGCATTAAAGCTTGTAGTCATGATTCCTTGAAGTACCAAATAAAATTCACACAACCTTATCTGCAGATTAAAAAAACAAAAAAAACATAAATTGAAAATTAACATAGAAAATGCCATGTTTACATAAGATTTTCAACCTTTTGCTATGACAAACCTAAATTAATGTAGGTGCACAAAATAATCTTAGTAAACTAGCCAATTAATTAACCTGTGTCTTTTGTGCAATAATAGTGTTTATCATAATTTTACAATAAATGCACCTATCCCTGCAAGGTCCTCCAACTTTGGGGGAACCTTTTGGTCTAAATGCAAGGCGTTACATCCGAAACCCAATATCTATCATTCAATCACCACTATCTATGCTATCAAACATGTTGGTAGCAGAATTATGTTATAGTTCTGTTTTCATCAGCTGAGATTGGAAAGCTTAACAATACTGATAGGAACATAAATGGAACAAAGTACTGGCAAATCTCACAGAAAAACTTGCTTTGAACGGAACACTGAGATAAAAAAACACGTATCTACAGTACAATGACCCAAAGAACAAGACCAAACTACACTGGAGTGGAGTAAGAATAAGAAAGTGAATGTCCTTGGATTGCTCAAAGTTTTTACTTGAATACTATTGAGAATCTGTGAAAAAACCTTGAAAACAGTTGTCCATAAGTGAGCTCCAAGCAATTTGAGAGAGCCGTCTGCCAAGAACAATGGCAAATAAACGAACCAGCTTAGTATACAAAGTTTGTGTAAACTTACCCAAGAATACTGAAATTATTTGTAATTTCTGACAAAAGTTGGTTCCACCAAATATTAAGATTATGGCTCTGTATACTTATGCAATCAACGTACTTATTTTGTTTAATTTTGAACTGAACTATAACATCTTATTCTTCAAAACCTCCATTTTCAGAGGTTTCCATTTTTTTCAGAGGCACACCATGGGAATTGTCTGAATTCTTTTGCCAGTGCAGAAGGTACAGTACACTATTAAACACTTCTGGCGGTTCTGTCGGTTTTATATCACCACATGCAGACATGCAGCAATGTAGCCAGTAGGGGGGAGTAAAAGCTTGCTAGATTATTAACATCCTGAATCGAATGGAAGTGTTGCCTCTCGCAGCCAGTGGACGGGTTCTCGTCAGCGGCTCAGACATCAAACAGTTTACAGCGGTCCTGTGATCAGTACACAGAATCACACCGGCCAAGAGCGCCCAGTGCTTTCATCTGGGCATCCATCGCAATTCAGTTGCTCTCGTCCCTTTCCGTCACTTTGAAGTAATAATACATTTACATGTTTAAATATTTGTTCATTTTTTTTTGCTATTGTCTATTTTCAGTCATGTGGTGTAGTATTTGTGCCTGTTAAATGACTTCTTAAAACAAGCTACAAAACCAAATTCACAACCTGTAGTTGATGATTTTTAAATACCCAGTTATACAGTTCTTCTCTGTGTACCTCGCCGCTGTAGGCTGCATGTTTTGATTGTATTGTTTTAAGAGCGCCATAATTAAAAGTGTCTTCACACCAGCGCTGCTGTAGCCTCTTAACCGTTGTTCTTTAACGTGGTAATAATCTCCCTTATTTCATTGTCCCAGCAAAGAGAAATAATGCGACACACAGTTCTGTGATACTTATCTTTAAAACGTTTTAGCGCAGATTCTACCTCGGTGTTTGCCTTCACGTAACTTTTGATAAAAGCAGTTCTCTACAACACTAGCCTTAAGAACTGTCACCGTCGCTCTTCGAAATAAATATTTCCTTCGCTTTTTTGCTTCCCTTAGTATTACGGCTTTGCCTGCCAACACCCCTTCACCCCCTCCTCCCTCGACTTTTCTCTCTCTCCTCCCCCTTCAAGTTCTTTTTTGGTTGGTGTGTCATTTGGAGCTGGAGCCCAGCATGAGTGCGCATATTGGCAGTGGTAGTGTTAGTGTTTCAGAGACGGGGAAGGGTAGGAAAGCTCTCTGTTAAACTAACAACTACATCCACTTACCACTGACTGTATATTTACAGTACTTAAGCACACTGGATTAACAGCCCTTCTTCAGATTCACATTATAGGTTAAAAAAAACAAGTGTAGGAGCCCGTGAAGAAAGTATCAGTAATTGTATCATTTTAATCATATGCACTGAGACACTGGATATCGCTTGTACTCGGAAAAAACATTGCTTAGGTGATCGTGAGGGATAAACGGTTCTAAAAGGAATTAATTGCCAGTTCCGAAAATGTGTTTTTACTGAGGGATCAACCTTGGGATTGCGGTGGATTTTTCCTAAAGAACAGAAAAGCCCAAATGCAAAGGAAACTTGGCTGGCAAGATGCTGGGATAAGGATGCTGGATTGCTTATGAAATCTCAGTGACTGGAGTTTTCTTAACGTGCAGATGGATCTGTTTCTCTCAGTATAGAGGTCCTGAAAATGCTATTATGAATCAACCTCGCATTTCTGCTTTAAGACTGAGTTCAGTCAATAACTACGAACAATACTAAATACAGATTTTCTCCCCTTTTTTCGTCCCATTTACATGATAATCAATCCAGGATTTGTGTGCGACTTGGTTGTTGTACTATGCTAGAATGGGTCTGCTAGTTCACATCCTTATCTCTGGATTACTGTATTTTCAAGTGAACGGTAAGTTTTGAGAAACATTTCGATTTGTCTTATGTTCATATGATTTCAGCGGGTTTATTGCAGATTGACCTCGTTTCGTGATGGGAGCTTCTATTTAACAGTAATATCAAAATGTTGTTATATTTTTATTAGTTTAAATTGAAACAGGGAGACAACACTGCGGTATTGCTTGCACGTGAAGTTAAACGAATTGCAGAGCTGTGTTCTGCGTCTAGCATTGTAAGTTTTGAAACTGTATTTGGGCTCTATTTAAACTGTTTCATATCCAGCAAGTTTTGATTTATGGCACCAGTATGTTTTGGCAACTATGGGTGTCACGTAATTTAATGTTTCTTGCTGAAAATGTAATACGTTACATCCATAGTACAGCCACATTTGCGTGTGCGGCAATCTAGCCCTTAAATTAGCATTAACTATTGCGCCTAATGGAAAGTTTTATGAACTGAGTTTAGGGACTTTTAAAAAATGTAAAAAGGAGCACAAAGCAGATCTAAGTCTTAAGTTTTATATTTGTCTGCGTGCTTTGTCGTTTCGTCATTGATTTGTCTTTTATTGCTTGCTGCCATAAAAAGCTGTCTTTGTATGATTACTGTAGGATGTGAGATTCTGCTGATCCCAGTAGGTGAATACTGTATGTGTCCAGGGACGATTCCATGGCAATCTTTTAGCGTATGCATGAGTTAAGCCTCGGTGGTAGCCTAAACTTTGGACAACTTCGTAGACTCAGAGACTTAGAATTTTCTGGGATGATAACAATATTAATAATAACACATTAAAAAATTGATTGGAAATACAGTATTTGCTAGGCTGTTCCTGTTCACCTTAAAATTCAGAATACATATACTGTATATATATTATATATATACAATATTATATATACTGTATATGTCTGTGTGTAGGCTATAGTATATACTACCACGAATAAGGGACATTTAGGACTATTATTAAGGACAAACAAAAAACACACATATTGGATGTCCTTCGAAAGTTGTCTCAAATCGTATTCAGTCATGTTTTTATCTCTTAGTTTTGAGAGATGACTCCAAGGGACTTTAGGATAATGAGTCTGCCATTACCCATTTTAATCCCAAAAGAAGGGAAAGGGGTCACTGTGAGAAGCATTAATGATCCATTAACTCACCTTAATTGTCTGGATAAGCCACTCCTAAGGACATGCACTTTATGAAATTGATTAAATAGATTCCAATTTATATTTAGTAATAGATCAGTACGTTAAACGCCATTTGGGATGTCATTTTGTGTGACTATGATAAGTTCAATTATCTTTAAAAAATACATTGGCTTGTCCTCAAACTTACCTGCTTGGGCGACTTGACTGAGATATTTAACAAAGGCAAAGGTAAAACAAGCAGATAAGGAGAGTAGTCAGCGTGAAAACAGTGAAAGAGCTGAGCGGAATCGCCAGGGCGAATCCGAGAGAGCGCACTTGCGGAATGTAATTAATGTCCGGGGATGTTCAGAGGTGTGTGAAACAAATGCAATTAACGAGCTTGCTGCAATGATAGAAGCAAGAGATAATGTATTCTTCTTGCTAGGGAAGAGCATAAATATGAATTCCTACAGAAAAAAAGCAAATTTTAAACTAACTCACGCTAGAGGCTAATTGAATGAACCGTATTACTGTGCTTTTTCAGTTTCATAAAGACGATTATATTGTTCATCGTCATCTGCAATAATACATTCAGATAGAAATAAAACGAAAGTCTTGTTTTCGATTGTCGTAGACGTCATATAGACATGATATAGAATACGTTTATTTTTTAGAATTGATTAAGAAAATAAGTATCTTCCATTACCTACTAACGTTAAAAATACAAAATGTAACATCACCCAAGTTCACACCAGAAATTTTAAATACTTCAAGAACTCTGAGCAAAGACAGGTCACTACCATCTAATGCTTTCAAAGTCATGCAGCTATCCTTATGTTGCATGTGCTACAGTACGTAATAGTAATGTGTATCTTTCAGCAGCGTTAGATATTAATATTAATCGGCGTGGTAGATTATTCTGGTAGTCTTTAGTATCAAAGTCAAGAGTAACAGTATTGCATAATTGAATAGTAAATTTCTGTCAAATAAATCTAATAAAAAACTATTACTGAAATTTGACATCAGGCACAGTAAAGCATTTTGTTAATTTGTGAACTAAATTAACAGGCGGCAGAGCTGGTTTACACCTATGTGGATAGTCAGAGCATGATGAGTGCCGCGACTGTTGCTCATTAGCTTTGTCATTTGAGCTCACCAGACGCCAAAAAACAAACACAAAAACAAAACGTGTATGGTTGTAATTTTTTAGTATCTCATCAAAACTAAATTGCACTTTTGCTACCGATATCATGGTATCGTGGATATCCATTCTGGGGCTGTTTATATGGAAACATGTGTTGTTTATTATGTATGAAATGGATTGCAAACACAACCACTGTCAGCGGAACTATCAGAATCTGAATACACACATTTCAGGACAACAACTGTATGAAAACAACATTTATAGTATGTACACAGATAATCTACCATAGAAAAGTATGGTGTTCTGTATTTGCTTTGGATAAACCAACACAATGAAACAGGTCAAACCTGAAACAAAAAATTGCCATGGTATGGAAATGGTGTGATTTTCAAAACTATGTCTAGTTTCATTTTCAACCATACAGTAATTATCACTTGGTGTCCTAAATATATAAAAGCATTACACTCCCAGTAAGAGTACAATGTGTAAAGCTTATTTTCCATGTGAACATAAAATCATATTTCCATTAACGTAAATAGATAGGTATTAGATTTCTCTTGGAATGCTCCATGTGATTTGCAGTAATACTGCAGTTTTGTGCAGCACTGTAATACTGTTTTGAAAAAAACAAAAACAATTAACTGTGATATTTAAAAACAAAAGATTTTCCATTGTGCTCTAAAGCTCCATGAATGATAGGTGCGAGTGGAGATCCCTGTGTACTGCTGTGAAATTGTCTAGAGTTAAGAGTCAGTTGTAAGAAGTGTCTTAATCATGGTTCACCCCACAATCACCAATCTCTAGGGCTGTCATTGAGAGCCGCCTCCTTGTCCTTAAGCCTCTTAAATAGGTACTTTGCTACCTGAAGTGGATATGGTCTATTGCCAGGTAATCTGCAAAGATGTGATCCAAGTGTCCAGTACCCTCTGATTTTGTTTAATACAATTTAATACTTTCTGCAGAAAAATAGCATTGCTTTCTTGTTGGTTTAGTCTTAAACTAGAGTTTGTTTATTATAGTCATAAGGCTAAACAGTCACACTAAAAGTTCACATTAGTCTGAACCTCATTTCCATAGCACTGAGTGGGTACTGATTGTTTTAAAGTTGAGGTGCAAAGCAGGGCTTTGTGAAAGAATAAATTGACTTGGCATGTTGACACTCGCAGAGAGCAATTTTGTAGTCTTGTTTTCCAGACCTGAATTAAGCGACTTTTCTTTTATGAATACTGTAAATGCTCTGTGAAGTCTAGGCTTCTTGGTCCTTTGCAAGATATAACCATTTCTCTACTGCCCAGCCACTGGTTGCTAGGTGAAAGCAAAGGCATTGCTGAAGAGAGAGGGGCAAATCGCAGTGTGATCCATGAATCATGGCCTGAATCAATCCTGACCACTTTGTTCTAACTTTTTTCCCCATAAGTACTTTTGTTTTCCCTAATGCCAGGCCTTTGAAAGGTCCTCTGTACATCCTTAAAATGGGAGGAGCTGCTGCTAAGAGTCCACTTAAGAGGACAAAAAGATCTGGAGTCGCATTCATGGGGCCACATTAGTGACAAAGACAGGCTCAATGAATGGTATCAGTCAGCAGCATTTAAAACCTAATGATTAATACCTTCTGCTCTTTGGTGGGGTTTAGGCAGGCAAAGGAGGTTTCCCTCTTAATCTGCTGATTTGCCAAGCAGTTTGTAGTACTCTGGAAAAAGAGGGAGTGTCTCCTAGGATGTCAAGTTTGCTTTTGCTGTTTTCCTCAAGCAGGTTGCATCCTTGTGCTAGCTGAAGGCACAACATCAAGGTTGCAGTTCATTTTATTTTGGGTAAATTGCCTTGGAAGACAATAAATCAGTATTTACTTGCAGGGACTTTACAGTATACACTTTTACTATTGCAATTAGATATTTTAATCACTTCAGTGGTACAGGAAGGTACAAGACTATTGATAGAAGACATAACTTTTTTTCCTCAGTGATATGGTATAACTGTTCTGTGTTTTATATGTTGAAATAAAACAAAAAAGCTTTTCTTGGTACCATGTCATGTTAGTCCATTCATATTCTGCACTCACATTATTGTATAATATATAATTCACATATATTGTGCTACTATTCATATATGTACTGTATATATCATATAATTCTTATATACTGTATATATATACACAGGCACATCTACTGTAGCACCAAAAGAAACATACCATTCTGTACCAGTATTCTTTAAGGAAAATAAAGCCTTGATGAAATTAGCCATATTTTGGATATTGATTACATTTTTTGGATGGACATTGATTAATGGATCATTAATGACTGACCAAGATACATTCAAATTATGCTGTTGTATAAGCCCTGAATCACTGCATTATTAAGAGTGTAGATTGGGCACAGGTGATAAGGTGATTTAACGTGCTAAATTCCACAGTAAAAAATAGTGAAACAAACTAGCATGTTCCACATATTAAGAGATCACCACCATCAAAATGTTCGGTGGACTTGATAGCAGTGGAGAGAAGTCTTTAGCCATGAATCAAGGTTTTGTACAGAGCAACTCATTGGATAGCAAGTGTAGCACAGATGTACAGAACAATCCACTAATTGTGATAAGTGTGATAGTGCAGCAGTGTAGAGTAAGTTAGGAACTGAACTTATAGAGGTTGATGGCCAGCAAACTGCATGAAGCTACTGTATATTGACAAAAGTTTTTCATTTGTTTCTGATTATAAGTTGAAGGTTCTTTGGATGTACATTTTTGTTGCATTTGTAACTACGAGTTAAAAGTCTTTTGATACTCATTTTATATGTACATTCATTCACATTCCTTTAATATGGTATTTGATATGCAGTTGTTTGGTTCTAAACAATATGGAGGAATTAAAAGTTATTATATTTTGTTTCACCATGCATTCAGTTTCACCTGCCAGCACGAAATACATGTTGACATTTGTGTAATTAACTTATACCACTGTGTTTGATTAAATACATGTGGAGAGTTTTAGTAAATCCTTACTTGGTGTTTTATTGAATAATTAGCTCTGCTTTGATAACACAATTAGAAACGTCATTCCTGTGATGGGTAGTGCGTGCCTAATGCAATTGAACCTAATGCAATATTTCAGATACCGGAATTCCTTGTTTGTATGTAGTGTGTTTATTCTAGTCATTTCATGTTTGTGTAGAACCACTTGTGGGATTGTAGCCTCCAAAATACATTGCTGCACATAATTTGACCTTCTACCTGGGACTTTGTAATTTCAACTGAAATTCTTGTTATGTACAGACTGAATGAACTAGCTCTAAGTTTGTTCATGGTGTACCCATTTTCAGCAGGCAAAAAGTTGTATAGCTTGTATATTTTTAACTGCACTGACATATAGGAACATAGTAGTGTGCTTAATGGAGTATTTGAAGACTGTTGTATTTTTTAAAGTTAAACACACTAGTTTGGAATGGAGTGTAAAACAGTTGCTATGACAGATCTAGGTGTTGCTTGTTCCCCTAGTCACTTGACATGGAAACAGTGCTATAAGAAACCATAAGAAGCATTTGGCTTTTTTTTTTACTAAGTAATTAAAAAACATCAGCCAGCCTTCTTGAACAATCAGGGTGAAAATGTAAGTCTAACCTTAACCATACTTAAAATGAATTATGTGTCTAAATATATGTTAGCTTTCAATCCAATCATAAACCTAGAGGAGTCTCAGTCTTTGAGACCAAAAGACAGTTAGCTGAGCACTTTGTGGAACATGTATGAAACATTCAAATTAATGCCATACCATTACCAGTTGCCCAATACTTCAGTAATGTTAATTATACTGTTGAAGTCCACCAAATGTGAAGCATGTCAGTGTAATTGAACACATGCTTCCCACAAACAAAAAGTACAAGAACTGACCTTCACGATGGGGGCTTTTGAATATACATATACTGTACATGTACACATATATGAATTTAAGAAATTAATATTTTGGTTATTTGGTTTTCTCATGAATGTATTTGTTTTTATGTTTGACTTTATGATTTATGCCACATAGTTCAATTATAGTTACCTGATTGCATAACAATATAGAATAACATGTATTTCAAGACTGATTATATTGGCAATTTTGCAAATGCCACAAAACCCTGTTACACAAGTATGTTGTGCATCTCATTCTATTATATTTCTTTTTTTTTTGAGACAGAGAGGTATCTTTCATTAGAGTGCATTTCTTTATTCCTGCTCAGAATGACTCATCTCTGTCAGAATTTAAAAGTGTGGGAATGCTTGTCTTGATGAAAACATAATCATAAATTTGAACAGTGTCCTTCTGTTTCTTCCTTATCCTTCAGAAAGCATGTGTTTCTGGTGAGCTTTTCTTTAGACTACTATACATACTGTACTATACATACTATGCATTTAAATTTGATCTACAGTATATGGTAAAGTTGTACAATTTATCCAGTACTGTGAAGAAAGCACACCCTGAAGCTGATCTAGAAAAAAATGTTTTAGTGTCTATTAAATGTTATAACAACTATGGAGTAGATATAAAAATCATTCAAAAGTTATACAATATTTTTTGAGTATGCATTATTTCTTAAATAAATTTATAATAGGAAGCTCATAACATTTCTAGTTTCCTGCTTGTTGAGATGATTGTAAACTCTCAAGTGTTATAGCTCAATGAGGGTGCAAGAGATGTCTAGGAAGACATGTTCAATCACCATGAAAATGTCTCTACAAAGAACTGTGCGATGTTTAGGAGCCTTAACCAGTACCAATAATATTTTATTTCTGTTATGATAGTTATGATAGTTTTTTGATGTCACATATTTTTAAATAATGTTTTTTGACTCTCTGGCCTTTCATTGCATTTGGACTTAGACGACAAAGTTTATGAGGGTGGTGAAGATGTGCTGATATACAGTATTGTACAAGTTTCTAATTACTTCTAATTAGCTTAAAACCATTACAAAGTAATGTCCCTGCTCTTCAGTTTAATAAGCAGCAAAATATTTCTTAGAGCATTAGTTCAGTATTCAAATGAATGAGTGCCAGGAATGTATTATATTATTGGTTCCAAATCCTGGTCCTAGAGGACAACACAGTTGATGGTTTTCTTAGTTGCTTAATTACTTAATTAAAGCCTTAATTGAACTAACAAGTTGTTTGTTTGGAATATTTGCAAGTTTATTTTTCTACTCAGATGCCTGACATTTTATTTGACCTATGCAGGAGTTAAAATTCAACTTCCAGTATGTGTAAGCACTGTAAACATGAATTAATGTTTACTCACTTAAGGATTCAATTGTGGAACTGAGAGCTTGTCTGGCTTAAAAATAGCTATTGTGTGATGTTTCAGGACCATGATTGGGGATCCTAGGATTATAATATGCCAGAACAAGAAGAGCTTCTTGTTGCTAATCAACACCACATTTTGTCCAAAAGGCATTCAGATTTTGCTATGTCAAGGGTCCAGGTAATGGAAATGGGATGTCCTGGACCTTAAGCACCATTTGATCATGTGAGTCATGTGAGTTCTTGCAGTATTAGTGAGGTGGGTTTGTGCATTTACACTATAACTAAAGACTATGGTAGCCAATTTTGCTGTCGGAAAGACTCAGTCTCACAAAACTTGTACTGTATATACTGTATCTTTAGGATGAAGTATGTGCCATGTATGAAAGGTTTAAGGGCGGTACGGAGGGACAGCAGTTAGCAGCTAGGGTTTCCTCCAGGTTCTACAGTTTGCTCCAACAGTCCAAAGAGATTCTGGTAGGTTAGTTGGTTTATGGGAAAACTGGCCCTGGCTGAGTGAAGTTCTCTCACTTATCTGAGCAGCACCACAAACAGGAGTCCTCATTACCAGTACCTGCATGGAAATCTCACTGCAGCATTTTACATGAAAGCGTCTTAATGCCTTACCGCCATCATAAAATAAAAATGTTATGCATTTCCTGTGGTTGCATGTTATCAACAATATTTTTTTTAAAAGATTGGATAATACATAAATGAGGACAGAAGCATACTGTACCTGTCATTTTTGTGTGTCTGTGTCTAGGCAACAAGAAAGACAGGTATTAATACTACAGACTAGTGACTGGCACATGCATATGACATTCAAAGTATTTAATACTGAGTAGGGATGTGCTAATACTGGTAAGATGTGTACTTCTTATATTTTTTTATAAAATAGTTTTTTTTTTCATTTGTATTACTTAAAGTTTATCAAGCTTACAGTTCCTACTATTTCCACACAGAAAGAAGTCAAGAGACATCATCTTTTCCTTTATTGTATTTTTTATGTGAGTCTAGGGTCTAGGTTCGGTCTCCAGTTATACAATGTGATTTGAAATAGCACTACAGATGTATGTATATTTTACATTCTTGTAGCCCTCAAGAGTTTTCACTAACCACTTCTTAAAAGCATAAGTGAAAAAGAACTACCAGAACAGTACACCATAGGGAAACAGACGGCAAAGCACATGTATCATAACAATAACAACAAAAAGGCAGCCGTGAACTTTCATGCACTGCCTGCTGAGAAAAATAAACAAAGTACAGATTGTGATGCTCAAAGGCAAGCACTTGTAGAATCAAGCTGTTTCTGTTAACTTTCTGTGAGGGTCCATCCAATAGATAGCTATAAACGGCAGAAAAAAATGTAAAGCTTTGTTCATAAATTGTTTTCAGACCATAGTGGTATTGTTGTTATTATCTCCCTTTCTATGTCATTGGGTCCAGATTAACATTTGGGCCTCCTGCACAATCAGATGATTCTGCTGCTCCTGCCTTTCATCTGATTGGTTGTCGCTTGGCAGTCTCCAAGCAGCAGGGTGTAATCGCTGAGCTGATAAACACAGGCAGACAAAATAAGGTTGGAGGGCCAGATTGATGGGAATCTCTGCAGTTTTTCTTCTGCTTGTTTATTAGTTTGTACCAGTAAGAAAGAGCATAAACACCATCTTGCTAATTCATTTTCACAGCTTCAGTTAAATTTATGTTTGCCAAACTTGTTAAACAGTTTAAACTCCTTTTTTTGTTTTATTGAGAAAAAAGTAGATAAAATACATAAGCTTCATTTCTTTACATTTTAAAATGCAGCATGTGGTTTTCTAACATTTAAACTGCTAACTAATTACAATAATACTGATTTTCATTCAAAATCCCATTCCAGAAGGGATCAGGTCTAGCATTTCTTAGCTTTGTTGATCTCACTTCATCATGATAAATTACTGAAATGTTACTGTTGTCCATTTGTGCTTTTCTGAATATAAGAACAAATAAAAAATTAAAACAAAGAAATATAGCTCTGTTTCATGTCTCTTAGAAAACCTTTATCTCTGAAATATAAACTTCTAAAACTTTTGGGATTATTGGCATTAGAATCATTCTTAGTATACAGGACACCATAGTGGCAATATCACCGGCACTGCTGCTTTTCAGCTAAGGGTCCTGGTTTGAATAAACTTATAATAATAATAATAATAATAATTGCTTACACTTATATAGCGCTTTTCTGGACACTCCGCTCAAAGCACTTTACAGGTAATGGGGACTCCTCTCCACCACCACCAATGGTTATTATGAATTATGAAGCCTGCATGTTCTATCAATGTTTGTGTGGATTTTCATCAGGTTCTCTGTTTTCTGCCTACCACTGAAAAACATGTCTTGTTTTGTTTAGTCATTCTGAATTGTCCCTTTCTGTCCAGGCCTGCCACCAAGGTGAAATATTGTTATTCAGCACAACACCCTCTGCTGCAGCGAGAGGCTCTGGCTTATTGGGACCCTTACCAGGATAAGCAGTTTATAATTAATTTACTTTTGTGGTTTTACATAAGGCTGCACTTATTTACTTTTCAAGTTCTTTTGAGCAGTGATTTCAAGACTATAAAATATGTGTTCATTACTGTTTATCGTTTCACATATTTGATGAGGTACTAAGGTTCATGTCTTTTTTTCTCTACTTAGGCACAGATTAAACCGAAATTTTGACATGACATTTACAAATTACAGTCCGGGTAGTTTATTTTTAATTTTTCCCAGAGACTTCCTGTTTGTTTGCACTACAAACCATTCACTGTTGGTGCATTCATTTCAATTGTGTTTTATTGTCTGATTGTCTGATTAATGATGAAGTGGTAGCTTTGGAAGAGTAACCACATAAAATAATTTAAGCAAGAGACAACAGTGAGTCTCATAAAGGAAGATGTTTTATTTTTTCTCTTAAAAATGTCTATAGATTTGTATACTGAAAAAAAGGCCAGCAACACAATGTTGTTTCAAGGTTATTAATTTCAACAACATACCGATTACAGGCCTGGACTTACATCAATGTGCTGATGTTTCAGTTTATTTATAGAAAGATTCTTCTTAGGCCACCAGATATACCTTCTTTTCAAGATACAAAGAAATCACTGCAACATTATTCCTTAGCAATATTGCACTTTGTGCTGTAGTTGTCTATAGGATTAAGCAGTTGACCTCACATTCCAAACCCCATTCCACTGACAGAGATGCTGCAGAGTAAGAAAAAAAAGTTAGGAAAAACTGTTCAACTTGATGGATGTTTGTTTTCATAACCTCCAAAGTAGATTTCTTATTATTCTTATGATTCTCTGTGGATTTTCTTGTTTGAATATGGCACTATTGATATCCTTGCCAAAGTTTAAAACTTGCCTTACAGTATTGGTTATGTCCACAAACGGATGTGCTAATGTAATTCTTCCTCAGGGAGCTCTAAAGCCTCGGTCACCTCAGAATCAAAGGACATAGCTATAGGATTATTCATTCAATCATTCTTTAAAAATATATTGCGTTGATAAAACCCTACTACATCACTGATTTAAAAGGAAAAATGCTACACCCTGGTTTCGATAGTTTTAATTTCAAGGCAGAGTATCACCATACTCTTCATACTTAAGCATCTTCATAGTACCCCATAAACCAGTTGAATACACTCTTACCAGTTAAATCTACATATTGAAAGTCCACATAAGAGGTGAATGTTTGGACCAGCTTTAACTATATGTGTGAGAGATTGGGGTTCTCCCAGTTGTAGTAGTTCTCTTAGTTAAGCATTCGTTTAATGCTATGTTTAAAACTAGTTCAATATGAGAAGGCATGTCTGATTACTTAAAAACCCATTTCAAAGAAGGCTGTTGTTTTTCCCACATTCTTGTCATTGTAATATGTGGTATCCAGATCCTAAAGAACAGTATTACAGGAGATGGAAAACAGCTGAATACCATGGCTGGTAATACTAAACTGTGTGTCTTGCTTTTTGCTGGAATCCTCCATTGTCACAAAGCATTTTTGCAGTGAAATAAAGACCTCTGGAGACCTGCTTGGTCTCTTTACAGTTTCCAATGACAATCATGTCAGAAAAGAGTGGGAAAAGCCATGAAGGGAAAAATCACTAATGGTTGGACTAGTAACCCCTCCCTGGGTATGAAAATGTCAGAATTGTTCTTGATCTCTGGGACCAGTCATCTTGGAGGGCAAGAAAAGCTTTTTACTAAAAGGGATGTGTGTCATTTAGTCAAGATTAAGATAGTGGTAATGCATGGTAAAGTAGGTCTCCTCAGTGAATACAATTTTCAATGTTACATTGGTCTTAATGGATCATCTTTGCTGACATTTGTTTTTGCTTCCTGCTTCACTATAATTAACTGCCCTACCAGTCCGGCTTTCCCTCTGGGGTTGATTAATTAAGACACATCATCAAGAACCATCCCAAGCAAAAAGCATTGCCCTCCACAGTAATTGTATACCTCTCAGTATTTGTTGCCTGTGTTCTTTCAGGTATTTTCATTAAAGCCCATAGTATTGGAAACAACATATTATTCTCTGATAATGAATACTGCTGGCAAAGTTTTATGGCCTGAAAGTTGGTCAATAAATGCAACTCCTCATCAAGATTAGATCTGCCCTGCGTTACTGCAATAAATGTGTACAATGAAGAGGGACTGCAGTCATCAGTGTTTAATGTCAAGGTAACTTGGATCTTGAGGACTGAAAAATACTAATAAAAAGTTGTGATGCACTACTGTTTTGAAATCTTTGCTCTTATGCAATGTCCATTGATTTTATTTTATTTTCATTTTGCAAATAGCCTGCTCCAAATGGGATGTTTACTTGTTTGTGGTGGAAATGGAAATTATTATGTAATAATTCCCACTGACTGAATCAGCCAACTGCTCAGTAAGCTTTGTATTTAGAGTCTTATTTTCTCACATGGGCAGAAGTTAGTAAATGGAGTATGTTGACATTTTAGTAAGGCAGCTGATGACAGGAATTAATTATCCAAATCTGCATGGCCAGTGCTTCTCCTTTATGTATTGCATGTGAACTTAATTTCATCATGTTTCAGTCTAGTGCCACCACAATCTCCTCCCCATAGTCTGTCCTTTAACTTAATAAAGTGTCTCAGGAAATAAGAATTTAATAAATCTCACAGTGTACATGCTTTTCCAGACTGAAGAAATGTATTTTTTAGAAGGCTTAAGCAAATTTAATTTATTTGTTTCATTTTTTTGAGGCAGAATATCATTTTATAAGGTCAGTGGTCAGTTTTGAACACAGTGTTGTAAAGAGGTAGATTTGGGGACAGTTTACCCCACGTATGTGGCTTATGATGATTTGTTTTGTAGAAACATCTGTCTTTCACAATATATTTCTCTCGCACAGCAAATAAATATCATAGGTTTTTATACTTGTGTGTCTGTGTTTTACCTTGACATGCCTGACATTTGAAGATGGGGTTTTGAGACAATTGGGACGATAGCGAGGAGCTGACAGAATGCAAAGGAGGATTATGATAATTTTTTGATGAATGAAATAATGATACTGAGTGAGTGGGTAACAGAGTGAGTTCTATTATTTTAGTACTGCCAGAATCTAGATCATTGATATAAATCATGAAAAGCAGTAGTTCTAATATAGATCCCTGTAATACTCAAATAATTGCATTACCCCAGTTAGAAAATTTACCATTAAATTGTATTCTGTATTCTATTAACTAATTATCAATGCCCACATTTATCAAGTGCACACATTTCTCCAAATGGCCTCTGTTCGTAATTTGAGAATAAATCTTTTATTAGACGTTTTATTAAAGTCCTACTGAATATGTAAATATACCATTTTAGTCCATTACTAAAAGTGCTTGTTGAAAAGACTGTAACAAGTTATAATTGGCAAAATCTGGACTTTTGTACCATTTAATATTTATTTTTGTTTTAACATAATTATTTTGCTATATTGATTGTATATATAGTGTATTGATTTTTGAGTTGTATTTATCCTGAATTGCTGAAAAAAATATTAATCTGGTTTCTAGAACAAGCCATTTATTGTTCCACATTCAGTGTGCTCATCAATAAAAGAAGTTTAAGGGAAGAATTACAACAATATAGAGAGAATTACAGCGGTGTTTTATTGAACTGTTTAGAGCCACTGGTACCTGTAAACTCAGTGTGTATTTTAACATTGCTACAGAGCATTCAGATAATCTGCGAAAGCTTCCTGCTAGCCCATAGACTGTTGGTTTAATTAAATATTGCATTTATGTGAAGCAATGACAACCCAAACATTAAAATGATCATCTCCCCAAGGTCAGGATGGTGGTGTGTGTTTCTAAACTAAATGGAAGTGAAGTTTCAATAGAAACAAATCTAAATTGAAACATGTAGATAGAGGTTGTACTGAAATAGGTGATCTGTGAAAATGTTAAAGGAAACAGCACTTACTGTATAGGTGGACAAGGAACATTATCTTTACTCTGTTAAAGACCATCTGAGCAAGACCACTATTTTGTTGCATCTATTCTGTTGTAGCATCTCTATAAATTGGCTCCATTACTCTGCTCTCCTTCCCACTGATCGCTGATGTGTGGTGAGCGTTCTGGCGCACTATGCCTGCCGTCGCATCATCCAGGTGGATGCTGCACATTGGTGGTGGTGGAGGGGAGTCCCCATTACCTGTAAAGCGCTTTGAGTGGAGTGTCCAGAAAAGTGCTATATAAGTGTAAGCAATTAATATTAATAATTAATCTCACAATTAACCTGTTACCATATAGCTCTGACTTTTAATGTATTATCATTAATGTGATAAGCAAATTAGACTCCCCTGCTAATGTTTGACAGACTCTTTCAGCCTATGATAGTGAACTTTTTTTCTTATTATTATTTTAATTATCAATATAATGCATTATAATGTTTTCCTTGACTGAGAACAAAGGCATCTGACCTAGGTAAATACTTCAGTTCACAAAGGCATGTATTACTGTGACAGACAATTCACTGAGCAGTTCTGAATAAGGTCCAGGGCATTATGCGGGAAAGAAATCAAATATTTAAATGTTATATAATACAAATTAAACATGTAACAAACAACATATCATTACGTTTTTTTATTTTTTCCTCTCTGTATCTTTCCCTTTAATTCATTAAGACGTTTAGAGAAGACTGGGATAGCCAAGTATTTAAAAAAAAGATTGGAAACTTGTTCAAACAGCACAAGACAACTGATGTTATCTGTGTTAGAACACAGGTAGGGCGTGCACATATACTGTATATACTTTCAAGTATGTGACTCTATTCCAAGCTTCAATTTTAAATCTAACGTTTAAAAAACAGAGCAACAAGAGAAAAGCAGAAAAGCAACGGGACATAAATTGCTTAGCTTTTGTCATTTATCATATACTGACTTATCTCCTTTCAACTTGAAGAGGTGTGCCCCTGAAGAGCAGTCTTTTTAAGGGGTTTAACCATGTATTAGATACAGAAGTCCCTCTACAAACTACTGGCTGTAAATCAAAATAGTTCACATTTACTTCACGAAAGAACAGCATTCTCCAGCAGCATTGCATTAGAATTCAGACTTGTAAATAATAGTTTAACATCAGATTTAAAGCGGAAACATTTATTTAGGATTTGCATTTCTGATCTTAGACATGCCAGCTGTATATTTTGCACATTTACATGTTACCTGTTCTGGTGCACGACCCTGAGATCATACTGTACATGGTTGCCTTTAAGTGCTGAAGCACATGAATCAGTCAGTTTTCACGCTTAATTTGCACTCTTTAAGCCCCCTCGTTCTCAACGAAGACTCTCATTCGTGCTTATATGTGAGAGAGATGATGGGGGCAGGAATGCCACAGGCTCAGTCTGTCCTTGGCAGTACTGTGTTTTAGTCAGCAGATTAAACAGTGCATGGTGAAAGGGGGTGGCAGTCACAGAAGGGGTGCATTTGAAAGTGTGGTACTGTCTGCCACAATGTGCGCCTACCTTGTCACTGGGCTGATTCAGAATCCCATGGTAGCAGACAAGTGGCCATTGCTACAGCTGATTCTTAGCCTTTTGACTGGGGAAGGTCTTCATGCTTGAGTAGGCAGTGCATTGGAAATCATTTGATCTGCATCACACAGTTCAGTGTCTCCAATTGAGCTCTGGCAGCGGTGGTTTAAGAAAAAGGATAGGAGAGGCAGGCTTTGAAGATGCTTTTGCTGATCATCAAGGAGAAAAATGAGAAAGAAGAAACCCTCATCAACACAGATACTCCCTTTCCAGCTGCTGCTTGCTAAAATGTTTTTTCTTTCTTTTTTTATTTCAAATCAGCACTATCAGTTCTTGCTTTGACAGGCTGTGTTGTGAAGAATAAGATAACATCACATCCTGTCGATGAGAGCAGATAGCAAGCGGCAGAAAAAAAAAACATTTGAAAATGTTAGGTATGTGTATGAGCCCATTAAATAACAATCTGATCTTCTGTTCCCGTTAGATTTTTTTTTCCTAAATAGAACAAAAGAAGGTAGTCAGGAAATAATTAGAATAAACCAAGGGTGGAAATCTAGGGTTATTGTTAATATGAAAACATAACACATGTGTAATTCAGTACAGTATACAGGTGCATTCACATTTCAAAGGGGCTACAGGCAATATCGTGCGAGTCCGGGACCTGCAAGCGCCTGGTCCCGTTAAGGTTTTTATCTCTGTTCCTATTCCTGTTCCCTGTCCGTCGGTTCCGACCCAGCCTTCGTGGTTTTAATTCCTTGTTTTGATGGATCTCCTGGTTTTGGACTTACCCATTTGTTTGGATACTCTCTAAGGATTACTCTTTTGGACTGTTCGCCTCGGCCACACCTCCCCTGTGCACCAGCGCACCTTGGACACGCCCCCCTGTCTTCAGCCCCGTATTCCTGCATGACGTTTCCCCAGTGTTTCCCCACTTCTTCGGATTGTGTCGTCCGCATAGGGTCCGGAAAGAACTGTTCGTTACATTAGGGGGGTTAAAGTTTTTATTCAGTCTTTGTGGAGACAATTATACATTATGGTGACCACTGAGGTGCACCTCAGATTTTCTGTTCACGGTGCCAGTCTTTCTCAGGTAATTAGCTGCAACTTTGTTCAACAGTTTTATTTGCCTTCTGTGGCTATTAAATAACAGACTGTTTGTGTCCCCTGTGGTACTGACACTGACCACAAGAGTGTCTTACAAATTAAATTTATATTTAATTTGGATCAAGTAATAGGTTTATTCCATGAATTCCATTCTCTTCTTTTTTTCAGCATGGAATAAACCTGTCACTTGCTCCTTTAAAGCCTACGCATGCTGACGCAGCTACCCACCTGAACTACTATATTTAATTTGTATACGTTTGTTTTGTAATTAACCAGAAACCATTTAAAATAAATATATAATTATTTCTTAATAACCTTGATTATAACCACTTTTGTCTTTTTGTTTTAGTCTACTTTATGTTGGAATGTAGTCTTAATTATGCATAGTGGGTAAAATTTGGGCTTATACTATTACTACTACTACTAATAATAATATTCATGTTTTATTTAATTTTTTTGGTGATGGATATTTAGAGCAATCCTTTCTAACAATAGGAGTTAACAAGAAATACAACTGTTTTGTAAATGTGAATCAAATATGTAGCCAAAAATCTGTACAATTAATTTAAATGCAAATACTTTTTTTCTGTTTTCAAAGCATTTATAGGCTTATACTAAGACTCCTTTTAAAATATTATTTTATAAAGAGATAATCATAACGGAAACTCATTTGATACAAAGTTTGGTGAAAATGTTTTGGAGAAAATTATTTAATTTCGCAGGTTTGTAAATAAATTTGAAAAGTGCATTTAATTTTCATTTGTTTGTCCTAACTGGCACATAGTAGTGTCTGCAAGGACTTTTATTTATTTCTTCTTTTGACGATATCAGATTTTTTCTAGTAAGTAGTACAAAGGTAAAGACATTCATCCTGAGAGAGTGACTACTTTATCACAGTTTACATAGTGACAGCTAGAAGTGGTAGAAACATGTCTTTAAATGAGAGCCTTGTGTGGAGCTGTGCTGAACATGCACAAACACACACACACACACCCTAACTAGAACATGTGATTCAACTGGGTTTCTCAATGAAAATGCTAATTTCACATAATTAATCCCTTGTTCTTGCTTGTCAATGCGAATATTAAGTAACTTCCTTCCAGTGTCATGTGTGCTTGTAGTGCTTTTGTATAGTACTGTTTTCTTGGGAATATATTGGGAAAACATTGATGCTCTCCATGGCCCCACTGAGCCTAATCTGGAATAAGGCTTTAGAACAAATCTAAGAATTTGATTGAGCAATGCAATTTCACTGGCCAATACTGCAGATAAATACAGTAATATTATTTATTAAATTGGTTCTTATTAGTTTTATTAATTTATTCATATTTATTACTTTTATTATTAATGCTTTTATGTTTTGTTTAAGTCCACAAATTACAAACAGTTTTGAAAGCTTTAACGGCTTTACTAGCTAATGATGGTTAGCAATTGTTGTTTAAAAACACCACGCTCTATGTAACCTATATCTGGATATGAGGATGCCTTTCTTGGTTGGAATATTTCAGTCTAATGACACTTGTTTTTAAGTTACAACAGCACATTTTGGGGAAAATTCATGGGGGAGCATTCTTTTTGTCAGTATTGATCAGGATGTGTAGAACTTGTTGAGCTAGTGTTCATGTAATTTCTCTAGGGATGTAATACAAAGTGATTAAAGCATCCCACCTGCTGAAACAAAATCTACTTGTGTGGCCATGATTGGAAATCAAAGAATGGCTAATATTTGTAGAGCCTATGTAGAAATCTTGACTTTTCTTGCTTAACATAAAAAGAAAACTGAAATTTCTTCTTGTGGTATTTATTCATAATAACACGAGAAAGGCTGCAATTTAGCAAGGACATACAATTAATCTGGTGTTTTTTTTGGTGATTTAATAGTTAAATTAATTTAAATTAAATCCAGCCTTTTCTTGAAGGATCCCAGAGTTTAAAATTCATTTTCTTTGAAAGAAACTTTAAGAACTATCATAATGTGAATTCTGCGTTCCTCTTAATGAAAATGAAGTTATACTAAAGTTCCCAGAAAATGAAAAGAAATACAGTGTTTGGAGCAGAGAGCATAGGGCTGGAGGTGCATAATATTTGAATACATATTTGTAAAAATATTAAAATAGTTCTTCTCACATTATAATATAATCTGGGCTGTGCTTTTGCTCACTGCAGACTTGTCAATATAAAATATGAGCTGTATTTTATATTCAGTTTTTTTTATTAAAGGCAGAAGAATCTGATGCCAGAAATGTGCAAAGTAAGACTGCCATTGTTAAAAATCCTGAATTAATCAATGAATCACACCTTGTCCCTAAGGAGCTCCATTTCCACTCATCTTGTCAGAGCTCCTGTAAAATTGTCACTGAAGCCTCTTATTCATGTGCTTTAAATATAACAACAATGGGACACGATGAAAATTTTGTCAGGTATTACTACCGTAAGTGGTCACTAATGTTTAGTGTGGTCGTTTAACCCGAGAACATGTGCCTCTCTGAAGCTCTTAGCTGTAGAATATACAGTTCCACTTTCCATTTGATTAAAAAAAAATTGAAAAAAATATGCTTAATGCCAGTGACTAGGTCCATATTGGGGAGTGATAAAACATTTTTATTATGGCATTTTGCTTAAATCTTGCAAACCTTTAAAGTGCAGTCTAGTATGGGGCATACAGTATATCCTAAATTAATAAAGCATTCTTGTTTTCTAAAAAATTGAAGAATATAGTTTAAATGACTTCAATGTGGAAGCTGAGGATTAATAAAGGAAAAAAGGAAAAAAGAAATGGGAATTGTCCCATATTCACAGGACAATTTTTAGCTATTCATAATCCTTGTCTTTTTTACAGTTAAGATGTATTTCAGAATTGACTGAGGTGCTGACACCTGCTTAGAACACGTTTGATTGAGGGCTGTAGATTATTACATTTTTTGCTTTGGTGTTCATTTATATGAGCATGAAAATTAGAAATAGATAAAATCAGTTCCTCACACCCCACAGCCAAAACATTGTGTGTCTTTTCTTTTCCTTTCAGCATGCAATAAACCTTTACTTGTTCCTTTGCAGATACAGGAAAATCAATGCCTGGCAAAGGCATATACTGTACAGTACTGTATGTTGCATAGAAGCTAAACAATGCTTACAGTAAGAAGGTTATAGAAAGACCACTTACTGTAAAATAGTGTACAGTAAGTAGGAAACTATAAATTGACTTCATGGTCACTTGAGACTGAATGCCATGACGATATAATCCATTAGCCTTTCACTTCTTAATATCAGAGTTCAGAGCTGTCTGGGGTCACTAGTAAGCCGAGCTTGGTGACTAGCCTTGAATGGACAGTAGTTAGCATTGCAAAAAGCACCATTTGTCACATAAAGCCTGGGTGGTATGTTGATGGCACACAGATGTAAATACTTTTTTAAAGAGGGTTATTACTCAAGTCATTTAAACAAAAATTGTTTTTCCTTCTTTCATATCCTGCATGCCTTAGAAAAAAAAAACATTGCCAGTAGTATCCTATAACTCATGGGCTTTCATTTTATTCCTCCCATTCTTGCTCTCTTTCTGGCGCAAAACTGGTATGCAAAGAGGAAGACTAAAAGGCCTCCATCCATGATGAGCTTGTTTCTTTAACAAGAAGGGCACGGCAGAGAGTCACGTACTGCCTGGGCACTCTCCGAGAGAGGCTGTAGGGACCTGATTAGCCTGACGGGGGAGGACAATTGCACAGGCATCTGCTCTGTTAATTTTGAGAGAAAATTTACCAGATGGAGACTCAAGGTTTAAGTGATTAGAAGGCAGTAGATTGGAATACAAATTGGATTAAAAGAAATTAGATTGATATAAATCGAATTGAGTCACAACAGTTTGTGTTGTGCGTACCAAGGGGCAATGGATTATGGGAGAAGCAGATGCTCCAATGAGATAGGAATTAATGTGCCTTTGACACTCCATCTGGGAAGGCCAGAGCACAGAGTACGTCCCTAATCTCACTCTCCATTTATCAATGCCATAATGTTAATTAGTACTTCATTCATTAACTTACTTACAGCAGAATACAAACTCACCCCTTTGCTCCAGCCCTGCTTGAAAATGTTTTGTCTTGCCAAAAAGCTCCAGTATTCATTTAATTCTGCTGTACCAAAGTGTAGTCCCAAGTATCTAAATGGAGCTTCTTACTCCCATCCCTTTTAAAGTCATGTTTTATTGAGGTCACAAGTCTTTCTTAGACTGACTAACTTGGGATTTTAGTGCAGATTCCTTCAACATGTTCTATAAAATGCATTAGAATTATAGTGTGCTTGTATCTAATGCCACTAGAAGGATGGTGAGTAACTGTAATTAATCACCAGGAGTAGTTCAAATTAAAAGAAAGCAAATAATATAAATACTACGTGAAAAAGACTGATCCTCTATAAGTGGGTACAGAGAATTAAACAAATGAAAATAGTATTCCAGCTTTTTTTGTTTTGTTGAAATAGATTGTGACACTACTTAGGTGTGACATTGGTCATGTGACCTAGCTCTGTGCCAAGTCACTTTGGAAAGTGTGGAAGTTTTGTGCTGACTGTACAATCTCTGTTGTGTCCCTCAGGCTTCCTGAGAGCCATCACAGTGTGTATCAAAGGACACAAATTTTCAGTACCACTCACACACTTCATTAGGATTTATGCAGTGAAGAAATATGAGTCGGTAAATTTTTTAGTATAAAAACAATGGTGAAATAATCATGATGCACATTCTGTTTTGTTCCACTAACACAAGGGCATTCCAGTGACTGTTTTAGGGATGTATATATTTTTATAAAGTGGGGAAAAAACACTTGCAACTCCACCAAATAATGTGACAAGGTTTTGAGTTTTTTGCAGTCCAATCGCATGCTTCCTCACAGCAAGAGTACCTTCTATTGTGGCTGCCACAAGGAAAATGGTGAGGGGGATTGAGCTACATATTTCACAGGTTCAATCAGTGCACATTTATTCATTTGGCCGACACTTTTATCTAAAGTGAATTACAATTGCATCTAGTGAAGATGCAAAGTGGGCATATAACAGTAGCATAAAACAACAATAAAACCACAGAAATCAGCATGAAGAGCTGGGAAACTAGTGCATTGACAGGCAGAAAGTAGTGATGTAAAAGCATGGAAATTAAATGAGGGGTTAGATTTCCCAGGCAAACATTTATTATATGAGAGTCTATTATGTGCCTAAGGGTTTGAATATTAAGGGTTTAAACATTTTGGCCAATGAATGTACTTCAAGAAAAGTTCTCAAAGACATCTTTCTTTTGTTAATACTAAACTGCATGCTTTCTCATACTACCTGAAACCCCCAGGGAAAGTAAATTGACTGATCTGTTGGAAGATTTACACAAATGAACAAAACTTAGGAGCTCACATCATCTCTACAATGTTTCATAAATGTAATAGACTACAGGATTGGTGGAAATTGAATAAAAAGGATTAGCAGAATCACAGAAAAAGTCGTGTTAATTTACATAAAAGTCCCTCTTTTTGCTGAAAATGGAAATTATACATACCTTTAAAAAGACCTCTATATGCTGTACTTTGCAGGGAGAAGTAATTATTTTTAAAGAATGAAACATTTGTGCTAACTTGAATCTTTAAAATGAGACACTGTTGTTCCAGTGTATTAGGAACTAAAACGACCTTGGTCAAAGTTCATTGTTGATCCACCAGATAACGATTCCGGACAGACATCCCAGTAGGGATAATGTTTCCTCAGAAAACTCTGTAATGGGAAAAGAAAATACTGCTTTCCAAGAGAGCTATTTAATAATCATGATTTCCCTGTTTTGGCTAATGTTTGGTTTTATTTTGTATGAGTATTCTTTTTATTATGTTTGAATCAGTAAAAGCTGTGAGACTTGAAAAAATATTGCCCAAAGCCTAGTTTCGACTTGAGATCTTGTCAGCTTTCTTAGATTAGTCTTTTCTTAGAGCCTCTGAGTGGGTCTAAGTGATGTAAATTTCTGGCTGCCCTTTATATCGGCTATGCGAAAATCTAACCACAAACACTCTAAACAGTTTTATTGGAGTTAATTAGCATAATGCCCAGACTATCTGTGGTGCAGCATTTCCCTGTGTTAAAAGAACCTCTTTTATTAAACTTGAGTCAATTAACATTTTAACATGAAATGTAATTAGGAATGTTAATAGATACAGGATTGGATGTTTTAACAGCGTGAATTTATTTTCTCATCCGTCCCACATCCAGAATAAAAATAATTGTCCATTGTAAACAGAGAAGGGACATTTTGTTTTAAATTTCTGTGTTGAAAAAAGAGCAATAGTATTTTACTTGTCATCTTTAATTTCTTGACTGTTATTAAAAGTATCTGCTGTTGGGTTGAATTTTTTACTGCATTTAGAGTATGTTAGAAACAGTATAATCTACTCGCATCTGTGATAGCTTCATCCTTACTGTAAATGTTAGAGGTGCCAATCAGCTGGTTTCTTTGACATGCAATACCACATTATCACAAGTATATTGGGAGTGCAAATAACAGTTCCCATTCATAGTGAACTCAATCACTCCTTGATTGATATTTGTATTACAATTAATAATGACAGAAGTCTTCCCCTTTACTTTAGTACCTAGCCTTCAATGTGGTCTTTGAAGTGGCAGTGGCAGTGGCAGTGTGATGAGACATGTCTTTGAAAGAAATTACACATTTCACATGCTTTTGAAAAGGCTATATCTCTGCAGTCTAAGTTGGCATTTAAATTCTTTTATTTAAAACCCAGATACCATATTTGGGGTACAGATGGAGGGAAAAAATATAGTTGTTTGATTTTAACATGAAGAGGGAGCAAATGATCAGCTGCTGTTTTGAAGGAATCCTACAGTACCTTTAAATATCAAATATCACTGTGTTTATTTACCATGAAAACAAAACCCTCAAGAGATTATATTGAGAGGCATGTACCCACTGTTTGAAGTTAACAGGCTGACAATATGAACTTAATGTGGTAATGCAAACATACCTTGACCTATGATGCATGGAATGGTTAAATCGCTCTTTCCATCCTGGGCGTTGAAATGCCAGTCTTCCATAACAGACTAATCTCTACGACTGGGATTTTAAGATCATAGCACATGATGAAAGCCTATTAACATGAATTTCTATGTTATATTTCTCCCTTTTCCAACCTCTTCAGATTTCTACTCAAATGAATCCCCCTTACACAATAAATGAATGGGCTATGGGCTCACCCATATGCCTTTCCACTCACTTGCATCACCTTTTGTACAGATTTGTAGTTTAATAATTGGCCTGGATCTTCCGTCATCTTCAGTGTAGGCTAGTGAATCTAATGAATTGGTTCATACAGTAAGGAGGCACTTCAGTTAATTAATTAATCTAACTGATATGTACTGTTGGTTCACAATTATCCTTTAATCACCTATTGATAAATTAAACTTGCTTCCATTCTTAGAGATACAGTATGTTCATCAATGGAGTTAGATTTGTAAAAGAAAAACTGTGGTGTGCATAGTGAGGAATTCAGAGAATTAAGTTCATGCATGAAACAACTCAGAGAAAGTTTGCAAGACCTCAGGTATAAACTGAAAGTGGCTCAGAAGTGGGGCATGGCAAGGTCTAGAGATAACTGTTACCAACAGACAACAGGACAAAATGAGGAAGCAAGATAATTAGGACAGTAAAAAAAAGATGCTATTGCTGGTGCTGCTGAGTTTGCTTTTGGGTGTAGTATTCCGTTCTTCAAAAGGTGATCAGGAGTATTTATCCCCTTGTCTTGAGATTTAACTCAACTTTTTAAAAGTTAAAACAGTGGGATCTGAAAATTTGAAGACATCAAAATAGCAACATTAATGTGCTAACAAGTATGTCTTCATATAAAGTGTTCTTTCCTCTATTGTGTCTGTTGCAGGATCCCGCCTTCGCCAGGAGGACTCCCCACCCCGGATTGTGGAGCACCCCTCTGACCTGATCGTCTCCAAGGGGGAGCCGGCCACCCTCAACTGCAAGGCAGAGGGCCGGCCCACCCCCACAGTGGAGTGGTACAAGGACGGAGAGCGGGTGGAGACCGACAAGGACGACCCCCGCTCCCACCGCATGCTGCTGCCCAGTGGCTCGCTCTTCTTCCTGCGCATCGTGCACGGGCGCCGCAGCAAGCCGGACGAGGGCAGTTATGTCTGCGTGGCCAGGAACTACCTGGGGGAGGCTGTGAGCCGCAATGCATCCCTTGAAGTTGCATGTGAGTACCTCGCTGCCTTTTAAACCCAGCATACTTTGTGCTCCCTGAACTTGTGTCCTTTTTTCTTGAGCTATCCGTTTTATCCAAACATAAGGAAGATTTATGGTGCTTTAACCTTGGACAATTTCAGAAGACCAAGAAAGACAGATTAAAACTGGGAACTAGCCAGTGTCTTGGATATGCTATAGTAATATATCCTAACAAGGACAGATAATGTGACATTTTTCCTAATGCTTTTACTTTGATGTTAACTGTAATTATTAAATAGTGATTAATAACTCTAATTTTGAAGAGAAAGACTCCGCTAATGTTTTCATCATTAAACATGATAATACAAGAAAGATCTATTTTAAAGAGAAAATACACAACCATTCATATAACTTTTCTATTTCTTTCATTTAAAGTCACATTCCTTCAAGGTTTGATGCTTACTGAGACACAAAACTATTTTTAAAAAGTGCTTTGTGAAAACCTAGGCTCTATGATCTCTTTTCCATCACACTGCTATAAAGCTACAGTTTCATACACCCTTAAACTTTGCCTTGCGGTTTAGTGGGGTCAGCCGGTGGGGGGTCATGCATGGGCTAAAGCCAGATAACAGAAATTGCAAAAATAATAAAACATTGGCAGCCAGGACAGTACAGTAGGAAAGATCCTAGACATGAAATACGATAGTGCAGAGCATTTTGAGCTGTGCACCTGTCTTCCCATGATTCTGCTGCTTTCTTGACTTTGAAGTTGAGCTCTCCGATTATTGCTGTTGCAATATTTGAGGGTCACTGTTCTGTTCACATGCTGTGACTGGACACAGGTCAGTTAAACAGGTCCTGACAATACAGATTGCTCTTCATTTTGTAGCACTGAAAGAACTGTATGTGAAGATAAAGACCAAGGTCTCACAAGAGTTCCAGATGTTTGCCTTTGGCATTTTAATTTCTGTCCTTGAGATATATCAACTAAAGAATTACATACAACACAGGGAAAAATAAGGATTTTGTGAGGGTATTGTAAAGTACTTCAATTAAAGAAGAAATATAGTATTTTAAACAATGAGTTTGACTTATATTTATCTTAATGGAATAACATGAATACTAACATGAAAAGGTCTAGATCTTATTGCTTGCAGTTTTATACATTTGTATAATCAGTATTTAATAATTACAAGTAATAGGTTTATTCCATGCTGAAAAGAGAAGAAAGAAAACACGTTTTGGCCGTGGAGCCTTCTTCGGGTGTTGGAAATTGTTTTAGAAGTCTCTGTGTGTGACTCTGGGTGGTATCAGAGTCTAAAGAAAAAAGTATTAAATTTCAGGCAAAATCCTTTAGGAAGGATATTATGTCGACGACATCTGTAAAGGAATAGAAGGTGGTCAGCCTGGTCTTGGAACAGATCGCTGTGAAGAGACGGAATGTTGGTTTAGTGAGAGAAGGGGGCAAGTGGCCCAGGGAGGAAGAGAAGGTGTGACGAAGAGATCTAGAAAAAGATTTGGAGGAAGGCATAGTGGGTCGCAGCAGGTGTAGGCTGTAGTAGTTCAGGTGGGTAGCTGCATCAGCATGCGTAGGCTGCAATAGAACAAGTAATAGGTTTATTCCATGCTGAAAAGAGAAGAAGGAAAACGCAACATTTTGGCCGTGGAGCCTCCTTCATATATTTGTGACACCCTTCATTGTATTTGTGAAATGCCAAATTCAGTTTTAGCCTCTGTCATAACTGCTTTTTCTTTATTTCACAAAACCTGGTTTGATTTGTCTTAATATTAAGTGTTATTGCAAAAGATTTTCTATTTATATACAAAAGTATGCATCTGAGTATGCATTATGACAGTTTGTCATAATACTTGAAATGCAGTTTAATTCCTTTAAAGTCTTCATCTCTATTATTCCTGCAAGAGTTCCACAGCAGTAGATTACTGCTAATGGTGTCCATGATTCTTGTTTTGCTATGTGGGTCTGCTGGAATGACCTTGAAGACTATGTTTGTGTATTTTGAGAAGAAAAAAAAAATAACAGGCTTGTTCATGTCCTGCTCTGGCCGCAGAATTGCTGTTAACAGCGACTGTGAAAAAGATGTGGACGGTGGCGTAAAATATCATTTTCATATATGATTCATATCCTCATCTGTACCTTAACATAGTGCCTTCAGACTCACACATACACAGCTTAATATAAAACAAAACATACAGTACAACCCGAGCACTGCATTAAATTACAGTTAAACTGATATATAGAGCTTCATGGCGTTGTTTACAGTTGACCTACTTTTGGAAGTTTGCCTGCTCCATATCTGCTATGTTTGTAGAAGAGTCTCTATCATTTATTGATTTTTAAGTTCAAATATATATGTTCATACCAGGAACACAACAATGTAAACAATAACTTTTATGTAAGCCCAGAATGAAAACATCACAAGAAGAAAACAGCTAAAATTGAACAGAAAAGAAGGATAACCAATAATTGTGAAATGTAGGGTTTACAGAGTCTGAATGTAGAATAGTTCTTCCAATGAAAGTTGTTTTCCACTAGTACTGGAATAATTTTAAGGAACACCTCTAATTAGAGAAAATTATGTAGTATAATAACAACATTCTTACAATTACACTAATGGAGGAATGTAGTGCCTTTCAGGAGACATAAGATTTCTCATTTTTCAGCACAGTCAGCTGGACCATCTAGCTCTCACAGCTCGATGGGATTCATATCAAACAATACTGTATCCTGATAGCTTTTCCCATTATGGGGAGCTCAGAGAAATCTGAAATGGCATTATATTTGTTTTCTTCCTGCAGTTTTTTACCGTTTTCAGCTGCTAGTTATGGTTAGATTTTTTATATCTCAGGTTTTAACTCCCAACTTCAATCCTTGTGTCAGCAAGGGAGACTACAGTGCATTCACACAATCTCAAATATTGTGCACTTTTATTTGACTTCCCAGGCTAAGACAGTACTAACAGTAAGGTTTAACATCAGACAGGGATCTGGCACACCAAAAGTTTAAATACAATTATTCTTACATAACATAAAACATATTATATATGCTTAAAATTCATTCAGGTTTCATGTTAGATTTTAAGTAATTACTGTATATGGTCTGAAAAATTTCACACTGTCCTCTAATATCATCTAATGTTAGCCTATTCCTATTTTACCTGTAACATAGTCTCTTATAACTTTATGTATCCCGTGTATCTTTGTTAATATTTGGAACTAATTATATTTTTCTACTACTACACTGCTTCATTGTAACAAAGAGTTTA
The DNA here is from genome assembly GCF_040954835.1 of Lepisosteus oculatus. Taxonomy (NCBI): domain Eukaryota; kingdom Metazoa; phylum Chordata; class Actinopteri; order Semionotiformes; family Lepisosteidae; genus Lepisosteus; species Lepisosteus oculatus. Next base: position 21,392,517 of record NC_090700.1, read on the forward strand.
ATATTAAGATTTTTGCTGTGTTTTCTATACATCTTACGTGAAAGGTACATTTGTCTTTCAGGACAAAGAGGTTTGTCACCAGATTAGCATAATCATATATTTAATTGCAAGACAGCTGAGCATTTTTGCTGCTTAAGTAAACTCCTTTTATGAAGTGTCTTCATCCAGGCAATCAATATTTTTAGGTATTTTTTTTTGTATATTGATATGAAAAATAGCCTGCTTTGGGAACAGAACAGGAAAGCATAAATATACTTCAAAACAGGGATCAACCTGCTTGAACTTACAGCGCAGTCATTTACCACAGGGAGTGTCAGGGGACACACTGTGAGGTTGGGTTTCTGGTCTAAGAGCTGGGTAGTGCTTGTAAGAAACACAGGGGATCAGGAGGGGGTGAGCTCTGTCCAGCCCTGCCTCTGATCTTGTCGAAGACTATAGCCATCCCCCGAGGTCCAGCTGCAGCCCCCAGGTGTTAAATACGTGACAGCAGCTTGATCTATCGATCAGAATAAGAGGGGTTTCAGGCCTAAATGAAAATTCATGAAAAATTGATGAAGTCTCCATATTATTCTTCCCTTCTTCCCTTCCTCGCTGCTGGGCGCCTGGCCAGTGGGGGAGATTAAATGAGGTGTTGAATGCTTTAGTGCCTAGGAGGTTATGGTTCAGGGGTCAGATGTCATAGAAAAAAAAAACTCTCAGGTTGTTTCTCTGTTTCCTAAACTTCCAAAGTGCAAAATGGTGGGAATTTCCAGAAGCTTACTTGTCTTTTAACATTACAATAAGAAGAAGCTTAAATATCAAAATTGAGTTCTCTAGTGGATCTTATGCTTATTTTTTTTTCAATATGACCCCCCTAAACAGACTCTTGGCCTCTTGCACAAATGAGTGAGCAGAATCCTTCCGATAATTGAATTGCAGCTCTGAAACAGATTGAATTCTGTGTCTGCAGGGTGGTTTAGGCCTACTTGTCTCCAGGACTCCTAACTGGGCTAGAGTCAGCCAGAAAATAAGGAGAAAAAAGTCTTGCATTATTTATAGGGGACAGATTGCTACAGTATTGGGCTCTGTTTCTCTGTTTAGCCGCTAATAATAATAATATTAATAATAATAATAATAAAACAATCTTACTTACTTTCAAACCTCACTGAATACATGGTTTAGTTGAAGAGGTTATTTTGGCACTTAAGGTGTGTTTTAGATATAGCTACTTGGGAATGTGTAGCTAACATAACTATGTTTCTCACAGGACAATTTAAAATAATTGTTTTCAGATTCTCTAAGACTGGTATAAAAGGTATGCAATCTTACTGTTTTCAGTTTAAAAGATGTTTCATCATGATGTGATTCATTGCTTATTATTTACACTATCCATCCTTCTTCTTTTCATATAACCTCTCAAAATAAAGACAATATATTTTTATTTTCTGTTTTTTTGTATTCATATAAAACATTGCATTGGTTGATAATGTTAAATAAATGCATTACAAAAATGATGTAAATGAGATAAGTAAATAAAAGTGAAGGAGAGTCCATTTAGACTCTTCTGTGTGCTCTGTTTAAATGTGGACTTAAAGGCATTCCATGACTTTCAGTGACATATGATATCATCTAACAGTAGAGGAAAAACAATGCATCTTAAGCTACATTCCATACAATTGTATATTTTTTGTGAAGTAATGTATTAATGTATCATGAGATATGAATAGACTACTCAGGAACACACTTTAATGTGTAATTTATGACACAGTCGTTTTGGGGTATTACTCATTATGATAATAAATTGTCTTTGTGTCCTGGTAACTTAGCAATACAGATATGCAATTCACAAGAACCTAGCACTGTGACAGGTCTCCTTCCTGACGTGGAGATCAAAGGGAGGGTGACAGGCCAATGAAAAGTCCCAGAGGGCACTGCTCCATAGCGGACCTGTCAGTATCCTCTATCCTATAGGCTGTACACTTATCTGAAAGTGATTGGCCTTGCTCAGCCACAGCAGAGTATCATAGTATGCCATCAGTCTATGTTACAAAGGGCGAGGAAGAATATGATTTCTTCATTGTGGACTTCGGATGAAAAAGAGGAGGCAAAAATTGGGTCATATGGAGCTGTTAAATTGAAAATGTGTAAAAAGTATTTGTGTGTGAAATCCCCAATCTTCTGTCCTTCTGTCTCCTAGATATTCAGGTGCATCCCTAAAATCTGATAACAAAGGAAAATTTAACTTCTCACATCTTTTCTCTTGAGTATGAAACCCATCTTATGCTTTCTGAATGCTCATACAGAAACAAGTGAAAATAAGAAGAATATAGAAAAAGAAAAATTAGGGCTTTGTGAGTTCTTAATGAGAGTGGATGTTGAATTGTGGGCTCATTTGTCAAGGAATGCTTGTTTTCCTAAAAAACAAAAAAAAGTCTAAATTGCAATTTACAGTGTTTTTGGCATATACTGTTTTTGTCAGGAATAAACCTGTTAGTAGTTAATGACCAAGAAGTAATGTCATGCTAAAAATGCAACCTCAACCAGAAACACATGGTAGGATTGTAAATCTCAAGAACAAATTAACATTTCATTAAAGATTTAAACATGTTTCTTCATTTTCAGTTGGTGAGACACAGAGGCAAGTCTCTGCATCTTTGAGCCAAGACATTCTGCCTCAGAAAAGCGATTACACTCCCATCAGTGTGTACAGGAATGCTGGTGGACTGGCGGGAATGTTATCGTGTGATAACAGAGGTGCAGAGCTCCTGCTGCGCTGAGCAACTCCTGATAAAAACCTGATTGAATATGTCAGGTTTATATCTTTCTTGTGTACAAGTCAGCTACCTCAATACAAAACACTGTTATCTCCAGCTAATAACATGCAGCCCAATGGCCAGCGGAATGCTTTGCAGATTATAGAATATCTTTCAACCCAATTGCAAACAAAATTATTGCCAAAAAGTTGGCTGATTCTCAATCAGATTTATGACTATTTAAATTCCCTCTGGATTGCTAAATGCTGTTTCTTAGCATCTGTTTTCTCTCTTTAGAAATACACAATAAGATTGAACTCTAAAAATGATCACATTCAACATTCAAGAGATTAGTACTCTTCTTTGAAAAGATCATAAATCTCATGGACCATTACTCTATAACTGCTACTTTTCTACTACAAGCGTAGAAACATCATCAGGTTTATAACCTTGCTATAATAGGGTCAAGCCAGGGTGGCATCAGGGAAAGTTTTATGAAGGCAGCCATGCTGCTCCAAATGAAGTTTATTAAGAACACTAAAGTTATAAAATAGTAGGGAACTGACAGATAAAGGTAGCAGGAATACCAAGCATTTTCCCCTTGAAGGTACTACAGCTTATATCTATTTGGCCCATATCGGTGTCTCAGCATATGCTAATCGGCAGATAAACTATACAGTGAGAGCACGGCAATGCATCCTTTTTCTCATGCCAGTCAATAAGTCAATCATCCTCTACAGGAATTCAGCACTTCCATATGGTGGTGCAGCACAAGCTATGACACACTTTTTTTTACGTTACCTTTTTTTAGTGAACCAGTACATCCCGTACATGTGTCTATGCCAACCTAATTCAATTCACTTGTTCCAAAATCTCTTATATTTATTTAATATTATTTAAAATAAACTTGTACTATATTGTCATATTTAATACAGTATATAATTTACTGCCCTGAGGCTTATGATTTGAATGTCCTACTCTGACGTGATTGTGAAACTACATTTCCTTTTCTCTACCGTCAGGCTCCAACATACATTTCACTGTGGCAAATCTGATAACAAAGAAAATTCTGCATGGAAAATGGGAAAATATTAGGGGTAAATTTGGATTGATTTTCACAAGAAATGGAAATTAAATAGTTTATATGACTGATGTTGGATGGATGGATGGATTTATTTTGTATTCTGTTCATTTTTAATCATTTTATCAGTCTTTCTTTAGTACACAAAATGTGGACTTTTGCATTTTGACATAAAAAACATTTTTATTTGCAGAATTTCTTTTGTTTGGTTAAGGAATGAAATGACATTGAGAACTCATATTTCATATTTTCTTTTCCCTGATGATACACTTTTGCAGACTGGAAAGCCATGTAAATTGAGTTTTACCTTTGAGACCCTTTAATTAGTTAATTTATTGAAAATCATTGTCTTTATAAATTTTTATTGCTGAAGTTTTATAAATTGAAGTTTATACTGATTCTTTTTATAATATGGCTGCAAAAAGAATCAGTATAAACTTCAATTTATAAAACTTCAGCAAGAAAACACAACAGACACGGCGAATAGATGTGCAGACAATAAACAGTGGCTCTATACAAAAATGGGAATCATAATGATATCAGTTAACTAGATGCTTCACATATAATGCATCCTGTCAAAATTTTCCTTGTTTTTCTGTTTCAATGATCAGAATTTCTGGTCTGTTATGTTTTAATGGTGTTTGCTATTAAGTGGTACAATGTTTTCTTTATTATTTAATGGCTTCTAGTTAAAGTCCTTAAGTAGCACCATCAATATATTATTCCTGCTTCTTATGCAGGCATAGATAAAACTCCTATTTCAGGTGTGGAGTGTAACAGATTACTCCTTGTGGAATTGGGCAATGCGGTGTTGTCTGTCACATGTTTTTTTTTTATTTACGACTCCCCTGGTTCTTTTCTCATTGATGGCTCCCCAAGTCCTCAGCTGGGGTGACCTCCAGTGTGCCCACTGTGGAGCACTGTGCAGTTAATGAGATCCAGCGACACTGCGACCCCGACCCTCTGACGGCCCCAGCTCCCCTCATCCATCTTCTTTGCCCCAAAGGCTGAGAAGCAGGGTGTGAAAACAGGATTAAACAAGTGTGAATAAACAAGTTCAAGAGCTCTCAGTCATGGATGCCGGTCGTCGACAGTGGCAAAGTGAGACATCAATACAAAAGTGCTGAGCAGACACATTACTTCACCATTAGTGCTCCAAGATAAAGTGCCAGGTTCAGTGTTTGTTGTTTTACTGCAATGTTATTTATGACTTCTGGGTTTTGACAATGCTTTCTGTTCTGTTCCCTTTCTGAAATTGCAGTCAGGTGCCTTGTTTGCATATAAAGGGGGCACACAGCAGAATGGTTCTACAATGGCTTTCTGACATTGTTAAAAAAAATAGAGAACTTAGAACATAGAACAGAGAACATAGAGAATAACCATACTGTTGCCTTCTTTGTTGGATTGATAATGACTTATGCAGCATTGCTCCCTTTTTAAGCAATCTGAGATCCAATATCATGAGTATGAGTATGCTTCTAGTTTCTTTTAATTTATTTGTGGTTAGGGTAGTTGTGGTATTAGATCTTCTGAAATAAGATCCAATTAGAATTTAGGATGATGGGTTTTCACAACTGCCAGTTCAGTTCTATATTTTCTTGCTCACTGTGGTTGAATCTGGTCTTAGTTTATCAGCTGTCCCTTTCTTTATTCCTCACCATATTTTTGGAGAAGCAATCAATCCTAGTGTGTCCACTGCAAATGCACATGTAGAGGAAATGTGCATCAGACATGGATTAAACCCATGATTCTCCCCAACCTCATCTTCTTAACATCATTTTTTCTTCCAACTTACCTTACCAGTTCCTACAGAGGAGTACAATATTACCGTTCTGCCTGGGCTTCAGCTATCTCCCATAGAACAAACCAAGCTATAGAGTCTTTCAGGAGTTGAATTAAGACCTGTCATTCACTGGTGGCTCATAATCAATCATGTATAGCTCACTGATTGGACAGCTATGATGTCCCACTTGCAGCCACTGGTTAGTTAATTTTGGCCGCAAAACAACATTAGATTGTTATTGTTCTGAGGGCCATGGTTCAGACAGCACCTGCCCTTTCATGTGACAGCAGGCTCTTCTGCTCTTCTTGCATGTGGAGTATAAGCTGACCACCAGTGATTAAATGTATTTATTTAGTTCAGTGGGTCAGAACTGTCACCACCCTACAGGAGTCACTGATGGATTATTATTTTCAGCCCTTTTGACATCTGCCCTCCACCTTGTCCCATCCTCCACTCAAATTCATAACTTCTGTGTCTGGACAATGACATGCTCAGCTACATCTGTCCTCTCACAGGCACATGGAAGTCACCTTCTAATTACCAGCTCCTGTTTCCATACAAAAGGAGCAGACAGTGTGGGAAAGGCCAATGTGGCAGTCCCCCTGGGTTTCATATTTGTAACATTTTCTATTAAGGCCACAAGAGGAGAAGCAACACAAACCCACTTATTAAATTGTTTTGTATTCCATCCTTTATATCCATATTAGGGATGTTGCTCTGGTCATTGCTTTTTCTTTTATATCAGGCTGTTCTTCTGTTTATAGATTCAAATGTGGCCCGGTATTATTTATACACACATAAAAGGTGGTGATAAAGTCTTGCAATCACCCTCAGGAGATCATCTCTGCAACCGGACATCTGGTTTGTGGGATCATGGGCATAGGAATGACAATGGGGAAAAGAACACACCAGTAACCAGGACATTGACTGAGATTTTCTTTTTGGAATTGATTGGAAAACTTTGCAGTAATCCTGTTAATTTAAATATAATTATCACATGTAAAATTCATATACAGTAGACTTGCAATACTGGGTATGAAATTCTTTATATGTAAACATTTAATATTATGATTTTTTCCTTACATACTATGTTTAATTATTTAATTTTGTGCAGTTAATCAAATGATGTACCCTTTGACCTTCTTTATTTTTAAGTCATTAGGCAAAGCTGTGACATAATAAATGCTGTGTGGGTATAAGTTTACTGCCCCGTGCGTTATCAATCCTTTTTTTTGCAAATGTGTCTCAAGGCATTTGCTTTAATCCCCTGGGCAATGACATTGGAAGAGTTATAGTTTGTCAGAATTTGTTATGACTTGTAATGATCTTTCAATAGTGGAGCAAGATATTATGTTTGGCTAGAGTTACTTCTGTTGAAATGGAAACCAATAAGGCATTAGGTTCTTAACAGCTGCACAATAAGGTGTAATATGAGTGCTCTGTCTTGCTCTGCACTTTCTCCCTCCCTGTCCGAGACTATTTGAAACTGATACATCTGACATCCTGGCCGTGTCTTAATGAGTAGCTTAGGCATTACATTAAGCACAAAACCTTAAAGGAAGGAGATTAGGAGTGCACATCAAGCCCACGACAGCTGTGTGTCTGCCTTACTCCTGCAAGTTTTAATGAGATCAACTACACAATGTGAGTATTCCATAACAGCAATTTCAAAACAAGATGGAAATAAAGGTCATCATAATCAGTCATCATTTCCTGAAAAAGGAGGTACAACTCTTAAATTTCAACTAAATAACTGAAAGAAGAAAAAATATCTGAAATTGATTGAACAATCTTCTGTTTTTTAAATGCAATTTTCTCCCAAACAGTGACAACAAGTATATTACTTTTCTTTCATTATGCAATTCTTTTTTTGGATGATCCTTGCATTCCTGATTACAAATTGAAACCTACTTTGTTGTCTTTTCCTCTTGCTAAAACCAAGTATTGGAGGTTCGTCTGGGCCCTAGCTATGAGAGACATGGATTCATTAGGTCTTTCACTTGTTGTCCCTCCCCGAAGATATAGTATATGTTGCAGTAAATTGAACAGTTATTCTGTATCCAGCTGTACAGAAATGCTATCGTGTGAACACTTTATAAAACTGCATTAATCCCTGTGTTTCAATCCTTTCCCTGCTGATCTGCTAGCCAGTTTATACAAACAAGCATGCTAGCCTGTGCTGGAAGAGATGTGGACGGACAGAACAAACACATCTCTGTGTCTGGAGATTAGACAAAGAAAGAAGGGCCTGCCAGTGCTGATATTCAAGTTACACACCTTATTAAAACAGCTGCCCTTTATCTGTGTTCTTTACGAGGATGTATGATCAAATGGGAGCCTTTTATATTGGTGAATGTGTGTGCATATATTGTATGTATATCTATTATATGTTTATTATGAAATCTGAAAATTATTTGCTATTATCTAAGTGGTAATGTTTCAAATTCCCATGGAGCAAGACTTCTAGGCCACCCAGCTATAATAATTTGTATATACAGTACAGCTGCTCATTAGCATCTTCGAATCGTTAAGTTTTATGCAGATTACTTTATAATTTGAAATAATCAAGAAAATGAATTATAAACACAGAATCACACCTTTAGACATTAGTAATTCATTGGGTTAACATAAAACAATAACGATTTCTTGTGTTATTGTGTGTATAAAATGTTAACTGACTCCAGACATAGTGACCAGCAGTTAAAAGCAGAAGGCGTGAGTGACAAATTTAAAACAGTTTGGAAGGAGTCGAGAAATGAAGTCTTCACCATACTGCTGTTTCAGTTAATGCTCTGTATAGCACTGCCGCAGATAAGAGTCTGACAAAGAAATCCATTAGGGTTCACGGAAATTAGAAATTATAGTTTTTAGAGTAATTCTCTTATCTTGCAGGAAAAAGAGGTTAGTGAACACTGCAGCAATATACGTTTCCCCTATTCACTTTAAAAAAGGTTTAGAGCTAAAGTTTTATTAAAGTCTGTAGGAATTGTTGCTCTCTCCAAACTTTTTAAAATACATTTCCTGATACATTGATTGTGTACAGTATATGAACATTTGCATCTGTGTGGTATGTAGTAGGGACGCATGGCAGGATTCTGTTAGATTTGAAGTTGATCTTTTAAAGCAGTGAGTAATTAATTTTCAGGTAAAATGAAAGCTACAGTCACAGCTTATGACAAGTCATTGCAAAAAATGTAAAACAGATCTTTGACTGTATGTGTGCCATAGAGATTACACTGACGTTCTAAAAATGTCATATAACACTGAATATTTTGTACTCTTTTAAAAACCTGAAATGATAAAATTATGTAGAAATCTAAAATAAAGTTTATAGTAGTACAGTATCTGCTTTGTCATAATAATGTTAGAAGCTATCAAAATGACTGAAATTATGTGCAGCACAAAAATACATACAATTACTCTTTGCCACTTTAGCAAACAGTTTATTTCTCCTGCTGATTTTAACTTGGATGGCTGAGAAATTTACTTGGTTTAGCAAGATTGAAAAATATAAATCAGAAACAGCATGGTCAGGGAAAAAAGCCCCCGGCCTGAGTTCCCTGAAAACAGCTTAATTGCTGTACATGAGCAAAGCCCCTTGCATTAAAAGTGAAATTTAACCACTTGATTTTTTAAAGGCCCCCATGGAGTTTCCTTCAAAAGACAAATAAATTACAGTCTTGACACTGTATAAATATCGATTTTTACTGCTCATACCTCAATAGAGATTGCAAACACAGAAAGGACACATTGAAAAGTGTTTATCAGATGATAAAAAGTACTGTGCACAGCATATGCAATCTGTGACCTTTTCATGGACAAGCTGAATATTTTTAATTACAGAGGAAAAATTTAAACATAATGCTAAGCTTTCAGACTCAAGCTCAATCAGTTTTAGAATCTCAAAGTGTGAAAAATAATGATCTCCATCAGCATGATATATCTAAAAATGTATTTTAGAAGCCAAATATATGGAGGAGAATTTTTAATTTTCACTGTATTTCCATTTAAGAATTCCAGTGTATTGCTGATGGTTGTGAACTCCAAGCATAGTCCTGAAATGTCTTCACCATAAAAGCTGTTTTTTCACCTTTGACACAATGTTTACCCCAGATAAAAAGTATTTTCCACCAAAATGAGAATAAAAACTGTACTCTCTTTTACCTGCCTGTCTGAAAGCTGATAATGGGTATAATAGAGTGGGTATGTCTCTAGACTTATAATGGGTAAGTTGTGGGTTTAAGTCTCCACTTCAGGCACAGCTGTTGTTCCTTGTGTGAGGTAGGGGCTCCAGTCACAGTAATAACACAGAATTCAGGATTCTGTCGGCCCCAATAAGCTGTTGTGGCTTGAATATGGAAGTGCTGACTTAGAAGCTGAATAAGCTCCAAAATGGGAGCACTTCAGCAGCTACCTGACAGAGAGATTCTTTCTCTACTTGACTATTAAGAGTTGAATGGTACTTTTTACACATAATCCAATCCTGTTGATTTTCTCACACAGTCAATATTAGGGTCGCCATCACCAGTATGGATTGTTGATGCAAGCTGACAGGATATTTAAGCAATCAAAGGCTCTTGTATAACTTTAACCATGCGCAGTGCTGCAGTGCTGGCATGTCCTGCTGGGGCATCATTAAGAATCTGAGAGAAAAATGAAATTAAGTTGCACAGAGACCCAGAGGAGAGTACAAGGAAGTGGTTGGAACAGGATGCCGACAGAAGGGGGAATGGTGTGCAAGACTGATGGTAATGGGAACACTGTCATTGGAGCCAAGCAAGGCATTGGTAGGGAAGATGTGGGGATGTGGAGATGTGGGGAAAGAGCTCGTTCCTAGAACTGAAGTGTAATCGTGACTTTGAGGAGAGCTAACAGGGGTGTCAGAGAGCCCTGCTGACATAAGGTACTGTACAACTCAGGTGAAGTGTGGTCTAGTCTGCATAAATCTAAACATATGGATTCCCTCTTTTGGGGAGTCACAGTTCCTTTCAACATGTCCTTTGTGTCTTTCTCTGGGCCATTTCATATCACGCATGTCTATGTGCATTTTATTTACACATATAAAACATCCATCCATCCATTTTCTAACTGGTTTATCCAATTCAGGGTCTTAGGAGAGCTGAAGTCCATCCTGAGAAGCAACAGGTGCAAGGCAGGATACACCCTGAATAGAACATCAGTCCATCACAGGGCATATAAAACATGAGTTAGCAAAATTATATAGATGGCTGGCATACTAATTAGCCTTGTTACACAGTAATGAATTATACATATTGTATACATGATGTATCCATTCACAATGGATTGCACTCCACTTCCTTACAAATGAAGTGATTTCCAATTTTTCCTGTAACTGCCTGTATTTCCTAAAGTAGTGAATGACTGTTATGGAATCCAGAATGTATTGGAGCTCTATAACACTGTATATAGTATGTATACCTAACCCACCACTTATGGTTTTATTTTATTTAAAGTGTTTTAATTATTTTTATTATGCTCCCAGATTGCCAGCAACCCTGCTATAAACTGAACTTTTGGGTTCTGAGGTTCCTTGAGGCACTCTTGTGGTGGTTATTTCTACAAATTCTCATGATTTATGCCACCTTTTTATATATACTTAATGCATAATTCACAGTCATAACAATGCACAGATAAGCAAAAGATTGGGTTCTTATTATCACAATTATAGGTAATCATTGATTTATATAAAAAGATTAACTGATATTTAAAGTAAGCCCTTAGTAAGACACTCCACACTCTGATACATGGGTTCAACTGGAAAAGGGGATGAAATGTGGAATAGGGAAAGGAAAACAGTGCAGTCTTCTTCCCTCTGTCCTCTGACCCCCTAAGTGACCTCAGTGGGCTGACTAATGGCGTTCACCTGCCCTTAGAATGGCTCTGGCTAGCCCACCAGCCTTCTCTTCCTCTGAAGCTCCAATGTTAGTGCTTGACATTTATTTTATTACACATCCACTCAGGGGCTCATCCTGGCCAGATAATGGGTGAAACAGCTGCAGCAACCTTTGTACTCCATGGCCTTTGACTGGTTGACCCTGGCTGACAGAATAAATGAAAGCTCCTCCTCGTTGTTGTATAATCAGCACAGAAATATCATGCTAATAAAGTTATATCCTCTAATTGAAAGATTTATGGCAGTACATTTAGTGATTACAGTGTTATATGTGACAAGGAAATGTAGATTAACATGATTACAGTCAACTGGGCAATAACTTGGAGTTAGCGTGTAACAGACAGCCAAACCTGTGTCACACCCACTTTGTTTATTGCAGTTCCTAGATACTGTCAAGAAGGATGGAAGTGCATTTCAGTTGAGGAAATATACTGTATGATTACTCTGCAGTTCAGGTTTATTTAGGAAAAAAATGGTCTGAAGTCACATGGAGCTGACCAGTTGAATGCAGAAAATGCAGTCTGAAAAGTATTGTGAAGACACTCGTCTTTTCACTAAAATTGTTTTGTGGCAGCATTTGTTACTTTGCTTTTATATAATTCATACTACCACTGTGTTTTAAAATAATCATGTAGGTATCTCAGGCTGTGCAAACTAGGTGTAATAGACATATGTGCCATGTGTTTTCATTTACAGGTTTTGTACACAGATGAATACCACTGAAGGAAATGTATGGAAATGTAGCTAATATTCAACATAAGTTGTATACATAATATAAATTGTCCAGAGTTATTGATCTTCAGCCACAGTCAAAGGTGTCTTATCTCCTTTTAAAAAATGTTTTAAACAAAACATTTTCCGCATTGAGACCAATAGCACAAAAGGATTTTTGTTTCAGAATAGCACCACTACCTTCCTAACACTGGAATCAAAAGCCTGAAATTCAGGGCATCATTATCACTAATGACTCCTTCCAACTGCTGAGTGAAAACAATACAATGAACTCATTTATGTAATAGCTTTTCTCTTACACTTTAATTAAACTATATTGGATCCAAATCTTTGACAATACTTAAATCAAAAAGGCTAAAAGGGCTAAAAGGGCTCCAGATACATAATTGTTATTGTTTTTTGCTTAGAGGATCATCTTGAAGAATAAAACTGTGAAAACTGTAATAACTCTTAAAAATGTATTCCCTTTAAACAAAGAAAAAGGGGCAACCAAAAAAGATTACAGTCTACAGAAACAGCATTAAAAGAACACTGCCTCTTTAAGTGCAGGATAGCTGGTGACTGCCACCTGTCTATGCTGTCAACAGTTACCCTGCACCCCTTCAGCACCCTGCTTCCTCTCTGCTCTCTGATCACAGCACTGGGGCTGCCTGTAGACGATAATGATTTTAGACCAGCAACCAAAGGCATGGAAAATCAGATAGCGTGGATGACTGCTGCTAACAAAATTAGCCCGGTTTCTCATAAGCTATAATGGCTCACTTGACTCTAATAGAAGAAAAAAAAAAAACAGAAAAAAAATCATCAGAAGCCAAGAGGAGTGTTGATTGTTATAAATATTCTTCATCCCTGCAAACTATCATCTCTTTGTCTCCACCGGTGGCTGTTTCTGAGGAACAGTGATAGGTCCCTTCTGGTGACAATGATTAACTTTGGTGAGTGGCAACAGCCAGGCCATCAAACCTTTCACATGAACCGCGCAAGGCTGCTGGCTTGCTGAGCCAAGTGCCAAACTTCAGTTATTCTTTCCTGACAGCTGAACTTCAAATGCCTGAAGACGGGTTGCATTTATTTTTTAATTGTCACTTCTTTAATTAATTATGACAGAGTTAGAAATAAGAGAGTTAAGATAGCCACGAAATTTGATGTTCCTGGGTTCTCATCTTTCACATTTTGTTTAAAAGAATATGGCTGTTTAATTTTAGTAGCTGTGAAAGAGAGAAACTGAAATTATAATCTTTCAGGTGTGATATAAAGAAAAGATAATAATGTAAAAATTATTCACTGAGTTTTGGCCAAACACATCTTGCTCTACTTCAGACTTTTGAAAGTGAAAGAGTAATCTGTAATGCAGCAGCATCTATAAAAGAATGTAATTTGAGGTTGTTTTTTTATTCATTGCCCCACTCTGTTCAACACACAGATGTTCCCATTCCCTAAACATGTGTGAGCAGCAATAATGTTACGTTTTTCTGTGCAAGCACCCACGCCACTAATTCCTTCTCTTAATCCCCCTGTTGCTTTACTAATGCTGACACTGTAACCATCTCACGAGGAAAGGAGATTGAAACTAAACTAGCCACGTTTTGTTTCAAAATAAGATTTACTGATTTTGCTATGAGAACCTATCAACAGAGAAGAAAACAGCACAGTCCATGTTTGTCTTATTGCAGGTATAGTGAACCACACAGGGTTAGGTTTTTCCAACATCTTGAGGGCTCACAAGCTATGGAAATCAGCCCTTTCATTAATCACAGGCTTATGCACTTGGCCTGACAGCTTGCAACTTGGTGCCCGCTGCCTCGTGCGTTTCAGGAATCCACTCCGCCGATCCCCACGTGTAGTCAGAGGGCCATGGCAGCTGCTCTCGGAGGCCTCCTCCTTTCACTTGTTTTGATAACTGTGAGCAAAGGTCAATCAATTTGCCGTTGCCGCGGCTCCTGACAGCCTCAAATGTCAGAGACTTGGCCACAGATGACACTCCTGTCAACATCAAAAACCAAGGGTGCAAATCTACTTCCTGCTGGTCGTCTGAAAAGAGAAGAGGAGAAAGAAAGAAAAATCACAGAGATGGCACTGCTCAGCTATTGTGCACTTCTTCCCTGAGGGAGCTTTTATTTTTTGTTTTGGAATTGCTGTTTAGCTCAAATGAAATCAGTGGCAGAAATCTTTGAGAAGGTCTCGAGAAAGATAAGGAAGCCTTTGCAATCAGCTTTGGTTGGCTTATTCAAGCTGGCAGCCATGCTCTTAGATCAATATTTTTTTGTAAATTGAAATTACACAAAAATTAAGAAAAGCCTATTTGTAGAAATCTTCTGCTTTATAGTTGCCATTGGAATTTTGATATGTTCTAAAGTTGCATTACTTTTGCTGAGTGTTTTCTTCCACAGTCATTTCCTCACTATTTTGCCAGTGACTGTTCCAACTGAGCACAATTACAGCAGGTGTTTTAATCTTGTCAGCAGCTCCCATTGCTTCATCTACATTTTCTTGTTCAACTTTCTGTGACCTTTCATAAAGAGTCATTTTTAGATGTTTAGATGAAAAAACATTTTAAACCAGTTGACAAAGAAGGTGCGTGTTACTACTTGTGAAAGTTAAATGGTTTCCTTTTCTTTTATTAAATTGCTCTAAAAGTTTGATCAAGCAGATAATTATTTGTGCTAGCTAGCTTGGGAGGAGTTTGTTGCTTTAGCTTTTCCCTATTAGATTCATTCTACTGTATTTCTTGTGCAATCTGAAGCTCAGGAGTTCTAGCAGGGGGTCATTTTGCAGTTCATGCAATGTGGTCTAGTTGTGCCATGAGCACAAAGTGGCCTGTCAATTGCGAGAGTCAACCAACCATAAGCCTAGCTCCAGCTGATCGTTTTATATCAAATGGTAGCCAGTGGAACATTTTTATTATGGCTTAGTACTTGTGTAAGGGCACAGACCCAAGATGATGTGATTTTTGTTTTTCATATTATTTTCAGTGATTAAATGCCTTTATGGTCAATCTTGCCCTATATATGGATATTTCAAATAATGAAATGTGTTAGTGGAAGATGAAAGTCTGATCCAAGTGGACAGGACTGAAGTGATGAAAGAAGTATAGTAATGCAGTCAAATTTAATTGGGTATCTTCATTGCACTCTGCAGGATATACAGTAACTGTTTTAAGGACCTTTTGAATGGCTCCAACATAAATTCTATGATCTGTACATTGATTTTAATTTGCAGAGTTATTCATAGTGATACACGTATGTACTACCTTAAGTACTCTTTGTGCAGCTGGTTGCCTTTCATTCTTAGTAACCCTTTTATCTACTGGGCTCCTATTCAAAACGTCTGAGTGAGAAAATAAAAAAGCAAAGTGTGTTTAAAAAGCTTCTAGGCACATTATTTTGAATTAAAGATCCTGTTTAGTTGAATATCTACAGTTTTTTTATTACTGTATTTTATATTTTGAAACAGACTCAAAGTCCAAAGACATACCAGAAGATTAGTTGGTTTCAGGGAAACCTTGGTATGAATGTGTGAGTGTCTTATGTGTCTGTGTGTGCCATGCAGTGCACTGGTGTCCCATCCAGGTACAAAACAGCATGCAATGTGCCCACCGCTTGCCAAGGGCTCCAGCTCCCCATGACCCTGAATTGGATAACGTTGTTTGAAAATGTATAGATGAATGCATATTATAGCAGGTTAGGTAGGTAAAGGAGGTTGAAACAAAGACCTAGATCTGTTCCACGTTAGAATTTACTTTTTTTACAGAAGTCACACTTAAATTAGGAGTAGGAAAAATGTTACCATACAGCCCATAAAGGGCCTTGCAAGAACACACAGCAACTGGCGATAACTATGAAGCCACCATGAGTTAACACTGCGAGTTCTCACTGACTTACACAGGAAGTCAAAAATAAATTATATTGCTTCAGATCTGCCCTATTCAAAGGGAGAAACCTACTGAATTTTGGAACTAATGTAGGGCATAGCCTTTTTGATGGGCACAATCTCAACTTAATTTCCACCAGTAATGCAGAGCAGCCCTTTGTATACAGCTGTCAAACACACAGGTGTTTCCTCCCTGCTTCATGGTTTATTCTTTGTTTTTTTTCATTATGGGATCAGAACATTGAGATTCTCTGTTTCTGGATTTATGACCCATTCTAGATAAGCACTGAGCCCGGCAGTGTGTGCATCTTTGATAAGGTTCTAATTGGATGGTAGTGACCTTTGTGAATGTAATTCGGTAGGGGAAAGATTAAAAAGCATCACAGTGAGTGACAGGTAAGGGACAATAACGTATGAATCCAACGACACTGGCAGGCAAGAGATGTAAGCTGTGATAAATTGAAAGTAGGCGTCACTTACTTGGTGAAAAATTGTTCATTTCTGTCACATCTTCTCAGTAATGTCTTCTCTGTGCCAGGCAAGTGCGTATTTGTATGTAGGAACAGGTAGGGCTGGGAGAATGTTGGTAGATGTGGGAGTCTCTGAAGGGACAGAGGCCACTGACAGTGTATTGGTTTTTGAACCAGTTTTTGGTTAAACTGAGGAGTTGAGTGATAACTTGCTCATTTTACCTTTTTGTGATAACAAGGCCTATGTCATTTAAAAGAAAAACAGTGACAAGGCATCAGTCAAGAATTTCATTAGACACCACTAATAATTCTGCTGTTTCTTTATGTTCTCAGGGGTAGAAAGAATTGGATTTAGTTAGTGGAAAAAATGCTGTATTTTTTATGTTAATAATTCCTAGGATTCACTTAAACATGAAGAAAGGTTGCTGCAAGTGACTTTAAGAGATGGTTTTCCGGAAATAAATTATCTTTATTACTGTCAAAATGTTGTCATTTAACACATTTCATCATCTTTGAAGGCTGATGTACACAGTTGTGCTTTGGGGATAGTGGCAGCAGGTTTACACATAAAAATAGTAGACAATGATGTTATTGTTTCTTATTGTATTTGTGTTTTAAGATTAAAAAATCCAGTGGGGCTGGTCCTTGGTAAATAACCCTGCTAGATGCCAGTGAGGAGAAAGGTGAACACAGTTTTAACCCTATGATAAATTGTTTTTAACTGGTGTTAAATCCTATTGCATCACTTTGTCAATATCAATAAAAACCTACTTAATGTATTTAAAATATTTTTTTTATATATTTTTGATTAATCTTAGAAATATAAAGACAATGTTCTATAACAAACAGCCGTCACAGACCACAGATTAAAATATCACTCCCAATGAATTTAGCTATAAGATTCTGTACCTTAATACTATTTTCTGAATTAGCACTACTGATTGGCAGGCTAGGGAAAGTTAGGGCATGCTTAGTGCATAAATATTGAGAAAAGCTGTGTTAGATCTTATAACACTTTCCTGAATTTGCTTGAATATCAGCTTTTTGGGCCAATTTATTTCCTGAGGTCTTACATCATTTGCAAAGTTTTTGATATTAAATGCAAAATTAAGGAAGTGATGTTAATTTGAATCAGATTTATATTTGGACCTTTTTAAAACATTACCCTGTCTTTGAGATTGTACACGATTGATTTGGAGTCTGTTTATAATATGCTCCTGTTACCAGCACCAAACAGGTACTGTATGGCATTTTTTGTATGAAAATCTTTTTTTGTAGACTGGGCAGCCTTTGGAAAGAAACTGACCCATTCTTAAAATTTGCTGATAATATTTAGCAAGAAATTGTATTTAACACAAAATGTTTTATTAGTACTTAAATATCAAAACCATGGAGTCCACACTCACTTAAATGATTACACTCATAGTTAAAGTTTTTAATATACTTTTCCAGGTACTGTGCAGTCAAAAATGTCAATTGATTGTTGTCTTTTATCCTAAAAATGAAATGTCATTCTTTAGTTTTGAGTTTGATAACATTCACTCTCCTCAAAGTCATAGTACACTATTACCCCTCTCTGGATAGTTTTCAATAAAAAGAGTTTTAAATATCTAGACTTATTCATAAATTCCAAATAGTACTATTACTTATACTAATTTTAGTAGGAATTCTTTCTTGTAAATGTGACAAAATTATAATTTAATCTTAAATTTAGAGTTTCTCCTGGCTAGATAAAGCAGGTTTCATTGATTCTCACTTTCCAGTAGTACAGCTGCCAGACTCATTTGGAGCATTAATTTGTGAATGTTTCTCCTTTACTGTCTTATGTAGGGAGGAATTTAATAAGCGGAGATGGCAGCTGGGATAATCTAGTCTCTTTTGTGCAACTCACCTGCTAGAATCCTATACCAGTTGTTGTAAATGTTTCAGCATCAGCCTGTTACAGTACCTCGGAATTTTCTGCTGAAGTTTAAAAAAGTCAATTAGCTAATTACTCATTCATTTTTGAAATGACAATTCAGTTTTATTAAGGTTCCTTTACTATATTTTATAATTATACAGTACTTCAAAATCCAAACTGCTAAAAAAGCCAGTTCTAACAATACTTATTGTTGCTGTTGTATTTGTATATATTTTCATTTTTTCAGTTATTATAGATCTTTTTAGTGATATTTAAGTATTTTTCTGAGATTCAATCATCCATGTCATTTTGCACATTTCCAAAACATATTTGTAAGTGTGACATAAATGGGGTAAGTAGTGGTTTACTTTCTGTGACAATAGGCTCAGGATTCCAGATGCAAGCTCTGCCTCATGTGCCTTACAGCATCACTTTAACATAAAGAAACAGACCTTCTGTCCCAGTGTTGTGATGGGAAGCTTCTTGCAGGCCTTCTGTGTTCTTTTGTAACCACACCCCAGTGTGCCCCCACCACACAGAACCCCCTCCCCATGTCTGTCGGTAAACTCTCATAGGGGCGATGTCACAGGGCAATGGCAATCAAAAGGCCACCTACTGACCTGTCCTTTTGTTCAAGCTTGTCATTTCCCATTTAAGCCACACCATAATCAGCATGATACAAGTGTATCTCGTGCCGGCTTCAGAGTTTGGCAGACTCACGTCCCTCACACCTGTTTGCTTATGCATGAGACACTGTCAGAGTTGAATTTCTTATTCTGAGTAAAAAAAAAACATGAGACAGTAAGGGGTGGAGTAGAGGAGGGGTTTGTTGCTCCACTGGGCTGGGGATGAACTGACAGCTTAACACGATGTCAGAAATTACCATGACCTTCAAGAAGGAAACCAGGAGGTGCTATTGTGAAGCGTGTATGAACCTGCAAGAGAATGTATACTAGTCTGATCAGCCATCCCTCGATTGTGGAAGACAATCAGTGTTGAATGCGAGTAATAGCCATTATAACATTATGTTCAAAAAGGTAGCACATACATTGATTTCAGAATTATATTCTAGGAAGAAAGCAGAGTCAGTTAAAGATCACTAGAAACCTGGACTATAGCAAATCTTTCTTATAAAGTATAAACCTTCCATGATAAAGTCACAGAAGAGACAATTCCCAAATGTCTTTTCTTAATCAAAACTAAAGATAATTACGGACAGTTCATTTGTTTAGTGAGATTCTTTTTATTTGTTGTTAACCCTCAATTATCAAAAGACATGAAAGGTACATTTTATATGCTCAATACTTCATCAATGTATGATTTCTATTCAAACACTAAGTGTATGCCACATCTCAGACTGAGCCTTTCAGCTGTTCAGAGCTGTAATTCTCTTTTTTTTGTTCATCTGTGTCTTCACATGCACAGAGAGCAGGAGGTAGGGCATTTTTGGATATTTTGAATAATGTGCAACACAAGACCTGTTGTTTTTGTATAATTATTTGTTCTCCTTTTAATTATGCCTGTAGATTAATAGGCTGCTACTTGTTAACAAACCTTTTCTGGCCTCTGCAAGATGCTATGTGGATTTAAGTTTCCCTTTATGAATTCAAGGCCTAGAACCTTACAAAAGTTGTTTTTTGTGAGGTTTTGGACAGGGGGGAGAGAATAATGAGTCATCCAAGCAGCTGACTCCTTTGTGCTGTGTGCTGTAAATGACAAAGCCATCCCAGGAAGAAGTAAGCTTCTCTTTGTGTATTGCTTTGGCCCTGTATAAAGAGGCCAGGTCTGGAAGAGAGAGCCTAACGAGCTGTTAAAACTATGCTTGGCTATTATGAATTCAGGAGGAGGCTTCCCCACTTCTCCTTCTTAATGCGGTGAGTTTGTTACCCTTTCACCACCCCATGTGGAGCTGAGCAAATGAGCAGTCCTGAACTTTTGACTACAGTTGGCATTACATCTGCAGAGCCTGCATGACTAATCTGAGGATGGTGTGGCAGACACTTATGCTTTTGTCATTGAAATACAGCCCCCTTCAAAATGCATATGTAAAATGGATTTGACTCTCTCTTTATACTATACTCTAGTGTCCATGTACAGGTATATACAGTATGCATGTGTGTTACAGTTCACCAGCTACAGTTACATGAACTTTGACCTTTTCACGTAAAAGTGACCAAGAAGGTGCTTTTGATGCTTTTATAGCATTGCAGGGACCATTATGGATATTGCTGTGTGTGTCTTTATAAAAATGCAAAAACTTTCCTAGCAAAGGAGTAAATGAGCTTTGTTGTAATTCCTGACAGGGAAAGCAGCTCCTTTAAACACAGTGCTTACAGTACACAGTGCTATAGAAACCTCTCAAACTGTAAAAATGATTTTGCACTTTATGTATATCCATTTGGGATGGCATGCAATCAATATTTCTACACTTTAAAGGGATCCATAGTGGCTGTGGTAAATGTAAATGTAAGCACTGTAATTTCTATATTATAGTATTTAGATTTCAATTTTATACTATCAACAATTTTACATATCAACATAACTATGAAAAAATCTTACTTTTTAAGAAACCTTTAAAAATAGTTAAGCCTGTCTTCTCTGGTTTCTGTAACATTTCACATACTGTAGTGGAGCATTTTTAAAGAAACAAAAGAAGGAAGTGTTAAAATGTGGGTTATCACCCTCAGCTCCCCCTTCTGTTTAGAAGTTGTAGTTTTGAGGCTTTGTCAGTCACATACTGTAAATAATCATCGTTAATGTAGGGTCTTAAACTCAGTTCTATCTAGAAACGTTTAGCTTTTATCACCAAACACTGTAGAGGCAAAGCTTACTCCAAGTAATTGCTGTTTAAACTTCTGGAATATGGAGAGAAAACATTTACTTTTAATGTGGCACCGTTGTTTGTATGCATTCAAACATGACTGAAATAGGCTGATAAACCATGATACTCCAAATATTGTTTAAAAAATAGCGGAAAACATACATATATATTCAGTCAAAGAACTAGCACTGAATCCTTGATTCGGATCTTCAATAATCTTCCAACTAAATTGCACGCATGAGGTTGGAAGCCAATGAATTTTACAGATCCAGCAAACATTTTTGTGCAGACAGTAATATTTAGTATAGATTAGGCACAATGCCTAGGGGATTAGCTGCCTTGTGCTGGCTGGGTTTGCTATGCCATGTGCCCGCGTGCTATGAATACACACAGACCACTTTCATGTCTTCCAGTCTGTAAGACAATGCATTTATCAGGGCCCTTGGTGGATTGTTCAGACTGTGGTCGTGGATCTGTGTCGGTGCAGAGGTGTCTGTATTCCCATAGGTCAGCATCAGTTTATGCATCCTTTCATGAGATTTACTTTCAACGAAAATAGCTCAGGCTTCAACATCCTACCCATACAATTTAGAGCTCTACTTACTGTACCGATTTCCAGTCCCATTGTTTTAGTTTGTTTGCTGTACAACAGGTCTTGTTGTTTTAAAATAAAAAGTTTATTAAAGTCATTGAATTTTTGTAAATTGAGCAGATATTTTGAAAATCAGGTGTTTTTAGGCACAATCTGTCAATGGGGGACGAGTGTCTCTGAGCCTGAATGTGACATGAACTTGTCTTGTGACTTTCCAGTTTCCTGTTATGATATAATAAAATATCTTTGACATTTACACCTTTTAGCATGTTTAACAACTGAACTGTATGTTACAGATAAGAACATTAGGAAATTTAATGCCTCAAAAAAACCTGAACCATGAATTACAGCTTTTCCCCTAGAGATAACATGCTAGCACAGGTAGTGAAGGCTGAAAGTATTCTTGGAACAATGACAAAATAAATCCTGAAACAATGACACGTATTACTTGTTTGAGTGCTGTTAATTTAAGGATCTTCTACTCAGTTTCATGTTTACTGTTTTTCAGCTTTATATCCGAAATACGGGCAAATTGTTTGTATTTTTTTAAAGAGAGTATGATCACATTCTCTATATCTCTGCAAATATTCTCCTTCAAGCCTAAATAAACTATTTTGTTTTTTTTTATTTTTCAATGTGGAATCAACCTCTACTTGATCCTTTTCTTAACCATGTTGAAATTCTACATTTATCTTCTCTTGTTCCTGTATATCACTATCTCTGTTTCTTTTCCAATAACAATTCTATTTGAATTCAAAGGTAAAGGAGATTAAGGTGTATTAGATTATTATTTAACAAATAAACATACTCAGTGCCCATTTAAGTTTAAAATGTTGTCCTCCTTGAAAGTCTTATAATAGAATCTGAAGACCAATCAAGTATAGTAATTTTTTGGGGCATTGAGGAGAAGGACATGGATCTACTTCAGTGTTTCTGAGAGCATCAGACAGTCTCTACTTACAGTATATATTTTAAGTTCAATTTCACATCATATTAAATATACTACTACAGGGTCACTGCTCAATGCAGGTTGAAAGCATACATTCAAAATTAAGGGAAAAGTGTTTTCCTTTTTGTCATTTGGCACCTATCATTAAAAATTATAAAGAAGCATGGCAATTTTTTACAATTTTTTTAAGTTTTGTAAACTTTCCAGTAGCAGGTTTGGTAGTCTTGGCATGACTGAAATGGACTATAAATCCATATACAAAAATCACTGTCAGGTTCATTTCTAGCATGTTATTCATCTCAGCTGAACATGGCTTGAGCCCAGAAATAGAGGAGGAAATGGGGAATTATAGTGAATTTCTCTCTCATTATGATGTACTGTGGCACATTGAAATGGCAGTTTGTTGATGATTACATCTTCAGTTCTTGACATATAGCAGTTCTGTAAATTGATTGTGAAGGTTAACGTTCTGTAGAATAGGTATGCATTATCTATTAAAATAATAATCGGTTTAATAGTAATGAAAGTTGTCTGAAGGCAAGCTGATTGAGAAAAGTAAATGGAACATAATTGACAGAAGAGCAGCAATAGGGCAATATTTCAGAAATCACATGCAGCTGGATTGCAATCAATGCAACAAATCTAGATTTCAAGTGGGGAGACAAAGCAGCCCAAGGGCTCTTGAATTGGTTATTTGCTGAAGGATTAGGGAGATTCTTCTTTAATTGCCAGTGAGGGGAGTGGATCCCTATCTGGTTACAGTTTTTCCTTCTTTGTTTGCTCTGCACCTCATTTGAATCTATGGTTGTGTTGAGGGAGCAGGAGCTCCACACACTCCCCCACCACTGTTCTCCCCAATTTCATACATCACCCCTGCTCTACTCTGTTCATGCACGCTGCACTCGATTTTTTTTCAACACAATATGCTGTGGAGTAAGGAACTGCTTAGAATTACCTAGAACGTAGCATTCAGAGACATTCTTTCTAATATTGTTGATTCGGCTTCAGCATATGGCTTCAGCAACAAAGAGTGCAGGTTTAGTAGCTTATCAGTCAATACTTAAGTATTACCTACCTGGTAGGATGAATATGTAATTAAATAACATTAGACAACTATGTTCTTGGATTATGGAGTTTTGAGTGTCTATTTATGTATTCTTCTGAATGTGTTGTATACTAATTGTAAATGGGACTATTAAGTTTATGTTCTGCGCATCACACTAATTATAAATGGAGCTAATAAGTTTTATCTAAAAACACAAAATGAATTCATATAAATACATATTTTTAAATGAGTTACTTTCAGCTAAAATGAAGACATACCTTCCAGCATCAAGAATATGACTAAGAATTGAATCCAGCTAAAGTTAATTAGTTTTGATTAATAACTTGCTTTTGAAAGATGTTTTAACTTTTTTGTCTGAGCCGTTCTACCCAGAGGTTATACTATAATATAAGAGTTTCAATGATGTTTTCATTCTACCCTATTCCCTATTTGCTTGTTAGATTTCCTGCATTTTGTTTCAGGTTCAGATGGCAATTTTAAATGTAAAATTCCTTTGTTTAGCAGCAGAGAGAACTGTCTCTTGAGATGTCTTAATGTGGATTTTAAGATAACCTACTGGGTGGGTGCAAGAAGGCTTAACTAAAAGTGAAGACACATTATATTAGTAGTAGTATTTTGATTGGCCAGTCCAGATGAGCAATATGAGGTATGTAAACCTTGAGTAATCACATTCCAGAGTAGAAATTACTCTGTAATTCTTAAGCATGAATTATTTAAGTAATATACATAGAACAATTGACAGAAGTCTGAAAAGTTGTGTTGTGTTAATAACGTTTCTTTAAGAGTGTGATTAAAGACATAAAACGTGTACTAAATTGCAAAAGCAGCCTGACAAGGCTAAATACAGTACACGCAAGATGGAAGTTTCTTGCATAGAGTATTATTTATGTAATTTGCTATAGATAAAATAAACTGAGGGACATTTTTATATTTAGTTGCTAATTTAGTTTAGTCATTTGTTTTTTTTATTTTTATATTTAGTTTAATTTCTTTTGTTAAAATAGCTGCACACACAAAGGCTTAAACAGCAAATTTGTAAGCAAAATGCATTCCTCAAACTCTAGACCGCGGCAAGATTTATGCCACCTTTTTGTGACTGTATAGAAATGCTGGCAGTAGACAGGCCCCTCCCTCAAGCAAAACCTGCTGGCTGATTACTCCTACTCTGGCTCAAAGTAACTTGTATTAAATAAATATTTATTTAAAAAAGGCTTTCATGCAAAAGTGTTTTTGTGTTTTGTGTTTTCATAAGTGTTCATAAGTGTTCATAAGTTTCATAAGTGTTCCTAATGAAAGCATTCTGTATATTTATCTGTAATCTTCTTCTATGTAAACATATTTAAATCACTGAGTTGATTGCATATAAAATGTTTAGGACTAGTACTACTGTATATGCTAAAAACAGTAATGGAGTTTTCAGGTACTATGATCTTTTACTAATTCACAGAGCAACACTGACAGTTTTCATGTTCTTAAATTAATTCGATATCAAAACGGCAGATTAATTTTTGGGAGAAACCTATATATTGTTTTTTGTAACCACCTTCTTTAGAAACATACTGTTTTTTTAAAAAAACAAAGATCTCATCCTCATGAGAATCCCTTTAGAACTCTATTCTGAGTCATTGTTATAACTAGTATAAAAATGGATTTATTTAACAAGTCTCTTATCACTGTATGTTTTACCCAGAGGACTCAATTAAATGAAAGAATCCTTTTCTAAAGTTTTGAGTGTAAAATACTTCAAGCTGATTCTTCAATGTGGGTCTTTGAAAGAAATGTTTGGAAAACAGTCCAACTTGATCTTTCCAGTCCTGTTAACAATATTGAAGAGAAAATCATCTCTTTCATTTTCTGTCAGGAATGTTGATCTCATGCTGTTAAACTCATCTGATGCCTGTCTATCCTTGAAATAGACTCAACCCCTCCTTGATGATTTGTTAAATTCATTTTTCTGCTTGCACTGTTTTCTATATAAATCCACAGAAATAAGTTTGTGAACATTACAGAAGATTTTAACTTCAGTAAGAGAAGCCTATCTTTACTTCTCCAAGACTGTAACTTATTAGTTCTGTTTTAAATAGTAATTAATACATTGCACAATTATTCATTTTCTTAGTGCTTTTTCTTTAAGGTGTTTCAGATAGTGCCATTGATTAACACATTTGTATCCACTACAAAATGGATTTAAAAAACAAGATCTATCTCTTTCTGGAAGAACAGTTCATTTCAAGATAATCATTTCTGGAGAAAATAAAAAAAAAATATTATTGGATTATTAGGCACTGTAAATCGTTGTGGTTTTCAAAATTATCTAACATATGAAATTCAATATCAAAACCTCACAGAAAGATCCATCAGAATTTTAAATAGTTTTTACACATTTTTTTCAATTATAATTATTCTGAATTATCATAATTTTGTTATTAGGGTCTGCCTCATGCTGAGCACCCCAAGATGAGAGTGGGACCCCTCACTGCTTGAGAAAATCAAAATCATGTTTATTATTCATCCTGTTTCCGACAGAAACGACAATGGCAAACATGTGCCCTCATTAGGATAGCAAATATATTCTAAATATTGAAAACATAAAACCCTATTATGTATGGCAATTATAAAGCAATTGTGTTAATTACATGGTTCGTTATCGAACCTGCTAAAGGATTTTTGTGGTAGTTTTTTTTCTTTGCTCTCAAAAACCAGAAGGAAATACATCTTAGCAAATCAAAGACTGCAGAACATCTATTTACAATATAATGTGTTTGTGTTGTACTGATCATAGTTATCTGGATAAAGAGACTATTAAAGTGCTACAAAGAATATGTTGCCATATTCATTTATCTATGTTTTATTTGAGCAATTTAATTAAAATTGAAGTATTAGGAATGCACATGTATTTATAGCTGATAAATACAGAAAAATATTAAGAAAAATAGCAACTCTATAAAGCAGTAGTGAGCACTTCTGCAAACACTTCAGTGCACTCTCTGCTGTAAGTATGGAAATGGCCCGAGATTAACATTTAGCATGGGTTTCATCCTTGCTGACTGAAACATGTCTCCGCAGGCAGACAGGGTATTTGGACCATCTGTGCACCAGGATCTTCATTGCTGAAATTTTACCAGTTTGCGTTTCATTTCTAATTTGCCTCTTATTTTCCCTAGCAGCTTGATCTCCTGTCTTTCACAGGGGCCTGGCCCTTCTCCCCATGTTTGCTACCATATTGGGGAAAACCACAGGATGGATGACATGTCACAACGTTTAGGTCTAATGTGAAAGTTCTTATTGAATCTTCGTAATTATTTAAATAGCCTTGCAAATCCCCATTAATACATTTACATTGATGTTTTGCAAAACATATAGTTCATGTAATAGGTACTCTTTTTTTGAAAACTTTGGCATTTGGTTTTATCTGTTCACAATACAGATGCACCTTCAGACAACCAAATAGCTGGCCTTTAGTGACATTTGTATGTGAAACAGAAAATATAAGTCTTGCAGTCTGAAAATTTTCACAACATTTATTAGCCTTAGTATAATTGGCCAGGCTCCATTGCATTAGACATGCAATTAAAAAAATAACATTTTTACACAACTCTGCCTGCAGCCAAATGTCTGGGCGGGGGGTTAAACGTATTGTTTTTCATCACATTTTTTATCATCACGTGCTGCTTTGCTAATTTGCTGAGGTAGCAGACAATGCAATCAGTCAGATTACTGTCTGCTTACAAAGTCAATTAGGGCTTCATTACAAATCTAAATGAGTTTTCATAGATTTAATAAGTGACCTACACAGAACTATGCTGAGAAGTCCAGGGAGACTCTGCCAATGGTCTTGCGGGAAATGGAGGTGCCTGGTCCAGGGGCAACTGTTAATGGTTTCTTTTAGTCTTGATAATGTCTCATAATTGGTTAATCAAACTCAACATAGTTGTGTACACCTCCTTATTTATCTGCTCTGTTTACTCTTACATGAGTCAGATAACCAAGAACTGAGAATGGAAACTTGATATAACCTATAAACAGGTCATTTCTTCTTTTTTATCAACTACTGTAGCTGTCTTCATAGGAGGTGAGCAACATCGACATGCCCCTATTACAAACAGAGCATTCCAGAAGAGGAAGCCTCAGACCAGCCTTTTCAAGGTTAATTATAGAGCTCTTGGTTATGACTTAGAGACCATGTCTGTAAAATTAACAAAGTTAGAAATATTGGACTTGTTTAAAGCTTGTTAAATAAAAAAACTTGGAAAGAGCAAGTCATTTACTGTATACATTGTATGAAAAATATATCTGAAAAATTGTGACACTGAAATAGCTGTAATATAGTTATATAAAATATAGAAAATCTGAAGGGTACAAATTTGAAAGTAAGCCATAATTTTTTATGTGTAGGTGAAAAAGTCAAATGTACAGTTTGAATTAAAAAATAGAACAGTCTGTCATAGAATTCCCGCTGCCTTCACTATGCTGAATTGTATGCTGTTTTCTTTCCACAATCAATTTCAAAAACATTCATCAGGGAAAACATTAATTATTTTGGCATGTCAGCAAATGAAGCCATGGACTGATGCTGCCTCTGGGAAGGTAATGCAAGCCCATTTTGATAGTTGCACTGGCCTGGATGAATCATTGAATTAAAATAGAGATCCAAACAGTGCACTTTTTGCACTGACCTTAAAACAGCCCACTGAATTTCAGTAGGAGGTAAAACACAGTAATCTGTGTATTGATTTAATAGATTGTAAAAAGTCGGCATTATTTTTCCAATCCTTTCAGTCTCACAGTTACCTCATTTAGAAAACAGAACAGAAAAGCACTCTTTTGCATTTTTCAGTTATCTAATTTAAGTTGTCACAATAACGCTTATTCCTGCCAATCCATTGTGTCTTTAAAAACTTTTTTTAATTTTAAGTCCTTTGCAAATTCAAAATGGCTCATACCATATCCAGCATTAACATGGATCTTTGGCAAAAAGTTAAAAATATGCACTTTTATATGTTTCTTTTGCCTTTACATTTGACCTTTTCTGTTACCTTTCTTTTTTGAAATTCCCCCCTTGCTTCCATAAAAGTTTGGTTGGGCTATTAAACAGGTCGCCTGCCTTAAAATAACTTTAACAGATTGTTTCTTACTGATGTTATAGAGCTGAATGGAGGTCAGGCAAGAAAACAGGGAGGGAATGTACCTACTGTATATCGATGCCTCTGTTAGCAATAAGGCTTCGTTATTGCAGGAGGCTCTGTGAACACAGCAGTCTTGAGGGTAATGGTTTGGCCGTACAGTAGTAATTGAGCACCATAGCAAATGACAAGGCTGCAGCTTTGTGAAATATCGAATAGCCTTATGATGGATGAGTGCTACTGGGAGATCAATTAAACAATAAGAAATTAATTCCAGTAGCGACAAGCTCATTAGAGACTCCAGCTAAAGAGAAGAGGTGTAAATGTTTAAGGGATTTTCCTGTTTCTCTTTTTTTGTTGTATTAACAAAGTGACACAAACTAAAAAGTGCATTACTTATTTTCTTCATATTTTTCATGTTTAAGTCATATAGCTTAATCCACTAAATGTAATAAAATATAAATGTTCTGATTCAATAGATATCAAATTTATGTTATTATAAGTTACATATACAGTATTACTAGGAGTAATGCAGATGTGGCATTCACTCCAGTATGTGTTTTATACATGTGGTAATAATAGCATGAGACAGATATAATAATTCTTTTACTTCTACAGTACATGAATCTTCTGTTTTGCTTTTCAGATACATTTTGGTAATGTTGCTGTGTTGTATTGGAATCTGTTTTATTGACTTGTTAGGTGAATGTGGGCACTGAAAATACCTTTTTACCTAAAAAGTGCTGCGATTTCACATGCTGATTGCATAGAGCCAGAGACAGACCTAATGTAACATCATTTGCCTCAATTTAATGTGACATCGTTGTCATGAATATATTGCCATCTTTACTTTTTAAACAATTTCAACCATTACAAGTGCTGCCAGTTTTTTTCAGCATGATTCCCCCTATATAAATGAAAGTTGACTCCTGTCAGTATCTGATATGTTTTTTCCACCTCTATTGCAAGACCTATTTGTGTAGATAACTAGGCCTGTGCCAGAATGTGCTAACTTCCAGATGCACAGTAGAGACAGTTGGCATGAATATGTTCCCCTTGAAAGAATGGATTATAACATAGGTACAGCAGGCTAAAAGTAGCAGATTTTCACACAGCTGATAAAAAAGGAACATTATATTCCAATGCACAGCTAAAAGCTATTTTAAAGAAGCTATTTTTTTATATTTTAGTATGTGCCACTGGGCAATAGCAATAACCAAGTAGTCTGCCACTTAACAAAAGCTGGTGTAATGTATCAGTTACGTTTGTATTGACATTTATTGTCAGAAAGTTAAGAAACATTTTCTTACATGGCATGAAGCATTTTGGAGATGAGTAGTTCTTAAAACTTTCAATAAGGGTCTATCTTTGTATCTTCAAACAAGGTTTAATCCATATTCACACCTGAATATTGTCCATCTATTATCTTACTGTTGTGTCATGGAGTTCAAACAGGAGTTGCTAGTGCAGGGTTCTTTCATACATGTCTTAATCGGCAATAATTGTAGAGGGAAGCTACCAGCACTGTTCAAAGTCATAATATTTAAAAAACGCTTTCTGCATAACATCAGGTATAAAAAAAAAATCAGAGACCATGTGATAATGTAGATTGCAACAGGAGCAGATGTGGGGAACAGCTGCCATGTTTAGTGACAACCTCCTCTGAGCTGTCAGTCTCCATTTATTGTACAATATCGTAAATAATGTGTTGTCTTAATTCATTTGCCTTTTCTTCCACCAGCCGGTTTGTAATAGACTCTTATATTAAACATGTTCCTATTCCAGCACACAATTAGTATGTAGCTTCACCTATTAACAGTTACATATTAATGACGTGTCCAAAGATTTGAAAGGCTTCAGTATGCAAATCAGTAAGTAGTTACTGAAATTAAGCTCTACTTAATGTGCATTAGTGGAATAAAAGCAACACGGGATTCCTGTTCCATTCTGGGTTGTGCTGGCACTCTGACAAGTCTGAGATACACTCCGGGGATATTGGGTTTTTTGAATTATGGGGTCTTGCGGTAAAAGGACAAACAGGATTGAATGCCATGTACCCAAATCCCGACCCCCCCACCCCATGTTCAGTTTAAACATAAAATCATTAATTATTGTGACTGAAAGCTTATTTATGCTCAGTTTATCTGCGTATTTAAATACATAAATATAACTGTATATCATTAAACATGTAGCGTCATTGTCTTCTGCAGGCAACGTATAATGCTTATATGTACTTTTATAAGGGCAGTTCAAGAGTGTCATTTCACATTAATTTTGGACATAGCTGATGAGGATGCTTTTAAAACATCCAAGGATAGAATAATATTTAAACTTTTCATTGTTCTGTTCAAATTAATATTCATTTTAATTGATTAATTTGTGTTTTAATACAATATTTTAAATATTCTTTACATATACATAGGCATGCCATTCAGTATGTGAATCTAGGGATATGTGTTGTGGTTTTATTTTGTAAAGACAGTTGTAATGTAATTTGATAAGGACAATAAGTACCTTCTATTTTGATTTAAATGGGTTATTCTCCTTGACTTTGCTTTTCTTAAAAGCTTACAATAAAACAACTGTCATTCATGACTTAGGTCTTATCAGACCATATTGTCTGGTTCTAAAACTTTCTGGGCTCTCTTGGTTCTGAGGTTTCAGCAGTCTGTGGGTCGTGCTTGTGTGAATACTGTGGATACTCAAGAAGTGATTCAAAATACATGAATACTATGAAGTGAGAAAATGAACTCCTGTACGATAAACAATTCTGCAAGTCCTTGTTGCTTCTGTTACTTCTGTACATTCTGGATGTGAGAAGTGTCCTTATGCATGGATCTTTGCTGTCTGGGGTTTGGAGTCTTGAATGTCTTTCAGTTATAAAGACACAAAGACACCAGCCACTGTGTAAGCATAAACTGGCAAGATAGAATCTTTTATTGCTCAATTGTGACAGCTATCCAGTGTGCATATTAAGCAAATGAGCACAGGTCCTTTTTTAGTGTATAGCAGGTTTTGGGAAAAAAATGTCTCTGTCTTTTTAGAGCAACAACACTTTAAGAATTGGGAGAAGCTGTTAAGTTGCATAAATTAGGCCAATAATGAAAGGCCCACCGGTATCACAATTGTCCACCTGTAGAGTACAGATTTGTAGATAGTTTTAGTTTTTGTATTAACTTTGATAGACCAAGAAATCAAGATCGCTCATAGACAGTGGGATTCTGCATGGTCTAGAGCACCAGATGTTTGACTGGCATTGCTCAATTTCTAATTTTATTCTGGTAGCACATTTTACAAAATTGTAAATCAGTGTGACCTACACTAATCTAAATAATCTACAGTACACTGTGAAAAAATAATAGCACTAGCCTAGAAAATATCTAGAACAGTATTTTTCAACTTGTAGTTTATCCTCCTTATGTGCCTGTTCTTTACAATACATTCACATGTATCAGGTTAAAGAACATGTTGGATTGGTCTGAAACAGGATCACAGCAACAGGGAAGGTAATGTAATGAGCACGCTTGTTGGAACCCCCTGCCCATAGACATGTGTGGTATTAAGTAGGGCTGGGGCACTTTTCCACTCCACTGAGTGAAAGGAAGTCAGGGCCAACTAGCTGCCAGGCGTATCTTTCCCACAAGCACTTTTGAATAGGTGGGTGATGTAAACATTATGCTGTCTTGATGTTAATTGAGGCTGACAATGTGCAAGGCATTGTGGGTTTTAGTTTCCAGTTAAGTATTAATAGATATTAAGACCTGGAGCAATAGTTCAAGCTGTAGAATGGGAGTATATCGTTTTTCTATTAATGTTAATGCCCTGACCATTGCAACAGACACATTTTATATTGTTATTTTGTGCCTCTGCTCATTTGTAAATAAATTATTTATAATTACCATTATATACTTAGCGCTTTTATAACTTAAAACTAAGTTTAAGAGCTATACTGAAATTATTTATTAGTTATAATAATATAATTATATACATTTCAGAATTCATACATTTACCATAATATTTTGTATAACATGATGATTTAGAAGCATGGTTGCCATGCAGCGCCAGGCCCCTGGGATCAGTTCCGGACCTGGGGTGTTATCTTTGTGAAGTTTGTATTTTCTCCCAGTATTCATGTGGGTTTCTTCCAGGTGCTCCACTTTCCTCCCATAGTCCAAATACATAATGGGGTAGGTTAAATTTATTCTATGAACAATGAGGATCTGCTCCCCTGCAACCCTGAATTGGATGAAGCTTAAAAAAAGGCTAGAAAATGAATGGATGGTCTATTTGGAAATGTGCAGGTTAGTTTTCTGCTTTAACATTTTGACTGTGGTACTTTGACCTGTAGTTTTAAAACATCAAGCAAAATAGTATTCTCAAGTTGTGTGCATATCCTACTTTCCAAAACAAAATACAAACATCAGTCTAAGTGTTTATACTGAAACTTTGCCTCTGGGGCACTTTGCAAACAAAGTTTTTCATTTGGGCAAAAAGTTTTCAAAACGTTATTGCTGCTCCATTTTCTGTTTTACTTTTCCTCTCTCAGTGACCTTGTGGAGCTCTGTGTATACCACAGCAGGGTTTCTTGGGGTTGCAAAGGGCCACTACTATCATTTACCCAGAAGACATAATTGGGATTAATCAACAGATCCCACATGTGCTTGAAAACCTTTTTTTTTTACTTGTGTGTGTGTGTGGGGGGGGGGGGGGGGTTGTGGACCATTCAAAACCAGGCACAAGGATAATGATAGTCCAGGAAATTGAATTTTTGCATAATTCTTCTGGGCTTCATCAGATTTGCATGAGAAAAATATTAAGAAAAGGCAGTAGTGGGGTCCTAATAAGCGGGCAGGTTTTCCCTCGTGGACGTGGACCAGTTGTGGATTGTAATGAAACCATTCTGCAAATGAGTTTTTAAAGGGCGCAGTACTTTATCACTGGCTGCATGTCACTCAGTGGGCTCTTGCCTGCATCTGGAGTGGAATGTTATTAAACAAGAAAGACTGATGACAGGGTTTGCCGACGCCATTCGCACACCCTCATCTGTGTCAACAGGCTCAGGGCAGCAGAGCTCCCAAACTTCAAGGGGGCACGATCCACCTTCAACACAACAGAGAGAGAGAAAAAAAAGCTTTTCATACTAATGACTTTACTATTAATTACACCAGTGTCAAGCCAGTTTTCCAGCTTTAATTGTCTGCTTAGAATGCTTTTGTTCATTTTTTTTCATTGGCATACTTATTTATTTCCATTCCCATCTGTTCCTGGGCTGCTTTGAACTATCTGGGAGGGGGACCTGGGAATTAAAGATGCTATGGTTGTGTGATTAGAGGTAGGACTCTTTCTTGTCCATACTTTTATCATTCATCGAACCAAGCAGTAGTGCCAAAGGAGTAGAGCACAACCCCCCCCCCCCCCCTCTTTTGACAGATCATGTTTCAATAGGAAAAGGAATTGTCTTTAACCCTTTAGTGTTGGGATCCAGTTGAGGCAGAGATGGAGTGTAAAGGGGTTTTCAATGAGAGGCTGTGAGAAGAATTAAAGGTTTGCTAACATTCCTAGACTCCAAACAGCCCCCAATGCTGCTTTTTAAACCACAATTAAGTGAAGTAAGGTATCATTGTAATGTTAGTAGTAGCTTCTACCTTATCAGCTTAACAACTGGTGTAGAAACAAACTTCAGCAACTGAGGTTAATCTGTCCTCCCCAGCCCAGTCTTGTTATGTAGCCATATTACACTCTGCACAGAAGGGACTGGTATGTTGCCAGCTGTGGTATATGTTTGTTCTGGGGGAAAGGAGTTGGACTGAACATTCCTAATGTGGATTGTGATCTAACCTTTCAAAGAGATGCAGCCAGACGTGAGTTTGGCTAAGGTCCGATACCATGAGATAGAGGACACACTTTGCAGTTCCTGAATCCATTTCCTTTACCTTTGATCTCTTCATTACATTATCACACCCTTATCTGGCCTAGTAATCTGTTGCTCTTATAACGTCTGAGAAGTAAGATTCTGTGTAAGATTTTAAAGGTCATTTAAATAATTTTTGCTGTTGGAGAGTCAGAACAAAATCCAATAAAATAACGGATTGCTCTGACATTTAACTGAGCATTTTTAACTGGATTCATTATCATTCTTGATTGTTGTTACTTCCATGACTTGATGCACCTTTGGAGTGCGTTGATATTTACAGCATTTTCTACAGGACTGTACCTTAACTTACTCTGTGAACATGCTGGAATCTGCAAGGGGAGTGAGGTATATCTTGGTCATATCAAATATACCAAAAAATCCTGAAACATTTATTTCAGTGATATGGGAGGATTGCATGGGTGTTGAAACCTCCTTATAAATTTAACAGAATAAGTGTTACAGCCACTGCCACTGATACAGTTGAGTAGCCAGCCACTCACAGACATCACTGCTGCCGTACAGCTTGAAGAATTAGTAAAAGAATAAGGTACTTGAATATAAATATATTTACAAAATCCTATTTATTATGGTCAATAAGTCATTCAACACTACTAGGATACTACTGTATTATTTTCCTTTGTGGAGTGCTGATGTGAAGATAAACTGAAGTTATGATAAGACATCTCTAATCTTGAGCATGACTGACTTGATAATATCATTTGTATGGATCGATCCAGTGGAGAATAATGAAACTGTTTCATTCTGTAAAAGTATCAGGTTTACATGAGAATAAATGTTAAATTCAAAGCACAACCTTTCAGGTCACTGCTTATCTAAGACAGGATGAAACACATTTTCCGATTCATCATAACCCTATAAATAAATAGATTCTTTACAAGTGGCGCTAAGGGAGGTGTTTCTATAAACACCACTTTTCCGACTCAGTGATATCAACACCTTTAATGACGAGCAACTTTGATTATAGAGACTGGCAGCCTTTGGAAAAACTACATTTCCCATGTCCCAGAGGACAGTCTTTATGGTCCTTCTTTCTGTGGTGCTTCATTACACATCTGGCAAATTAATAGAAAACATTAAAATCAGTAGACAACATCAGCTACCCCCCTCCTCTTCTGTCTGGTTGCTGTCTTCGGTTGAAAATGTTCAGATGCTAAATCGAAGTTTTCTTCCACCACCACTCTCCAATGCATGCATTTTGGTCTGATCTGTTCTTCACTGTATGTGGCAGATGTGGATTCTGTGTTAGTTGTGAAAATTCATTTCCTGGATTTGCCTGACTGGGTTTCTATTAAATTGTAAATATGTACGAGTTATTAAAGAATCTGTTACGAGTGAACGGTTAAATGGCTACACAAATAGGTAGCGGAAGGGTTACTCGGGGCTGCTCTTGGTGCCGGCATGGGGTAATTACCTCCCTTCTCTGATGCAGAGCAGAATGGGCAGTTCTTTAGAAGGGATGCTCTTTCATGTGTGTCTGTCCAGTGCATAAGAAGTCCCAAAGGCAGCACATGGGCTTGTCTAATAGTATTTATTGTTTGTTTCCTGTTTTTGATCTAACTCATTGTTTGCTGAATATGAACACAATACACTTAGTTTCTGTTTTGAGTAAAGGTATATATTCGAAGTTCAGTCTGAATAATTTGTATTTAAAATACAAATCCATCTCATCCATTTGAATTATTATTCTTCTATTGATTTTATTCCATTGATTCTGTGTCTTCATATACAGCACCAGCATGAGCACCAAAAACAACAAAAGATCTGGGTAGATAACAGGAATATATGTAAACTGTATAGAGAGAAAAAAGCATTGAAATTCAGCATGTGATTTATATTTGCAAATAATTATAATATAGAAAATCTTCATTTGCTGAAAGTTATATAGCCCTGCAGGTAATTTCAGCACAGAGTAGCAATACATACTGTACCTGTATAAAGTATTTATCATGAAGCAGGATTTTTTTCCCTAGTTGTCTCTAGGCTAGTGTAAATTATGTGTTGTGAACTTACGATATACTGTTACAGCAGAATATGCAAGCTGTTATAATTTAGGAAAATAGATTGCAGGTGAGAGCAGAGTACCAGTAAGTGCTTCAGGGTGAAGTTATAAAGACTAAATTATGTAAATACAGTCCCTGAGTATATCTTTACCATACTACACAAGATTGTACAAAACACATTACAGAAATAGCTGCTGCACCCTTTTCTCTGTTTCCTTGATAAATAAAATTGTCATATTTACAGAAGGGAGACCCAGTTCTGACCTGCATATTGCCTCCTTCTCCTGTCATGCTGAGGTAGACTGTATTTGAGACTGAATGCAGAGCCTGGTTAATGTACCCAGACATCATGTACTGTCCCAGAATACCCAGTGGAGAGTGAGAGCCCATGCAAAGAGGCTGAAAATGCACCTCCTCATTAAAAATCTAACATCCATTAATGTTGGATGAGGTGGGGGAGCCGACTAGAAGGCCATTCCTGAAGATTCCCTATAGACACCCACAAAGTACCTCGTCATTATGAATGTGGAAACACTACACAGTATAGATCATGCATTAATATACAAACACCAACTGCTGCGAAGGCTAATAGTCATAAAGGCAGTTCTTCTGAGCGGAACAGTGACTGTGAGGGAGAAATTGCGTTATAAAGCCTTGAGCTATATCACAGAGGTCAGCCCGATATCACAGAGTTCACTCATTATTGCAGTGCTTTATAAGGCACTGAACCCTATCCAATTTTAATGCTACTTTTTCTTTTGTTCATTTCATTAATCTTTAGCATTCCAATCCCTTTTGTGGAGCTGCTGCAGTTAAGTGGTATTTTTCTTGTTATAAATATTTATATAAATACTGTGGGGTCATTTCCTTTTAAAGCACCAAAAGGTGAGATCTGCGTGTGTTTATGGGTATGTTTTGGATGAGGAGGAGATAGAAGAGCAGTACAATTGACAAATTTTCATTTTGATAAACAATATTCTAAAATTGAGATTGGCAAGAAAAAATAAGTATTGAGAAAATTATGATAGTTTATCATAGTAATTGAATTGAAGAAGTACATTGTGGCAGTGTATGAGACTTGCAGTATGTTAGTACCTGCCACAGGATTATCATGTTCTAAAAAAAAGTTAAACTCGCAAAAAAAGCTCAGGTGACAGTAAATCCGATTGGTTTACTGCATGTGCATAGTTTATTATAATTGTCATTGCATTCACTACTCTGTTCTCACTGAAGTGCCACTACACAAAAAGTAAACAATCCAAAAAGGTTCCATAAGAGCATTCCTGTAGATACTGTAGATGGAAATGTATTACCAAACAGCATAGCTCATGAATGTGTGGCTCTGTGGGAGGTAGCCATATTTGATTACTAGTATTCTTGAAACTGTAGATTGAAGTGAATTGGTCTTGAAAAAAAAACAAATAATGATTTCAAGTTGCTTAGGAATTCAAGCAGGTCCTTTGAAATCTCAAAAGTTTTAATAAAACGTGTCCTTTCTTAACCCTAACAGGTGTCAGGGTTCACACAGACATATGGGGGACTTTTTACAGATTCCAATAAACCTGGACTACTATAAATTAAAGTCTAACATGCAAACTCCACACAGAAGGCAACCCAGTCTGGAACTGTCCTCAATATCCAAGAGATGTGATATGATTTCACGTCATCATGTTGGCCACATCTTGTAACATGTTAAAGAAATTAAAAGGCATGTTTGAGTTGAGAAATTTGTACAGTTGCAGATTTTATTTAAATGAAACAAAATAAATTACATAATTAACACACAGAACAGTAGGATAGTTGATTTGGCCAATGTTTGTGATAGCTCAATGAAAAGTGTTCCCTTTAGGGCATTTACTTTGTCCTTTTATTTAACAAAGAAAGTGAATGCTATCGGAATGTTTCTTTCTTTTAAAGGACACAATACTGTTGCTACCATTATTCTAATTTGTAAAATGTCCTGCTGTCCTAACCCATGCTACATCAAAAATATTCTGTTTGCTACAGAATGTTTTGACATTTTTATGGCTTCCCGCTCAGGGAACTTGAAGGCTGTCCTTTTACAGTATACAATTTATGATGTTGTGTGACAAAACTGCATTGTCTAAAAACCACATGTATTGTGCAAACAGACAACTGAAACACAGGAGACTTTGTCTTTATTCTTTGTTTCTTCTGATGTGAGAGCATCTTCAAATCCAGTTAAGATGAAAGATTTTTATTTTGGAAAAATGTAATTACAGATGATAGACACACCATATAATTTCATTCTTCTGATTCTTAATCCTTTATTTGAGCAGATAAGTTAATTAAGAATAAAGTCTTTTTTACCATAATGACATAAATGCAAAGGAGAAAATGCAAAGTTTCTGATTCTTAGGACACTGTATTAACACGCAATGTAAACAATGAGACAAAAAGTCTCATGCTATGAAGGGAAATAAGACAGAAAGGTCTTTTAATATCAAGTGTGTGGCTATTATGAAAGCAATAAACTTTTTTCATTGATTAAAAACATGTCAAAGACATCTGATGTGTTTCAAGCATGAGATTTTCTTCAAAGCAAGATTAGAGAACAAGAGTTAAAATAGAATTATTCTTTAAAAGAATAACTAAAAAATATTAATTAACTGAACACTCTTTAACAGCAACAAATAACAAATAATCACATTTAATCAATTGAAGTGTGAAAACTAATCAGTTTTACTTATTTATGAGAATGACCTAAAATTCACATTGAAGATCATTCCTTAACTGAAGATGAGCCAGCATTTGCAATGTAAGCATCCAAGAAGATTCCCTTTGGAATAGATAATACACTTAACTACTTCATCATGCAGATTTCTTAACCTTCTGAACACCCATGAAGTTCATTGAAAAAACAAATATGTCCATATAATATGGTGCTTTAGCAATGAATAAAGTAAAAACTTGTTGGGATATGTCATTATGCAAATTAGACAAGTACTATTGTGGGTAAGAAAGCTTGCGATTTTATCTTTTCTCTCTGATCTTGGATAAAAAAATACACTGTACTGCAGTTGGTTTTATTTTAACAGTACAACAATTCTCACATTTAAAATTGACTTTCAAACTTGGGGGATATCAACCACTATTTAGATTGGTCTATCCTGGGGATAAATACTAAGTGGACCATTATGTCTCTGATGTTTCTAGTGCATTTAAAGACAGCATGTGGCGCATTATCTTGTATTACCTCTTTGAGAGATAGTCACTTTTAAGAATATGCCAGTGTTTCAAAAGATTATAGTTTATTAAGCTAGTATCTAGGAAAAGGATCATCTTTGTTTCTTGCTATGAAGCTCTCAAAATTTTAAAACCCTAACTAAAAGGCCTGCAGTATTGTGATGCCTAGAACCACACATCTGGCAAAAATATGGAAAACATTTAGGGCTCCTAGAAAAAACAGGAAGCTTTTTTATGTTTTTGGGATCATAGTAAAAATTAGGTATTTATTTAGTTCTTTATGAATAGAAATGTTTCAGAAAACTATATACAAGGATTATTGTAATTTTGCAATGCAATAATTAGTGGGCACTCAAGCCTGACAAGAAAGCCAGTGGGATACTCTGTGGAGGCAACACCATTATCTTCACAAACGAATTGTACAGCCAGAGAAACTGGTGCCTTACCTGGATGATGAGTGAACATTACTGTCCTTGTTACCCATGTAACATTTACATCTCGCAAGGCACTGCTGAATAATTTAGATATACAGACCTCTGTTGTTACTTCCAAACCTTTGTGGATCAGCACCACCCACACGACATCTTGAAGTGTGCAGCTTAGTGCTCTGTCCTAGAAAGCAAGATGGGAAGGGAAAATAATCCGTTTTTCTTTTTTCCAGGAACAATTTTTAAGCAGGAGAGGTGCTTCTCTTTAAATAATTTACAAAAAGTTAGACACTGTGTTTTTGTTGATAGATTAACACATTCTTGAGAAAAGGCCTGGAACCATTAAATAAAGGTTATTGTGGGTGGTAAACAGGGGAGAAACAGATGGATGCTGTGTCTTTCTTGCCTAGAGATGCTGAAAAAGACAATCTAGACACATCCTCCCCCAAGACTTGAGCTTAACTGGGGAAAGATCCTGTGTCTCCAGGCAAAGACCAGCTGTGGGAGAGCTAGAACCTTTGGTGGGCAAAAGGGGATGTAAACCAGGATAATCTAAATAATAAAGCTTGATTCTAAATCACTCATTAAAGCAAAATTATGCAGATATTATTTTTTCAGTTTACAGACATCTATTCTAATGTTACATTACACACAAATTAATTTATGTCATGTAAATCAGGATTTTGACTACACAGTAAAAAGGTTTGAATCTGTGCGGAAAACAACACGTGTATGGATTTCAGATAAACAAAATACACTAGTAGT
Source organism: Lepisosteus oculatus (assembly GCF_040954835.1). Lineage (NCBI taxonomy): Eukaryota > Metazoa > Chordata > Actinopteri > Semionotiformes > Lepisosteidae > Lepisosteus > Lepisosteus oculatus. The sequence goes on from NC_090700.1 coordinate 21,433,885, forward strand.
ATAAAACAAATAAGTCTAAAGCAAACTTCACTGATTTCTGTGTTTTTTGCTTTGTTATTATATACTAATATACCTCAGTCTTCATGGTAAATAGGACTAGGAAGGATAAGGGATGAGTTAAAATGTGGTTAATACCATTTTCCGGTAAAAGTTTTTAAATTTGAACAGGTCACTGCTTGTTTCAGTTCACTAGCTGTATCATGATTAAACAGAATTGTTTAAGAGGCTTTGCTGTCAGAAAGAATTGTTACAAGATAGAAACACAATTAACTTGGTTTAATCATGTAGTGGAAATAGTTTTTTTCTTACCAAAATGTAAAACAGCACTTTGGCCAAGACTATTGAATTAACTTAGTTTTGAATCTAGACATTTCTAAACATGAATTTAAAGCAGCATTAAAAAAACAAATGAATTAATTAAAGTCTCTACAAAATTATCATACATTTTTATTAATTAATAGAGCCATCTTTTTATTGTATTTTCAGATGGCTGCTAGTAGTGTTTGAAATGTGTGCTGTATTTAGGAGCATGCCCTAATATTTACTAAACGTTTTACAACTACACAACACTAAGATTTTCATTTTAGTGAGGTGCCTTGTGTGCCATAACATGACTTAATAGCAAAAACATGTGATGTCAGTACTCAGGTAACACTGTGTAATGTGTGATAAAATACTTCCATGTCTAAGTTGATCTGTTGTATTTATTGTATTATATCTATTGTATTTGATTTATGTAAAAAGAAATTGAACCCAATTTAAAAGTGTATAAGTCTTTTTTACTAAAACAAAGTTCACCATAGCACTGATCTACATCACAGTATTGACTCTAATATAAAACTCTATATAAAAAACTCCACTATTCTATCTAATTGCATCTCTGACATAAAAATTTGGATGACTCAAAACTTCCTTCATCTTAACTGTGGCAAGACTGAAGTCATGCTTATTGGTACCCCCCATCAACTTCGTAAAGCCAGTTCTGTAACCCTGTCTGTAGATGGCTCTGTACTTGAGCTTCAATCAAAATTGAAAAACCTTGGGGTTATATTCGATTCTGGCTTAACATTCGACCCACATGTACAGCATACTGTCAAAACATCTTTTTTTCACCTTAGAAATATCGCAAGACTACGCCCTATGCTATCATTAACTCTGGCTGAAAAGCTGATCAACATATCTGTATTCTCTCGAATTGACTACTGCAATGCTCTACTCCCTGGGGTATCTAAATCTACTCTGAACAAGCTGCAGTATGTCCAAAATTCAGCAGCCAGAATCCTGACCAGGTCTAGTGCAAGTGTTCACATTACTCCTATCCTGGAGTCCTTGCACTGGCTTCCGGTCAAATTCCGTGTAGACTTTAAAATCCTCATGCTCACCTATAAGGCTTTACATGGCTTGGCACCTCAATACCTGTCTAAACTTTTATCGCCCTACTCCCCACCTCGCAACCTCCGCTCTTCAAATTCTGCCCTCCTTACTGTCCACCAAGCCCGTCTACATTGTATGGGCGACAGGGCCTTCTCCTGCTATGCCCCCAAGCTCTGGAACTCTTTGCCCAAGGATATTAGAGAGTCACCTTTTCTAAACTCCTTCAAATCTAGACTCAAAACCTTCTTCTTCAGAAAAGCCTTTACTTAACTGGTTCTATTCTTCACCCCTCTGCTCTTCTTAATACCACCTTCCACGGTCTCCTCTATTGTTATTGTTGTATTGTTGTAATTATAATTGTGTCCTATCTTGTGAAATCTTCTTATTTATTGTTGTAGTCGTCTTATTTATTGTTATTGTCATCCTGTAAAGCGCTTTGAGAAGCCACCTTTAAAGGTGCTATATAAAACAAAGTTTATTATTATTATTATTATTATTATTATTATTATTATTATTATTATTATTATTATTGAAAGAAAACTGACTTCTGTGGCATAACTTTACAGTGAAGTGATTTAAAAACAGATGCTTTTGCAAATTTATTTGTTATGCAAATTGCAAATAAAAAGTGACAAAGGATACTAAAACAAATGTATAGTCACGTATGTTTTTAATTTCCTTTCAGAGCAGTGACCATAAGACCATTTGGGGTCAGTAAACACACTAGAAATCAGCATTTCCATTTTAATGCTTCTTCCGTAAAATTGAAAACTAAAGATGGATGAACCACCTGATGTTAAAATAAGAATTGTTTTAAGGTTGTTTTTATGCAGAGATAGCCATTTGGAGTTCCCTAAGTTAATTAATTTAGTTGCAGATGGAAGAAAACACAACTCCTGTATGGATCGAATGGTGTTTAAGGGGCAGTTTACATGCTTGGGTGATGACACCTTGACTCCTGAGGGACGATATGTTCTGGCCACTCAATCAAAGTCTTATTCTGTTTGACAGAAATGAGTGCCTGCCTCATCTCCTTCTAGATAACCATTTGCATGACCAGTCCAGAATTAGCCATTTGTCAAGAAAGGATTGAGCATGATGAACTGGAGATGGGCTGGAAGAGTCAGGCTGTGTCAGTAGGGCTGAGTGACAGCACACACAAGGAGAGAGCAGGGTTACCTAAACAACACTACAGGGTTGGGGAAAGATGGTCTGATACAACCAAGGTTAAGGAAACACTGGCCTTTGTGTTGATTCAATATCAGAATAAATAAATAGACAATGTCAGATTACTCAGTTTATTACTGTGATTTCATAAAACAAGTATATGTTTTAATAGTTTTAGGTCTACAAAAAGATCCACTTACACTGCGTATAATGGTGCAGTACAATTACATATTATTTATACAGTATGCCATTTAGGTGCTCACTCAAGTGCACGTGGAGCCCTTTGATCATGGGTCCGAGCCTGAGTCATGTCTCAGTCCAGCTGTGACCAGGATTCCCCAAGACGCAAGCAAAGTTGTTTTAGTACTATCAGGAATTGGAGTTGGATCAGTCACCAAGGCTCTCTCAGCTTTCAGCAACACAGCTACCACCATGGACACTGGAAGGTTTGTAGTACTACTGCTGATGAGTGCAGTTTTCTTCTAGCAGTGAACCTCTGGGATGGGACTGTGGAGTATGTGGTATGTTAAAAAATGAGAGGCTCAAAGGTGGTTACGCGGGAGACGTCTGCTTATACTTCCCCATTCTCTCCTGTGTGCAGTCATATGGTCCATAGCCACTTGCCAGGATGTAAAATCATATGACCAGATATTCAAAATGGGTAGGTATAACCAAAATAACCATTTTTCTTAAATTTAAAAACATTATTCTATTATCTTTTCTGAACTAGAAGATACTACTTTTTATATTTTATATTGTTCTTGACACTTCATGTAAATTTGCTAGACAATGTGGTGGGACACTAAGAAAGTTAAATACTTAGGATATATAGTCAATAGTGTAGAACTTTAATTGAGGATATGCCCTTTTTTCTTTTAAGAGCAAGATAGTTCTAAAAATAAACAACATGCCTGCTGTAAATTCATCTGTCGCATTGTTATTCAACACTGGTAGAGTTTTCTTATTTGCTTTTCTTATCACCCGTATGCATCACTGTGGTATGAAAAATGTGTCTATATTTTCCATGACCCTTTTTACTAAATTATCTAATTGGATATAATTCTTATCTACATTCATCCAATATGGCGTGGCTCCAGTTCTTAATGATATCAACGCAACAGCCCCTCAGAGTTGTAATGTTGCACCTACTGTATGCCTTAAAAACGAATCTGTGTTGTCCTACTCTTTGAAATTCAAAATATGGTTTTACAATATCATTATGTACATTATGGAACAAACCAGACATTTAGAGCGATGTGAGTGTCTCAAAAGTATCTGTAGTAATTAGCCAGCTGAAACAATTCAGAAAGAGCAGTAATTAGACTACACTTGGGAGTGAAGTCAGTGGCCCTCTAACTCATCCTGGTTGTGGAACAGTTTCATGGCCCAAGGAGCACATGACAAGCTATCGAGCCAAGCCATTTCAGGAAAAAAAATGCTTGCCAGTCCAGCCTTATGAAAAGACAGGAAAGGCAAGAGTCTTGGCTAATTGATAGGTGTTGAAGCAACCTGCGATATATGATAGATTAATCCATGACTTTATACTCCCTTGGGAGAGCGACTGTCCTTTTTGATTTTGGTCACTTTACAGAACCCAATCAATATGAGAAGACTTAGCAGGGGGGAAAGTAAGGCTGTCCTCATTAAACTCATTCTTTCCTGTAATTTTGTCTGGGAACTACTAGGTTATAGATTAGACTAGATTGTACTAGATTGTTGTATCCAGCTAAAATGATTTCAATAATTAAATGTTTTCATAATTGATTCCAGTTTCCAGTTACTAAAGAAGTTTATTTTGCATGTAAAAACCTTTACTGTTCTTGTTATAGAGGTTATTATACAGATTTATCAGTTAAGAATGGGACAATACAGAATAATGGGACAAGAATGAGTTCACTGAAACGGTTGTTACTTCCTAAGTAATGTTTTTTTTTTTTCTGGCTGTCGGTCTGATTAAGACATTGTCCTCTAGTTCAGCTGAAGTTTTTGTGTAAGGCAGATAAGACCCTGCAAAGTCTTTTTTTTTCTTTCTTCTCTGTGAAAAAACTGGCTAATGCTCAACAAAATCAACCAACTGAATTTCTTTAGTATCATCAGTGAAACCAAGCCAGGGATCACAAGCAGAAGTGATGTGTAAGTGCATTTAAATCCTAGAACAGGTGGTGATTCTTTACACAAAGTGTTGTTGGAGTGTGGAATAATCTACTCAGTCATGATGTTGCACCCAGTACCCTGGCTTATTCAGGATGGCTGGTTGAGATTCTCTGATTAATTAACTACCAAATAAGCTAAATGGACTGAATGGCCTCCTCTAATTTGTAACCTTTCTTATGTATTCATAGTCTTAATGCTTGAGGTGCAGCCTGACTCTCTTTTTAGCCATCTTAATGCATGTTAAAGTAGATATTATGATGCCCATAACAGTGGTGGGAGCAGTTTATTACAATAAATCTTGCATTAATTTATTGTCTCTTGCCTCACTGCAACCTAGGTTAGCTCAAATCACTGCAGTGTGGGGGATGTGAAGATTAAGGGGACAATAGGATAAGTACTTCAAAGGGTCTTATAGATTCTGACAGTTTTAGAGATTAAAATGTAAAGTCACTGCCAACAGTAATCAGTCATTAATCATTTATCCATACTTTTATTATTACTATTGTTATTATTTCCTTGCAAGGCACTACAAGCCTGGCCGTTGCTTACCTTTTGTTTTTCGAGACCCAGAGGAATGTATGGATATGGAGCTGAACAGTTTTCAGTGAAGCAGGAAAACAGCTGATATCAGCAGCCAAGGGGCGTGTTAAAAACCATAATATAAATGGCAGCACCTGCTCATATTCCTTGTTCTCCTATAACTTTAAGGAAATGCATTTGGCTGGCTGCAAGAATGATTTGTTTTGTTGTAGTTTTTGGCCACACAGGGGTTTCCATTGTTTTCCTCACTTTTAAGGCCACTAACCCCAAAATGTGAGAACTGTGTCTTTTGCTGGAACAGATCTACCTGCCTTCCTGCATGTACTTTATTCTTGTTTTCACATGCACTGGTGTCACTCTGATCTTAGAAGGAATACATTTCTGCAGATTGATTTATTTTCCACAAAAGGGAAACAATCATTTTAATAGCATGCTTGCTAGAAAGCAGCTAGGCTCCAGTTTCACATGTGCAGATCCCTCTTAGAAATCATATCAATAGCACTGCCTCTTGAAATTTATCTCGCAGTGTTTTCTCACATCAACTCTCAGACCTATTGACTAAACAATTCTTTTTCAATCATACAACAGGTTAGGAATTTTCAAGTGGATTAAGAGTAAAAGCCTCAGAGTGCTGATCAAAGTGTACATTGGGCTCTACAATTCACCTGATTTCCATTTTTTAATTTGGGCTGTTACCATAGCCACTTCCGTTCCTACAGTCTGGCAATTCCCTGTTTGAATCAGAGCTGTGCCATAGGCCTCTCAGGCCCTATAGTCAGGTGAGTCCTAGTTTAAATCTGGGCAGTGTCATTGTCTTCTTTGTCAGGGGTTGGTCAGACAGCAGTATACAGGCTGAGCTTTTGGCTGGGTTTGTATAAGGCCACAGTATCTTCAGCTTTCAGGGCAAAAGTGGTAACTTAATGTTTATTAAAGCTCATTCCTTTGTCAGCCAAGAACTCCCACATGGCTATCCTTTCCCTGACCTGCTCAACTATCACTCTGATTAGAAGGGGGGGGGGGGTATTTTTACCATATGATTAATCCTATACACATTACAGGCCAGTCTGGTGAAGCTGGAACAGATAGTATCTTTTCTTAAATGAACTCAGTTTGTAATTAGATAAAGAACACTGATGGAAGCATCAAGTCATAGGATTTCCCCTTCAATAAGGTCTATTGATTGAACAACAGACATTAAGCAGAGATAGATAGTTGGTCAATGACTCTTCATGAAAGGAAGTGTTGTAGATCAGTGGACCGCATTGTCTTTTATTCACTGGCTGAACAGTTGCCACTTGTTTGACCTTTTACTGTCACAGGTGGTGATGAAACAGAAGGAATCCAAATACAATATAATATAAAAAAACAAATATTTGTAAAATGTCTATTTTTATCAGATGCAGGAGTGTCAAACTCAGGCTGACATCTTTAATTTTGGGATTTCTAGCAGCTGGTTAAATGGCAAGTGTTGGAAAACAAATACTAAGAAAACACCATCAGGTGGTGCAGTGGTGAAGCGGTTAATGACAGGAGCCTGGGGGCTTACAAAATCAACACGTTCCAAGCATTTGCAGAACCCAGTGGTATTCTGTCTGCTGAAACTAAGCAGGGCTGTGCTCCACAGCTAGGAACTGCTCCTCTGATCTTCTGAGCCCAAAACCAAAGCTACTGCTGTGTGTATAAATGAGGCAGGGGGGCTACAGGGTTATACAGAATTTTTTAAACCAACAGTCAGAATCTATTTAAGAAGCAGCAACCATATCTGATTTTTTTAATTACACTTAGTGAAACAGTTTTTAGAAATACCCTTTGTTTGCTTAATTAAGCATTAATTACAGTTAATTGTTTATGCTAAACGGTTTGGAATTAGACAACACAGGTGGAGGCAGTAATAACTGGGCCCTGGCTCTGTCTGAGCCTGCTAGAGATTTCTTGGTTTCTTGTATTCAAGAGAATCACCATTGTTTGCAGCAATTCTTGTTTCCAAATACAGAAAAAGACTGCATTTTTCAGTTTCATATCAAATAAAATGTTAGTTTTTGTTTCTGTAGAGAATCATTTTTTGAAAATCTCTAAATGCAAAATATTTTTTTAATTTCACTTTGTGACTTTTTTATTTATCAAAGAGAATTACAGTATTTCTGTTTCATTTCTCCGGAACTTTGTATTTGTTGTATTTTATTCTGTGAGGGAAGACCTACAGTAAATTACTGAATTGTGCACATTGACATCCAAAATAGACTTACTGGGTACATGATGCATTCATTTTACTTGTTTTAATAACCTGGCCCCTGCAATCATGCTATTGTTTTAAAAAGCGGTTTAATCCATGAGTGACACATGGAATGCACTTCTTGGGCATTGATGAAATACATTTTCAGGGTAATCTGCTCTTTTCCTCTGGTAAAACATTCTTTGAGGTGGGAACCTTTAGGAAAGTGCCAAAAGAGGCAATTGGAAGGAGCCTATTTATTTTGTCATGTAGGATGAGTAATGGCTCCAGAAGCATCCTTATCACTGGTCAACACACCTTCACTTGCAGAGCAGGCAGCTGTTAATTGCTCATCTCTCCTCTTATCATGAGCTGGATTTGCTTACTTTTGAAATTCCAGGATAGAGTGTGCTCTGAATGTGGGTGCTTTTTTTGTTTTTTGTTTGTAAAGCCCTTTGGCTCTTCAGTGTAGAGCAGTGAAAACTCTGTGAAGAAGGAGGTGATGGCAATTCAAAATCTTACTGTCTCCCACAGCTGTATTCATGTGAAGATACAGTAGAACTTGACAATGGGCTATTGACTATCATGTGGGTTACATGTTCATACATGCTGTAAATATACTGTATATGGGACGCTGTAAATACACAGAAATACATCTTAGGCTGCCTGCAAGGGCTGTATGAATATTGTTTCTGACATTCTTTGTTTTGTGTAATTACACAGCATGAATGTAACCAGGATACCAGAGCAAACATGATTTGTGTCTGCATGTTTCTGGTATTGTGTTTTTTTTCCCTTAAAAGACTACTCACTAGTGTTCTTTATAAAGCACTAGACAAAGGTTTATTTTAGAAACAAGGTATTCTGAAAACATGTGAAAATGCATTATTTTATTTCAAACCCAAAATCCACAAATAAAATGTGAGGCTTTTGTTGCATAGACGTTAGGGGGGCTAATGTTTGTGCACTACTGTGCAAAAGTCTTAAAAGATTTTGCATTGTTTTCATTGTTTTTTTTTTGTTCAGAAACAATTCTATGTCAATCTTCTACTACAAATTTAGGCTAATTGTTGTAAACAAAGTTAATCCCAAAGGATCTGTATAATTTTGTGTGTAAAGGAAACAATGTTAACGATGAACAACAGCTGATAATGGGCCAATTAACCATGGCAATGCTCATGTATACTGTACCTTGAATAAATGAGAACACTCCTGAAAACCTTATATTCTTCACACTTCAAAATGATGATTAATTTTCTGTTATTTGTTTTTTAAGCAGTATTCAGTTAACAGGCAATTAATCACCTACACAGCACAGAGAGATCACCTCTTTGTTTATGTTTGATAACTGTTTAGCCTATGTAGCAACTGGAACAGGTCATCATGAAGATGAAATTTTCAGAATTACCAAAAAGTGTTTCTGTTATATGTAACCCCCCTGTGTGCGAATTGCTCCCCAAGGCCACATAGATCTGACATAACACTTGACAACCATTTCAGGGCATGAAAATCCATATCTCTCAAATTTTGTTCCTCCAATGGCCAACAAATAGTTCTATTTTACCTACAGCAGCCATAAACTAAATCTCAAACTGCAGTCAATAAATACATAAATGTATCCTGTTTCAAGTTAAAAAAAACACAAAAAATGAGAAAAAATATTTAACGCATTTTTTATTCAATAGCTGGGTGTTTGAAGTTTGAGGTGATAGATTTTTAGACTTAAATCTATACATTCTATTTTTAAAGACTTGAATCTATGCAATCTATAGAAACACTTGGCTTTCTATTCTTTTCCATAAAGCACTTGTTCTCTGTCTTGTGTAAACACTCAGACAGCATGGAAAACAAAAGACTTGAGCAGATAAACTACCTTTCTACATTCTCTTATCTGGCCTTGAGAGATCACAAAACAGGGAGGCTGAATAGGATTCAGATGGAAACTGTATGAGCCAGGGATTCTCAGTGGCAGTGTGTGAGGTGGGAATGAGTGCTACAGTCACAATTGCTTCCTGAAACACTACACACCATTAAGCCCCAATTATAGCTGAAACAATGGCAAGAGCCCTGTCCAGTGGGGTCAGAAGGTAACCCTCACAATTGGCAGGCCCTTTTGTTGATGAATGTCCATGAGCCCATGGGGTGACGACAAATTTTTCATCATTAATTCAGGCCATTATGAGGTGGCTCACTCGCATTGATTCCCTGTGCAGTAGCATCATCTGCAGTTAAGAGGGTGATGACTTGTTGGAAATGAGGGCCGGGATCTAACAGAATGGCTGCAGGTATGGGCTGGGCCAGCTGCTGCAGGGGTGGATGGAGAGCTGAAAAGACCTCTGTTTTCTGCTAGCATGTCCACAGTGCAGAAGTTAAATTACTGTAATCTCCTTGTTATAATAGTTATAGGAGTTCTGTATAACAGTATAGGAGTTACATTTCAGACTTTTAAGTGACCTTCATCATTTGACTTCATATCCAGTATTTACTATAGTCTTCATCAGTTTTGACAGATTATTTCAGACTTTCCTGCTGTCATTTTCAGAAAAAATAATTTTCAAAAGGTAGGCCCAGTTTCAATCTGTAATTTAATGGGTATGATTTCAAATAATTCTATAGTTAATTAAAAATATGGAAAGCACAGCTGCAGGTTGACTTATAATCAGAACCAGTCTACTGTCAGATAGTGGATACAAACCGAGTGGTGAAAGTTATCATTCAGTGTTTTCTTTTTTTTAAAACTGCTTGGCTATCAAGTGGCATTTCTTCATACATCCATAATATTAGAAACATTTTACAGAAATAATAATAATTAAAAATATTTTATAATGGAGACTTCTGCCATATCGTAGACCTCCAAAAAGTGATAGCTTGAAGTAAAGCACAGCTGATATTCATACATTTTGAAAAAGATTGAATGAGTTAAAAGATAACAACAATCCTGAAATAAATTGCTGATGTCAACTTCAAATGTGTCCCACAACTCTCTCTGCAACAGCCCAGCAACAAATTACAATTCCCTATGAATAAAGAAGTATTTTGGAGTGTATCATGGTATAATTTTTTGCCTACACAATTTTTGCACATTTATTGTTAGAGCAAAGGCCATGTGTTTGTCTTAATTTCATTTTCCATTTTCATTTGTTCCTCTTTATTCTTCTGGTCTGCTAAAATGTCTACTTAGTGCTCCAATATTTCAACCAATGAATGGAATATTATTCCATACAGGAAAAGGCAGAGGAAGAAATTTACAAATAATATCAAAGAAAAGAGAAGGCAGCCAGCTGTGAAATTACTGCTCATCAGGATTTTATTTTCAGTTCATGGTGAGGGAGGGGGGTTGAAGAGGGAAGAGAACTACACTGGCCTCAGCGCATTTTCTGCAACATGCAGCATTTCTACCTCACAGTAGTTTATACCAATTTGCTGTGCTTGATTACATGTCCATCTTCCAGGCTAGTTGGAGGTAAACACTTACAGAGCTCACTGCAGGCTTCTTTACTGAAGTTAAACAGGGGTAATGTTCTTATGTGCTGACTTGATATCACTGAATTTTCCAATTCAGAACAGCTGGCAGCTGAGATTCAAAAAGTCAGGTCTGCTGGATACTTAGGGTCAGAAATGTCATGGTGATGTTTTCTTTCATTCTGAAGTTAAGACTACTATTTAGGAGTTTTTATTGGGATTTTTTAATAATGTAAAACAATAAAGTCAAAGTAAAAAGAACAATTTAAATTGTAATTAACTTTTGTTTGCTAGTAATACAGTTTAATAGAAACAGATTTAGTGCAATACACCTATTTACCGTATAACATGGTATATAATGGCCTATTTATTGAAAACAGTATCCTGTTATCAAATGAGCCAAGAATTTACATCTTACTTCATTAGGTGCAGGAAGCTGTCATTGTATTCTGTCACTGTGAAATGGATTGGTCAATAGAGACAAGGGCTGTGGTACATTCTCTGAGTTCATATCCCATGTTGTTTTCCTGATTCATGGATTCAGCACAACCAACAGTAATACAGCAACCGTCACACAAACAGATCAGATTTAGTTTTGTGTACATGTGTACCAAACTAGAAAACTTTAGTTTTCCAGCAGGAATCAGTACAGCTACTGGAGAGCTGCTTCAGTCTTTCTGCAAAACTTTTCACATCCTTCCAAGGTCAATTCAGAATGTTTGTGCAACCCCATACAGGACTGTTCATCCCCTTCAGAAAGCAATGCCTGGAAACAGGGCTGTGCGTTATGACAGGGTGGCCAGCTGAAGCCAGGTTTCCAGAAGAACTGATTCAAATGGCTGGACAGCATAATTACCCAGATCAGTAGGCATGAAGGTGGGGCTGTGGAGACCTGCCAAGTTCCTGTGCCAACAGCTGGGGGGCTAATGTTCCTAAAACAGCTTTGTAATTATTCAGAGAGATGATGAACATTACCTGTGACAGAGATGGTATCCAGACATGAAAAAGGGTGGAATAACAAATGGCTTTTTCTCAGAGCAAACATCATAAAATAAAAATTGTGCAACAACTTTCATCATTCTAATGGAAATCTAGTATGTGTACAGACTGCTTTATGTCATCTGATGTGGATGGAGAAAATGTGAAGGAACAAAAATGTTGGAAAGTGGAATTGCTTCTATTAATAAGTGAACAATGTGCAGTTTAAATACAGCAACTCCAGTAACTACTGCTATGCTTTATGCATAAAAACCCTTACAGATGCCACTGTATATTTTAAACAAAAGCTTTTACTTATTTTTTAATGAAAAAAAAAAACTCACTTGAGGATGACCTATGCTTTTATGCTGCAATAGCACTTAAAGTGTTTTCTCAAGGTGATTGGCTGAGCAGCAGGGGAATAGACTTGCCTAATCCCTTAGCAACCAGGTCAGTACCAAGCACATTAAGCAAGTGAAAGACTAACATACAGGTATGCTTGACATTGAGACATGGCTGTGCATAGGGATCTGACGATTTGAAGGTTAGCTCTGTCTGTCTGCGCATAAGAGGATCTTAATAAGAAGAATACTTAATAATGCTTAAATGTACAGTATCTTATTTCTCTAGTATCATCTCCTGAAAAATTGGAGTATTTATGTATATATTTTTGCTTTCTCTGTCATTATAACTGCTTCATACCATTTAATATTTACATTTTGTCTTAGAATTATAGTGCTGTTTAAAGGTTTATAAGGGTTGGAGACAATTTGCAGTAAAGAGGCTGACAAGATATTGCAGCAAAGCATAGGAAATAGGTCTCTATTAAAAGACTGTAAAATCCATCCATCCATTTCAGTAATCGTTTTATTCTTTGAGCATCATGAGAGCTGGAGCATACCCTGGCAGGCACAGGCCACAAGGTGGGACTGCACCCTGGATGGGACACCAGGCATGTTGCAATATTTTAGTTTTCACAGAGGTTTATGTTCTCTCCCCTATATTCTTCCCTGAACAGAAGATGTACCTTTTTCTGTATAACTGTTCCGAGACCAACCATCAGTGGTGTACTATACATAAAAACAGAAAAATATTAAATGCAGTCATTATAAAAAATCATATTCTCTTTATATAAAAGGAAGGACACTTTTCTTTTCCTACTTTCCTTACTGGTAAGCAATGATATTTGCTTACCATCTGTATCATATGAACAAGCAACATGATGAATCTCAGTTGCTATACTAAAATACACACATGTAATATGACACACAAAAGGCACACTCTGAAAAATGAAGCAAAAATAATTTTTAAACATGCAGCAGGAACACGAAATAATAAAAAAACTAAACTGACACACTTAATGTGTGTCATAATTAGCATTTAGGCAAAAATACTTAAAATTGTTATAAATTGTATGGTGCTCTCTTGCTTTTTTTCTTTGATACACACACAAATGCTGTGAAGGCAGGGATTTTACTTTCTTTCCTTCCAGCTCTGGTCTATGTTCTTATTAATAGCAACATGACATGTGGATTACATCATTTGCAGTTAATTTTGTATTTAGTGTAAAGGCAAAATAAAATCTTATTATCCCCATGTAATATTTCTAGCACTAGCAAGTGATGGAATTTTGAGCAAAACCTGCATTTAAGATACAACTATTGCCTGGTGCAATGTATAAACAATGTTTTACAGAAACAAAATCCTAAAGTGAATTATTATATGTATTACACCAGATATTCTTGAGATATTATTCAGAAGCAATCTTCTGTAATTCTTTCTTTCAAAAAACAGGATGGTGATCAGCAACAAATAATAGCAGCAAAACCTATGGATTATTAAGTGACCATTGAGCGAACCCCAGCATTTATAATATAAAGCCGTCACAGGCTAATACGCAGGGATTAATGTCTGTTAGAAAATGAAGACATTAATGGAGTTTGAATGCTTCGCGCCCAAGTTATTACTTTGCTGTTTCCCTAATGGAAAAAAATTAAATTATCGGCTAATTTGCACTGATGTCTCCAGTGACAAGAAGTTATATGTTGTGTCAAGTTGCATTAAATGTAATGACATGACTATTTTATGCTGCAGAAGGGAATAAGGGTGTAGTCCATTCTGACAAACCAACACACCAGGTTACTCTTTGGAGGTTTTTCAATAGTCGAAGCCTCAGGCAGTGGAATCAGACAGCTCAGATTTAAAGGTGGCTGGAGGAAATCCTAGGAGTGCCCAGCATCTCCTTCACATTAAGGTTGAAACATGTTGCTTTACTGTTTATGCCTGTGCTCCTCAATGCACAGCACCAAACCACACCCCTGTTTTTCTTTGTCTTTCCATTTATTGGCATGTGTGATTTATTTGTGTATGACAGATAGATTTCTGGTCAAATGTTTTTGAAAGTTTCAGAATATTTATTTTCTAGGGGGATGTTACACGTTTCAGAAGTTTTGTTGTTTGACAATAAACTTTCTGATTGACACAATCCAGTTGTTCATGTTTAATTCCGAGGGTTTTGGTAGTCAGGCAAATAATAATCTTGATTATTGTCACAAGTTACATTTCAAAGACAAATGGTATTCTGAAGTAAATTATAAAATTATAAGCAGGTTTAATAAAAGTATGTATTTTACGTGCATTTCAAATATGCTCCTGGAACTCCTCATAAAAAATACATCAGGGAGCCATTGTCTACAAACATTCTGGTATCGTTTGCAGAAAATAGCAATTTCTATTTTAAATTCTGTATTTTTTTTCTCCAGTTGATACTTTTCCTCTGAACTAAATTTATACACTGTCGATTTGTAGAAGCAGGTGCCAATTAAGCACTGCTATCCATGCGTGTTTCACAGAAAGCATGGCAGAGACGATCTTTCACATCCCACTGAGCTGTAAGAGCTCCTTTGCAGACCTTAATTGATGTTGTCTCACAAAGTCTTTTGACGCAACATGGAGTAAAAAAAAAGATATATAGATAAAAATTATTTTATGAAATTATTTTAATTGGAAAATCATCGGCACGCTGGCTAAATTTAAATCAGAATTTAACATTGTTTCTTTTTATCTTTCTCTTTTTTGTTCTGATTACCCAGCAGATGATAGAACAGCATAGCTCAATTCAGAGGCACAAAGCATCCCTGAAAATATAACTTTGGGGATGATCTGGCAGCAAGCCTATTAAAACAATGTATTTTGATTCTGTTTTTCAGTAGTCAAAAGAGATTGATTTCCATTTAGCCCCTATTAAATTGGAGACATCTGGTGTACTTGGTAGTTTGGGCCAAGGACGCTAAAGTGCTCAATTTACTTCCTGTTTAAATATTCACGAGCCATTGTTTACCTAATCCACTTCTCTCTGTCAAAATAGCTTCCCGTAGTCTATTTGTGAACCCCGTTTTTGTGTTGTCGTGGTTGAATGGAAATCCACCAATATTATTAGATAGTGCACTGTTATTTCTCTTTACAAAAGGTTGCTCTACATTCATAGGTCATTTATGTTGATGGCATTCTGGTATACTAACTGTCAGTGCTGTAACCCTTTTGAGTTACATATGAAAAAAATGATAATACTTTACATAGAAATTATTAGAAATGTTATTCAATGTGTTGCTAGGTTTCAGTGTCTCACAATTCTGTGTCTTATTCAAGGTTTTATTCAGATGTTACTTCAGGAAGTACTGTATGTTTACTGGTGTTGTGATGAATGCTGTCTAAGGCATATTAGCTCCACTAACCGTGTATTCTTTTTAGACGTAGCAGTAGATAGTGTTTGTTGAAGTCAAGAAGATCCACAGAAATGGTGCCCTTTAAAATAGGTGTAGCTGAGATGGATGCATCTGCATAGTTGGAAATCATCCATTGTTATGCTTCAGGACACTATACTTCTCAACAAAATCTTTGAATGTATAAAATGAATAAGCATACAGTACCAGAAACAAATAGTTTTTGTTTCATTGACTGCAACCTTCCATTTTGGCTTCTTCAAAAATACCTAATGGGCCTTTTTTTCTTTTGGTGACTATTGTCAGAGCCTCAGAAGTCACAATGTTGACTGATTGATAAGCAAAATATTCATAGATGTTTACATAAACAGTGATGTTAAATAAGCTATAAAATACTGTGAATATTCAGATAGACTATAAGACTTTATAGCCTTATAGTTTATAGTCAGTAATGCAAGCTTCTTTAACCATTTAAACATGTCCAGATTTTATATCTTTTCCAGACACATCTCACTAATTGGAAAATTCCTTACATGGATGAAAGTGCACCATAAAAAACTGTACAGTCATATTTAATAGAACACACTTCAAGAGTTAAATCAATTTACTCTTTATTAATTTCTTGTTTTATCAATGCTGGTTTCTAACTAACACCCACACGAGATGAGAAATGTCTTAACGTTTCGGCCTTCAAGGGTAGTTCTATAAAATTGAACAGAGCTACATGAGCCAGAAAGCCTGATTAAAAACTGATGCTTTATAAGATAGGAGGAGTATATATGCTTGTAAATCAATTAGGAAAAGAGTTGCTTTCCACAGCCAAGGGAAATGACTTGCTGAAAATACATGCCCTGTTACGAAAACATCCCAACAATTCCTCAATGGAAATAGAATTAATAATTGTAAGTGGATAATGCCGTTGGTTGTTTGAACATTTAAATTCAATTCATTGTTATGGACTAAGTGCATGGGGAAGAATGGCAATATCTAGATAAGACCTTGTTCAGAGCGTTCATTTCATTACAGCCTTTCTGCTTGTAGAGTAATATTGCAGTCTGAATTAATGCACTTTACAGTGCTGCAGTAGATGCTACTTAAGACTGCCTAGAAAAGGAACATGCCTGAAGAGCAGTCAGAGGATATGCAAATAAAGGGAGGGCTGGGTGTCTGCAAATGTTTTTCATAATATGAGAAGTTGCTAAGAACATACTTAAGGGCATTATGCACTCTTCTGCCTGGTTGATTTTAAAACTCATAATAAATTTAACACTAAGATAGCCGTACACATTTATAACAATCCAAACATTCTAGACCTGGATGACAATGCATTAGCCTCTGTCTTTCTTTGTGAGTTCAGTCAATGGACCTTTTTCCTTTTCACGGATTCATGTGTATGTTTTGTGGGATTGATTCTTATTCTCCTTTTGTTACAGTAAATATGGTGAATACAGATGCAGACACAGCAATTTACCGATCATGTGAGCCACTGATATAACTCACAGAGAAGAATAACTAATTATGTGACTTGTTGAATTACCCTTGTGCACTTGAATCAATATAATTATTGCCATAGCACAATCAATCAACATTTTTTAGTTTTGAATGTTTCTTTGCACTTTTTGCTCACAGTAATCTTTTTCACCCACATAACTGTTTATATTAAACTTTCAAAACTATTTAATTAAAACAATAATGAAACAAAGATGGACATTATATGAAGAGGGTGCACTCTTTTCAAGGCACTGTATTTCTGTCTAGTCTTCTTTTTCATTAAGACACAAATTGGCAAATTGGACATGTTTTATGTAAATATGTGTATCTAAATCATGTAAATGTAATTCATCAAACAAAATATAATACACGCACATAAAAATCCAGTCTGAACCCTTTTCCTCCTGAGATTTAAGGCTAGCACTTGTGAGACATTTAACAATCTCTCAGCACCCACAGTATATTATGTACTGTTGCCTTGATCTTGTGTATGTCTTACCTTGAAGCTATTCCCTTTACTAGAAGCAATGTTACTGTTTATGGTTTACTGCTTACTATTGAATGTAGTCTCCATTATACTTGTGATTTATTCCTTGGACTTTCCAGCTTTTTTATTTATATTGCAAAATATAGAAAAAAGAGGGAAATAAGAATGATAAAGTAATAAGATCTATAAATGAGAAAATAAAAGAAAAGATAGTGAGATTGTTATCTCGTTTTACTCACTTGAAATGCCTGCCTTCAAAACTTCTCTTGCTTATTTTAAGCCATGTGAAGCTCCTTGCTATGGGGTGATTGAATGTCCCCTGAGAATTTGGTCCTTGGGGTGCCTGTAGCCTCCAAGGACGTTTTGTCATGGTTTATACTCCTCTATAAATTAAGGTGAAGGATGATACTGAAACAGAAGAGAGCATTTGGAGTCCTTTTTTCAGATTAAGACCTGGCAATTCCAAGGTCAGGAGCAGGATTTTAATACAGTGGCATTCTGTTTCCCACTCTGTACAGCTGAGCCCCACTGAAACAAAACCATCTTAGCTGGTTACAAGTCTGGCTAAGCATGGTTACCCTGGAACGTATGAGCAGTTGAACCTTTGGATGAGGTCTTGGCCTTCATTTTTTAACACCAAAGGTGTTAACCTTCGGTGGTGTAGAAGCAGTTTTAAGATTTCAATCAATAAATAAAAACTTTGAAAGATTTAACAACAGTGCTAATATAAGGAAACAAAATGTATTATAGAGACTAGTTTAGTTGACCTATTTAGACAATCTCATAAGAAACAACTGGATTTATGAGTATTATACTTTAGAGTGTACATTGGACAAATCAGTGCTTATATGACTACACAGAGCCATAGAACAGCCATCTCTTGTACAGCTGGGGCGGAGGTGAGAACTGCAAGCTGACGGGACTGATTAGATGTACTTTCTATAAGAGCAGTTCAGGTACTTTCTTCGTTATGTGCACTGCCTGTGTTAAGAAGTTCTTTTTGCCTGGTGATCTAAGGCATGTATATTCAGGGTCAGGTAATCCCAGAGTTCTGCCTGTGCTCTTTCATGCTAGACTGCTTTTCAATAAATAAAATATGTAGAGTCCACCTCACAAATGTAATATTAACCTGGATTTCCCCATGGACAAAGGAGTGTGTGGGGTTTGGGAAGCTGCAGGGCGTGCTAATGGCTACAACAGAGAAAAACTACTCTAAAGGAATATTAGAGTCATGATCTATGGGGGGTTAGGTGTGTCATTTAATTCTTGTATATGAGAATCTCTCTTCCCTTAATATCAAAATGTGAGCTAATTTCTCCTTTTGTTAAGAGGGTAAGAAGGTGTTTTTAGTACAGGCAGATCCAGTAGCATGGAAGCAGCAGGCCCCTGTCTGCCCTCCTCATCTCCCTTGGGCTTGAAAATAAAAATAAAATAAAAAAATGCTGAAAATAAATAAGAAAATCAATAACTCAACTATTGGCAGATTTTACATTCTTGTGAGGTGGATCATTTTTATAAATTATATAAAACTTCACAGATGTCATTTTCAGGGTCAGGAATAATTGAACAATTAGTAAGTGAAGTGTTTGTCTACCTGCCTGTTGGTATTTATGAGATCTAAGAATGCACTTAAGTAGAACGTAACGTTTCATATTTGTTATACAAAATCACCAACATTTTGCCCATTTCTAGTTGTAGCTATTACAGTAAAGGCAACAATCTTAAGTTTAACATAAGACACAATTTACAAAGCAATACATATTTTTATGCAAAGAGTAAGATGGATTTATAACTTAACTTTGGAAGTTCCCGTAATTGTCTTGATTAAAATATAATACAGTATATTTTGATGGTAGCATTAAAAATCACATATTTGTCCTTTAAATATGGTTATTCTGAAAATAGCAAAAAAGCACCTCCGACCTTCTTCAGTTTGCATTTCAGCCAGTTTAATAGACATTTTGAGTAAAATTGTAATTATCAGTTCATTAGTTTGTGAGGAAAGATAAATTAGAGAAAGGAGTGCAAAGAACTTGGATTATGGTTGCTTGCATAACATGCACTCGAGTATTTGACAAAATGGAATGGTGTCGAAACAGAAGGACAAGACGTAATCCCTGTTTACTTTTTTTTCTCATCTTTGAATCTGTTTTGTCAAATATGACAAAAAGTAAGACGCACAAAAATATAGCAGGCTATACCAAAAGAGCTATGCAGTCTTTCATCTTTACAAATAATAGGTGTGCCAGCAGTTGCACATTTCCTTTGATATTGTAATTCTAAAAAAGCTTTTTATTGTGTTTATTGTCAGGAACATGTTCTTGCTCAGCAGTGTTGGAATGTCTTAGTCAGGTTGCACATCATTGTTCACAGTATGCAATTCTTGCATTATTAAAATTCCACCCCTCTAAAGTAATGGATTGGGTATTCTAGTGTCTCATTAGAGACAGCCCCTTCTCAGCCTAGCCTCAGGATTCTAAGCACTGCAATGGAACAGCTCGGGGAGTTTGCCCGATTGCCTCTAGAAATTACATATTTAATGCCCTTTGTCTGTGGTTAGTTTGGAAACTGCTCATCTTTCATTTGGAAGTCCATGTCGAAACTCATTGGCAAGCAATCCCTAATGCTGCTGAGTGATACATGCCCCTGAACTACCATCCCTCCCGTAGGAGAAGGAGGAGATGAGGGGGTGTGGGGTGATTGACATCATTACCATCTCATCTACCTCCAGGGCTTTTCATGCTAAAGTGAAGCAAAATGAGTGTCCTTATAGAAGGCAGGCTTATATTGTATGCAGTAATCTAGTCAGGGTCTTATTATTACTGCAACAAAGCAGTGCTCTGTGCCTTGGCAATTACCCCTGAGTGACTTATAATGTAAGAGGCCGCCTCTCGGTGAAGCACGCAGAGCTCAATATTGGTAACTAGAGGAAGTGGGTTCCATAAATGTTTGAGGAGAATGCACCCATATTTAAAGATATGAAGACCGGAGCAAGCATCTCTGTTCTCTGAGGGGGCTGCAGTTATCTAAAGTCTGCTACATCTGGGAGGCTTATAACCAGAAGCTTTTTTTAATAAAGGTTATATCAAGAAAGACATTCTTCTTTTTTTTCCTTTTGATTTCATAATTTGATCTTTCTAAAACTAACAGAATTGTAAGCAATACTTTAAATTCATATTTAATTTAGGAACCACATTTTTAGTTATGTTAAATCTCTAACAATTAATTATTTCAGCTGCTGGTAGCTTTTCCCTTTTTCACATAAAACAATCAGAAATGTACACCCTCTTCTGTGGCTGTGGAAAAAAACAGTTCACTCAAGAGTAAAGATTCTAAGAATAAGTTTAATTAAGACTCTGTGTTTTATGATGACCTATGTCTATAGGCTTTATTATTAGCAAAGTGCTGTTTTTTCTTCTTTTAGGTACAAAAAGATGCTTATTTTTAATATATGTAATACATGTATTTAAATCTCAGAGAGACTCCAACTTTCAGTGTACCTTTCAAGTTTGTTAATCATCATTTGTCACTTCTAATCTAGTTTTAAAGCCCTGATGGTATGGAGCCATGACTCCAATGCTGCCTATGGTATGGTGGCAATAACGTCACTGACAGAGTGGTTCTCTTTAGTGTTGTTGTTTTTAAGGCAGTATCAGCCTTAAAACACAGCCTGGTCAATAGGCTAGTGTTTATAAGTCAGAGCTGTTTAATGTCCCTGCGGAAAAACCTTTACTGCCAATTTAATGGCAGATGCCTTTGAAACAAACGATGGCCACACTTTTGCTTCTATAAAATCAACACATACAGACTTGAACAAATGGACAGCTAGGCAGCTTTTCAGAGCGTTGACTCAGTGCAGCTCTTTTTTCTTTGTGCATTTATTTATAATGATCAAATGTACACTTTCCTGGAATAAAGATATGATCTGCAAATCTGTGACAATGAATAATGAGCTTTTTGAAGTTGAGTAAGAAGAATTGATTAATATTATGGCTTGATTGATGGAAAACTAAAAATCAGATACTGGAATATAAAACAATCCTGTCCTTCATGTAGGATTTGCAATCTGTTTAAGAATAGAATAATGTTTTAAATTGCTTATTGAAAAGCACTCATTCTTCAGTTATTTTAATTCTCAGCTCCTGGTGCAATTAAGCAATTTTTTTAATACAGCTTCCTGGGATTCACATTAAAAGACCCAAAACAATAGCTATTAAGTAGCAGTGTGGCTAGACCTTAATGATATTAACAACTAAATATTTATGTTTCTTTAGTTGGAAGCAATACCCAACTCTGGAAAATGGGATCCAAAAAATGTACCAATGCAAACTGAGTACACACCAACACCAGGAATTTTAGCTAGAAACCTCCTTGGTTTTGGAGTCAGTTCTGTAACTGAAACAGGAGCATATTTAATGTTCCTAAAGCAGTATGAGCTGTTCAATAGCTTCAGGGTATTTCAAACCACACCAAGCCAAAAATAAATAAAAAAATCTTCTGAGAGAAGGGTTTAATCTGTATTTAAACCTGATTTCTTTGCAACAGACTGGCATGCAGAACCAATCTGGTCAGTATCATCTTGAGACAGAGGGTGCTCTGTAGTGGCAAGCAGGGAGGGGGTGCTGGCAGGCCCATGAAGAAAGATAATATTTAGTGGCCTTCTATATTGAAACTGTGGAAGGAACCCTCCCTTTTTCTATCATTACATTTTGAAACAACAACCCATGGAAAGAAGAAATATATAAATCACATAAATTAAAACACACTGTTTCCATTTTGGATTTCTAGTGTAATATTGTATTATTAGTTACAGATTTCCAAAATATTTTTACAGCAGCTTCACACAGCATAATTATTTTAAATTTAAACATGAAGTGAAGACATGGTTAATGTTATGCACTCAGGTTCACATTCATAATTTATAATATCACTTTACAATTTATAATATCACTTTACAGAGAGCTCCCAAATGGACAAACTGGAAGAACACATACTCAAGCACAGGTTGAAGTCTGTGATCCAGGTTTCATGGGTTCAAGCCTGGATCGTGTCACTCGTGTGACTCGGATTCCTCAAGCAGCAGTGCACAACTGGCAGTGACACCAAGGGTAAGGTGTAATAAGTTGGCTAGGCATCTCTTGACTGTCAGCAAAAGGCACAGTGACCTGTGCAGCCTCCCAGCCACTTGCAGGTTTGCAATGCTGTTGGTGAGAGATGTGTGTCTCCTTCAATGGGCCTTGAAGCTACTAATTGGAACCTTCTTATTCTTCCTGTGTATGGTTGTGGGATTTGTAGCCTTGCTTTGAGAAATGAAAAACACAAAATGTCTGATTTTAAATGTGGGTGTTTATTGCAAAAGTAATGATCGATTCAGTCTAAGGTTACAGAAAGTTATCTGATTTATAGCATTTCATTAAAAAATAAATGTATCAATTACATTTTTTTATGCTCTTTTCCCAGCCTGGTTATGAGTACACCAGATTTTATAAATGTGTTTGGATCTAGTTCTGTCCATAAATTTGTGAAGTACACATAAGGAGAATCTGTGATGGACTGGTGTCTAGTCCTGGGTGAATCTTGACTTGTGCTCATTGCTTGCAGGGATAGGCTCTGGATCTCTGCAATCCTAAACTGGATAATGTGGTTAGAAAATGGATGGATGGATATAAGGAGGATGTGAGGAATAATTCCAGTATTCCAATGTGCTTAAGTGCCCAATATGAATCTTTAACACAAGATATTCCCACAGAACCTGTCACAACAGATTATTAATTTTCCAAATCTACTTTGTTTCTCAGAGACACCAGGAAATATAGTACACACTGTCCACTAGACTGTCCAATCATGTGTCCATCTTCATCAAACAGTGTTGCCTCTCCAACCCAATCTTATTTCAGTTTTGCATGCCAAAAGCCCCCATCATGAAGATCCAAGGTGCAATTCACCAAAAACAAGTCTCCCATGATTTGTGGTCTGTTGTGGCATCAAATCTTATTGGTGTTAAAGAAAAGTGTAATTCTATTTATAAATTGAGAGTAAACACTCCAGTGCTTTAAGATTAGTTTGGGTGCCCTTTGGGTGCCCTTTTTCTGCATCATTTTCACTCTAATTTCAGAGGTATTAATACAGAAATTTCAATACATTCGTATTTCTTGAAGTTAAGAGGTACAACTCCGCATGATCCCATCATTGGCTTCACACACCACTGACTTTCCTAAGAGCTTTCAGTAAACTGGCCTGGATAGGTTGTCCCCAAAAGCAAGGCAAATAATATACTCCTGAATACACGATTCCATACTGCATCCGACAGAGCGGATCTCTGGAGAGGCAGGCAGATAGAACGGCAACATGATAATGAAAGATAGAAAATCGTGTTTCACACTTGCGTGGCTAAGATAGACATGAAAAAAGTGGGCTGTGCATTTATCTGACTACTTGAAACAAGGAATTTTCCAAATTGTTAAGTCTGAGAGGTTGTTTGTGTGCAGACAGAAAGCCATTCGAAGAAAAGTAATTGCCTTTTTTTGGCAGGGTGGAGATACCTTGGTGTTCAATGCTGTGCTTGACTGAAATGGAACAGCTAGCCCGTTTTTCTTGTTGTGTTTTAGATCACACTGAGCTGAATAAATCTAATGCTGTGTTATTGTTAGTGTATAGAGATCAACTTCCCCATCAATTTCATAACTGGCAGGCCAAATGTACATGAACCAGAGTCCATTTGCTTTTGAGATTATATGTGGCTTTACATATTTTCAAGACAACCCGTGCTGTGTTTTCACCCAGACAGATAAATTCTGCATGGCTTGCTCAACTGCAAGTGGAGACCCCAACCAGGGGTGAGGTAAGGTCATTTAAGTAGATGTTAGCTGTGAACCGAGAGAAAATGCTTAACCTAAGTTTTATACAAACAGCTGGATCAGACTGATTGTATTGGGCTGTGTTCTTATCTTTATACTGGAAACTACTGAGAATTCTGAAATGCTTACATTTGTAAACTGTTTAATTTTTCTTATCTCTCACTGTTCTGGGAAAAGGAAAGTTAAAAGCAAGAGCCCTGATTTTGACAATATGCTCATCAGCAAGTAAAATAGATTAATATATGTAGCATTATTACACAAATCTCTGCAAAGCTGTCCAAAGACAATAGCTTTA
Source organism: Lepisosteus oculatus (assembly GCF_040954835.1). Taxonomy (NCBI): domain Eukaryota; kingdom Metazoa; phylum Chordata; class Actinopteri; order Semionotiformes; family Lepisosteidae; genus Lepisosteus; species Lepisosteus oculatus. The sequence continues at coordinate 21,458,624 of NC_090700.1, forward strand.
CATGGATTAGGAAGATTAGAGGTGAGGATAGTCACCCACATGACACAGGTTTTGGTTTGCCTCGTGTTAATTATTCAGCTGAGGTCCAAAGCACAGGCAGACTTAAATGGAAAAAAAATATTGTTGCTTTTTCCTTTCTCTTGGAATGTTACATTTCTCGCCAATCCACTTTTACACTCTCTGTTTGAGTAGTACCATCAGTTAAACACTTAAACATAATCCTCTGCCTGTTGCCATTCAGTTCAATCAGGTCATTTAGAACACGAAAGGTCAGATTTTTCCATCTCTGTTTGCCTCAACTCTACCCTTATTGAGTGGTCTACCAATATTGATTGGTAGGCCTTGAGAACAAAGAAAAAAATTATTGGAAAAGATAACTAATATGCAGATAATGTCATTAGGAAAGCATAACAGTCCTGAGGATATCGAGTAACTGTCCTGCCTTGTTTTTTAGAACTTATTGATGTTCCTGTTCTCACTCATTCAATAAGAAAAGTTGTATTTGTCATGCACACTGGCAAAACATCAAAAGAATGCTATGTATTTCCGTCACCAGCTTGTGATTAAAGCAATAATTTAATAATCAGTCTATCACTTTATACTGGCATAGAGAGGCATTTCCCAGAGTTTTGATATATTACTGGGTGCTACAAGAAACTGACTCGAGATAATGCTGACAATGTAGTCCCTGGAATTTCATAGTGCTGCCTCATCGATATATGGGCTGGCATTTACTTCTAAATGAACAATTACAGTTATGATTTGAAGAACAATATAGAATCAGGGGAGGTGTTACTGATAATGCTTCAACATTATTTTTAATATATGTAAAACAGTAGTACAGTATCATGCCTAAATTTTCCTATCGTCTTCATTCAGTTTGAGATTAGGTTCTCTTTGCTGACATGTTTGAGTGACTGAAGGAATTTAACAGAGGATAGAAAAAATAATAATAAGTGCTTTACATTGATATAGGATGAGATTAATAAAATTTGTACAATGTCTTTAAGAAGTGCCTCGCCTTGAAACAGTCTGTCTATATGCTAGCTGAGAATGTCAATAAATCTTCATGAAATGCATTTGAAACCCCAATCAAAGTAAGCAACAATATGCATAACAATGAGCCTCTCTAAAATAGGAGTAACCTCTGATACTGTTAATCTATCAAGACCCACAGAAAGAATTTGCATTAATGATTTTTTGAAGGCTAGTAGCAAGATTCTGTACCTACAAAGCTAGTGCTCTTGTTAAACAGAAATCACTAAGGTTTTTTCAAATTTTATGCCACTTTTGCAAAATTTAAAGGATTTTACTGATTTACAGGTTTTATATTGTTCCATTAGGATGAATACATTATCTTATTTTCTCTTAAAGTTTATGGCAAAGACAAAAGATGGGTCAATCCTGTTTGTTTTCTGTAAACACTTTATCTGAGTTAGTTTCTGGCCTTTGACTAGCCAGTTTACACTGTTAATAAGCAGATTGTGCTAAGCATTAGTGGTCACAAAATGGAATGTTGTAGTTTCTGGCAGTTTCCTGCACTTACTGAATGGAGGGAAGGGAGTAAACTAGCTGAAACTGATTTCACTTTACAATTGGTAGTAGCTGGTATTTTATAATTACTTGTGCACTGTAATTGTACATGAAAATAATTGTGCGCTCTTTAGAAATTGTTCTACCACTTTAACAGTTCTATAGTCAGTGACATTTGTTCAAGGTTTTACAGTACATGTAAAGAACCAGTCCTTGTTTGCAGATCATGCTGCTTTATGGGGGGCTGACAGATACTGCTCTTTTGTATTAATATGATTTATTTTATACGAGATTTTTTTTCACTAGTAATAACTTCTGATATTTTGATTATATGCTTTTGGCACAATTTGGCATATCATTTTGTAGTGATGATCTCCTCTTTCTCCATATGTTTGGGTTTCAAGTTGCTACAAACATAAATATTTGAAGCACTGTGATGATTTACTGTACATTGCTTCAGGAAAAGATTGGTCTAGGCAGGTAGATCTCAATTAACCTCATGCCAAATTAATGCAAACAACAGATGCATATCCTTAAGAAAAGTTCTCCTTTTGCTTTTTTCCTTCTCTACAGTGGTACTTTGTTTCTTAAGAAGAAATTCTGATTTTATTTCTCCCCATTTTTCAACTTTTTTGCCTTTTGTGCTACTGTGTGTTTTTTCACTTTTTATAACATAAAATTGAATAAAATCATTTTAGTGTTTCATTAGTGCATAAATAACTTGGAACAAATCTAGGTTTTCTATCTTGGTCTTGTCATTTGTTTTGCATTCTGGTCCTTAGAGGCCTGCAGGTAAAAAATGCATGAAAAACATTATCATAAAAAGCACAGTTACAGTACATGTATATCATCCTTATAACCCATTTACACTTATTTAAACACAAGGTGGGTATACTCTTTTTAAAATTCTGGTACCAAATATGATTGTCAGCATTCTTGCCTTAAGGCTATGATTCTATATCTACCTTAATGGTTGTTGTGGGTACAGACATCCTTGATGGACATTGGGTAGTTTTTGATTTGAGGGGTTAAAAATGAACAGCTTCCAGCATTGTTGCATCTGCCCTTCCTACCCATTCTCCTTTGATGAGCCTTTATGATAAGATAATATCACTTTATTAGCCATATACAATTTCTTGCATTAGGAATTTGTCTTTTCACATACCCCAGCTTGCTCTCCTTGAGACACACAGACAAACAGACAGGGAGAGAGAAGCTTGGGGTCAGAGCACAGGGTCAGCCATTGATGTATTGATGCTGTGGATTGATAAATGTGTGAATCAGATCTCTGGGAAATAGGATAAACTAAAGGTTTATGCATAAAACAAAACATCAACATGTTTCTGGATCCTGTTGTAATTAAAACATGTGGGTCAACAGGTTAGCTGTTTTTTTTCCACTTCTATTATCAAGACAGCTTGCAAGAACTGCAGTTCATTAAAACAGTGCCTGCTGAGGTCTTTTTAACCTTATCTATATGGTTTCACTGCAGTTCAAACTCAGAACTCACCTATTGTCTCAGAATATTTTCCCACCATACCAATCACAGTGAACCGCTGAGACTGAGAACAAAGACCGAAGGGTGATGTCACCAGACTTGCTGTTCTCTGTTTTCATGGTGCCACAACACTACAGTAATCTCTCCTGGAGTGTGTGTCAGAGACAGTAGTGTTCATTTATCTGTCAGTATTGGCTTAATAATTAAACAAACAGCTGTGAAAAAGAATCTGAACTATATTTGAAGTATTTCAGTGTTTCTGGAAAGATGCTGTTTCATTGTGCAGTCATTAATGCATCCATGTTGTGTATTCTGTGAGCTAATAAAATCTTTTTCTCAACACATGAATACTCTTAACAACCCCCAGGTGGGTTATATTCAGAGGACATTTCTGTTTACCAAGCAGAATGTGGAACTGCTGTAATCTGGAGCTCAGCAGTATGCATTGTGATACTAATATTCTTTAAAGAAAAAAAGCACTTTAGTGAGTTTCACTCTTCACTCAAAAAATCTTTGCTTTGGAAGAAATCAAAACCTTGTGAAAGCCTGCATATAAAGTATGAGTAATGTTTTCTGGTCCAGTGCTTGGAGGCCTGTGTTCAGGGTTCAGTTTGGGTTTCAATGATAGAGTAAGTGAAATAAAAGGATGATGAAATCAATTAAATGTCAGACATTTAGCAGATGGTTTTATTAAATACAGCTAGAGAAGACTGGGGTTGTACTTTTTACTTGACTTTAGCTCTCATTTGAAGGATGGAGTACAGGAGGCCCCAACAGCTCTCAGGGTGACTCGTTATAGTCAGTGGCATAGCTGCAGCTTGAATGAAGAAGCTCTGGTCCTCAAGACTTGCATCACTTACCCTCTGTGATGCCTAGAACTTTGATTTCAGAAACTTTTCTACTAACACACTGAAAAGTCATAGGAAAGACACTGGTTAACAATTCACCTGTTATTTTACCCTTCCTTGCGATTTCACAAGCAGTTCCTCACCATGAGTTTTAAGTATCATCAGACCTTTTGTTTTACAGTCTTTCATGTCAATGTATGCTAAACCAATAAAATGCAAAGCACAAACAGGACATTTCTCCAATCCCTGTGATCTTGCCAAACCTGATTAGTAACACTTTGAATGGTTTGTGCAGAGTGGGCAAAAAGTTCATAGGTTTCTTCTTAATTCCTTGTCCTCAGAGCTGTTCAAATAGAGAGACCTATTTCTGTTGGCATAGGTTGTTCACATATTGACTCTTGTGTGTGCCACTGGTTAATTATTCACAAGCTAAAAGCAGGTTGCATCCCTCTGTTCACTGGAGGTGAAGGTCAATAAAAAGGGACAGGGAGCACAAAACAAACAAAGACAGTTGTTCTCATTGAGGTGCTTCTCCTCCCAGGATCTCAGCACTTTGCCAAGCTTAGAGACAGTATTAATTTATTGATGTAGATGACTATGTAAAGTGCATTAAGTTGGTGCTGGGGCTTGACCCTTGACTGATGGGCTATATGCAAAGAAGCCCTGGAGGCATCATTTCACAGTCCTCTCTTCCTTTTACTCGGTAGTACACCTACAGGGCTCACTCAGTCAGCACATGTTGCACCAGAGACTTGCTAAGTACACCAATAAATCTTAACCTAATGGCTAGCCGAGGCTTAACCCTTTGATATTCTTTTTTCCTGCTTTAATTCTCTCATTAAAACATTAAAACAAGGCTTAGACTATACTGTACAGTAAGACAATTGTAAGCCAAACTGACTTAGATATAAACAATATAATATGAGGTTTCATCTAAAAAATAGTAAAATTTAGTTTAAAAAAAATCAGTTTCGAAACAGTAAGATGCTGGAGGAAGAAGAAAGACTTTTGCACTAACCTGCTTGTCCTTAACTATATCAAACCAGTGATTCTCCTACCTTGTAATCCTTTGTTCCTTATCCCCGAGTGTCCATTAATGTGTTTAGATTACTACCTGCCTAAGATGTTTCTCCATGTTGACTGATAAGTGAAGTATCTTAAATATCCCATAACCTTACCTATTATTTAATTTATGTACAGTAGGTATCTTTGGTCCTTTCCTTATGTCATTCACCAGTGGGCTCTGAAGGCTTGTCCTTAGGAGAAGAGAATTACTTAACAAAGATCTCATGAACAAATTGTGGAACTTTGTTTAAGTGTATATGTACTTGTGTCTGGTCTGTTCCTCTCTGAGGATGAAAACAGATCATTTGAATCTGAATTAACTGGATGAATTTAACAGAGCTGTTTTCCAATAAACATCAAGGAATTCCACTGGAGATGAGGGTGGGGATGAGGGAGTGTATCTGAATTGATTGGGTTTACTGTCGTAAGCAGCTAGGACTTTTCCTTAGGATATGACCACATCAATACCACAGTGATTGTGAAACTAAACGATCAGTTTTACTCCACTCATTTTTAGTTCAAGTTTATAGCTCTAATTATATCCTCTGCAACATAATCTGTAATTTATAACCTTAAAATGCTATAATTAACTGGAGGTTTTTATAGGAAGTCATAAATAATAAAGAAGCCTTCAAAGCCATATGCACTCCTCAGTTTTAAAGTCAAATCATCCAAGACATGTGGAGACCAATCTCGGCTCTGATACTCCCTTTCCTTCCATCAAAAAAAAATAGACACTGCTCTTTTACCATAATGAAGACATACTGTTTGGTATAATATGGCAAAAGCAGAGTGTAGTAAAGTATTGGGAAAGATGGTAAAAAGTTGAATAAATGCTTCATGCTGAAACATCATAGGAATATAAGCAAGGTTACAAATGGTTAGACAATTTGGTTCATCTTTCTCATTTAGTAACTGGTTTCTTATTAATATGAGGGTCTTATCAAACCATTTATTTCTGGACTTTATGCAATCTGCTTCAGCAACATAGCTTGGTAGCTTGTCAGAATAGGCGTGCTAAAACGATGAATTGTTTTCAAGACATTACATAACCACTGGTACCTGCCCTTTGTTCTGATCTTAGGGAAGCCTGTGGTTCACTGATATCTGTATGTGGTCTAAATGCACATATTTTCTATAGTGTCTATGATAGTTTCAAATTTAACACTGTTCATTGTCAAAAAAAAAAGAGAGAGAAACAGGAGGTCTTGCAAAAACCTGGCCCTTTAAACATTCTGAAAGATTCTAAAATACATTTTGTGACATCTATTAGAATCTAAAATTCTAGGTGATGTAATTAAAGTCTTAAACAGAAAAATGCAGAGCTTAGAAAATACACATATCTAAAAGCTTTCAGATGTTTATGAACTTCATTCAACTACAGTATGAATGGAACTGTGAATTTTGAGTTTTTCTTATGTAAATACTCAACTGTACTTTTCTTTTAGTATTCACACACTTTCTAAAGAATATGTGTATGTCATGATCAAGGGTATACAATGCACTGGAATGCTGTAACTCATTAGAGTGCCTAAGAAAGTGTTATTGTGCTGCACCAGGAGAGAGTGTATGATGGTGTAGTGTAGCACACAGTGAATATTCCAAACTGCAAATCACAAATTGGTGAATATTGAGGGCTTTCTTATACAGCACATCTCATAAGGAACAAAAGAGCACCTTTCATCTTTATAGTGTGTTTTAAGGGCATGTAGTCACTATGAATTATAGGAATATGTATTAATTTACCTTGGCCATTTTGCAACAGGCGGAACTATGAAAGAAACATCCAATTCAGCATTTCGCATATATAATGTCAAGGTTATATATATATATATTTTTATTGTTTTATCAAACAAAAGTAGCTGTCAAAAGCTCATATATTTTTGAAGAATATATTCACAGACACACACATGGATTTGAAGTACTCTTGATTTATTTGACAGCCTTGTAACTCCCTAGGAGCCACTCCAAATGTAAAACTTCCACTGTATATCCTCTTCATGGTGCAAATAGCCCTATATTGTCATCAATAGAAAAAAAGAAAACATAATGTTTTGTTGTGATAGTAATTAATGTATCCAAAAAAGTATTCAAAGAAGCTGTGAACACAGAAAGGCGCATATCTACTACAAGGTTAGACCTCTGAGTGAGATTTGTTCTGTGTAACGTGACACACAAAAGTCCATCTGCTCAGAGCAGAGAGAAGCCTTTGTAACAGTGTCCTGCTGAAACAGTTAATGTCTTTTCATATGTCAGACCACCCAGACTTTTCCTCCCCCTGCCCCAATCTCCAGAATATTAAAAATATGATAATTTGAGAAATAGAATGCAGCAATGACAATTTTATTTTATCCCTTCACTTTCCATAGTGGAAAAACTGAGTTATGCCCATAATCTAACCATCCCTAGGAAACTTTGTGCCAGGTCTGATGTTTTTTTTTTATTTGTATCAAGTAATAATACAATTCATTTAAAGTATTCCTTATAAAACCATAGGAAAGAACCATAAAGCTTCCAGAAACCATGCCACAAAGTTTAAATACAGTCTAGGCACATATTGTATTACTTTTTATTTTTATTTTTTACTTTGTTCCTCCCATTTAAAAAAGTAAGTGTTGGCATGACTGAAAAAATGAATAGATACCAGTGTTTTTTTTTATATAGTTAAATAGTGTAAAAGACCCAACTTTAGCATCTTTACATAGTACTTCACACTTACACACAAAAACACACCTCTGCAGTAGCAGTACATAAATTAGAAAAAACCTGATTACAAACAAGGTTACAATCAAGGGGGGTTTGTGTGGTTGTGTTGTGTACCCATTTTATCATCAGCTGATCGTGCTTGCTGATTGTTCAGTTGTAAAGAAATAATTTAGTTGACAGATCATTTTTTGTCAAGTCAAACATATTCTACATTTCTTCCTCTGATATTCTGAACCGTGACCAAGCTAAAAGGCTTGGTCTTTAAAAGGCTTGGTCTGGTTTTTAAAACTGCAGTTATTTAATTTAAGTCACTGACATTACTGTATGTGTGTATATGTATACATACTCTGTAGACACTTTGTGTTCACTAAGGAACTTGTACACACCACATAAGCACAAAAGACTGGCACTGAGTGTGCTCCTTCTTGCCTGTGCTGGGTCAGTTTAGTCAATGCAATGTGCCATTTGTTTGAAAAGACCGTGCCCTTATCTTGTTTGCTTCCTCTGGGTGTTGCTGTGGATTCCACTTGAGAGCTGGCACTAGGGTATTATCCCAGTCCCTAACCATGCGAGCCTCTGTAATGACAATATGGTTGCCCAGGCAGGAGAAGCTCAAGGGAGCACCCTTAGTGAGACTCATCATATGTGTCCGCATGATCCTTCTCCCTAAGGGGTAAGCTGATTACACTCAGCACAAAGATGTTTACAGAGCTTTACAGTGTAAAGCCCCACTACAAAGATTAGATCCTCTGCTCATTCATATATATATTGGAAATCTACACTTTATGAAAATGTAGGGATCCTAAGATTCCCAACTCAGCAAAAGTAGTTATTAATTGTGTTAATGCTCACAGCTTTTTACCCTTGTTTCTGATGTGTGCATGCTGCCGGTTCCTTTCAACGGAAGGAAACTCAGAGCTGAAGAGAACTGTTTGCTCTCAGAACAATTAAACTTGTTTAACGTGTTTGAATTTGATTTATGGAAAAACATTTTGCCAGACAATTCATTTTTCATTTTGTTTAATTCATTCAGTTATATGTGTTTAATTTTCAGGAATCTGCACACATTTGTTCTTTTACATCTGGCTATATTGCAGAAATACCTCCATTCTTTGCACAGTAGACAGACATAATTATGGCATATAAGTAAACTATTTAATGATATCTGATACAGTCAGATTGACCAGAGACAAATAAAACAAATTTGAGCAGATACGTGTAGTGAGTATATAAAATACCCTGGCTTGCATAGTAGTGCAGTGGTTGTCATTGCTCCCTTGCAGTACTGGGGTACTTTGGCTCATTTCTTGGGGTGCTATCTGTGTGACTGTGTATGTTTTCCCTGTGTATGCATAGGTTTCCCTCAGGTACTTCAGGTACATGTTCATGTAATGTGTATTGAAAGTAATTTTACCAACGTAGAACATGATTTTTGTGAGCAAGAAACGTGTCACTTCAACTTTCTTACTTCTTAAACTCACTTGTGGAATGAGCTCAGTTAGGTAAAGTCATCTCTTTCTCATTTGTTCAAGTCTTTTGTTTGTTAGTGTCTGTGGGGAGCAGTGACTTTTATGCTTTGGGCATAACTTTTGGTGGACAGGCTGGTGCCATGCTTTTACCATATGGTGGCTGTCATGGTAAGGCAATTAGGGTTCATTATGGCAACATTTGTGTTATACTAATTAGCAGCCCTGTTGTGCTGAATTCCCACACATATAACAGTGACAATCTTGTGTATCTCATCCCCTAAGAGAAGAAAAACTAGTGACTATATACATAGAGCACAAAACAATAAATTCAGTCCTACAAAAGCATATTACTTGCACAGATAGTGCTTTGCTTTTATTTGTGGCTACAATATTGTCTGACTTTTCCAATGACACACCAAAGTTGTGTTTCCATGGAGACATCTTCCAACCAAGACATTGATTCTGTCATTTATTATATGAAATGTGGTATGGGTTTCTAACCTTCCCAAATTACTTCCAAATTTTTTTACATCAGTGAAATGCAGATTATGCTTGTCATTTTTACAGAAAAATAAAGTCTGAAATAAAAATTACAATTAAATAATTAAGAAAAGATAAAAAAAATACAGTATGTGTCAGTGTGTTGTAGTGTCTATATGTTTTACAAGAAACACCTTTGAGGGTTATGCTGTGTTTTTAAGAGCAAGCAATCACTATGAATTGTGGAAATTAATAATCATTAGCTCTTACCATTTCACAATCCAAAGAAACACAGCTGTATTAATAGACTTCTAATTCCTCTTTGTGTATATAAGTTAAGGTAAGCAGCCAAAATTCAAAGGCAGTTATATATTTAATGATTAAATTGTATTATAAAACAAATTTAGCTGTAACAAACATATCATATTTATGAAATAATAATGTACACATATTCATTGTTATTAATAATGGTAAACCAATAAGCCTCTGATTAATAGTATTGGTGTGGTTATCCACTTTATTTCTCATACAGCATAAGAATGGTCTTTTACTTCCCCTACTGCCTTCAGATTAACTTCCTTATTTCTTATTCGTAAATCCTGAAAGGGTTGACAAAGCAAGCCTGTGGAGGGATGGCAAGCTTTAGGGCAGCAGGACTGATTGAGTTTTGTTGAACGCTTCAGTCTTCAGAAGGAAGTGAAAAGAATATAGCCTTATTATGCTTAACAACATAGAATGCTTGTCAAAAACATGAGAGACAGTGTTTGTGCTTTGAGAGAGGTCTCCCTATCATTTATATTACATGACTCCAATGTAAACTGTTTATTACGACCAGTTGTGTTGCTCTATTAAAAGGGCCATATATTCTGTCCTAACTGTTTGGGCAGCCATTATGTCTTGGTGGACAGATGTCACCAGTGAGCACTTTAAAAAAGGTCTACTTATCAGATGGATCTTGTCAGATTAGCAATGGAGCAGAGTAAATAGCACTGCAATACTGGTTGTAAAGCACAAAAGGGTTTTTCGGCATAAAGCATATGCATATTTAATCAGGCCCAACAGACGGTGTGCCTTTTACTCGCACTGCCTGTAGGCTCATTGCGCTTCCTTATAAAAGGGACCATTAGCAACCAGTGGCAAGAAGGCAGAGTCCAATAAGTCCCTTGGGGCTAAACAGGCCACATGAAGTGAGAGCCATTAGCCATTGCAATGAGATTCCTGCCCCAGAAAGGGTTTAATATTACCACAGAGATATTGTGGGGCCTGCCGTCTCACTTAACTTAAAAATGTCAAACATGATTTAAAAGGTTATTACACAGGCAGGCAGCAAAGGGGAGGAATTTCTTAGTTTGCTGTTACTGTTGAGGTGATATTCTGTTCAAAAGTGACCAATGTGAGGGGCAGTCCAGTCCTACTACTAGTACACAAGTGGTCTGCACTTTGAGAGGTAATCAGAGCCTTGTGGTTATGTTCAAGCGCGAGACTCTTACGTTCTCACGTGCTCTTTAATATGGGCTTTAGCAGACCTGGGGACACTCTCCTGTGACTGTCCTTGTTAAAGAAAAGGACATGATTTTTTACATTCTGTCAATGACTTGTTATTGCTCTGTTCTCCAAAGTACATTTGTTCGTTTGTCATAATTGCCTAAAAAAAACTAATGCATTCACAAATATATTTTTTTGGAAACTGCATTTTGCATTGTTTCCACCACAGAACATCCTCTAGCTTGTGTAAATGTTTGAAAATATTTATTCAAGAGCCCCACTCAGGAGAGCTCCGGCTGAATTTGTTTTATTAGAGGGGGTTTCCTTTCTCTACATAAATTCAATCTGAAGTTTTAATAAGAGGAGGCCATTTAGCCCATCTAGCGTATTTGTTAGTTTTTAAATGATCTGATAACATAACAAAGGCTAGAAGCAAGGGGAGACCATTTATTGTTTGCTTACTTTGAACACCACAAGAACAAAGGGAAATCAATACAGAATAATATACATTAGAAGTCTTTAGCAGAATCCTTATGCCTTATGTGATGGTGATTGTATTTCCTTTTAAATCAAAGGCTAGTGCATGTTCTGAGAGTAGATGTGCTAGGTATTTTAAAACCTAGGGTTCATTATGCCTCACATTAATCGTCAGCAATATTTCTTGTAAAAGCAATTTCAGCTTTGCATTGTTAACATTATTTTTGCTACACTTTCAAAGGTGACCCAGATCTTTGGTGAAATCAGCAGCAAAGTGGAGGCACATATTCCCTCTTGAGGTGTCCAATCTGAGTATATTCTCTGAAATATTTTTTTTTACACTACCTGAAAGGAAGTTGAAAGACACACTTTGAAATACTACCTATTCAATTTTAATCATTTTTGAAATAGTATAGACAAAGCAATTTAAAAAAATTGAAAATGATCTCATAGGCAACTTTATTTTCCTGTATAACATTCTTTGATTTTAAGCTGATTCTCTGAGAATGCTAAGAGAATGAAAGTGCTGACTGCAGACTTCATGGTCTGTATGCATCCTGTTTTGTCCTGGCTCCTGTGTTTTGTGGCTGCATGGAACTTAAACCTCCTCAGCAGTTCAATAATTCATCTCTTTTCCCAGATTAGAATGTTATTACTTTTTACCTCTTGGGGTGTGCAGAAGTAAATGGCACAGGTACAGCTGAGCAGTGCAGTTATATGAAACAATATGTCAAGCCCTTCTCTTTAACTAGACACATATCTCTTAGGCGTCATCTAATGGAGACTCAAATAAGACACCAGTGGGACCAATTCTGCTGCAAAAGTGAGCCGGTCTCTTGTTCAACCGGCTGGAAGCTCGGGGGCAGTTTGGTTTTCTTGTTCACTGGGGCCACACTCTCCCTTGCTCATTAGCTGCAGTGGCCTTTACCAAAGTTGGCCTCCTGGGCTCTGCTGGAGCAGTGACAGATGGCCCAGAAGCAGGGGGAATTGGGAGATGCTCTCCGTTTTCCTGTTTCTCTCCCTCTCTGTGTTCCTGCCCTATTTCTTTGCAACTAGGAGAAAAAAAAAAGTGGTGGATTCCCTTGAACCCCCTGAGAGCACTGCAAATTGCACCAGTAAAAAAGAAGCCCTTCATGACACTTGTAACTGCTAGCTGCCAATTTCAGAAAGCCCACGTGGCTTGGCAAATGACAGTGGAAAAATTAATTCTATTCGTACTAATCCAGAGCTTTTGTTTACGAACCACTCATAAATCCCCTGTACTAACTTATATGCCCTGTTTTCATATTGAGCTTTCTCTAAAACTAAACCACTACATACTGTTCTCAGTATATCAAATAGCAACATTCATTCAACCCTGTAGAGCAAAATATTAATAGTAATAATAAATCATCATGCAGATTTTAAAGATGTTTTTGTTTTACTTTTCACATTTTTAATAACTGCAGGTCAATGCATTTAATAAGTCAACAAATAAAGCAAAACACCTGCTTTCATGCGTAAGATATGTATGAAAAAATAATTTAATAAATTATTGATACATGGAATTACAATGGTATTGTAATTGCGATTTATCACAAAGTGAATTCCTCTTATGCTGCTGTATGCTATTGGAGGAGATAGACCATATTCAAAAAGGTATTAATGGTCTTGGAAAGGAAATGTTTTTTATACCTTTCTACTGCTCTATGCCTTAATACCACTTTATCACTTACAGTAGTTGTTTTGAAACCACTTGGTCTTCTTGCTTGAATCTTTGCTTGAAGGTCAATACCTGACTGAGAGACCTTACAATGATTAGTGTATTTATTCTGAAATAATTTACACCTTTATTACTGCACACAAAAAGACGGCCACTCAGCTAATTGTATAGCTCATTCTGTTACATTTGTGCACCAAAAACAATTTAGGTTTGTCATAGCAAAGGGTTTGAACTCGTATGCAATCCTAATTTTTCTGTGTTTTTCATACTTACCTATTTACATTTAATTTTTATTTTATGCTTTCATTGTGTGGTTTAGGGTCTAAATATACCAAATATTCTGCTTATTTTATTCTACTTCAGTCATGACTGAAACTTTAAAGCAACAAAATGTGAACTGTGCAAGGGTCAGAATGTTTGCAAGGCTCTACTGTATATCCATAAAATCTTATAATCTGCGATTAGCATTTTTAAAATTTATTTTAAAGTTAAGAATAAAGTTGTTTATTGTGTTCAGTAGAATACTGATAGAATGCTACAGTACAATAAAACTTTATTTTACTGCTTTGACAGCTTTCAATTTCCATTGTTTTGGGAAAAGTAGTGTAAAAAATGTGGCATTAAGATTCTTATGAAGTGGATGTTAGTAGCAAAATAAATATTTCTGTCTGTGCTAATACATAACCTGTATTACTGTATTTCCACAAATTACACTATTATGAAGTAGGGCTGGGCCATATGGCCCAAAAGTTAAATCATACGTTTTTAATGCCTGGAGTTAAATATTAGGTTATGATTAACTGTTGATTAGCTACTGTGTTGTTCGTTTAGTATTTTTGCAATTTCATATTGAATTGAGTAGAAGTCTAACAAATTAAAGAACATTTTTATTTTGCAGAAACAATACAATGCACTCATGAACATGAATTAAATAAGTAAATATGTAATACTTCAAATACAATTCTTATAAACGTAAATATATACATTTTACAAAATAAAATTACAAAAATTTGTAAGCATTAAAGTAATAACTCCTCAAGTATTCAAACGGCTGCTTCATGTAAAAATTTGGAAAAACCCACATACTTCTAGAACTGCTTGATTCAAAGCGCATTCTTGTACTTTTCTCATACATGTTTTGTCTTTAGGTGATAGAAGAGGTTGCTTGTATTGCTGCCTTTTGGCTAAAATCGTCGCCCGACATAGTTTACAGATAACCGTTTTCTGCTTGTGGTCCAACTTTTAAATCCGAACCATTTCCAAACAACTGATGAAGCACCCTTCTTTTCAACAATTTCTTTGCTTGTTCCCGTCTCGCTAACGCTGCCTTTCTCCATTGTCAGCACATTTGTGTTTGCAGACTGGCACACTGAACACGTGCGTTTGTTTTCTCGGAAAAGGGAAAAGGACAGCCGAGTGTTTTTATTGGCCGCAATGACCTCAGATGCGTCATAAACCGGACATCTGAACCGCCAAAGATCAGTAATTCTAAACCTATCAGATTTCCTAGTATCAGCAAGATGAACATTTTCATAATTATATAATTGGAGCTAAAATACGTCAGAATTTTAAATCATGATGGGTCAATAGTAAAAATTTCCAAACCCCGTTTTGCGACGATGCTGGTGGCGCAATCTATGTCAACATCAAAATCCATTCTCTACCAGTATAAATGGTAGAGCCAAATCCATATCTATACCGGTTATACCGCCCACCCCTGTTATGAAGTAATCAGTACAATAGTAAAGCAATGTCATAGTTAATTTAGAATAGATTTTATTTGCAAAAAAAAAACAGTGCAATTCTCAATGATAATTACCTTATATTTTGTTACACTTTTACTGAGATCTAATTCATCTGAATGTCCTATCACATTGGTTTCAAGCTCAGAATTGAAATGATTGCAAGAATTGTAATGAGAAATATGCTTGCGTATTACCAGGGAGACTACCACAGCCCTCACTGAATAAACCGAGGGCTATACAGTATATAAAATTTTATATTGGTGTAATACTGAAATAGTAGTACCTTTACTACACTGATATCAGCCATATTTATAAAAACATATTTTTAAGATTTTCATATTTATAAAGATTGGTGCACTTACTGTGCTGTCTTTTACTATGTAATGTAACATGTTTGGAAAATTTAAACCCTGGATGATGCATGAAAGTTCTGGGATTTGCCAATTGGGTGCTATTTGGCAAATATGTGAAAATAGAGAATAAGATGGTAGTCAAGCACATATTAAATGAATACTATGTACAGATGCAGCCATTCAAAATGCGCGGGCGATACCGCATTATTTTCCGGTACGCTGTATGCAGTCCACGAGTTACCGGTAAATACCGCTAGCAAAATAATTGTATCCGGAATTTCCGCAAGGTGGAGCTAATAAAGCTCAACCTCTCATGTTTAAGCTGTCGCCATCAAAGTCTTTAACGAAGATATTACTAATAGTGTTAATAATGAATGACCTTGGACAAGCTGTAAGTGTAAACTCAAAGTATTGCCCTGGTCCACATTCCTTTTTTCATTGACCGTCTTTGTAAAAGTAACACCACAGCATTTCGCAATCACGCATTTTTTTCCAATCATGCAAAGTACAGTAATTTTTGAGAATCGATTCACCATGCCTTTCACATGCTCATAAAAGAGATTGATTTAGGAACATAAACATATTACCGTATGCAAACTGTACTGTATACAGTATGTATATGTATATTTACTGTCTTAACTGTGCCCGTTTAAGTATTGAATATTCATATGGAATTTTACCACTGAAGGGAAATCTTAGTAGCTGAGCATAAAAAGAATAGGAGCATACTGCAACGCGTGTGAAGGCCATAAACGATATTAATTTTGGAACATAAACATACAGTATATGGCTGGTCTCAGTACTTTAAAGAAAACATACACAAAACATGGTTTCATTATGACCAGAATCAGTCTTGAGATATTTTTAACTTGATTTACAGTATTTGAGAGGTATGTCTTAACACCGATACTATACTGCTATACCGATATATACTGTTCACGTATATGTTTCTAGGTTTATATTATGCATTTCATATGGTCAAATTACTTTTGAGCAACTGATAAGAAGCGTGAAACGGTATGCCCAGGGCGTTCTAGTTTTCGTTTTGTTTTAATGCGGTGCAGTGGATTGATTAGAGATATCAAGTACATACAAGTCATTTTTTAAATGTTGTAGTTCGTCTTGTAAAAATGTTACGAGTACATAATCTGTCAACAATTACAGATTACAGAGCCGCAATGAAGTACATTATGGGTTGTTGTTTTTTTTTGCAGTTTTATCTAGAACAAGCGATGCTTAAACCTTTGTCTGATTCTTGTGAAACTATCCACACGACAGTTACAGTACCTAGGAGTTGACTTCAGTGATATCACTGATGGGATGTTTCTAAAAATCCATCCTCTGTAAAACGTCTTCTCTAGTTGTCCTGCATATGTATTCGCTAATGAAGCTGTGTGTTCTGAGCGTGGATCTCTACATTTCTGTATGAACCAGCTTAGAGGGCTAAAGACAGCTTGTGTTTAAATTGAGTGTAAGGTAATTTATGCTTCTAAAGTCATGGTCAGCATTTATTATTGTATTGTGCTGTAAACTTGTTCTGTGCCTAGTCACATTATTTTATAGCGTTTTTATAGCGTTATCAAATCTGGTGGTGCTGTGTGTTAGTTTCCTGACTCCCATGTCACATGGTCTGTGATTGAATCCCATGGAACTATGACTTTATTTTTTAACAAACATTTCTTTGAAAAAATGAAACGTTTCCCTTGGTCAGAGATTAAATAAAACCTCACTCGCACCAAACAAATTTATATTTCTAAATATCACAACATGATCGAATTTAAGTCTTTTTAATAACAATGAATAGTCACCTATGCTTTACAAAATAAACATTTATATTGATTTGAATCACGTTTTGATTTAAATCGTAAACGCGTGTTTAAATATATGTGTTTAAAGGCGATATACTGTATAAAAGCGCTGATTCTTATGGAATGTGTTCCGCCAGGGATTCAAAAATTTATTTTTTTTAATCGCGTATCTAAGGAAAATTGCAGTATAACTTTGTTCATGCACAAACAGTGGCATGTTACATTATAATTTGGGTGTCTCCTCTTGCCAGAAAGCTCTAAATTGCATTTTGAGTGCGGTTTTTGACTTTTTCTAAATTGCAACCCATAAATAAAGCTGATAAAGTTTAGACTAACTGTATTCTAAACTGTATTACAACAGCACATTGGACAATGCAACGTAAATTGCAAAAATGCACTTGGAATCTGTCCAAGCCCTCCTACGAAAATTATTTAAACTGCGACACTGATCATTCATCTCTAAATAAACTTTATTTTATATAGCATTTTAAGCGAATAGGTAATTAGATTGCTCATAAACCTAATCGCTTTTTCTACATAAACACAGCGTGATTGCTCTTTGAAAATGCTTTTTCTTTATATTTAGGCTCAGATTTCAACAATAGATTGTATTATTATAAACCTTCTTGGAAAAATGTATTTTATGTAAACCATGTTTGCTATTAATTAATTTAGGGCTAAAATACATTCATTGTCTTCCAATCGAGTCGAGTTGACATTGGAAGCTTACCACTCCCGGACTGTTACACCAACGCATTAGCATGTAAAAACGATTACAATTAGGAGCCTAGCTACCAGTTAACACTGTACTTCCTACTTTGAAAATACCTGTGAAACTGGTTTAATTCGTCACAGCCAGCACTCCTGCAGAGAGGGGGGTTGTACTCGTTAATGTCCGATGACATACAAGTGCAAAGATTACAGATTTTTTGTGAACCAGGGAAAATCTGATCATGTTTCTCTATAACAATAATAAAAAACTTTAAAAGTGGCATCTCAAAACAATACAGTAGATGTAAACCACAGATTACAAGGTAAATACCCTTAATCGTTTATTAAATTTAATCGTCTTTTTTCTGAACTGGTTTCACAGCGAAAGACACCTCCCCCCCCCTCAGAAACCCAGTAAGTACAGTGCTAGTTAAGAAAGGCTAGGCTCCTCAATGAAATCGCTTTAACATGCTAATACGTTGGTGTAACAGTCCAGGCGTGGCAAGCTTCTAATTTCAACCCGACCACGGCGAACCCTTCTTTCATTTGAAGACAATGAACACATTTTAGCCCTGAATGAATTAATAGCAAACATGGTTTACATAAAAGACATTTTTCCAAGAAAGTTTAGCCTTTGTCACTAATGAAACCACTAAATAAAGACATAAATATTAAAATCTTAAGATTTTTAGAATACATGACTTTGCTAAAATTTATTTGAAAATAAAAACGATTACAAACGCCAGGGGAGAGAGAGAACAGGGGAGGGATGTTGGTTTTGCATAAGGGGCGGGGCTATGGAAATGAGGTCTGTTTGGGAATGTGGAGTTACATGTTCTGGCTGTTTGTGAATTATCGTTGTTGAGTATGAAGTGTTGAGGTATTGATTTTGTGTAATGCTTTATGTTGAAAATTGAGGTGGATT
Organism: Lepisosteus oculatus; assembly: GCF_040954835.1. Taxonomy (NCBI): domain Eukaryota; kingdom Metazoa; phylum Chordata; class Actinopteri; order Semionotiformes; family Lepisosteidae; genus Lepisosteus; species Lepisosteus oculatus. The sequence goes on from NC_090700.1 coordinate 21,477,429, forward strand.
TTGTTTGTGATAAAGAGGATAAACTGGGAGGAGGGTTTGGTTTTGCATAATGTGCGGGATTATGATAATTGGAGGAATTTGCGAGAGTATAATTGTTTGATATATTTGATTTTGTATTGTGGTTGTTATCTGTGTTTTTGGCTGGTATTATGTTTATATGGTTGTTTTTGTTGGTTGGTTGTTATTATGGTTATTAATAATACGATCTAAAGTTGAAATCTGAGCCTAAATTAAAAGAAAAAGCAAGTGATTAGGTTTATGAGCAATCTAATTACTTATTCGTTTAAAACGCTATATGAAATAAAGTTTATTATTAATTTGCTGGACAGAGCGGTGAACATTATTATGCATAAGACAAAGATAGCGATCCTGAACAGTTTAGAAATCTGTGTACGCTGTAAGGTTTTTACTTCTTAAACTTTTAAAATACACGTTTCGAATAGAAAGAAATCCTCTTCCTGGTACAGTCGCATGAAGAGAGAGGCGAAACAGCCCTACACAGCCCTGTCGCAGTACACGAATATAATCATATCGTTATTAAATTCTTTAGATACGCGATTCCATATTATATTAGCAGAAAAGCTTAAAACTACCACTTTTTCACACGCTATTTCACATGTTAGTTAAATACTTAAAATGTTAAGGGAGAAATGGAATACCGGTGTGTATTTTTCCTTTAAAGTACCGATTCCTGGAATCTGACTGGCTGACACCCTTCTGAAGTGGTTCCATAATGCTTATATGTATACAGAAAAGACAGTGTTGATAAAAAAAAGCCTGGATTCTCATGTATCTCAGAGAGCGAGTGATCAGAAAAAAGGAACAGCTGTTACACCCAGGTTTTACGCTCTCTCTCTCTGTTGAATGAATGAAAGCATTTTATTAAAAACGCGTTTGCATTTGTCTGGGTATTTACCCAGAAAAAAGACTATTAAAATCTGTAATATTTGCACTTGTACAGTATGTCATCGGAAAATACAATCAGTTTCTGCTTTGTGTAAGGATGGTGTCAAAAAGTAATCTAAGTGGTGAGAAAGCTGTGCTCCTCAAAGCGCTTTACATGATAAAAACAATAACAACAATAGTGGCTGGGCAAACGATTTTTTTTATAGAAATACAAAATTAAATACTGTATAATGATGTGCATGAACAAAGTTATACTGCTATTTTCCTTAGATACGCGATTAAAAAAAATAATTTTTTTGAATCCCCGGCTGAACACATTCCATAAGAATCAGCGCTTTTATATATCGCCTTTAAACACATATATTTAAACACGCGTTTACGATTTAAATCAAAGCGCGATTCAAATCAATATAAATGTTTATTTTGTAACGCATAGGTGACAATTCACTATTGTTATTAAAAAGACTTAAATCCGATCATGTTGTGATATTTAGAAATATACATTTGTTTGGTGTGAATAAGGTTTTATTTAATCTCTGACCAAAGGAAACGTTTCATTTTTTCAAAGAAATGTTTGTTAAAAAATAGTCATAGTTACATGGGATTCGATCACAGACCATGTGACATGGGAGTCAGGAACCTAACCCACAGCGCCACCAGCGCAGTCACGTGCAGAGTGCTGAAAAAGCACTACAGAAACATTATCGACAGACAATGTACAGCGTGTACTATTCTTGTGTTGCAGTACATGAATATAATTATATCGTTATTAATTTCGTTAGATACACGATTCTGTATTATATTCCCTTTTAATCAAATTCTGAAAGTATGCTTGTTGACTGCGGTATCTCTTTAGTTAAAGACTTCGATGCTTAAAATGTTTAGGGAGAAATGGAATACTGGTATGTATTTTTTCTTTAAAGTTTAGGGAGAAATGGAATACTGGTGTGTATTTTTTCTTTAAAGTACCAAGACCAGCCATATACTGTATGTTTATGTTCCAAAATTAATATCGTTTATGGCCTTCACACGCGTTACAGTATGCTCCTATTCTTTTTATGCTCAGCTACTAAGATTTCCCTTCAGTGGTAAAATTCAATATCTACAACGGGCACAGCAAAGACGTTTACTGTAAGTCTTTCTACGACAGACCAACGAACCACGAGTGCCCCTGTCGATCAACCAATCACGTACCGTGGTGCCGCGCGTCATCTTGCGTCACAATGCACGACGCCACCTGCGGTACGTGTCTGTAACGCGCACTTTGAATGGCTGCATCTGTACAGTATTTTATTTGTATTTATCACAAGATGAGAAATGCCAAATTTAACTGGCAAAATTGGTTATTAACAGATGCAGTTTAAAATTAAAAAGAAAGGAAAAAGTGTTTTATTCTTTAAAGGCTTTCATGCTTGGAAACCTAATTAATTCAACTGCTAATAAGATTTTATTTAGAATAACAATTTATTTTCAAGCCCCTAGGACAAAATTAATTCATTATTATTTTTTATTTGTCATTTATTTGCAATTTAAAACATATCATAATTTATATTCATGAAAAGAAAGTCCTAACTTCTTTTTTTAATTCTGTATTTTAAAGAAAGTTAAGGAGAAATGATGGCAACCAAGTTACCCTTCACTTATTCTGCTTTAACGTCCTCCTGAAATGCTATAAGAAATCACAGCAAGCCCCCATCTTTGGTACATGAATTCTTCTTTTGCATCACTTTTCCACTCTCTCTCCACATTTGCTGGCACCCCTTGGTTTCCTTCTCACTCAGCAGAGGGTCCTGGACAGGTCATTGACCTCAGCAAAGTATTTTAAACCATCTTTGCACCTAACCTCCCAACAAGCATCCATAATACATTTTCTGACATGTTGTCATTTTGCCTTCTGACTATTGATATAAAGTTTTGAACACAATCATCCACCCCACCTAAAATAAATAAACTGAATTGATGTTGTTTCAGTTTTTTTCCTCTTTCTTTCACAAATTAAACAGTATGTGTGTATCTAACTTACCTTTTTGTTCATTTGTTTAATTTTAAACAGTAGATATTGATATATATATATAGTAGGTTTTCTTAATCAATTTCTACAATTACTTCTCATCTGCTTATTGAGCTCAAGGTATGTCTCTTGTTTTTTTTTTGTGTGTGTTTTTTCCTCTTTGAAAAATATCCCTACACACAGGTTTCACATAGATGTAAATTATTGTTTTCCCAGCAGCATCTTTTTACTGTACGTCAATCATATTAATTTACAAATTTGTTTGCTCTTTTCGCTCCATAAATAATTTCATTTCTAATTCGTAAGTGTCTGTTTGAAGTTGGCACACAATGAAAGGTTTCCAGACACTTCTAAATGAACATTCATGGCCAGCACTGTTTTACAGACAAGATATTGGCAGATTAGTTTGCAACTAAATGTAGCACATGCAAAACCCATTTTTCTTTAAACCAAATTGACATTTAAAAAGTTGTCTTTTTATTTTATTGTAGTTCACTTTCTGTCAACATGATATATTGCATATTTCCTAGAAAATTGCTAAAACATTCCCGTGCTCTATTTTTTTCTGCTGTTTGTTCTGTTGTGCTCCTTAAACACCACAGACAATTACCATTCAGGTTAACCAACAACCAAGGGGATTTTTTTAACATTATTTATTCACATTTCTAAGACAAATTATAAAAATAGAATTTTCTTTATACATATTCATCAAAAAAGTTTATAAATCCCCATGAAATCTAAAGGTTAAGAAGTGAGGCTTCTATTATTTATATTAATAAAATTAAGGTTTAGCGTACTGCTACTGCTTGTTGGGCTTTTGCAGAATTGAGGAATATGCCTCATTGAGAGTACAAAAGAGAATCGATATGTGTTTTTTCCTGCTCTATGTCTCTTTTAAAATAGCAAATACAACTTAATAGGTCAATGGTGTCTAGGATTTTGTTAAGGATGAGCAACTAATGTTTAATTTCTGATGTTGTAATCTAACAGAAATATCCCTTCAATCTGTTTATATACCACTCTCTTCACCAATCCTATGCGAGAGGATTCACCAGACCTCTGAGAGAGGTAATCAATTCTGTCCACTGGCATTAGTGTTTTTTCACCATTTTCATGTTCTCCACTGGCTTAGGGGTGGACTGCAAGCTCCAAGATTCAAGGGCATGGGCCACACTACAATAACAGAGGCAAATGCTCACCAACATTTGAAAGCTGTCACAGTGTGCTTCAATTGTGCATGGAGTTTTATGGTGAATGTCTCCTTTTTTAGAAAATGGCACTTCGAAAAGCATAATTACAGAAAGAGAGCTTAGCATATGAGAGGGCCAATCTTGTCAAGTTCTCATAGAGACAAAATTGAATATTGGGCAATACTGTCAGTGTGAGGCAGTCAGCACAGTAAGAGTGGGTGTGTGGATTGAATGTCTGTGAGTTTGTTTTCATATCCTTTTTTTTTGCTTTGTGCTCTAAATTTTGGTCCATCATAGTTACGGCATCCAACACCAACAAGTTACTGCTCACATTTTAAGACCACAAAAAATCTGAAAAGGCTGTAATTTTTGCTACATTTGCATGAGGCAGACTCAAACTCTGGCTCTTTTTTTAAGCACTGTTTCAAAACCTTTTTTCTATTGTTTGCTTTGAACAACAAGGAACACATAATTATGATTAATGCCTATTAAGAATTAATTACCGTGTCTTTTCATTTCATATAACTTAACCAAACATATTTTAACAGGAATATTTTCCATATCCAAGCCTACTGTAAGGGAAAATTGTAGATATTATCAAGAAGAAATATCTATATAAAGTATGTGAGCCGTCTCTTAGCAGATGCTTTCAGACTGACCTGTAGGCTCAGCCTCAACAAACCAATAACTAATGCGAAGCAATAAACATAGGTTTGGTGCCAACAATAAAGGAGGCTTGGAGCAGAGTGGGAGTCTATTCACAGTGCAAGAGTGAAGTATGACCCTGCAGGAGAAGACAAGATAGGTAGAACAAAATAAGAGAATAGAGAGAGATGAGAGGTGAAATAAAACATTTTGCTGACAGCTTCTATATGTGGGATTGTGCTAGTGCCTCTTATGAAAAGGAGAACAGGAGACTTGTAAAGTCTCAAAAATTGTTATTTTTTTCTGTTTAGTGAGTCTGCAAAGCTCTTTGCCATGGAGAACGGGAGCTAGCGTTCTCTAGCAATTGCTTTTACAGTAGATTGGGGACCAATTGTAAAGGTCAGTTTTAACAGCGATTATGGCTGCCCTTCCTATTGCAACAAACATGTTTTTATTGCAACTCAAGGTATAGCAATGTTGTACTCATTAAATTTAAATGAGAGCCATATCTATTTACAAGTTTCCTGTACAAATTCGATAATACAGTTGGAATTGTTGGGTGACAATGTACAGTACATATCGGCTATAAATTCTACCTCTAGCAGATGATAAGCATTTTTCTTCATTAATGATTTAAAGAATCTTAACAGTATGTTTTGCCTTTAAATCTGTAAGAAAGATTTAATACTTATGTAGGAGTTTACATACAATATATAGAATTTTTAACTGTTACTAACGTAGATACCTATAATAACTATAATTTACATAGAACATACACTGTAGTTATTCTGAAGGTGTAAATGCAAACATGATGTGCAAAAACACAGAAAAATCCTTGTAAACATGAACGTCAAGTTAGCACCATCTAATTAAGTTAAGAAGCAATACATCTTCACACAGATCTATCAAGAAGTGTGTTCTGATGGATGAGATATTGAACATGATTTTGGAACCTATGGTTTTCCCTTTATGTCTTAAAAAATGACCTAGCTCTTAAAAAGTCCTACTTTTTCCAGCAGCATTTAAATATGAAGTGTAAACAAAATATATATTTTAATATATTTAATATATATTTTAAGATTTTATGAGTTTTTATGAAACCAAACTTGAAAGATGACCTTCTATCATTTATATTTTTTATGTAAGAACAAGCAGCTAGTAAAAAGTTATGTCATCTTGTCAGAACTCAAGCACAAAGTAAATAATCCATGTGCTTGTTTGGGAACATAACCACTCAAGGAATTAAGACAAGTGTGTCCAGTCCTTTTCACAGGGAGACACTGTGTTTGCAGTTTAAGTCTCTTTACCAGTACAGTTGGTAAGCTATTGAAGTGGTCCAGATAAGACCGATAATCAGATAATCAGCTGGTTTGACTTACAGTACGAAGAGTTGAGCTGGAATGAACAAGCACTAGACAAACCAGCCCTGCAGAACCAGTACTAGACAGCCCTTATTAAGGATACAGATGAGATTAACAAAAGAATTCCATCCTGGATGGGCAGCGATGCAAAATTAGCTCTCATATGACCACAAGCCTTCTCTATGACAATGATTTCTTGATGACAGGAGCTGGCAGTGGTGCTCAGTGCTGCACTCCTTGCTAGCCAGGCGGTCTCACCTGGAGGGTCAGGCACTGTGCTGTGCTGCTACACTGGGGAGCTCAGCCGATACTGGAGGCTGCTTTATTAAGGGAGATGCACCGGGGAGCTGACAAGCTCCTCCACATTTTGAGTGGACTGACATTTGCTTAGTGGTAACAAGCTGCCATAGCGTAGTGCCAAGGGGGCCTTTGAGCCTGATTTAAAAGTGCTGATACTCGGCGCTTGTTATTTCATATCTTTGAGCTGTCAGCAAGGCAACCAGTGTCAGTGTGAAATTAGTTGTTTGCAAGGAGCTATACTTTCTGGCTGGAAATGTGTGAAATTTATTCAGATTAGCACCACAATGATTATTGAGGAAAAAATAGTAGGTTTATAGTGGTGACAAAATCAGTGAAATTGAAAGAAGTAGAAGAAATTGGCAGGCTGGTGAGGTGAGTGTACAGTATGTTCAGTTTAAGCCAGGGGCAGTGGGAAAAATATTTTCAAATACAGTATGTCACCACACTACAAATGATTTAGAGAGGTGGTAATAGAAAAAATGATAAATACTGTATATGCATCAGAAAAGATCCTATTAATGCACAATTATCAGAATTGTGGCTCAAGTGTCTTGCTGTATTTGAAAACTCTAGTTTTCCATTATTGTCTTTGTAGTTTAGAAGAATAGAGTTAATTTGAACTGGCTTTCATTAACTAATGTCTTTGGGCTTTACCTTTATACATGTGGGATGTTTTTAAGACGATTCTCAGAGTTTGAAGTTTAAAGATGCTGCTGTGTGTGACATTGGTACTGTATACTGTATTAAAATAAGACAGCCTTTCTCTGGCTTGATTGGCCCATTTCTGACTATTGAAAACATTGGTGTTTTGAGTGCTGACTTTAAGGTACTTGTGAATGCAGAACAATGAAAAACATTTATCTGTGATTAGTGCAGATTGGATAAAACTAATCCCTGTGAATAAGCAGCTTCAAAGAGCTCTGCGAGTTCTCTTCAGGGACGTCATCTCTCAGAACGCTGGCTAATTCCTGTGTCTCCACTTGGTTTTAAAGGTTGCACCTCCCCCATCAGAACTGCCACCTCTAATTCATGCATTATAATAATTTCTGTTTTGTGTGGTTCATACAGGATTAGGTAAATTGCTTGGAAATAAAGAACAAAAAGTCTTTGATGACCAAATGCTATGGTTTACACGGTGGTCTATGCTTGTTAGCTGAGACACTTTCTACAGTATAGTAGGGTTACAAATTCTCCTAATGGAGAATTAGATTGTTGCGTAAATCAAGTGGGGGGAGTTTTAGTTACCTTTTCTGTGAGTTGAATTCATGTTATTTATTAAATTGGCTGGTTATTCTATTCAGGGGAATTTTCAGATCATAATACTGTATAACTGCACTATACGGTACATAATGAAATCTTAAACTCACATCCATCAATTTTTCTCATTTTCTTACAAAGGGTACAGGGTAGTTGGAGTCTATCGTGACAAGCAAGGCAGGGTACACCCAGGACAAGACACCAGTACATTGCAGGGCAGACAGTCACAAACAGTAACACACTTACACTGGGGCCAATTTTTCCAGAAGCTAATTAACCTACCAGTACATTTTTGGACTGCGGGAGGAAACTAGAGCACCTGGAGGAAACCACGTGTACATGGGGAGAACATGCAATTTCCACACATATACAGTAACACTCTAGGTGTTGTATTGAACCCAGTGCCCCAGTACTGCAAGGAATCAATGCTAACCTTTGCACCAATGTGCCACCCATTAAACTCACATCTGACTAACAAATGCCTTGTTAAGTGACGAACTGTAAGCTTGGATACTTTGTAAACCCAAAGTAATACATTTACATTGAAGTCAGACCACTGTGCAAGATACAGTTAGGACAGGTGGAGGAGTAACTAAAGTACAATGCTCCTAAAATTAACTAAGAAGGGGCAAAAAGCATTCAACAAATGGTGCAACAGAACAAATTTTGAAGGTGCAGCTCAGGCAGCTTAACAAATAATGAACAAAAGCTTGGTTTCACGTTCATAAATTGTGATTCCATCTGTGCTATGCTAAAGCCACAGTGAATTCTGCCTGTGTTGATGTTTTAAGATTTAAAAAGGTGTATTTGCAGTGGTAACCCTTCCTTTTTAAGAAGCTGTATTTAACAGCATGTATAAGAAACAAGGATGCTATGAGCAATAGCTGTCAAGAAGATGATTAAATGTACTTATTGTATAAAAACTGTTTATTTGTTGAGCTTGTCTTTATTTATTATCTGAATGGTTAAAATTGGAAGAATCCCACATAAAGCAAAAAACAGTATAGCATGCTTAATTCACATAGTGAATTTTCTTTTCCCTGAAAATCCCTATTAGCTGCACATTACAATTGGCTATAAGGTCAGCTATCTGCTGTAGGAGTGACAGACTGGAAGTGAAAGTAATATGAAACTATTCCAAGAGCCTGTGGTAGATGGGAAGACTAATCCCAGAGCTAAAGCCTATGATAAATGGATGGACCAAAATAGCTGAGCTTCTTGTTTTTTAAGATTAATTAGAACAAAAACTCCTGGGAGAACTCCCTTCTAGTCAGTGTGTCAAAGCTCGACATAGAAACCAAGGGGAATTATATGGTAGCAAATACAGGACTGACAAAAACACCCACAACTAACTGATAGCCTAGGATTAGATGGCAGGCCTTCTCAGTAGAATTTCTAGGTATCTTTGATTAATCTGTGGTGAGAGGCCTCAAAAGACACATTTACTGTACCTATGTTAATTAATGATTTAACTGGTAGAGTTCACTAATTACAAACTCATCTAGAATGAAAACTGACCACTCTGACTCAGACCTTCAAAAAGCAGTGTCATTGGGGTGAACTCATGGCATTGTAGCTAGCAAGTGGTTTTCAGACAAAATGTGTTATTTCACACAGTTTAAAATTGCTTGAAATAGAGGTTGCTCAGATATAAAAATGGATGATCATCACATGTCACTTACATGTCAACAATTGTTTAAGAGGTATTTGATACTGTGGAACTTTGACTTCTGATAATTTTAAACAGAATTGTCTCTCATAAAGCTCAGTTTGAACATAATGATAAAGCAAATACAACATTATTAGACAATTATCAAATTTATTACACATGTATTTTGTATGTATTCAAACCCATTGAGTTTGAATATACATAGAATACGTTAAGAAACATAATTTCTAAGTAGGGAACAAAATATAACAAAAATAAAGTAAATGATTTCAAACAGAAACAGTTTTATGGCAAACTTATACTGAGAATTTAAAATTCCAATTCCAATTTCAAAAAATGCCCAAATCAGTACTTAGCAAGAATTTGTTACGTATACAACACTGGTATTATTAGAGATCAGACTTGCAGATCTGTGGATGTACATGAATTTCTGGAACCATATGTCACGAAGTGAACTAGATTTTAATGAGCAGCTAGACCTCCCCTTTTTCATAGCCCCTTTGTTTTACTGCCAGACTAAATCATGTTCTCAGCACCACGTCTATAACATTTAATCTGTTTTTGGGATTAACAAATTGAAACCTTAACACAACAGGTAATGCTGAAATGTAAAAAAACCAAAGCTGCTCCTGTGCAATGATTTCAAGCCAAGATCTTCAGAATATTTTTTATTCTCATATGAAAAAAGCCTGGAGAGGCAACAATAAATATGATTTAATAGACTAGAAAGAACATATAATCTTTTAGTGGAGAACCACCAGGACTTGTTGGCCTGTGAAAATCTTTTTCTGATTGCCTTGCATTTGGGGTTGGACTAATAGATAGGCTGAAATGTTACAGATTCACATTGTGGGCCTTGTTTAATTATTGTGTAGACGTACAAGTTAAACCATATCGGACAGCTTAATATCTTTGGTGTTTTGGGTCTTTGTGAATGGTTGGTTTGAATTTTAAGTAACATATTTCAAATAATAAATTCTTTGATAAAACTTATAAACAGTGATAGACTTATTTATCTGAATACAGCAGTTATTTTATAACTGCAACCTACAAGAGAAATGTGTTACAGAAAATGTATTAAAGAAATGCCTCAATGAAAGCATTGTCAAATAGTTTGTATAGATTACCGTATGTAAATGTGCCCATATTTCAGTTTTCCTTAGCACTAACAGTGGCTATATGACAGCCTTCTATACATATAACACCTAAGGATTACATATATTGACCCCTGTGCAATAATATTGACAGGTTCACACTACTGGACAGATGAACATACACTCATTGAACTCTGACCTCTCTCTTTTTAATGTTGTTAAGTGCAAAGGTCAGTTCTTCAAATATATTCTTTCAATCAAAAAGGAGCTGGGCCTGCTCTTCATTCTGAAATCTTCAATATTTGTCATTTATTTCTCCTGTCTATTTTCCTTCTATACAGTAAATATTAAATTTATTTTAAAACTGAATGAATATAAATGCAGTGCTGTGCTGAGTCTTTTCTGTTGCAATACTTAATTTTAAAAGCACATTAAATATCTCAGTGCCTGTTAGCTTTGCACATGTTGTATAATTAAATTTCTAATTGTTTTTATTTAGTGTATCACATTTTATTTTTTAAATGAAGCATAGAAATCCCTAATTGTTCTTTAACATATACTGGATTTATATGTATTCATTTTTGTGGAGTTTATTATATTGGAATTTGTTATATTGACACAGTTTACTTTCTTGTGAAAAAAGCTGTTGTGTCATTTGGCACAGATGGTTTCTAGTGTTTTTTCCTGCTCTTGAATGACAATATCCAATTAAGTGCCCACAAATTTAATTACAGGAGATATGCAAATATATATCTATTGCATTTATTTTAATTTTCTACACAATCAAGTTTCATTTCAATTAAATTTGAAACTGCTTCACTTTAAAATACTAAGAAAAATTACTTTGCAATGATGTCATTGTAATTAATGGCAACTGTTTTCTTCTCCAACCTCATGATCAATGTGTTTAATTGTTTCTCTTGCTCTCATTCTTTTATCATGGATACAACACATCAGGAATTAATTTATACCAAATGTCAAAGGACATTCTAGATCATGTTTTCTCATTCAAAACACATAGTTTTAGTATACTTTTTAAACCTTTTTACATTTTATATACTCTGCTCCTTGAAATAATTTCTGATTTTGGCACTGTTTGTAACAGTATTTTGAACTGTGTGTTGTGGACTTTGACCAGATATGCACAGACTATATTTTACAAGACAGGTTAAGGATCTCTGATGTTGAACTGTGTGTTGTGGACTTTGACCAGATATGCACAGACTATATTTTACAAGACAGGTTAAGGATCTCTGATTGAACTCAACATACAGTGTGTATTGTTCTGTGTTGATGTCTGAATGGCTCCAGATTATATTCAATTTTCTGTTGGAGGCTGAGAGCCTCTGATCCAGGGATTTTTAGCACTTGAGATAGCTGCCAAATGCTACTTAATGGCTGCTGTATTAAGATGCAATAACTGTTTCAGGTGGAATTATTGTAAAGCAGGTGAAAATAGTTAGTGTTACAGTTGGGAAGTATTTAACATGCACTACAGAGTACCTGCAGTAGCAGGTGACATCTGGATAATAAGATTTGTGTTTTTCATTCCTCTCCCCATGTGAATCATTGAATTTCCAAACTGAAAAATAGTTATTTTTGATTGCACAGCTCACAGGTGAGGCAGAAAATTGCATCTTTAATGCATTTTTGTACAATTAACATGGGTTGATTGCTTAAGGAGTATAACTTGGGGCTGCTGTACTTCAGATCCTCAAACAAGGTCAGTACAGAGCTCTAGTCAATGGAGGGGCATGGGGCAGGTTGGTGACCATGTTTAATTTTCTATGTTTCATTGTACAAAATAAATCTGGAAAACTGTAAAATCTACATTACATACCTTAAACTTAGAAGTAAAAAACAAAATGGATGGAATAAAAAATATTGTACCTTTACATAGTTAGTTTTCTCATAGACTGCTTCTTCTCTCCAGTGAACAATACAGCTGCGTTACAATTACAGTTGTAGTACTAGAATTAGGGCACACTGGGAATCACAGTTCTGACAGCATCAGCAGTGGAGGAAGGAGGCAAGCAGACAAAATCCCTGCCATCCCTTAATTTGCTGCAAATCTACCTGAATTGGAAAATGGAGACAAAAATAAAATTAAATCTCTATAAAAACTGGATTTATAATAATTCTAATTTGAGCATAGTCCAGATTGCCACTAGGGATATAGGAAAAGTTCCTGCTCTTCCTTTTGCTGTATAAATTATGCTGTATACCCTGCATAGGTGTTGTGTAGGCTACATTAGAAAGGGTCTGGGGAAGGCTAATACAATAATTATTTCAGGAGTTATTTGGTGAACCTGCCTTCGGTATTTTTTCAAGAAGCTACATGACTTCTAGGTTCATCTTAGAGTCTGGACAGGTATGATGTGTGTATAACTATGCTCCAGTCAGGACAAGAGACCAGTGGAAAGATATGGATTCAACATGAAAATATTAATTGATTATAGGCAGTGACTTCGGGGAATGCACCTGGCTCTACTTATGTTCAATTAAATATACCGCAAACTGCAGCCTCCCTCAATTTTCCATTAAAAAAACTGTCTTTGGTTTCATGCTGCAACGTGAACATTATACATTTTATAGCCTCAGTGGTGGTACAGAGCTTAATTTTTGTGAAACCCACTTAGAAGGATTCAATCGTGTCAGTATAAGTAAAAAAGATTCTTCTTCTAATGAAATAAGCTTAAATTAAAACTGAAAGAAAGATAATAATTGCAGTTATTAATTGTTATATAAGATCTTTTAATTACTTGTGATTTATTAGCAACCAAACAATCCACACAGGCTGCATGGCCTCTTCTCATTTGTAACCTTTCTTTTATTCTCATGCTGTTTACTGTAGCTGAAACCACATTTACACAATTGTCAGTGACAATTATTTGTCGTTACATGCAGGTAAATGTTACATTAGGAGTTTAATAAAGTCATGATCTGGAATACATATTTAGATTCTTATCTTCTTGGTCTTTGTAAAAAAACATTTTTGTAAAAATTGCCATCTTCCCTTTATGAATTTTACTCAGTACCCCTTGTTTAAAAACAAACTCTGGAAGTCCCAGATGTTTTTTTTTGTAACACATGTTCATCGATTCATTAATGCATTTTTTAAAAAGTCATGCTTAAATTAAATTACCAGCAAAGCATGTTTTAATGACACTTGGCTGGGCTTACCCCAAAGGTTAGAACACACTCACCTGTGTTATGTCTGTTTTTATGTTTTCTTGAGCCTGTATTCTCCTAAAAGTGTCAATGAACTTAGGCTTTGATAAAAAGTTTCTTTTAATATGTCTTGGAAGTTCAGTGTGTCTTTTTAGTGCATACTCAAAATATTTTATACATTGCAACAGGCATGGCAGTGTAGTGGTTAACATTACTGGCAGGAGTTCAACTACTGGTGTGCTCTTCGTGTATGTGTGTGGGTTTCTTCTGGCTGCTCCCATTTTCTCCCACAGTCCAGAGTCATACTGGTAGCTTTATTGGCTTTTGTAAAATAGCCTTTGTGTATGTGTTTCTGTGTCTGTGTCCGGTGATGGACTGGCTTCAGTCCACAGTGTATCCTGCCTTGTGTCAGTTGCTTGCTGGGATAGGCTTTGGCACTCCCGCAACAATGTATTGGATAAAGTGAATGGAAAATGGATGGATGGATATATTTCGGTTCAGTTTATTGTCATATGCACAAGTGCAGTGAAATGCTTATTTGCATGTATGCTCCAATACAAAGACATTAAAGGAATTGCCAAAAACATAAACACAGAACAGCAGTAGCAACAACAAGTTAAATAACATAGAACTTAAAAAAACATCAGTGTGAGCCAATGGTAGGGGTAGAGTTCAGTAATCTGACTGCTTCTGGGAAGAAACTGTCTCTGAATCTGGATATTCATGCCTTTATGCTCCTATAACACTTACCAGAGGAAAGAGGGGAAAAAATGAGAAACCAGGATGGCTAGTATTCTTAGCAATACTTTCAGCCTTTCTGAAACAGCGAGTTGTGGAATGGGCTAACCTGATCACCCCTTGTAACAGCTTCTGGTCAGACAACGAGCTGCTGCCAAACCACACTGTAATACCACACGTGAGCACTCTCTCAATAGACCACCTGTAAAGAACAGTTGAAGATAGACCAAGTTTTTTCAACTGTCTGAGAAAGTAATGGTACTGTTGTGCCTTCTTTGTAGCTCCAGTTACATGCTTATGTTAAATCATAAGTGATGAAGGTACCCAGGAACATGAACGTGCTAACCATCTCTACAGCCATCCCATTGATGTGAATAGGTGTGTGGTCCCCACCACGCTTTCTAAAATCGATGACCAGCTCTTTTGGTTTTGCTGATGTTGAGGGATAGGTTATTGTCAAGGCACCACTCCACCAGGTTCCTGACCTTATCCCTGTAGGCTGTCTCATCATTATCGGTGATTCAGCCAATGATGGTAGTGTCATCAGCATATTTGTGTATGGAGGCTTAGTTGTGTGTGGCCACACAGTTGTGGGTTAACAAGAAAAACAGCAGGAGACTAAGCACACAGCCCTGAGGGTTACCTACTGTATATTGACAGTCAGCGAGGAAGAAAGCTTTCCATCAACCCTCACAGTCTGCCAGTCAGGAAATCCATAATTCAGTTGCATAGAGAGGTGTTGATGCCCAGGTCATTAAGCTTCCTGACTAGTCTGGAAGGAACTATTGTGTTAAATGCGGAGCTGTAATCAATAAATAGCAAAGTGTAAGTGTCTGTATCATCCAAATGAGCCAGGGCAGTGTGAAGAGCCAAGGAAATAATGTCGTCAGTGGACCTGTTACGCAGGTATGCAAACTGCAAGGGGTCTAAACACTCAGGTACCATTGTATTAATGTGCCTCATGACTAGCCTTTCAAAGCATTTCATTACGGTGGATGTGAGCGCTACCAGTCTGTAATAATGAAAACAGGTTGCAGTACTTTTCTTTGGCACTGGTATAATGGTAGTTTTCTTAAAACACGTGAACGGAAGATCAAAATATCAGTAAAAACCATGGCCAGCTGGTCTGCACAGGACTTAAGGACCCGTCGAAGAACACTGTCCGGGCCGGTCACCTTCCCAATGTTCATCCGTCTGAAGGTTGCCCTGACTTCAGCCTCTGTGACAGACATGGCTGGATCATTAGGGGCTGGGAGCACCAGTGCCAACAGTTCCACGACTCCCTTCTCAAACTGAGCGTAAAAGGCATTCAGCTCATCCGGGAGATAGAAGTCACTTTCAGTGGATTTAACACTGCTTATTTTAGCTTTATGGTTTGTTATTGTCTGAATACCCCACCACATTTGGCACACATCGGAAGAGGCAGCTTTATTTCTATTTTGTTACAATATTGCCTTTTAGTGTCCCTGATAGCTCTCCACAGGTCATACCTTGCCTTCTTATAAAGGTCCAGATTGCCAGATTTTAAGGCCTTTGATCATGCCCACAGTTTATTTCGGATGACGCTGTTAAACCATGGTTTCTGGTTGGGAAAAAAGTTAACTGTCTTTGTGGGCGCACAGTCATCCATGCATTTCTTAATAAATTCGGTGACAAGTGTAGTGTACTCCTGCAGGTTTGCTGATGAACATTTAAACACGGCCCAGTCCACAGATTCAGAGCAGTCCTGCAGTATTTCATCTGTCTCCTCTGTCCAATATTATACCGTTCTTGTCAACACATTCTTCCGCTTCAGCTTCTGCTTGTAAACGGGCAAGGAAACAACGACAGATGATCTGACTGCCTGAAATGCAGACGACGAACAGACCGGTAGGCATCTTTGATAACGGTGTAGCAGTGATCAAGAGTATTTCCTCCCCTTGTTGGACAGGAGACATGCTGGTAATATTTTGGAAGAACTTTCCGCAGGTTGGCCTGATTAAAGTCCCCCGCACTAAAGATACAGCATCAGGGTAAGCAGTTTCATAACTGTTAATGGTGGCATATAATTCCCTGAGGGCTGCTTTCATGTCCACTCAGGGTGGAATATACACAGCAGGCATAATGACAGATGAAAATGATCTTGGTAGATAGAAAGGATGGCATTTTACAGTCAGATATTCCAGGTCCAGGGAGCAAAATTGTTTCAGAATTTTAATGTCTGAGCAGACAAGAGTTGTTTATTATTAGACATACACCACCGCCATTTTTCTTACCAGCCAAACCAGACTGATCTGTGCGATAGGTGAGAATCTGTCAAGCTGAACAGTTAAGTCAGGTGTATTGGGGGTCAGCTAGGTCTCAGTGAGACAGAGAATACAGCAGTCCTTGATGTCCCACTGAAGGCTTAACCTTCCCCTTACCTCGACAATCTTCTTCACCATGGATTGCATGTTGGCCAAGAGAACACTCGGGACTGGGTTCCAGTAGCCACTGTGGTTCACTCTCTGTTGAAGTGCTCCCCATCTACCGTGCTTTCGCATCCGTCACGTTCACTCTGCTGAGTTAGATGGTGGGGGGTCCGTACGCAGAGGCACCCAAGATAGATGATTTAGATTCAAATAGGACATATCTGTGTTTAAGTCAACGACTCTTGATCTAATGTGCACAGGCACTTGTTGGTCATAAATAATTGCTGAAAAGACAGACTGGATACAAAAAGGCCACAACATGAAACGGAAAAAGATGTACAGACGAGGGGCAACATGTACTGTAACATGTCGCCACTCTCCAGCGCCATGCTGGTTAGTTGGGAATGGTTCTAACACAATGGTTTTCCAAAATATTGACAGGATCTTTGGATGAATTAAAATTGTCAATTAGAATATTGGTGTTACATTAGTTTATATTTACATATATTGCATTTGGAAAAAAAAAGCTCTTTTATGAAGCTGCCAAACCATCTGTTGCAAAGTTACTGAAAATGTATACATTTTATTCTAGAAAGAGATGTATTAAATAACAAATATCTTGCTAACTTATATCTTGAAACCACAATGAAACTTGTGACTTGTTGCCTTTATACACCGGTTCTCTGTTATAATGATAAGGCATCTACAGAATTAAACTTGTTTCGTTGACACAAGTGAAGTGGTAAGATGTTGGCTTATTACCTGTTCTGCATAATACCAACCTGGGGCAATGATTTCAGGAAGGGGGGTAACAGAATTGTAAAAAGAGCCATGGATGTTTAAAGCCTTTGGACTGTCATGAAGCTTATGAATTATAAATGTCTTTGCTCCCAGAGCATGGGGCTAGCTGTCAGCAGAGATCCTTGAAGAGCTTTGTCATGATCCCAGAGTGCCCTGGGGTCCTAAAACAGCAGGGCTAGGGGAGTCGTCTCCCTCTGGTGACTTTAGCTGGGGCATTAATACTGTTTTAGAAAATTGCCTTGAAGGCCTTTCCAAAACACAGGAATACATGATGATATTTTGATCTTTTAAGGCTGGCCATGTCAGACATGCATATTGTCTGCAAGGCCTGTTTGTGTTTCAGATGTTTCTTGTTTGCCTGCAGTTATGTGAAATAATAAATTAAAAGTAAGGGCAAGTTTGTGTCTTTGAGCTTTATGCATATATGCATATATATACTGTACATACTTATTGTATATATCCAATTCTGTCATAAGAATTACAAATTCCAAAGAT
The DNA here is from genome assembly GCF_040954835.1 of Lepisosteus oculatus. Classification (NCBI taxonomy): domain Eukaryota; kingdom Metazoa; phylum Chordata; class Actinopteri; order Semionotiformes; family Lepisosteidae; genus Lepisosteus; species Lepisosteus oculatus. The sequence goes on from NC_090700.1 coordinate 21,495,457, forward strand.
CACAAATGAGAAGAGGCCATTCAGTCCATCTAACATGCTCCACTGCTAGTGGCTAATTGATCTTTTTTATTACAGATCTCAACTTAACTGTTTCTTGAAAGAAGCCATAGTATTGGCACATCTTACTTAATTTAAATCCAGCTCTCGGTTGTGCTTTCCTTGTTTTGTGCTTTCCTGTAACTTTGACCATATGAAATAACCATACAGTACATTGACATAAAAGTGTAAAGAAGACATGGTTCTGCCACTGTTTAGACATGCTAGAAAAATGCAATGGCTTGATAAACTAGTATTATGACTTTAATATAACTACATGTATTTTATTGATCAAAATCACTGTTTCAGTGAAATCATGAGTCCTATAATAAGACACACATTGTAGAAAATGTATTTAAAAGCTCCTTAAGAAGTCTGCATTTACTAGCAAATAGGGTCTTTAACTGTATGCCTTTAACCTCCTTCATTTTAAATGAAAATGACTGAGCTCCTTGTTAGAGATGTCACATCATCTTAGCAGCAAATGTCCAATATGAAATTATTGCAGAAAACAGTACAAGACAACCAATATACTGTATACTCATTTAAAATGAAAAACTCATTTAAAATGAAGTACTTCACAGAGTGAGAATGTCTGCCCAATTTAGCCTTTTCTAAGTGAAGGACAGTGTAGATTCTCATATATATTATTTAGAAAAAAACATTTGGCATCTCCTGTTCACTTGGGTGTTAATTGCTAATAAATATCAGAATAATAACCACAGAACACACAGCTTTCAAATGAAAAAAATCTTTGTATAGATTTGTAAAAGAATGTAACCTGTTTACCTGGTGCACAGTATTGACTCCCTAATCCTTTCACCTTAACTTTTCACTTCAGGAACTGGCAACAGATTTGCCTGATTTAAGATTCCTGGGTAGCTCCCTTACTCATTTCACTTGAGGCCAGTCATATTTATAGTTCCTTATCTGATATTTAGAACTGGTTTTAGTTTTAACATTTGTCCTTAAATCACACTTAAATACAGATATAAATATGCATAAATGTGTGCATCCAGAGCTTAATAGAGGCAGCATAATAGGTTATCTCTGTTTTGCTGTGTATTGCCTCTGGGAGCTTGTTTAATGGTTTGCTGTGAAGTCCTTTACCACTGATTGCTGATGACATTTTTAGGGCACTGACAGTTGGTGTTGTTTATACATGCAAAAGCAAAATGCATCGCCCTTTCCCTGGGTCTTGTATTTATCTTTCTAAGAGAGAAATAAAATATTATCCTCAGACACGTGCCATTATCTTGCAAGATACTGATAGATACTGATTCTTTCTAGATAAAAATAATTTCACTGTCCTGGTGAGCACTCTTGGCTCTGTAGATGTCTGCTATTCAGTAAATTACACAATTTTAGAAACTCTCTGTGGCTTACATGTTCCATGCTCAGCTGGAATTCCAAAACACTCTTAATACACACCAGCTTGTATTGTCATAAAGTATACAGAAACATTGTACGTATTGTACTCTGAGTAAAATAAAATATTTCAGCTAGTTTCCTACTGTCAGCTGAGGCAGGATTAAAAGAAAAAATAATATGTATGTAATACCTATGAACAATACCACTGCTATAATACATTCATTGTAGCACTTTCTTAAGTCTCATATTTAGACTTTGCTTTATCTTGTAAAACCTGCAACAAACGGCTTCTCCAGATTTAACCATTCTTTAATCATTACCTAAGTGACTTATATTTTTTGTGTTTTTACAAGTGCAGTGAATGGATATCTGTTTTGTGTGATTTAGATTGTTTTCACTGATGAAATCAAATGATAATGGGGAATGGAGAATTCTGGGAACAGCCAAAGCTGTAAGAGTGAATTTCCTAGGTTCAAAGGTCATGGGATTAAGCAGCTGTCAAAAGAAAACATTCTGAGTTCTCCATGTGTAAGGGAAGGTATTCATGAAAGTGGTAGAAGGCTTTGGGTGCAAGACAGGGTCATATTCATGACTACACAATCTTTTTAGGAATGTGGGTTTTGTTGTCTGGTCTTTTGCAGGCATGCCATAAAAATAAGGAAGAGCACTAACGTAGCATGACAAGCATGTAACTATAATTTTCAACATTTTTAGGTAGTTTTTATTTGTTTTGTGTCTGAAAATCTGCATCAGTATACAGTATTATTTTCAATTAATTTATTTTAAATGCTCTTAAAATTAACCTTCTCTAGCAGAGTCTCCACATGAATAAAAATCTAAACTGATAATACATTGATTTGACCCCCTTATCTCCTGATGGTGCTTGATGTAAATTTATGTTATCAACATTAGAAAAGGTGCTGCAATAGAAAAAAAAACATTAGTACAAATCCAGACAGTAAATCAGGGATGATCAACCCTGGTTCTAGAGAGCTGCAATCCTGCAAGTTTTGTAGGTCATCTTTAAAACATAAGTCTCTAAGCACTTTCATTTTGACCACTGAAGCAGGAGATTGTGCAGTTACGTATTTCAGAGAGGACTTTGGACATTCCTGGGTTAATTGAATGAATTGATTTAATAAATTGATCAAAAGTCATAAGTCTTCCAAGTCCTTATAAATTGCTGATTTAAAAATGACCTATAAGGCTTTCTGGATTATGATTTTCCAATACCAATGACCAATCAGCCCTGCTCTAAGTTAAGTGACTTTCTTTTTTAGAGTGTTAAAAAATGAATTACAGTAGCTGTTTTTTTCCCATTTCTGATCTTCAGTAAGATAATAATGATTAAAATGGGCATTGTACACATTAAGGCCACATTACACTTTTTACACAAGTGTAATGAATACAGTTGCCCAGTATTAGAATCTGAGCTACCACATACCCAAAGCTTGGATACATGAACCTTGTTAACATGTTTTAAAACACAATTATGTCTGTGAAAACCTTTTACCTTATTTTGGTACCTACAATGGCCCTGTCATATACTTAGGAACAAGTAATAGGTTTATTCCATGCTGAAAAAAAGAAAAGAGAAAACACAACGTTTCGGCCGTGGAGCCTTCTTCTTCTGAAGGCACACACCTGAAGAAGGCTCCACGGCCAAAACGTTGTGTTTTCTTTCTTCTCTTTTCAGCATGGAATAAACCTATTACTTGTTCCTTTGCAGCCTACACATGCTTGACGCAGCTACCCACCTGAACTACTGTCATATACTTAGCTAAACATATGTCGATACCATGTACGTATATGTACACCTCATTTAAAGCATAACTGTTTCCCCTGACCAATAATATTTTAAAGCATTATTTGAAGTTTCACATTCTTTTGGCTGTAGGTCCTGCAGTAATTGTGTGCACCTAAACTAGATTGGTTTCCATTACAAAACAGAATAGTTTTCATTATAAAACAGAAACACTAATGCAGCAAAATAAAATGTTTCCCTTTTTTTAGAAGTGGTATTTTTTTATTGAATTAATGGATTTTTTCTAACACTGAATGGTATCTGATATGAACAGTCTTAATTATGGACAACTGTTGCATGGTGTTTGATTAGACTGGACCTGTAACTTTAGCCTTTAGATCTGCAAAAACAAAGGCAACTGGTTAATCCTTGGAATTCCTGTCAAAATAGCCCACTCCTGCCCTCTGAATATAATATTTTTTTTCCTATAAAAACCTAAGCAAATGAATAATATAGGACCGTATTCTTTCACTGAAACATCAAAACTGTTCAGTTTCTTCCTCATTACGTAGTTTTAAAAGCTGGCTTTGGGCCAGTTGATATCTTGATAAAGATTTAATTCATGTCAGCAGCACACAGCCCCTAATGAAAAGGCTTTCTGCACCAGGGTGTCAGGAAATGGCTTAGCTTTCCATCTCTAGGTAAGAAAGGGGGAAAAACAGAAAAGCAGCTGCTGATACCACTGTGTCAGCTATTGTTTCTCTCCAGCCTTGAAGATGTCAGCCACACTGTAGTGTTTACTAACATTTCTTCTAATTGGCTTTGTGTTTAGATGGCAGATTACATACTATACTATTTAGTCTAATTTGGAGGTCCTAGGTCTTTTACTCGTTGTACAGTATATCAACACTGCTGACCATTTCAAGATGCCAAATGTTAAAAGTTAAATGTCATTTTTTGTCAATGATTGTTGAAATATACAGGCAGGATATTCACCAGCGATGATAAAACATAAAATCTATGTCATCCATAATACAGTATATCCATAATACTGGTGAATGTGTTTGCACTGTAGTGGGTATGGTCAAGATTTCAGTGTTAAACATATTTTGACCAATGTTTTGTTGGTTCATTCGAATCAATCATATTTTTTTGCAACCAAGGAAACACCAGTCAGGATGTGAAGTAACTAAATTATTTCTCCTTTTTTATTTCTGCTTCCATCTGGAACTGGACTGCTTTGAAATCAACTTGAACCTCTGCCTGTTCTTTGCATGAATAATTGTGATAGGTGAGTAAATATTCTGATTGCTTTATATGCTGAAAATGGCAAGTAGCTTATTTATAGTTTATAGTTATTACAACTATTATAGTTATAGTTTTTTATTGACAAATTTAAACATTTCAGTTTGACATGTCTGTTTTTTAAATATTCAAATCAAGTAATATTCTGGGGAAAATATGTGCATATTGGTGCACATATTGGTGCACTCTATTATTAAATGCAACTGTTTGTTTCCTTATTTTCTATAGTTTGTGCAAGTAGGCAAATGTTTTTGTCTTATATTTTTAGTCCCCCAATTTCCAACACCATACATAAAAACACTCAGACCTGCACAGAATAATATTCTTTACCAAAGAGTTGTAAATACTTTTTTTCTAGATTTATGTAATTTATGCAGCTCAGCTTTGACTGCATGTATTGAAGAAATGACACCTGGGAGCCTGTTTGAAACACATTTCTGCTTATTTCCCTGCTAGTGATTTTAACAGGGCTTGCCTCTGTTCCAATACTGTTCCCAGATTAAAACACACACACTATGTAGACCTTTTAATCTGAATCAAACTGCTAATATTTTGTTTAAAGTCCTTGTCTGCATATACAAGGTAGGGATTCTGAATTTGAGAAAAAAAGCACAAAAATCATCTTAATTTACTTACTGCACAGTGAAATTAACAGCCATTATATCATCTTTCAACTTATCAGCGATGTTGTTGCAAGTCTGTGTTGCTTCAGTTGGTACAGTTGAGTCTGGATTTTTTTTACTGCAGTCTTCTTTCCATGACCTATTACAACGTATTACTGGGGAGCAAATCCCCAGATTATCTCCATTTGAAGCAGCCGGTGCCACTGGGGAGGAACAGCTGGAAAGTTTATTATGTTTTATGTAGTACATAAGGAAGCCATGTTCTTCATTGCTAGGGAGTAAAAGAAAATGAAAGCTCTGGGTATTGTTAATGTCCTCCCCAGCTCCAGATTTGTTAGCTATGCTCCCCAAACACCTGTACTGAAAGTCAGCAGAGGGTCAATAGACAATATAAACAGAAAGATCTTCATCTGGTGTGTACTTATTACTGTTCCTACAAGGATTTACCACATAATACTTTCACTGCTGGCTTATTTTTTGGTGTTAGTATATTTAGCCTCAAATAAAAGGGATTTCCTTTTCTTTTAGTTCAAATTTAATCTAATGTATGATCCCTAAATCACATTTGGTCTTCAATTCTAGTCACATTCAATGTCTTCAATTACAATTGTCTGTAATTCAGCAAATGCATTTCATTCCTTTGTCTTCTTGCTCTCTTCTGTTGAGTTCCGGACTTATTCCAATAATACTACTGAACTACTTTAAACTGTTTTTGTTGGCGTATATTGCATTCTTTCACTGTAATGACTTGGATTAATATCCTTTTTCTAAGAACACTCACATTCCTCCAGTATTTAACAAAAGTATTTCACATAATATATTGAAGTGGAATGTCATGTCTTTTAATGGACTATGTATGACAATATATTTGTTGACAAAACTAACAAAAGATTGATGCTAGCTTGCAGTCAACACATTCACTACAAGGCAATATGCAAAGGTGAATTGCTGTTATTTTTGTTATTGGTAATTTCTGTTACCATTAACAAAAATAAGCTACAAAAAAACACCAACAACAGTTAATCTGTTCTCTAAATTCAGAATAGGACTACAATTGTAAATGGTTGAAGAAGGGAATGATTTATTAACCAGGGAACTATGTAACCGTGCGTCTGTCTGTTGTCATTGTTTTTTGCATTGCAGATGGCATTTCACATTCATGGAAAAAAGTCTATGTGTGAGTTAATGCTTAGCATAACAGACAAACTTGGACTTAAGCCTTAACCCTTCAAAACATCAGGCTTCAATGACATCAGGCTTCTTTTTGGCACAGTGACTGTTTACGGCCTCATAGAGGAAGGAAATTGTCAGGACTTGTCATCATACATTGCTTTTGTAGAGTTGTCTGAATTCCTCTTTTATTGTGACGTTTGATAGCAGGAGAGACCTACTTGTCAGACCTTGGCATTTCCACATATTTAACTGCTTATTTGAAAGAAAATCAGGATAAACATTTCACTTAGAAGTAATTATAATGAATGGTTATTGTTATAATTTATTGTTTATTTCTTGTTGAAGAAAAAAACCCACTATAATGGTCCCTTTCCTATTTGGGTGAAATCAAACATATATTTGTTTGTCAAAAGGTAAACACAATAACAATAAAATTAAATTAAACATTTTCAAGAGAATCAAGATAAACACATTATGAATTATGAATTACTCTCAAGACAATTTGCAGCAATAAGCCCATTGGAATCAATGTTGTTTTCAAAAACACTTGGTGAAGACAAAGAGCAGCAACACGTCCAATTGCTTTTCATGAAGAAGGCCAGCCAGTGAAATGAGGTGTTGAGTATACTAGAACAGATACAGTTGGATGTCAGCCTAAGATTGTCAGTGGAAGACAACTACTGTACCTGTATGTGACGAGCCATGGTTCGATCAAATGGCCATGATCAAAGAGCATGTACTGATTTATTCTTTAAATGAAATGACACAATAAACAATTGGAATAAACAATTTCCCTAGTCAGAAAAAAGCTGAAGAAAGGTGTTAGTTAAAGTTTTACAAAACCTGTAACTGATTTTTGCTGTTGTTTTTATAATATGCAATTTCATGGTCTCACACTAAGAGGGGGAGATGATGTTTTGGCTCACCTACTGTGAGGACACACCGAAGAGTTGATAGTTTCATCCCTTATGCTATAAAATCACTATAACTTGTGTAAAGTTGAAAACATCTATTTTGTTGTGCATCAACATAATAAAGTATCAGGATATGATGGCATCATGGTAGAGTTTTTTTATTCTTAAAGTAAATATTATTCATTTGGTAAGGATATTACCAAACTGAGGGCAGTATAAGTGTTAGGTTTAAGAAAATCAAGCAGTCTAAGTAGGTAGGGTTTGGAATATTGATAAAAATACATATCACAAACACTTTATTGTCACGCTTGTAAACTCCTCCTCTTAAGGATGCTCCAGCCCTTCCTAGTTTTATTCTTGATTCCCTGCACCTGCCTCCTTCCTACAAAAGCCAGGTGTTCCTGCCAATCCGGGCTCAGCTTTGGAAGATAGACGCCCGGAAGCCCGCCTATCCGCGAGTCCAGGAGTGACTCGACGGCACAGGCTTCATCACGGCGTCCTGACCTTCAGAGTAGGGGATTAGGGAGCGTCTGGTCCCGTTACCCCCTTTTCTTCCCCTGACCCTCCGCTGGATCCCGCTCCGGCTTTTAACTTTGTCTGTCAGGATGGATTACCCGGTCTTGGACTTTTGCTATACCCGTGGATTTGCCTCGAACTCCCTTGGACTGTTTGCCTCGACCACACCTCCCTCGCACCTTCCAGCCCCTTCGCATGTTTTTTTCCTCGTGTTTTCCTCACTCCTCCCCGGATTGTGTTGTCTGCATAGGGTCCTTAAGAACGCTCCTTGACATTATTAGCTGCAAGAGCACATCTTATCTCCACAGTAGTTAGCACCTTGCAAGATTCCAGAGTAACTGGGTATTATACTACAATTTTCACCTTAACTTGCTAGTATGCATAATGATTAAATCATTGTACAGTACTAGACCCTAAATCAAAACATGAGCATTTGTATGCCACTATTACAGTCTTTAAAAAGACTTCTTAATCAGCATTACAAAAGCACTTTATTCATTGTGGCATTGCAAAAGTAATCTGTACTCTCAAAGAATAGCTGCCACACCATGCTGTTGAGGACAATTCCCTAGGAATCATCAAGAAATGAGTAGATGAGATCCTTGGATCAATATGCTACAGGCAGCCAAATAAACATCATGGATCTGATGACCTTTTGTGCTCCAAAATGTGTGCACACCTGTTTCTCAGCTCCTGTTAAATTGCATATGGTGATCTTTGCTCTGGAACACAAGTAGGAATCTGTATCTGTATAGGCTCTGTTCAAAAGTGACCTTGACCTTTTAAAGTGACCCTTTAACTCTTCTTGAGCTGAAATGCAAAACTAGCTTACAAGTGTTTAGAGGGTCAGCTGGACAAGGTTACTATGAAACAATGAAACAAAAATAGAAACTTTATATGGTCTATCACAAAATGATCTTCCCCATGACCTCTGATCTTCCTGAAAGGTCAAATGCAAAATTCTTTTTTAACTCTTTACAGAGTGCACATGGGATCACACAGTTATTAAGGAGCATTTAGAGGAAATCATATATTATATGAAAAATGTCTGAATATGGTATACTGTACATGCTAAGAATAAAAAATGACAGGATTGTAAAGGCCTTTGGGAAGTTGTTTCAAAGTGGAAAGTATTCCAGAAGGCTACAGGGTTTGCTCTTTATATTTGAATTTTGATAACATTTAAATAAAAAAAAATGTTATTCTCTGACACTCTGCATCATAGAGGTTGTTATACCATGTTTGCTTTGTTTCAAGGGCTTACATGCATCTAGAGTGATAGTGGAAATAAAGCTGATTGTTCACAAAATTTGGGCTGAAGGTATGGCCCAATTATACAAGGATTCATGGCCTTTAATATTTTTTCAAAAACATGGCTGCCATAACCAGATCAGGTGTGCTTAAAATACGTATTTTGCATATGTTTGTCATATATAGAGTAGATTGATATAGATTTATGAATAAGCAGTATATGGGAATTATATTTCACATTTGAGTGAATCTGATATGTCACTTGATTTGGCTTTTGACTTTTGAACTCTCCTGGTCAAATTTAAAATGAATTAAGATGCTGTAGGTTCATGATTAATATTGAAAACAAAAGAGACGTGAACAGTATATGTATTCTGTTCATACATATATGTAGTATATTCCAATTTAGGGAGTACAGAAGGGTCAGAAATATTATGGAACACAAATTGGAAAACATTTTCTATTGAAAAATAATCTTGTCCATGTCCACTGACCTTTCCTAAATCTCACATGCAAAATTGTTTTATAATTCCTTGCAGAGTTCATTGGATCTTGGTTACTATCTTATAGATGTGTGAAGCACTACATGCTCTATGAGAAGATGTCTTTGCCTGTAACATCTGACATGTGCTGATGATCTAATTCAGGAACTTTCTATAATGTATTTCAGAATGCAGCTAGTATCATACATTGTATTCAACACATAAAGTATAGAACTATCACGATCAGTTCTTTCCAGGCCCTATGCAGACGACACAATCCGGAATAGTGAGGAAACATTAGGAAAAAGTCATGCAGAAGACGGGTATGGAGACAGGGGATGTATCCTAGGTGTGCAGGTGTCCAGGGGAAGTGAGTCCAGGGTGAACAATCCAAAACGAAGTCCAAACAGGAAACCAAAACAGAAGTATAAGTCCATGGCTTAGGGGCTGGAATAAGGAACAGGTGCGGGTAATGGGGCCGAATAAGGAAGGGCTGGAGTGCTCTTAAGAGGAGAAGTAGCGATCGTGACAAGAAGACCTGCTTTATATACTTTGTAAAGAAATTACCTTGCTCCTTTTCTCTAACTCTTCTGAACATCAAGTGTATTATGTCAGATTGGTCCCAAGTCATTGGTGCTTGCAGCTATATCATGATATTTAATAATGATATAACTTTCATCAGATTTACATTACATGTTTACTGAAACTGACCCAACAGCAGATTATCAGGTTTTTATTTTAGGTTCTAGGATGTGTTTTGTATCATACAGTGTAGTTCAATATATTTTCTATAACACACTCATCAATCAATGATATGATAAAGCAATATACAATATCAAAAACAGATCTTGACCAAAATAGTTTCTAGTTCTGATCAGTTACTAAAAAGTGTATTCTGTATTTCAGCATTCAGAATGGTTACTGTATGATTTTCAACAGCAATGAGCACAGCACCTGAAAACTCCAGCCCACCTGTTGCTTTACAGCACCCAATAGATCTGAATGTGTTGATCTTAAGAATAATTTAGTATATACCTCATATCATAATTGCATATCCAAACAGTGGGAATACCCAGCATATGAAAGTGTTTTTATAGTACCTAAAAGTACAATTTTAAATGTCACTGGTATCCCATAGTGTTATCTGGTATGAGTGCTGAGATCCCACAGTGTGATGTAAGTACTGGTTGAGCACTGGTTTAATTAAGCATTTAAATATGTGGCAGGCATTCTAAATTACATTCTAGACATGGGGACAAAGAATTGGCCCTTACACTAACAAGTACACTTTTTCTGGGATTGGACCGTACTGACAATAATTCTGCCCACCTATAAATTGAGCTCAGATACCAAACCTACCAATCAACACAGGGAATTGAATTGATAACCTTCTGATAGGGTCAGCTAGCCTCTCAGTGCTGAGCCAATCAGCTGTACCCAACAGATACACTTGTCACAAGCAGATAAAATTAGAGGCCTTAAATACAGTAGATGCAGAAGTGCGATTTTATCCCTTCTTTGCCCGTGGATTATCGAGAGTGTGATGAAAGAGCCTTGTACCTCTATAGTCAGAGACTGTAATTTTCTCGGACACTTTGAGGCTTAGTAGAAAAAAAAAACTTAGATGAAACCTCAGGCTGAAATATTACCTTCATTTTCCTGGGTTTTATTCTCTTTAACCCCTCTGAGGATAAGAGGGAGAATATTAACCCACTGAAAAATGTAATTTCATTTCCAGATACCACATTAGCAGGAACATTCTCCTTTTTCTTGTTTAATAGCCTTGTCATAGCAAACAGAAGAGTCATTTCTAGCCTGGTTAGATTTTGGGATATGTTATATACCCTCTGGGCATAAACATAATTGTCTGCTACTACCACAAAACCACAGATTCAATAAAAGGCATGCTGAAACAAAACAGATATTCCCTTAAATATTGGCTACACAGGCATGCATGACAAATGAATGTATTTAGATAATTAACAATATAATTATTGTATATAATTGTATTTGTTTTTTAGAACTGTGTAATATTTTGTATATGGTGATCTTAGCAGTGCTACTAACATTTGGTAACACAGTCCATATAGGTTTTCTGCCGTATTTAAATTTTCTGAAGTCATGCACGTTTAACTGAAGAGCTAAAGCAGTTCCACACCTTTATGAAATTTCCCTTGAATTTGGGTTTAACAGTTTGTATGATGAACTTTCCATTGATTACTTCTCCTTTGTCTTTCTTTCTCTTGTTACTCTGCTCTGATTACTGATTTGAAAACAAGAGTTTAGCTCTTTAGAACAGATTTTTTCACTGGTATCTGGTTGTTCAGCATCATTATACTATTATCTTGTTAACTTATGCTGTATGTTCAGTAAAAATCATTCTGAAGCTCCTAAACTGTCAATATAGGAACTTTAAAGATCTCTCGAAACAAATTGTCCCTATTCTTTTAGGCAATCTAATAGTGACTGAAGTTATATCATCAGCACCTCAAATTGATGAGGATTCAACTGACTGTGACATATTATTATTTTACATAATTTTGTGTGAAAATAAAACTTTAAAAGTAACAAACCACATAGCTGCTTAAAGCTTCATCATCATGTGGTATCAACAATGTGCTATAGTGCCTATAGAATGTCTAAACACATTTGGAAAAGGTGTGAACAGTTCCCTAGCCATTTGAGTGAGCTTGAACAGTTCTGTAAGGAGGAATGCGAAAATCTAGGTATGCTTTGTTGGTACAATTATGGCTATAATTCAGGCTAAAGTTGATTCCACCAAGTACAAATTCAGGGGGTATACTTCTTCAATACATTTTTCTAGATTTTTCATTTTTACTTTTCAAAATGTTTGAGGATTGTTTTTTACTTCTGTGTTCTGTTACAATGTGTTAATAAAGGTAAAATACATTCTGATCTAATGTAGTTGTTAGGCCACGAAATCTGTTACTTTGGTAAAGGTGTGTAGAATTTCTACAGACACCGTACCAGGGAGCTCACCTTAAACAGGTTTTTCAATTATATATGTCTTTCACTAGGTCAGCTAACTGGGTATCCATGATTTATGTGCTATTATATAGCATTTATTTGTAAAGATAAGCCTCAGAACAAAGAGCACCCACTTGCCCATGCATGATTTCAGGTTTTGGAAGAATATATTGTATATCTAGGATTTGGAGAAAGGGTTGAAGGGTTCAAATAAATCACTAAAATAGGAAAGGAAGTATTAATGTTGTATACAAGGTTTAAATGATTAAAATAATTTGTTGAAGGCTGCTTCAAGCAGAAATGTAAAAATGTAACCTCAGTGCAGTAAAGTTTTTGCCATTAAAAGCCTCTGTGAGCAATGTTGTCATTAGTTCAGGTGGGTAGCTGCGTAAGCATGCGTAGGCTGCAAAAGGAACAAGTAAGAGGTTTATTCCCTGGTGAAAAGAGAAGAAAGAAAACATTATGTTTTGTCATTATATCACAATAGAATGTTCATTCCATAAAGTTCTTGCTTGTTTGGAAATCCTATTCAATTTCAAGGTTTCACCTATGTTTGACAGGGTAGTCAAATGTTTATGCAGTGTGTAATGGGTTGCGGGTAATGCAGTAAATTTCAGATGTGCATGAAAAGTTTAGCAAATGGCAACTGATGATTTAGGGCCTAGGATCATTGTGATAGAATTGATGTTTATGCAAGTGGTTCTATTATATGATGTAATTTATAATTTCTGGAGAGATGAATATCATTGCAGACTAAGTATTTGTTTAGGTTCTTGACCCTTCTGTATGAAATTGATAGTGATAGTATTATACAAATTGCTGCAGTGGATGAGTCTTAATAATTGTGTACGTGGGGTGGTAATTGAGGATTACAGAAATTCTGTTTGTGGCAGAATTGATCTTTTGAATGAGGATTTCAGAACCTTTTTGCTGTATCTAGAAGAATGCATACAGTAGTTGTGGTGATTTTATTGCCTTCCTTGTAAGTGAGTGCAAAAGGACCCTTTTTCTTAACTGAGGCCTCACTTGCATATTTTAATAGCATTTACATTTGAAAGTGTTATGGAGAAAATATGTTCATTAGACTACAGGGTTGATCTGCAGTTAGCATAATGAGAAAAGAGTGCCTAAATATACCCTTGTACCAACAGTACTGCACTTCAGTTAATTAAAATATATTACCTAATAATGTCTTGAGAGGCAGATGATTAAGTGGGTTTTGAAACAGTGTTGCTTGAACACAAGTCTAAGCAGGAGGATTTGAAGCAACTTACGAAAGTGCAGTTTCACTACCATCTATGCTGACAGTCTTTTGAATTGTATGTCTTGGCAAGTGGAGTGAACAGCAGTGCCAAGATTCTGCTGTTTCAACACTCAACGGTTATTAGGTTACTGTAGCACAACTGAGCTATCCTGTTCCCTTCTACATGCTAAAGTAAAAAGACTGGACCTGAACTGCTTGTGAACTCCATCTGGTGCTGTCACTATAAGAAAATGCAAGAAGCACTACATTCAGCCATGCACTCTTTTTAAGTGCTGCCAAGACAGCATTAACAGAAAAAGCCTCCACTCCTTGTTTTTATTACTGGTTACAACTAACTGCTTCTGATGCTATGCAACTCATAGACAAAAAAATTGAACTGCAAAAGATTCCAGATACCATCTACTTTCTTTCCTAAGACTGTATTTTAAGTCTCATTAGATGTGCTCCTTATGATTTGTGTTGTGGGCTTGTAATGTGAAAACAAAGGGGATCAAGGGACAATGTTTTTTCTAGATGTGCAATATCTAGAAAAAGAAAAACTGAGATTACAGGAAGTTTGGAATATAGCATAAAACACATTTAAACTATTTCTTTCTATTTTTTTCACACATAACTATTGCGGTCGTAATCTCTGCAGAGTGTTACAAAATCTATAAACCACAAATAATATAGACTGTAATATAGACTGTATTGGACTAAGCGAAATGAGCAGCTCCTATTCTATATAAAAATATTAGACTCCATTTTGGAGTTGTTTTAATGGAGTTCTAATAAAAGTTCAGGAGGGATGAAGGCAGCCAGACTAATTAAACTCAGCTACTGCCACAATTACCCACAAGTAATCCTGACATAATTCTTTAGTTTCCCATATGAACCACATGTCACCCTCTACTCTTCCTCGCTCATTTTGCATCCCTTCTCCACCCCATCTCCCCCTTCGCTGCTTCCCCTTGGTTACTTTTTCACCAGGCATGGGGGTCCTTGCCTCCCCTCCTATGGCCAAGAGTTTGGCCCTCAGCCAAGCAAGTTGAAGTTTTCACAAACTCAATAAATGATTCTACTTTCACACAATCTTTGGCTGCCCTCATTTGTCATGAAACAATAATTGATAGCTTCTGGATTTAAATAAGGATCTTATGATCTTTCCTAAAATCCAATACAATGGTGGACAGGTAAAAAGTGCATTCCTCTGGACCTGTAGTCCAGTGCCTTTCTAATAGTGACACTGTGCTTAGGAGGTCCCATCCTTGAGATTTTAAACTGAGTTCCTGACTGCTTGGTTATTAAATTGAGTCCATGTGACTTCTCAAAGGGGTAGTGTTTGTTATTATATTTAAAGTGTTTTGAGATATTTTTGGATGAAGTGATACAAAATTCAATGAATTATTAATAGGGGTAGTGTTTGTTATTATATTTAAAGTGTTTTGAGATCTTTTTTGATGAAGAGATACAAAATTTAAGGAATAATTAATAATGTCCAAAAAATATTTAGTCAAACCAAACCTTAAGTGTCAGAGTAAAAGTTTATAGTTAATAATGAACAACCTGATTCACCTTTGATGTGAAGCAGTACTTCATCTTGTACACCAGACATTTTTGAGATTTTTATGGTATATGTTTGGGTATCTCTGTTGCACTGCTCTTTCTGCCCTCTTTGTTCAGCATTCACAGCAACCTCCTGTTTCTTATTTTCATCTCAAAACAGAGTGTGAATTGAACTGACCTTCATGACCCGGTTTAGTAATAGAGTAATAGTAGTAGCTCTTAATGAAAAAAATACAAAATCCAGAATAAAAAGCATTGAAGCTGTGTAAAAAAAAAACAAACTTTGAAGACTTGGTGAATCAGAATTACATTGGTTGTTGAAAGGGCCAAATAATGTGTTGATCAAAACGTTAAAAAACACTGTGGAATTTTATTGTACAATAACAGTATTGCTTTGGTGTTCCTAACTATACTTTAAACTGTTTGAGGCAGGTGGGGTGGTGTTAACTGAGCATTATCTGGGATTTATTCAGCTTGTCCAACCGTATAATTGGTTAAAAATAATGTGACTTTAACTTTAACATAGATAAAAATCACCTAACCTATAATCATATCCATCCATCCATGACTACAACTACCTTTCCCATCTTATATATGACATCATGCATGCTTTATTGTTGGATTTCAAATGTAGTAATTAGTGCACAACCACAAAAAATAATGCATCTTCTCATAAACATTGCCTCCTGGCAACCACTATGTGTATGCTCTGGGCCATTTATGATGCCATAGCAAAATTTAAAACAGCTACAACCATGCCATTTCATTTTCTGCTGCACCATCTACAAAGGCCAAATAATGGTGCATCATACAATATATTCATTCTGTAGTATAGCGTTCATGATTCATATTTTGTAAATTCTCATTTTGTCCATTTTTCTTATAATCAATGTTCAAAGCAATCAGTGTCCATTTCAGGTTGGATTTAACAACATCTTTCTTGAATGCTTTTGAATCCAAGCAATCTTTCATGTATCCAGACATATCAGAATTCTTAATTGCTTCTTATGTGTCCCTTAATCAGAAATAAATTAATAATGTTCTGCTCTGAAAGTCAGAGCAAGCCTCTGATGAATTTAATTTTCTTAGTTTTTAGTCCTTGTAACATGTAATAAGTGGACATGCAATGCCTTGATGTGAAATCTGGAGCTTTCTCACTTAAACTTATAAATCCTTCTCAGTTTTTATGAAGCCAGGTCACCAAGCATGATTTTAGGAGCTGCCATACACATTTGTTTCAAGTGAAAAGATGTGTTAATTCTAATTTAATTTGGCAGAATTCAAGTTTTCTGCTCAACACTCAATCTTCCACTCTGATAATGTGGTGCAGCTCTAGTCATCAATGAGCCTTATTTTTTATCTTCTGAGTCCTGAGTTCTCTACTGAGTGCATTGTTTTCTAAAGTGAACAAGATTAATCATTGGTTCCAGTTTTTTAATATAAAGAAATAAATCTCAATAAATTTGCACACATGCAGGACTGCAGCCCTCCTGTTCTCCAGCTGCTTAATGTTACAGTAAACCATCTGTCATCCATCAATACTTCCTCCAAACACTTAAGACCTGTGGCTGAAACCTTTTCCAAAGTATCAACAAAAATCACATCCACATACTAAAAGTATCATAGACTCCAAGATTTGAAAAGATAAAAGGTCTAACACTGGATAGGTTTCCTTGCAGGGAATGAGTAACCATATACATCCCATCACTCTATACTTCTAGAAGCTGCCACCAGAACTATGAGACAAGTGTTAGTAAGCAGGTAATCCCTCCCAGGACACATACTGATTGAAATGAACGTGAAAGGCGAGGGTCATTTACGAAATAAATGGAGAGAACATTCACTGCCTGCAGACAACAGTATTTAGCACTGTCACCCACAGCAGTTGGGAAAAAGAGAGGGGAAGTGAAAATGGACCATTCCCATTTTGACCATTCCTCATCTTGATGAGCGCTGAAAGGGAAAAAGAAAAAAAAACAGGAAAAAATAAGAGAGGCCAGTCTTGCTGCTGAAGTGATAGATGGAGCCTGTTTAAGGAGCAGAAGAGATCAGCTCCAGGAAAAAAAGGAGGGGGGAGAGTATAAATAATCCATCACTTGGGAAAAGAATGAAGCAGACTGAAAAGCAGGAAGAGGGAGGAATAAAGTGAGAACGGCAGTGAGAGAAACATAAGCATTGAAGGATAAACATGGAGACTGTGAAAAAAACCATAAAACAACACAGCAGATGGGGACATTCAGAGGATAAAAAAGAACCCCTTCCCTTCTGATAAACAGGGCAGAATGCTTTGTCTTCTTGTAAATTGCAGCTTCAAAGTAATATTTTGTTAAGCATCCTTTTTATCAGAGCGGTGGGTGTTGGAAGGATTATTTTTTTGCTCCTCTAACCAGAGCTCAGATGAATGAGTTTCTTTTTCTCTGCTGTGTTGATTAGCTCATTCCCGAATGGCGAGCAAGATAAACCCAGGCCTTTTGATTTCCTCTCTAGTTCATGTCTTGGTTCCAGATTCAGCTAGACCATGTGCCTAGTGTCCTTTCTGAGAGACCCCCTGATCTGCAATACAAACCTAGGCCTAGTTACTATGTGATAAGAAGTAAAAGACACAACACTGCCACACTGAGCACACTGAGAAGGAATGTGCATGTCACATGGGGAGTGAGTTTTTGGGACAGGAAGATAACAGACTATCGTTTTCATTAGGACTGACTGATACATCAGGACAGAAAAAATATATTTTCTCATGGTATTTCTTGTGTCGATTGATCCATCTATTGATCTGACTATTTGTGCAACGGTCTATCTACAAATCTATACAGGATATGTGTAAAATGTATTTAACAATCATGGCTTTGGCACTGTTTTATTTGAGGTAGATGTGAACCACTGAAACTGCACTTAGGAAATTTAGCAGATTGGGCAAGTTATTGATGGTCTTGTTTCTTTCTTAATGGCTTTAATATGTGCACACGCAATTAATTTAAGATAGGAATAGCAAGAGAAAGCCACAAATTTAAGATATATATATAAAAAAATAGTTTATTGTTCTGATAATAAATATATTGTTTCATTGCCAAAGATAGGCAAATGAAAACTCTTTTAGGCATTCTCAAGAATCTGTCTTTTATCATGTATATAACAACTAAAGAGGCAGTTGCCTAACTCCATGCACTTTTAAAGAAATTACAAAACAGAAATAATAATAATAATAATAATAATTACCATATTCTGCAGTCTGAAGTCTTAACCAATGTGTTATTTGTTTTGTGCTGAATTGAGTCATCAGTAAAAGCCCTCTGCGTTCTCTGATTAAATATTAATGAACTGAACTGATCGATTTCCTCCAGCTGTTATAGTACATAGACACCATACCTAGCTTTTTAAAGCACTGAGAAAATCTTAAATGCATTGGGGTCTAATGTTGCCTTTAAGTGGTTTAGCAGTGTGCAGAACTCAGTAAGAACATACTTGGTAAGCTGATTTGTAAAGCCTGAGAAATTAGCATTTTTATTCAAAAATGCTGATATATTTCTCATTGGAAACTGTGTTGTGTACAAGTAATAGCTTAAACCAGAGCTTTCAATGGGCTGTGATAAGATAGAGATATATATACATACAGCATGCTGAGAAAAAACAGTACTTGCAGAACAAATGGAACAGACTTTATTAGGAGAGTAACTGAAATCACTGTTACAGAATTCAAGGACACTAAAGATGAAGTCTACAATTTCCTTTTTTTCCATTTGCTCTAGTTGACTGTGCTGATAAGGCCAGTAAATGATTGGTGCACAGGATTACACAAAACATCACATATTATACCAGTATTTAAACTTCAGATTTTCTTTCTATTAGCAGTATATATACATACTTATAAATATGTGTTGTCTTCATATTTCAGTTTAGTATAGGACAGAAGCATTTACCCAGTGGGTGAAATACTGAGCGAACACTCATTAGCTACCTTTTCTGTTCTATAAAACATAACCATATGTCAAAGGATAACATCACCATCCTGTTCTTGTGACCTTTCCCCTTTCACTTGGCCTGGATAGATTTCCATCAGTGTCATCCAGAGTTGCTAAAGTGTTCTGTTTGCCGCCAATTAGGATGAATGTCTTAGATTTTCCAATTTATACAAAATCCTTTAGCCAATCATCAGAAGGCCTTGGTAACCATTTGTCTTCATTGCACCATTGGTGTTTGGCTTTCTAAGGCAAATAAATGCAATGTTAACTCTTTAGATCCCCGGCTGACTGCAAGAATTCTTTCAATCTTGCAAGGGATTCTTTCATCATTGTCAGTCTGTACCAGTTTTCACAGCATACCACTAAAGACATAACAATCTTGATGAGCTACTCTGTAGCTTACCATTTTCAGAAACCAACACAAATGTGTAGAGATGATGCATGTTTTTTAAACGATATGTAATATCTAAAATTTGGCATTTGTTTTAAGGTTTTCCACCGTCTTTAAAAGATACACCAGGGTAAATGTATGTCCTCTTATGAAAAAAATACATTGGAATTCATTAAAGTACATTAATTGTAAAACTGTAATAGCAGTGCTGTCAGATTTCTAGCATATATATTTTGTATGGAAATATACCTGGCAATTATGGTAAACTTGATCATTAATTTTACTTTTTATGGAATTTATATTGCAAGCAGCTTTTTAATGTGTAAAAATCCTTTAGAAAGCAGTATAGAATAATGTTTAAAAACCCTTTTATTCTCAGTTTTAGACCTTTTTTTGCTGGTGTTGTTTCTGGGCCTTGAATTTGAATAAATAACACTTATTCAAACAACTTTTAATTTTATCTGGCTATTGTGTAAAAGGCACATTTCAATAGAACCTCAGTATAGAGCTAATTTTTGTATATTACAATTTAATGAGAATGTATATATAATATATAAAGATAATTTTTATAACAAACAGCAAAATATCAATTAACATATATTTCAGATGCATCTCTGTTGTACAGAAAGGCCTTCTAGGTTTTTCTTGGTAGGACCAGGGAAATAGGGTGCACTTAGTGGAGCTGTCAGCAGCTTGGGGCTACGTCCAGGCTGGGAGCTGACAGAGGGGGATGGACAGGCTTCTTTGGCGCTGACCTGGAATTGATGCCAGTCACCAGTGAAATTACACTGTCTCCAAGTGAGTGGCGGGTTGTCATTGAAGAGAGAGAGAAGAGCAACCCATGTGAAACAGCCTGGTCCCCAGGCACCCAAGCAAAGACCAAATCTGAAAAACATTGACAGTTTCACACAGACAGACACACATTCACACATATAGGTGCATGCAAGACTTGGTCATCCAAGAGCAATCTAATTGTTTATTTTACTGACAATGTCTAACAGGGCTTCACAAAATTTTTGTCTCTGTATTTTTTAAATTTCACAAGTACAGTATATGGATTGTGCCTTAACAGCATTTTTAGGGTGAAATGTGTAAGACTGAGGATTAACTTTTCCCTTCCAACTAGTTCATACAGAGTATCTGGAGCAGCACCATATCTTAAATTGTCAAAATCTGGATGCTTTTATCACTTTATTCTACCGCCATTTTTGCAAGTCAGAAGCCAGAGAACAGTCCATTCCTGACATGTCTTTGTATGCTTGACTTCAGGGAAACATTTCCTTGGACTTATTCTTCAGGTTTGGAGACATTAGTGTCCATGGAGTGTCGACAGTGTCAATTTTTATGTTGTAAGGGAGGAGTGGATGTACCTGCAGACCTACCTTGTGCGATCTAATCAGGGTGGAACACCTCTACAAATTAATTCTGTACCTCAAGATATTTTTAATTAGGACAAACCCACAAAATCAAGTTGTATACCACCTTCAGGCGAATTGAAACTTTTGAACTCAGATTTTCAATAGCAGTTGTTAAAATTGAAATTGACATCACTCCAGGATTACAAGACACTATTTTAAACTCCTAATGATGAGGATGATCTCAAACACTATCTTACCAACATCAGCTTGTGATGCACTAAAGCAGTCCCTCAATGAGCAGATAGTAAAAGAGCCTCTGGCAAACAATCTTGTGAGATTAGCAATTTTTTTTCCTCAATATGAGTTCTTCAATTCCTTGCTTTTAAATTTTGAGATTCAGGTGTGTTAGCTATGATCAGGATTTTCTAAAGAAATGTATTTCTGTGAAAAATGTTACAGTGATTTAAGCATTTAAACTGTCAAACAATTTCCAGTTACACAATACTTCAACAGCAATAATCACATTCCCTAAGGCATTACCATCTGTGGAGTAAGTAATTGTTAACTGACAAATCCTTCCCACAGATTTAAAGAAGCCACAATTGGTCATCAAACAGGTAACTTGAGAACTTTTTGGAATGAACATTCTACTGTGACATCATCTCAACATCATCCACAGAGGTTATCACTTGTTTACTGCATCAAGCTTACAGTACATTTTTATGTTTTTGCCTAAAGAGGTCTGAATTTTTAATCATTTAAATTTTGTGTACCACACTAAAACTTCATTTTCTTTTTCAGTCATTACTATACAGTTTAGCCTTCCTTCCCTATCTCTCTGTGTGTAAGAAAGAAAAACTGACTTCTACCTGCTTCTCAGGGAATTGAGTTTTTGAACAGATTGAATAAGGCAAGACAAAAAGAAAACTGATAAAAGGCTATGGTAATAGTTTACACTGTACTTTATTTTATTTACATGTATCTATACATCTCCAAAACATGCGTTCTATAAATAAACAATTTTAAGAAATAGCAGGATATATATTAGTAATGGTGTTAATGTTAAATTCAGAGCCTATCATCAGCACATAGACAGTTGTGACTGCAACAGTGTTAATGTGGTACAACATCAATCGATCAATTATAAACTACAATCTATTGAATCTTTTCATTGCACATATGTCAGGTTTAAAAGCGGCTCAAATATTACTGAATGTATTGCAGAATACTAAGTCTGAAATATTGATATTAACCCTTTTAGGTAAAACTATTAAAATATCTGCTCTTTAATGATAAGTTCTAGGAATGTTTAACATTATTTTTTTTCTACCTGAATTCAATTATAAACTAGTTTGTGGTTTAGAGAGTGGGTTATAGCATCTGGCGCTTCTACCCCAATGCTCTTAGGTCCTGGGTTTTTTTCAGGTGCTGGGGACATTCTGTGTGTTCTCCCATGTCTACATGGTACTCCCATTTCCTCCACCTCTCTAAAGCATGCTGCCTAGGTTAATTGGTATCTTTCAAAATCGTCGCTGTGTACTTTCATTTCATATACTGCTGTGCAGACCAGACATAGTCTTGTCTTATGCCCCACCCTTAAAGGATATGTTCCATCTTGGCACAGCTAAGAGGCTGGAGACAATTAAAGCTTCTTGTGTCTCTGTGTCAGCTCAAAGAAAATGTGAATTTGTATATTCAGCGTTTGGCTCTTGAGGAACACTTGTAACACAAGCTGCAGATAAGAAAAAGGCATCCATTGGAATAGAATCCATACCAATGACATGCCATTCAATTGATAAGTCTGGATCAGTGCTTCTGTGCCTATAACTGTATGATGAAATTATACTGACGTGTAGCTCAATTGAGCACATTTTCTGCTTAAAACTATAACTTTATTATTATCAGAAATAGTTTTACATCACATCTTAACATCCTGTAAAGGTGATCAAATAAACCCTACTGTGTTTCTAGGATTTTAAACGACTTTAATTACATTTATGATGGTTCATATTCAATACCAGCCTCAAGGAATAAGGATGTGGGTGTGGGTTTGTGTGTATGTGGGGGGGGGGTCATTTTCCCTGTTCCTTTTTCCCTCTTCTCCCCAAGGTAAATGTAAAGGAAATATGTGTCCTGACATTTAGGACCGCATTATATGAAGCCTGACTATTGATCCTCAGTAGGGATGAGTGCTGAGAGCTGAGTAAATGGGCAGCTTTTACGAGGCTCCTTGTCATCATGGATTTAGCTGTTTCATTTGCAGATTCCTGTAAATGTTGGCTTGATTCATGGTCTATAATTTTCTGGTGGAAAAGGAATCGACAGCTCACTGGCAAATGACTGTTCATCATTAATAGTTTCCAGTGACAACTGAGAAAGTCTTAGAGGCATCATCGATTTGCAGTTGGTTCATACCATATAGATTTAGTCAGCTAATACCCTGCTCTTCTAATAGCTTCACTGACAAAAAAAAGAGCTATACATGAAATTCAGGACAAGATCAACAGTGGGTGGGATTATTTGCTGGCTTTGTAATAAAATGATTGAAGTGGGACTGTATACTCATATGGACATTAGAAAGACATTTCTTTACTTTTTTGTAAATTTCATGGAAGCTGGTATCTGAAATGTCCAGGGGTATGCATAAATGGACAAAGAACAGACACATGCAAAGTGAAATGGGAAAAGTTAAAGAACCCCCAGTAAATGCTGCATTTTATTCTCATATTGTTCAAAGTGATAAATACAGATTTAGATACTTTGTCTTGCTTCCAATTGATCATTGAATTGATTCACACCTGAAGAAGGCTCCACAGCTGAAACATGTTGTTTCTTTTCTTTTAATCATTAAATAAACATTTACTTGTTCCTCTGCAAACTATTTTATGTCCCATTTGTTATTTTCTTACAAGAAACTGTGTGCATCTCACTGGGCATATTGAACTATTTGCGTAGGTTAACCATTTTCTAAATTGAAATGGAATAACATTTAATGAAAAAACACTTGTTTTATAATATAATAATATTAATCTTGATTCAGACCTTTTAGTGTATAGCGAGTATTACTATATTTCTCACATATAAATAAAATATAATCCCATATAATCACATAATATAACATGTCCCAAGATGATCAGTATTGTATGTATTATATACACGTGTGTGAAAGGGTATATGTGTACGTGTGGTTTTGACCAAATGATGCTGACTAATTTGTTTTCATTGATATATAATAAAATTATAATGAGAACTACCCCTCGGGCCTGCACCAATGTGAACCCACACTCAGCAGTGCAAAGGTCAGAGCTTAAAGTTAACAGACCACGGATGGCATATGACCCAACCAACAGAGCTTTGAGAAACCATGACAACCAACTATAAATTCACTAATCTGTCATTTTTTGCCACTACCAGGGTGACCCCTTGCCACTGCACACACATTTCATTGGGGTAGTTTACAATTTAGGTTGTAATTTGTTTGATAGATTGCTTAAAAATGTTCAATGTCTAAGCAAGTAGTGCTTCCAGCTATTGAAAAGTGATTTTGCAGATTGTTAGCTTTTTTTCTTTCAATAAATAAACTGTGACAAGACATCTGTGGCCCTAACTCATAATCATTTTGTAAAACATGCTCCAAATTAAAAATTACAGTAAAAGACACATGATAAAAATCTTCAGGGAAAGGTTAGGTGTATAGTCAGGGTTCAGACAAAACAGTAACATAAGAAATATTAAGATGATTCCTAGAAATAACAAAGTGCCTATACTATACAGTACAGCTTGGATGATAGACACAGAAAGGATCTTTCAAGAAACAGTATATGAGATCCTTAGAACTCTAGCTACTAGCAACCAAATTAGCTACAGTAGATGGGATTAACAGTTTTCTCTTATCTGTAACCTCTTTATGTACATGTATGTAAAACCAGGAAGTGATCTTAATTGTTTAGTTGTTTTCATAAGGAGAAACTGAGGAATGATGGACTTGATTGTGATTTCCTTATACATTTGAATCATGGACTGATGATAGCTGATGATCTACAAAAAAAAGTATTTCAGGCTCTGTGTGTTATACCACCCAAGCAAAGCAAAGACAAAAAAAAGAAATAACAATAAAAGGAAATAACAATGATGTTACCCTTGACTGGCCCCTATGAAAACATCTCAATAATTCCAATTCATTGGCTCTCTAATACAAGAACATTGTGCCACATGCGTTATGCCAGGAATGGTCTAGTCATCTGTGTCTCTGTTTTTTTTGCTCTACACCTCTTTCTCAGTGTTGCCTTAGGTATAGATGCCTTGTCTATTTTCTCTCTGGCTTTCAATTAGTAATTAAATGGTGAACTGTGGGTCTTGCTGAAATATTGTGAACTTGTTGGTCTCATTGTTTTGAAAAATTTAATAATTATTCATGCAATTTGTCATTTGTCAGAAACGTATTTGTGAATCTATGTATATTTTTCCCTATGCAAGCCTTTACACTCTACAGTATACTCTTCATGTTGCTGATAGAAGGGATGTGATACATATTGGCACTGTCAATAATTGTGTTCACACTTTTGTCCACTCGATGTAAATAAGCATTCCCTAACCTTGTTCAATCTATAACATTGTTCCAATTTCTCAAACCCAATTACGGATGCAAATGTCAAATGTCCTGGTTGAGTTACAGAGATAAGCTGTTATTGTTGCACCCAGAGAAGCAAAATAATTGAAATTCCAAAGAGTGCTGATGATTTTTCGTTAATGTGTTTATTAAGGAAAGACAAAGAAATATAGCTCTATTACATATCCCAAATGTGAGACAATTTTTTGTTAGGGATGTCATTATCACTTCAATTTTTTAAATTGCTATAATTATAGGCAGACAAAGTATTTCATTCTGTTAATGCAGTTCCTTCACATTAAAAAAGGTGTCTCTTAATGGGCACAGAATAAATCAATTTGAGTTTCCAAGCATCTGTAGCTGAAAATAATCTGCAAGGCTCTTAGTGAATTCCTAGTGTTTCTGATTTCTAAAGCAACCCTTAATGTCAGGATTCTGCAAGGAAAAAATATGCATCAGTGATCTAGGGTTTATTTATTTTTTACTTATTTTATTTTTGTAATGAAAAGGATAAGGTATAGTATGTGAGTGACACAGTGGCTCTGATGTTATCATTGCTGCCTTGCTGCACTGGGGTCATGGGTTCATTACCTGCATGGAGTTTGTATGTTCTTCCCATGTTCATGTAAATTTCCCCTCAGTTCACCAGTTTCCTCCCTCAGTCCAAAGACATTCTAGTACAGTAGGTTAATTGGCTTTGGGAAAACTGTCCATAGTGTGATTGTGTGGGTTTGTGTTTGCTTATGTCCTACAATGAGCTCATGTCCCATCCAACATTTATCCTGCCTTGCATTCATTGCTTGCTGGACTCCAGCTCCCCAGTGACCCCGTATTGCATAAAATGATTAGAAAATGCATGGATGGATAAGGTACACGCCAGAGGCCAATCACCCTGTAACTCACAACTGGCGACCCACTGAAGCTAAGCGAGTGTGAACCTTGTCAGTACCTGGATGGGAGACCTCCTGGGAAAAACTAAGGTTGCTGCTGGAAGAGGTGTTAGTGGGGCCAGCAGGGGGTGCCCACCCGCGGTCCATGTGGGTCCTAATGCTCCAGTATAGTGAGGGGGACGCTATACTGTAAACAGGCGCCGTCCTTCGGATGAGACGTAAAACCGAGGTCCTGACTCTCTGTGGTCATTAAAAATCCCAGAGTAGTGGTGTAACCCCGGCGTCCTGGCCAAATTTCCCATTGGCCCTTACCAATCATGGCCTCCTAATAATCCCCATATATGAATTGGCTTCATTAATCTGCTCTCCTTCCCACTGATAGCTGATGTGTGGTGAGCGTTCTGGCACACTATGGCTGCCATCGCATCATCCAGGTGGATGCTGCACATTGGTGGCGGTGGAGGGGAGTCCCCATTACCTGTAAAGCGCTTTGAGTGGAGTGTCCAGAAAAGCGCTATATAAGTGTAAGCAATTATTATTATTATTGTATATATTAGTTTCACGGGCACTGAATACTTAGTTGATTTGTAGTACACAAAAATGCAATTAAATATTATCTTTAATTACTGGATAGATCAAAAAATAGAAAGTGTAAGTCAGAAAGCTATTAGAAAAATACATTTCCAATATCTATTAATTGGTGCATGCTGTATCTTGTAAAAAATAGTTTTTGTTTAATGAAATTTAAAATGAAATTTAAAAACAAAACCTTGTGACTCTATATTGCGTAAAGAGATTAGAAAATGAATGGATGTGTACAATACACATCCATAACTCAAAAGCAGCCATTTTTGTACATAACACTGTTCCATTCCTCACAAAGTGTCCATAAATATCAGGATTCACATGTATATCACATGTCTTTACAAGTTTCTATCAAAATAGTAAAATGTCCTGCACAGACAGCCTCAGCTAATTGTACACAATGATCGTAGTATGTGTGTATGTAGCAATTTTCAGAGTTCATGTTTATTACCTATGGTAGTTCGTGACAAATTGGCCTCCACTTGAATCCCCTGTGTGCTTGATAGAATGCAATCATTTATAGTTGTTCAAGCTGCCAGTGATGATGGGGAAAATGAGCTTGTCAGTCCTCAGTTTCCGTACACATTTAATGACTGCAGTTCACAAGAGCATTCGATACAACGGGTGCTGTGTTTCTCTTTATACCAGCGGTAGTGTAAATTCGAAATCAGAAATGTTATGTGATGAGAATTTTATTTCTTAGGAATAGATACTGTATTTTTAACTGTCAAACACTCATAATCACCAGTCATGTATATTACTTGTAAGCAGTAAAGGTTTTTAATGTGTCTTGAGCACAACATGTCTGCATAGAGAAGAAAGATATTTTTGAGCTGTCCATCACCTGCCACATCTTAATCAACAAATCAGATTTAAGGATTGTGGTTAATGGTATCCCATAAATGATTAGACATTCATTAAAAATACATAGACTTGAAAATACATATACATACACATATTTGGGTACTGCCAGTTAAGTCATTTGTTATTATATTCTGACCATTCAAGAGTCAGTTACCTGGACTGTTCACTTGAAATCAGGACTGAGAATAACCCATAACCTACTTTCAATCAAAGTACTTTTCATTTGAATATTATTGTATTGAATTTTTATCATTATACAAAAAAGTAAACTGTAGGTTAATGGTCACTTGTTTGTAAACTTGTGTAAGGAATGTAATACATCTAAAGAAAGGCTTGGAAGAAAATAAAGAATATCCAACATGGATCGGAAGATTACTGTAATAAGCCATTTTAGATTGCAGCATGAAATGTTTCCAACTGTGCTAACATCTTCACTTCTGTTTCTCACCACAAAAGACGATTCCCGGTTTTGAGATACCTGATTTTCCTGCATACTGTATTTACTCCAGATTATTCCAGTGGAATGAGATTCACGGGAAGAGGCTTAAGAGAAGAAACATGCAAATTGTAAAAGCAGAGGCCTGCATGGGTATTTATTTTGCTGAAAGGTACTCTTATTATCTAACCTGTTGGAAGATCAGAGGTAAAATCAATAGATCTGATTAACAGTGATACATGGAACTTGTGCACCAGGCAACTAGAATGCTAAATAGAAATTTACCTTACTTTTGATTTACAGTCTTTTTGATTGAGGCTGAGTGTGATCAATGTAAATAAACAGGTTCAGTTAAACATTTTAGTTTAATTTTTACTTATACTGTGCATTCAGGTGTCCTTAAAATATTAAACAGATGACGCAACTTCAGTAAGTACTGCTATGAATTGACATTGAACAAATGGTTGTATGGGTATTGGTATGGTTATACCAGTTTGTGTCTTACGTTTGTTACAACATCTCTTAACACCAGTTTGACAATGTGTTCAAGAGTTTTATTAAATGTTGAGGGAAATCCGTATGAAAATGTTAAATATTTTAGACTATAGTATTCCCTTATAAATTTAGGAACAATGTAACTAATTTATATTGTTCATCTTCATGTGAATATTTTACATTTATGTAACTAATTATCTTTTAAACTATATGGAATATTCTCTGTATTAGTGCAACCCATACTCAATTCTAAACATAGGTCACTGGGATATCAGAGCCATTTTTGACAGTAATTAAGCAGGATATCTATTTCCCATCCTCATGGGGAATAGACAGGAATTCAACCAAGGGAGTTCTGAGTAGCAAATCAAAACTATCCTACATCTACCTGGAAAATGTCAGGAAACCAGAGATAAGGAATATCATGAGATTTCTAGCTTTTTATGTCTTTGTCATTCATTCTGTTGTTATTCATTTTAACTAGGAGCAAAAAAATGACTAATTACAGTCCAGTTTACAGTGTACCGATTTAAAGCTATTGATCACTTAAAAAATAAAATGAAAGTAAAGTGCCTTGCAGCTGGTCTTGTTACTGAAGGAATGATATATTGATTCTGTGTGACAGTGCTCCATTGACAGATCGATGCAGATGTGCAAGATAGGCCAGTTAAGAATGACACCAGGTCGTTGAGGTCAGGAGGACAACAGGCCAAGAGAGTGAATGAACTTATCAAAAATTTGGGCTAGGTGGAACCATTATAAGAGGGAGCCCTCAATGAAAGGTTTGTGGTAGTCTTTATTAAAATGCAAAGAGAAATAAACAAATGCAAAATCCCAGGTCCCAGTTAGCATGCCTGCCATAATTTGATTACAGTACACAACAAGCCCCATAATGCAACATTATCTCTGAACTGGACAAGTTCCATTAATAAACCAAACCTTTCATAAGGTGATAAAGAAAAAGGCATGCATAGGCAGAAAATCCATAGTCCATGTCTAAGCCAGAAGGCCCAAAAAGATTGGGGGGAGGTACATTACCTTGTTTAAGGGTACAACAGCAGTGTCTACAGCAGATACTCAAACCCACAACATTCTGTTTAATCCCATGCAGAAGGATCATTGAGAATCATCAAAATAATTGGCAAAAACAGGCCAAAGTAACAAAATATTACAAAGTTGGTTTCCTGCTATATATGATGATGTGAACAACACAGTACTTAAACTATGGGCAAGACAAAAGAGGTTGAAGAAATAGTTGAAGAGGAAGCTGTATAAACTACTCAAAACAACAAGTCATGGATGAGTTTATATTTGTTTATTTCATTGATGCACATCCTGTTGGACTGTGTAATAACAAATATCTACATTCATTTATTTGTCATGGCATTCTGAGGCAAAAAGAAACAAAGGTACTTAAATGTTTTTTGTGAGTTAATGAAAAGATCAACTAAGAATTATAAATAGTCTTATAGACTTAATAGAAAAAGAAATAGTCTTACATGCTTGATATGTATTCTAAATGTATGTTTGAATGTACAAATTAAATATTCAATTGTAATTGTACTTCATTCTTAAAAGTGGAGAGTTTGTGTATACAGTATTTGCAAAACCTAATATGTTGATATCATCATGGATTTTGGGACTTAAATCTGGTTTTGTGTGTACATCCGGTACATTATACAACACCATATAGTAAAATATGTTGTCATGTGCATACAATAACATGTGGTCTAGGTTGGAATGACAATAATATTAAGAGTGTAATATTCATAAAATTAAATCATTCTAGATTATTGTGCTACAGTACGTGAGCAAATGAGGAAAGATTCATATGAATGTGTTTGTGTGGTGCTAATCCTCCAAATGCTGGATCCAGTAATGAAGCTGAGGATAGCTGTCAGTATGACAGGACACTGACATTGATATGGTGACAATTCATTTGCATATAGCCTCTAATTGTTGGCATTGATATACATTTAAAAAGTTGTCAGGCTCACTCAAAAGTGAGCTGATTATGTTAATGAAAAAATCTCTGAATTTTAAAGGCAGCAAGGTCAACAATTCAAGTTAAAATATGGCTTTAATATTTTTTTTCAAATTATATTTCAGCTATATCATCTCTCATGTTAAGCAAATGAACAATGGTCCTTTGTTGGACAATATAAAAAATATGAGGTCAACCCCATATACTGTATGCAGTATTTAAAATAATAATAATAATAATAATAATAATAAACTTTATTTTATATAGCGCCTTTAAAGGTGGCTTCTCAAAGCGCTTTACAGGATGACAATAACAATAAATAAGAAGACTACAACAATAAATAAGAATATTTCACAAGACAGGACACAATTATAATTACAACAATACAACAATAAAAATAGAGGAGACCGTGGAAGATGGTATTAAGAAGAGCAGAGGGGTGAAGAATGGAACCAGTTAAGTAAAGGCTTTTCTGAAGAAGAAGGTTTTGAGTCTGGATTTGAAGGAGTTTAGAGAAGGTGACTCTCTAATATCCTTGGGCAAAGAGTTCCAGAGCTTGGGGGCATAGCAGGAGAAGGCCCTGTCGCCCATACAATGTAGACGGGCTTGGGGGACAGTAAGGAGGGCAGAATTTGAAGAGCGGAGGTTGCGAGGTGGGGAGTAGGGCGATAAAAGTTCAGACAGGTATTGAGGTGCCAAGCCATGTAAAGCCTTGTAGGTGAGCATGAGGATTTTAAAGTCTACGCGGAATTTGACCGGAAGCCAGTGCAAGGACTCCAGGATAGGAGTAATGTGAACACTTGTACTAGACCTGGTCAGGATTCTGGCTGCTGAATTTTGGACATACTGCAGCTTGTTCAGAGAAGATTTAGATACACCAGGGAGCAGAGCATTGCAGTAGTCAATTCGGGAGAATACAAATATGTTGATCAGCTTTTCAGCCACAGTTAATGATAGCATAGGGCGTAGTCTTGCGATATTTCTAAGGTGAAAAAAAGATGTTTTGACAGTATGATGTACATGTGGGTCGAATGTTAAGCCAGAATCGAATATAACCCCAAGGTTTTTCAATTTTGATTGAAGCTCTAGTACAGAGCCATCTACAGACAGGGTTACAGGACTGGCTTTACGAAGTTGATGGGGGGTACCAATAAGCATGACTTCAGTCTTGTCACAGTTAAGATGAAGGAAGTTTTGAGTCATCCAAATTTTTATGTCAGAGATGCAATTAGATAGAATAGAGACAGCCACATCAGTGTCGGGTTTGGTATGGATGTATATTTGAGTATCGTCAGCGTAAAAATGAAAGCTGAGGCCATGTGATCTTAAAAGCTGACTAAGTTGGAACATGTAAATGCTGAAGAGCAAGGGGCCCAGTATTAAATGTTTATGTAACCAACTGAAAAGGTAATATAAATTCTGCATTAAAATATGTTCACATTCAATTAACAATATAGTTTATAAGACTGTGTAAAATAAAATATTAACTGGTATAACATACTATACTAGCATGCAATATACAATATCAACATACAGTACAGTAAAGTATT
This sequence comes from Lepisosteus oculatus, assembly GCF_040954835.1. NCBI lineage: Eukaryota > Metazoa > Chordata > Actinopteri > Semionotiformes > Lepisosteidae > Lepisosteus > Lepisosteus oculatus. Next base: position 21,527,793 of record NC_090700.1, read on the forward strand.
TGAAGGAAAACTGACATGACAGCAGCATAGAAATAAAAATTTTAGCTAATGAATGGATAAAATTGAGCAATCTGATGCAAAGTTCCTTGAGATTAAATTCTCAGTACAAAAACAAGAACATGCATTAATAAGCAAAACCTGTAAGACCAGTAAGACAGACATTACCACAATTTTTTCAATGGATGTTTAGCTGCTTAGAGCTCTTTTTGCTGTAGAGAGGAAATACACCAAGACCAGGAGCACAGATTCACCTACACTAAGACCCACAGCAGAGACTCTCCTGCACTGATATCAGCTGTAGGTGAAATGGAAGGTTGGTCTAATAGCAATACCTTTTCAATAGCATTAATTACATAAAGGTATTTTTTCTGTGCTCATGTGATGTGATGATTTCTTCTCAGGAGTCATAGCATTCACTCCACAGTATTTAAATCTGTGCAGTAGCATTTAATGTATATAATTTATTGTATATAATAAGGCAGCTCATTTAGGATGGAGAATAGGAAACACCTCTTTACACAAGGAGTCGTTTGTTACTAGAACAGGCCTCCCAGCCAGGTGGTTAAGGACCAAACTTTGGTTTCCTTCAAAAATGGAAATAAAATCTTAGATTCACTTAGCCACTTGTTACCAATTAGCCAAGAGTTTCTAAATGGCTTTTTATGTGCAACAACACTTTACCTGCTAGACAATATATGTAGGCGCTAAATATGTCTATAGAAATCCTAGGATAATTACAAGGCGCTGATTCCTGTGCAGAGTAGTGATCATTAATTTCTCTAAAACAGTTACATTCTGATGTTTGTTTCACAACAGTAGATTCAAATACTGCTACATTCATCACCCCTCTCCTTCTTCCACCATGCATTATTCAAAACCAATCTGAAAAGCCTAGTCGATACATTTGGGGTCACTGATTTCTAAAGTCTGGCTGTCAGAGCATTGTTTTAACAGTGGTTTGTAAATGGTAGCAGAAACATGATGTTGTGCTTTTAAGATTGATTGAACTCTAAAATAATAACTAAAATAATTAAAGGAACACATCAGTGTAAGTAGTTAATTTTGGTTTATGCATCAAGCAAAGAACTGTTAAACTGCTATCAGCCTAAAAAATTGTAGACTGACATGTGGAGCTTAAACGATCACAGTCACAGCCTTGGTTCATCTTAGCCTAAATTGCTGACTTCTCACACCTTTGTTACACATAATGATGTGTGGGAATAACTCATGTTAAAATAACATCTACATAATAATGTCAGATATATTTCTAATAGTGTAATAAGTGTCAAATATGCTATCTATACAAGCACAAGGACCTGCTTAAATTCCTTTTGTATAATGCAACAAATACTAAGAATATGAATAATACAAATGGATAATTTTGTTAAGCAAAAAACATTTTAAGACATATTTGTAATATGAATTATATCAACTAATATTTCTTCCTAAATGTCACTCTGTTCTCTTTTTTGTCTGTTTGTAAAAATGAATCAAGTAATTTGCTCTGAAACTGCAAGTTGTGACATCAAGCTTTAATAAGTTACTAGTGCAGTGTTAATAAATCATCACCAAAATGATAGTCTTGTAGGCACAGCCACATCACTGAGATATGAGCTGTAAAGGTGTTTATGTCTGGTGGAAGGTTTTTTTAAATCAAGAACATTTTGAAAAAAAAGTTCTGGAGTGTTTGTCACATAAAAGCTACAAATTGACAGCACTCAGATTGTTTTTGACAGCAGGCATCTTCATTACTGTTAGAAGCATGTGGTGTCACTGTCCACTTAGGAGGCTATTAGCCACTCTAACACACACAGGCCACCCAATGGCAATTTCAAGTGGTTATACAGCAGGTATACAAAATTACAAGGCTTGCGGTTAGCAGAGGGAAACTTGAAATTCTATCACACATCTCCAAAATTAAAATGCATTTCCAGAAAATAAAAAAAAAAACAGTTTAGGTCTTGTATTACAAAAAAACATTCTATTCACCTGAGTGGCAACCAGCCTGAGGGTTATTTGAAATGCAACAGTCATCCAGAACTTCAGACACAATTTCAATAACAAAATATGATGAAGAAAAGAAAGTAAACACCGGAACGATTATTACCAGACTGTTTCTTTCAGCAAGGTAAAGATCCAGTGTTTGAAGATGTGGATAAGAATCAAGATCAAATTAATTAAAATTCATTTTGAAGTTGCTGTGTTTTTCATACTGTTGTTTGTTTAATCACATGTAGATTGTGATAAAGAAATCAAAATATGAAGTCACAATGCCAAAAACTACAATTATAACAGTGGGATTTTATACTTTATACTTTATATATACTTTATATGCAGCAGATATGGTTGAACACTTATCAAAAAATGTTTTATGGAACTGTTAGAATTTCTGCAGGGTTTATCTGGAGGCATTCCAGAGTTCCTATATGGTGCTGATATTCTCTCCTGGTCCTGGAGGAAGGTCATGTCTTCTGGGTTTCATTGCATCCAGGACTCTTAATTATCTGAATTAATTGTTCACATACGGTAAGTGGGCTATAATATCCTGTATCTAGGTCTCTACTCATTGAAGATTACAAATTATGTATGAAACCTGGTGGATTTCAGTTTTGCTCTACAGAACTGTAATACATGTACAGTTCCCCAAAGACATTATAGAAATACACAGAAATAACAAATGAGAAGCTTTTATCTCCCATACAATAGGTCCAGAGTGAAATTCTTATTTCACTCAAGGTTTGAATGCTAAGAGTTGTTGCTATGAATCCCACCTGCTTGCTTGTGTATTTTCTGTAGCCAACTCTTTACATTTTGATTGTGATGGTATAGCAGTTCTTGAATAAAACTTTCTGACAGTATGAATTCAATGAAGTGGGCCAATGAATTAACCTGCTCTCCTTTGAGAGAAGTCTTGCCTTCAGAAAACATTGGGTTTCAATTATGTCAGTTTTCAGACCAGATTTGTGAAACAGTCTTATTGCTGGCATGTACACATGCTGCCAAACATCTTCCATAAACAGGATAAATGGACTGCGCTTTTGGGGTTTGGCCCTCGTGACAGACTCCCAAAATGATGTAAAAACTTTGAAGCCTGTGTTCTTACAACAGTTTCAAGGAGGCTACCATCTCGCAGGTATGTTTAATTGGATACCTAACCCCCTTATCACCACTAATGTTGCAACAGAAAATATTATAATGTACCATGCATATTTAAAAATTTATATAGTGATTCATAATGAAAATAAAATAGACTATGTTTTGCATCAATAGTTCATTGAACACATACATATAATGTTATTTTCTCTGAATAGAGGGCAGATATGTTTTTTATTGTTTAAGTATTATTTATTGCTTATGATAGCAAAATACTGAGCTGATGTCATGTGTAGTTGCCTAAATGCATCAAGTAACTACTGCAATTCGAAGGTAGCATGATTTTGAATAAGATCATATCTTTCTTGAGAAATGAAGATGGCCTGATTGAAGGTGGCCTTCAAGAAACAGAAACTTTGGTTCTGTGAGAGGAGGTAAAGAAATAACATTTGTGTCAACAATCAGCTGATTAGTTCAGAGAAACTAGATAACTAGATATGTGAGGAACAGACCAAGTTCTGTTCACCACACATGCCCAGGACAGTCTCATACACACTGGCTTAGGAATATATTATCTTTCAAATCCTTAAATGTACTTAAATGTTTTCATACAGTAGTGGTTACAAATAGAGATTCCAGAAAGAAATTACCCACATATCTGTAGGACTTCTATCTCCACGAAAATGGTTTGTATTCTTGAAGGTCTCTAAGAGGTGACATATTAACATCTGAAAGAAAATGGAAGTGGTTAGTGGTGGCATAGCCACAGCTTCATGGAAGAACTACTGTGGTCTTGCCACAGCCAGCATTTTCTTCTGACCTGAATCCAATAATACATCTGAGTGACCAACTTGTCACTGTTGTCAACTTGAGACAACAGTGACCAGCCATTAATGGGGCAACATTGGACATTGACAACAGTGCCAGGACAGCAAGATTCCAACCTTTGACTTTGTGTAGATTGTCCATAATTTATTATAAATGATGTTCTTACTGCCAGCAGAGGAGAGCAACCACTGGGCTTGGTACCCCCCTCAAGTTGTTTTCTTTAATGGAAGTTTGCAATCTACTGTTGCTGTACAAATTCTTAAACTACTTAATATAATCAAGTGCTCTGTGTGAAACTGTTGTGAAAGGAATACTAAGTAAAAGTTCGATTCATGTATACAGAAAGAGTGGTTCAATTTCCTACAGCTTATGTCTAGAGGCTGATCAAGTCCTAGTATCAATGTCAACAATGTCAGGATAGTGTTAATGCTCAGGGAGGTCACGCCTGATACTTTCTATTTTATATTGTGTATTGTTTCATGCTGAAAATATATGGTGATTATTTGTCTAGTTGTTCAGATTTTCTGTGATTTTGTATGAAGTTTATATTAAAAATATTAGATTTTTCTAGTAGGCCGGAGCATACTTTTTCTTTTGTGCAGAAGAACATGTATTGTATAGGGATTGTATAGACAGTATGTGCTTTATACTGTAGGTATACATTTCAATCCATAATGCCCAGAAGACACAGTGTGAACACATTTGCAGCTTTTTCTAGCTTGTTCTTCTGTAGTAATGTAGTAATGTTGATGAGTATGAAATGTTGAAATTTCAGCATCATGAAAAGCCTCCAGTCAATGGAAATAAAAGTGCAGCTTTTTACGGCTTTTTGTGTTCTTTTGTTCCTGTTGTAATTTTATGTCTTGCTCTATGAAAAAGTAAAGCTCTTTCAAATTGTGGTTCTTTCACATGTCCATTGATTTTTGGGTCAAGAAAAGGTTTTCTTAGATACTAAACATGGAAAAAGTAATGTCACTGCATCTGTAGGGAATTTTTGTTTGGCTTGCAATGGAGTTTTAGGGATGTGTTTGCTTGTTCCCCTCTATGCCTTTGTGATCCTGTGCAAGAGGTCTGCTGTAATGTGTCATTGTCAGTCAGAGCCCTGTGGTCTTGTCTTGCTGTGTAGATGTCCTAAAAGCCTACAATCATCCTTGAGAGACCACATAAGCCACATGTTAATGGCCAGGCTAGAAGATTCCAGCAGTGCTTCCCTACCAGTTTTCTACAGTTTGGATTGGTCATTTACTGTGGCATTACATTAAAGAGACAATCAAGAGACATTCTCACGCAGATGTCAGAAGAAATAACTGAATGTTGATCTTCACAGCTTAGGTGGCCAGAATAAAACCCAATAATGTGGAAAAGCTATAGTTTCTGAAAACATCCTGTCCTCCTGTAATGTTTCTGTTTCCTTCCATTGTTGTAATTAAAGTATGAAAAAATTAACCTTCCTACATTAAATCTACCAATAATAATAATAATAATAATAATAATAACAACAACAAATACAACAACAACAACGATGATAATAATAATTAATTACACTTACAGTATATAGCACTTTTCTGGACACTACTGTGTAGAGTGGGGATTATTAGAAGGTTTATTAGGAGTACATGACCCCTAATAGCAGTTATTAATAGCATTTACAGTACAAAATTACATTACTGAGACAATCAAGGCTTTTTCAGAGAGATATTTTAATTATTTAAGCTTCTCCAGCTTATTTAACATTTTATAGAGATAACTTATCTGGTTAAAAGTCAAGTTTTAAGAAATGTTTTTTGATCCATCTACAGTCAATTGAGAATTCTATGAATGTGAACAAACTAAAAACCCTCCAGATTTTTTGGCATATGTAAATTAAATTGTAATGTAATCGAGGCTGTATTTTATGTGCTTCTGTTGTATAGCTGGAAAATACTAAAAAAAGACAGGCAAGCATACATACACAAGAGTAGTTCTCAGATCTCATCTACCAGAATCTATGCAAGAGTGAACCTTGATAACAAACAAGCATTTGTGTAATTTGCATTCTTAGAAACACAGATATCTATGGGTTCACTGAACACAGTGAGAGCATTCTCAGTCTTTTGTGGGCTCCTGTAAACCATGATTTGATGGTTTAGCACTGTGATATTTTCTGTTCCTTTTTTTCTTATATAATTAGTTGCTTCCATGAAGGAGAGGAGAGAAGGAATAGTCCTGAAATTTCTTCTATGGAGACGTCACAAGTTTGCTATTGTTGGCTGTTGAACAGCCTTAAGTTGTCCTGTGCTGTATTTCAATAGACCAAAGCATTTTCAGAATTACAAAAAATTAACCAAATCACAAAAAAAAAGGGATTATCATTATAGACAATGTAATTGCAGATTTAAAAAGACAGCAATGCATTGAATACATTGCATGCTTTCCCTTAGCCTTTGGCATTTAATATTTAATCCTTATTAATCAAACTCAAAGATAAACTCCTGGTTGAATTAGATCTGGGGTAGGAGGTGGGTGTGCTGGTGCTCAGAAAATACCAATGGCCTCCTCTCTCAGGGCAACCTGTGAGATATTATTGAATTATTTGCTAATTGTGAGCAAGATTTGTATTGATTCCCTGTTCCTAGCTGCCTGATGTTAATAGTATTATACATCAGGTCACTAACTGCTTTTCGGCACCATTTAATTGCACTGGAATAATTTAGTGAAATGAGATGTGTTTGAGAAACACCTAGAAAGAAAAGAAAGGCAGCATGCAAGCAGAGTCAATCCTGGAACTTTTAATGATTAAAAGCAAATGTAAAATAATGTATAAGTACCATATTTTTAGAAACAAAATAGAGTGACTCAGAGTAAGGTGTTGTGCTATAATGAGCTCAACCTCATTACAGAAAAAGATCTGCACGAAGTGACTGCAAATAAACTATAGGGATGTAACGTTTGTTGACTTAAATTTAAGATTTTTTGATTGGCATGTTTATAAATCATCATCTATCATCAGTTTTATACTGCATATTACATGCGATATATTATGCAATATATACAGTACATTATGTATTAATTAATTTATTAGGCATAGGTACTACTACATTTTTAGGATTAATAAGAATTAGTTACAGAAAAGGTAATAACAGCCAAAAAAGTTACTTTAGTTATTTAAGGGACAGTCATCATGTTCACAATTACATAAGCAGATAGAATGAGACATACAGTTTCACATTCATAAGTACAATATGTGGACAATATTACATTAGGAAATGTTACATTATCTGGCTTCTTTACACAAATTGCAGTAGGTTAAAATAATTCCTTTACATTGATCAAGATCTTGATGTAGTCATTTATTATGCCTTTAAGTGAACTAGCTCAGGGATATTGGGAGACAAGAATTTGAGAGGATAGTGCATTATTAGAAATGAGAAACAGAAGAAAATTGTCAACCAAGCATCCTGACAACAGCTACTCCTAATAATCAAAGCCAGCAGTGTCCCCATGTAGGTTGACAGGAATATTGATGTTCTGCTGGAGTACAAAATCAGTTACACTCGGCTCCAGTGAGCAGTCTAGTGAGATTCCAGGTAACTGGAGCACGTTAATCTTCTATATATATTTTATGCTGAATTTGTTAATTGGAGTTTCAGAGAAAATAAAAGAATATTACATAGTACAACATACAATAAGAAACACATGTAAATAATCATCATGGCATCACAAACTTGGTAAGTAAACTGAAGAATTTATTAAAGAATTTATAGCAGTTTGTTAACCAACAATTCCAGCTACACTGTTCTGTATGTATTTGTCACATTATTGTGGCTACTTAACTGATCAACGTTAACCTCATTAGGGACCAAAGTTTCTTCTGACTTATCACCATCTGGTAAAAACACAGAAAAAAAAAATCCACTGAGCCTCCTTTGTTACAGAAATAAATCTCTGGTTGACATTGTTCACCAAATTATTTGTAGACAATTTATAGAGGAAACACCTTTTTTGTTTGAAAGAGGGCTAGAATAGGAAACTATTCTTGACATTTCAACCATTTTCCTCTGAGGAATTGTTCCAAGTTGAAAAAAGGATAGATTCCCTTAGAGTACACAACAAGATCAAACCTTTGTTACACTGAATTCATAAGACCTATACTTCTGAAGTGTGAAATTTGTGCTGAAATATGTTCACTACAAGTTGATTTGGATGTGTGTAATGTTCTCCACCCACAATTAGAACCTGGCTAGTAACAGAAATGATATAAGGGTCCCTGCCCTTTTTACCCCTTCCTAAAAATATAGTATAGGTTTTAATTAGAGAGCTGACTCAGACATGTCTTTATACATTAAAATCAAACAATGGCTAATAAATGGTTGTAAAATGCATTCTTTAATTTATGGTTTGGTGGTGATCATTTCTACTATATCCGGGCAATGGGAAAGCTTTGCCTTTGGTCATAGCTTTTGTAACTGAAAGTGTGTATTTTCCTTGAGAGCACAGATATTCACCAGTTCATGTTTGTGAGTTAGCGTGCTGTCTTTGATGTTTGGACACATTAATTTAAACAATCCGGTAACATCCATTGCACCTGCAAAGCCTTCTTCTACAAAATAATTGGTGAAATGTAGCTACTTACTTGGACATGTTTTTGGTAGGTACTTTACACACACCATGTGATATATCCCATGAGTACTTATATCCTGGAATGACAAATGAGTTTTGGAGCTATTGTACTTATACTGGCATAAATCTTAACCAGACGCAGCTAAATTATTTTGTTCACCTGCTATTTTCTACCTAGTGTTATTTGGATTGTAATTCATTAGTACATTATATGTTCTTTTTGCACCATTTTCGATAAGATTTGTGCATACTGTGCTCCAGATCCCTCAAAATGCTGTAAGTTATTTATGGTTTGATAATTAGTCTAACTGTCCAAGCTGACTACTAAAAAGATTATTTAAAGTTAAATAATTTTATTAAATAATTAAATTGAATGACTAGGCTGGTATCTTGTGCTTCAGTGAGTGGCCTAGAAATTCACACAATTTTAGTAGATTTCTAAATTTGCAAAAAAAATAAGATCCATGTGTACAATTAAAAAGCAACCACTACAACTTGAACAAATCTCAGTGAGTGTAGAGTCACTTGGTGAGAACATGGAATGGAAAATAAGTGTGCTGCGATCCATGGGGTGGTATGGGAATTATAAAAACACAAATCCAAGCTTTATCAAGTTCCATGTTTTATCTTGCAGGCATGTGGAACTAAAACATTTTTATTTAAAATTTAATTTCTTTTCCATTTCAGATAGATAATCATACCCATCCCATGTGATTACAATTAAAACATGGGATTTGAGCTTCATCTGTGAAATAAGCTGACTATGGCATTGACAAACAGAATCACCCACTTTAAAGCAATACCATTAATGTTAATTGGATTCAAGAATTAGCATGATAATTTGATAAGGTGACCAGATCTTGGAAACTGGTTTAGTGTGGTATTGTTTGAATGGACTCCGAGTCCATCACAGTTCCTCACAAGGGGGATAGTGGATGTCTACTGTGAGGTCCATTTTCCATAGTCGCACAACCACTTTCCTGTGCAGGGATAGTCTCTCTGCACATCTCACATGCATGGGTTTTAATATTCAAAACATCTGCTATGTGTTCTTGAGATATCAAAAACATTTCCTTTTGCTTGGTATCAACCTCAAATGTAACACATGAAATGGATGAGTAGTAAGTGGGCTACTTTGCATGTATGTGAAACTGAAATATATTGTTTACAGTTATTTTTTCAGATAAATTGCCAGAATATTTCAGCATGAGAACAAGTTCTTGCACCCTCTGTCATGAAAATAAACATTCTTGTCCCTGGGATGATGATGATTATTATTATTGTTGCTGTTGTTAAAGTCTAATAATCTAAAACAGATTTAATCCAAACCTTTTGTACAGTATCCCTACAGAATTTGTAGGGATGTTCCTAGATTTTAAAAAATTAAAAGACAATTAGTGTTTGGGAGATCAGCAAATATTCAATGTCGGTTTAAAAAAATAACAAACATAACCTTACACATTACCATTTGGAATAAAGATAATTTAGTAGGCCACAGTGTTTTTTTAACTTTGTTAATGCATTTAAACTTTGTTCATAGCATTTAAAACTAGGTATTAGATAGTAATCTCACATTTACCATATCTCTAAGTAAATATTGCACTTGAAAATATTATTTGAAATCAAGACAATTGCAGAGAGTTTCTATTCCATTATATCAGCTGGTGAACCCCACAGAATTACCTTGGTTCAGCATGAAGTCAGCTTTCCACTTCTTAACCATCACAGGTTCCTTAAATGCAGGCTAATTCAATTCTTGTGGAGTATGATTAGGTACGTTTAATGTAGCAATCATTTGCTGAGCTAGCAAGACTGTAACATATTTATACAAAACTCTTCATCTATAAACACAATGGTTGCACTCACATAATGGTGAGGAAAATGGGAAATATTTGAAACCGTGAAATCAACAGTCATTTATACACTATGGCTCTGATGTGTCTTTTGCTGCACTTGACTTTCTTAGCTCTCCCACTGCCCTAGTGCTCTCTTAGTCTGCCATTTTGTGGGGTTTCCCATTTCCTACAGAAATACAAGAATATTGTTTTAGTTTATCAGCTGAAAATGGAAACAATGGATGGTCATGATTGTTAGGCTTTAATGCTGTCAGGAGAAATTGTGATTACTGGCTTGACATACGCTTGATCAGTGAATTTTGAGCCAACCATGAGACTTCCATGTACAGAAACACACACATACATAAGCACATTGAATGAGAATGCTTCAAAGGTCATCTTAGTATCCTGTTTAATTTTCACTATTTCTCAACAGTTAAGATCTATAAAGTGATCAATAAATCTAGTTTAATGTCGCTGCATCTCTGCAGACTGATTTAACATCCTCCCACTTCCTGACAGTGCTGGCTGTGATGGAAGCTGTATATTAGTAAAGTCAAGGCTATAAAAGCAGTAAACTTGGATATTTTAATGTGTGATGGAATGGTCTCCTTCTTTGAGAAGCAAAACATAATAGTCCACCTGAGTCATCAATAATGACTCTTCTGTTTTACAAACTAAAAAGAAAAATAAAAAAAATAAAAAGTTTTTTTTTTCTGTGAAGCAATTCCAGTTGTCAGATATTGATTGTAGAAAAGTCTATTCGATAGAAGTGTGCCATTAGAATGATTGAACTGTTTAAGAAGAGTAGGAGCTAGCTTTCTTAGTAACAATGAACACCTCTCTAATAATTTCTTGACAGAAAAGGAGTAATATAATTGCATAAACAATGCAGTATACAACAATGTCTGAGCCTCTTACATATGAATATACATATGAATAATGAAATCACAACCAGAGAAGACATTACTCCTATCAGAAAAAATAATTTTTGGGGGCTTTATATGTTAGAATATATTGTAACTCCTAAATAGAACACAAATCCAGAGGTGCAGTTCTTTTATTCTGATTTAAGATTTACAGTAATTCAATATATGTTACTATGGGCATATGGGAATATCAACCTATGTGTAGTAAACATAGAAAATGTACAGTAGATTCTTCAAATAAGCAACAACAATAGTGGAAATGCACAGAAGATACAATGTGGTGTATCTACTGTATCTGTTAAGAAGTTTTTGATAACGTTTCTCATAAAAGGTTAGTTTTCAAAGTATTAGGAATTTGGGGAATTGTGTATGTTTCAATTAAGAACTAGTTTATACATTGAAAACAGAGAGTATGGATAATGGATGAATTCTCAAACTGTGGTGATATATCACAGGGACCTCTATATTTACAGGATATTTTATATAAACCTTGTAAGCTGTTAATGAAATATAAAATAGCAAAAATTCAGAATACTTGACAACTTATATGTTATGTAAGCAAGTGCACAGTAAATGTAGATAGCCTAAACGTGACCTATAAATACAAAACAAGAAATGCTAAGCTCGAAGAGGCTTCTCACGTAAAAAGACTTACAGGTTTTTATGTTGACACATCATTTACTTCTCCTGGACAATGTTTGGGGAAGCATTACAAAGGCCAACAAATATGTATTAATGTATTAATAAGATATACCACTTTCTGCCAAACAGGCTATATGGGCCTAATGGCCTCCTATTGTTTATTAATCTTTCTTATGTTCTTCTGAACCTACACAACTTGCATTCTGTCAAAGAAAATGTTTTTCTCTTCTTTCATTTGTTATATTAATCTGGCAAAGCAATGGAGATGGAGATGAAGGTGAGGTTTTGTTTTAGACAGTTGTACATCCCCATTCTTCTATGTTCTAGCTTTTTACAGTTGTTAATCTATACACAAACTGTATTGTATTAGTTCTTTACTATTACAGAAGGATTATACAGGACTATAGATGTTAACCAGCAGCTTAGAATGGGAATTCACAAAAGCAGCATAGCAGCATTTTCTAGTCCTGCCATGAAAAGCTTGTGTGTAAATGAGGCACTAAATATATTTTGTGTGTCATCAACTCCTAAGTCTCATACTTAACAAAGTTGAGGGCTGGGCATAGAAATTCATTTCTGCCGTAATTGAGCCTTTTTGTCCTGCACATAATGACTCACACTCATTAATGATGTATTTTACTGTAAAATATTCTAAAACCCATATTTTGCATAAAATTTAGATCTTGATAAGCAAGCGTGATAAGATATAGGTCAACACAGAGGAACTAATAGAGCATAATAAATGTATGTGAATATGGGTACAGGAGCCATAACACCATTGTTCTATGAACTGAGTGAAGCTCACTGTAGTGCAGCATGGCTGCTCATCAGACTACAGTAGATAAAACTATTCATCTCCAACAGAGAGCTTAATTAAAAAGGTTCGATGTGGAAGAATGGCACATTTTACAAGCTCCAAATTCCACTTATCCTGTGGTTATTGAGAATCCAATTATGTCTGCTGGAATAAAAATGTCTTTAACAAGGTTCTAGTAAGAGTGGTTTTTTATTTAAATATTATTAAAGATACACATAGACCACAGAATACTGGTTGAGAACAAGGAAGGATTATTGGTTTTTAATAAGTTAATTATGTGTTTTTTTCTTATTGTTGAGTGCTAATTCCCTGCCTTCAGGAGACACAAAATGAACAGATCTGTGTTATGGAAGATAGTATAGGATTTTTCATTGTTCAATTGTCTTACCTTACTGAAACTGTACATTATCTGTATAACACAAACCAGCTGATAGATTATTCAAATGAAACCTTACATTTCTTGTTTATAATGTTGTCCTTCATGATTTATTTTCTCATTTAATATAATAGATCTGCAGTGGTCATTGCCACAAGCTCAGTTTCATAAGAAACAGATCAATCTCCTAATTGTCTTTTCTGCACTGTTTGAACCAGTAGACTACAGATTAGATTTGTAACCATAGATATTATATAATTACTTTTTTCTGTATCTTGCTTTCAAAGGTATGAAAAAGCATACATGTTGGACTGTATAGCAGTTATCAAACATTTACATTGTTTGTGGTATGAAATATTTATAGGAAACTACAAAATGTATAAGTGGTAAAACATTAAATATATTATAAATAATTTAGCCTAATAAAAAGGGTATATTGATAAATGATGCTTATTAACTAGTTCACTAGCATCTCATTGATTTTTATAGCCATCTATTCTATAACCGCTTTATCCTGTACAATGGGTGCAAGGAGGGATATACTCTGGAAAGAATTCTAGTCCATCTCAGGGCACACACAGACAGACACATTTTCACAATTGGAACAATTTTTCCAGATGCCAAACCCACATAAACACAGGGAGAACATCCAAACTCTACACAGAGGTGTGGAATTGAACCCAGGCCCCAGCGCTGCAAGGGAGGAATGCAAACTATGCATCACCATATTATATACCACCATGATTTTCCCATGAACTTTTACATTTTTAAACAAGTGTTCTTTCCTCACCCCTTCAGTGCTCCTTACACATAAAATAATTTCACATATCAGTTTCCTGATCCATGAGTAAAATAAATGGCAAATAAAAAGTACCTTTGCTCTTTTTGTGCATCTTGGAATTATTGATCATTTCACATTTTATCTTACTATTTTAATACCTGGACATTATGTAATTCATAACTTTAAAATACATTGACAGCAATTGATTTTGTATTTAAAAGAACAGTCTGGAATTGGATTACATTACCATAGAAATGTATTTTGTATTTTGTATTATTTGTTTTGGATTTTTGGGTAACTGCTGGTTAATGAAACAATATTCAACAACCATGTACTGCTGACATAATTTTTCAATAAATCAATACAAGATAAGTGCATTTCTCTCTCACACTGTCTCATTCATAATCCAGGGTAGCTTCCTTATTACTGTTCAAATTTATGAAATTCTCTACTAACAAAAAAGCCACAAGAGGGCATCTTAGCATCTGCTCCTGAGCTGTGCCCTAAGTTCTGTCCTGGGAGCTGGGGTATGAGTGGAGGTCTCTCTGCTGCCCTGGTGTCTACATCACACTGTGCAGTGTTTATACAGCCCTGCTGTTCTTTTCCAGCTGCTGCAAGTGCCAGGACCCTGCTTGTGCTTGAAGGCGTCATTAGCTGTTAGCTATGCTTGGGCAGTTCCTAGTAGCACTCGCCATGAGTTCAATTAAAGATGTCAGACCAATGGGCTTGTGGATGCTCTCTAAGCTCAAGTTATGGTTCTGTTCACTAATCAACACAGGATTCTCTCACAAAACTCCAGGAAACAGGTGATGTGTCCCATCAGCAGCTTTTTAACCAGCTAGAAGCTGTAGGACCACAGGCTTCAGGAAACGTAATGGAAACCGTATGAATGGAACTGCTACATGTATTCAGAATACATACAGAGAACTTATTGGCTCCAGCAGAGGTGGGATGGCACACTTTATTTACAGTGACTACTTATGATCTGTATGACCCTGTCTGGTCACTTAATATTTGATTTATTATTTTATATTATATATATTTAATTCTGTAATTTATAGCATTAGATTTATGCAAATTTAGCTTGTTAAATTATTATTTTTTAATTTATGTTTTATTTCAGG
Source organism: Lepisosteus oculatus (assembly GCF_040954835.1). Lineage (NCBI taxonomy): Eukaryota > Metazoa > Chordata > Actinopteri > Semionotiformes > Lepisosteidae > Lepisosteus > Lepisosteus oculatus. Next base: position 21,542,817 of record NC_090700.1, read on the forward strand.
GTAGCATGATACAACAGTTGTTAGCTTTGCTGCTTCACATCAACGGGGCCATGGGTTCGATTCCTGGGGTGCTATTTGTTTGGAGTTTGTCTCTCCGTACTTGTGTAGGTTTCCTCTGTGTGCTCTTGTTTCATCCCACAGTTCAAAATACATACTGCTAAGTTCATTGGTTTCTAAGAACATTTGCCTTCGTGTATGTATGTTTGATGGGATTGGCATCCCATCCAGGGTGTAACTATCGTGCCTGTTGCTTGCCAGGACATGCTCCGGCTCCCCCACAACCCTGTATTGGATAAAGCAGTTAGAAGATGGGTGGATGGATGTTTCATTTTACTGCTATTACTTTGTAACCTGATCTTATCAAATCTCATAAACTATAATCAGAAAGGTTGGGCCTAGTTAGTACTTGGATAGGAGACCTCTAAGGAAACCCAGGTTGCTGTTGAAAGTGGGGTTGGTGAACCAGTAGCAGGCACTTTTTCCTTCTGGACCAGAATTTCCAAACAAAAATCCCAGTATAGTGACAGGAGACATACTGAATATGGCAGAAAATGCCATACTTCATATGAGGTGTTAAAGAGCAGGCAAGATAACCTTGCTCTGGGTTTGTACATTAAGGACTCTCTGTATTTCCCCCTTAATTCAGTTCTTGAAGCAATTTTTCACTCCTTGACTCCTTCATCTGTATAGTGGCACAAAATGACTGTTATACCACCCAGGAGTAGTGCTGGTGACCAATGCAGTCCTGCACTTCATCGGTCTCATCGTATTAAAGGTCTCATATTAAAGGTTTTTAGGTTTCTTTAGTATGAGAATCACCATACAAACACAAGGTATTATTAGACACATATTCTGCAATTTCCCTGCAATTTCCCTCACGGGATCAATAAAGTATCTATCTATAATTATTATAGAATCTAATCTCTGTAAGAGACTTTGAATAAATGCAATATCTAAATGTGTTAGTAGCAGTAGAAGTAGGAATATTCATATATTTATGGTTACAATTTTCAGCTCACTCTTGAAAAAAACATAATTATAAACTCATGAGTTGCTGCTATTTTGATACACTTTTTCCCATTTTTTTGCATTTTCTTTAATCCCTTTTCAAAAGTGTATCCAATATATTGTAGCACATGCATATGAACTCGTTTGATGGATCCAGTCTGCCTAGTGAGTACAGTAGGTTATCCTCTGAATATTCTTGTAACTCTATGTAATTTTTCAATTACACTCTATTTTGATATTTAGACCTTGATAGATAGATAGTACAAAATCATAGTGCTTCTTGATGTTTAGTCAGCAAACCTCTGGCTGTAAAATAAATGAGAAAAAAAATAATTTCAGTTTTAATAAAATGTCTAATGTTATTAATTAAAAGTGAGATATCTCTTCAAACATGCTATATTCAAATTACAGTGAGGAATAACTACTAGGCAAACTTCTAAATTTACATCCTGTGTGAAAATGACCAGGTGAAAAAGCAGTTCTTCCCATGTAGCCTTGTGCTTTCAGTTGTCTCTCAAGGGGAAGAACAGACATAAATGGATTCGGACAAACTTGGGAGACAAGTGAGCAGAACAGAACAGATTTGATAGCAGAGCTTCTCTTCCTGATAGAGTTCCTGAAAGCCACATTGAATAAATCATATTAGAATAAAAAAATAATGTGTGCAAACTAGGGTGTTGGATCTTTCAGTGATTTTTGTAACATTTTTGGATGAATTTGTTTTGTAAATAATCTCAATTAATCCATTTTGGAAATAAGCCTGTAAGGTTTTGACTAAGACATTAAACAGTAGGAGGTGAAGTAGTGCCACAGCGGTTGGTATTGCTGCTCAGCACTGGAGCCCTCAGTTCAATTCCTGGGGTGCTATTTGTGTGGAGCTTGTATGTTTTCCCCTTGTAGGTTTCCTTTGGATTTAAGGTTTATTGGCTTCTAAGGTTTATTGCCCCTGGTGTGTTTATGTCTCTGTCTGGTGTGTGCACTGTGATGGACTGGCATCCCGTACTGTGTGTATCCTACCTACTGTAGCAACTGATGCTTGCTGGGATAGGCTCCATCTCCCTTGCAACCCTGTACTGGATAAAGTGGTTGAAAAATGTATGAATGAAATCTTGTGAAAGATTTTTCAGGCCTTTACATGTCCTCATCCCTCTTAATTACTGGCTGGATTGGACTCCAACCTCGTTTGGAATCTTTCAAAACCTCCATGGTTCTGCAGACTGATGCTTTTATATTCAAGTTCAAGTTCAAGTTTATTGTCATTATACTCATATACAAGTATATTGTAGAATGAAATGCTGTTTAGCTAGCTCTCAGACGGTAAGAAGGACACAAAAACAACAACAGGATAGAAAATTATGGAGAGTGAGCTTCTTGACATGTGAAGTAGAGGTAGATTTAAATGTGTGTTTGAGTTTTGGCAAGAGAGGAGGCACTGTGAGGTTAAGACCGTAAGTGAGAGAGACTGGGAGACTAATTCCTGAGTTTGTTTTTTGCATGTTTAATACCATTGTTTAGATTGATCCTGGCTGACCTTAGTTCTGATTTATTGCCCGATTTGAATGCTGCATCCCTTGCTTTGATTAGGATGCGAACCTCACTGTTCTTCCATGGTTTCTGGTTAGGAAAGGTTCTTATTTCTTTTGTGAGTGTAACATCATCAGCACATTTCCTGATATTGCTAGTGACTGATGATGCATATTCCTGTATGTCGGTGTATGATCCCTGTGTGGCTGCCTCTTTAAACACATCCCAGTCAGTGCATTCAAAACAGTCCTGCAGGCCACACTTTCACCATTCTGACCACTGGTTTCACTCGCCTGTGCAGCTGTCTGTATGCTGGGAGGAGAAACAGAGTGATGTGGTCTGAGTTTCCACAGTGGGGGAGGGGTACAGCCTTGTAAGCATTCTGAATCTTGGTGTAAACGTGGTCCAGAGTGTTTTCTCCTCTCGTTGGGAACGAGACATGCTGGTGGTATTTTGGGAGAACGGAATTGAGATTTGTTTAAAGTCACCCGTGACGATAATGGTTGCATCGGGAGGTGCAGATTCCTGTTTGTTTATGGCAGTGTACAGTACCTCTAGCGCTTCTTTGCCATTAGGGGGATGCAGACGGCGGTGATAATAACAGTTGTAAATTCCCTCGGCATATAGAAGGGGTGGCACTTGATGATTGAAAATTCCAGAGCGGGTGAGCAAGGTTTCGTGATGGTAAATACATTGTTGCACCACACATTGTTAATTAAAATGCACACTCTCCCACCCCTGGTTTTACCGGACTCTGTAGTTCTGTTCATACAGAAGGCAGAAAACCCGTCTAGGTATATCGCAGAGTCCGTAATACTGTCTGTTAGCCATGTTTCGGTGAAAATAAAAGCACAGCATTTTGTGACACCATATATATGATGCCAAGTTAAAACTGTGTGGTTCACAAATCATCACAGGTCCTCTCACAAGTAACTTTTTATCCATATTGTGCCTTAACCAACTAAACCTCTTTTTGTTTCAGTTTTAGTGTGCGTATTAGCTTAATAGCTTTACAATTTCTCTAAAGCAAAAAATTCACAAAACAACCCCCACCATTCACTCATTAGATGCATCACTTATATAACACTCAACATCTCTCTGAGTGCTTAAATTTTATATAGATATATCAGCTATACATAAAAGTGCATAAGTGTTACAGCAGGAATTCTCAAGTACACATAACAATACCCAAAAATGTACAGCTAATTTGCATTATTTCATATATATCCAGCAGTAATAATTTGAAATTTGACAGTGTGTGGAATGTGGTATTGTTTTTTTAAACAATTCTTTAAAAATATTTAAAATCATAATTGTTTCCAATACAAACGTTTATTTTTAAAATTCTGCCCATATGGAGTGTCAATGAGCTGTTTCTATGTGGCAGTGAGACTTCACAGGGTCTTACAGAGATCTCTGTTATTTATTCATCCATATAGGTTCATAGGTTTCATGATAAAGCCCAAAGTGACACAGACAAACCTTTTTGTTTTCTCATTGTGCCAAACTCAGTCCATTTAGTACTCAGACCAATTATTAGACTCAAGGAGATCAATGTTTGTGCTCCCCTTGGTTCAATAACCATGGGCAGCATATTAGTACTGCCAAGACAGCTGATTTTGAAATACTCCAATGTTTTAACTGCATTTCAGTAAGACTATTCATATGAATGTTTTAGAAATACCAAATCACAGTATCAAATCAGTGGTTTGGTGTTGCTAAAAACCATCTAAATCAGAAGTCCAATGGATGCATTGGAGCCTTTGTAACTAAAGAATGACAATTTGACTGACTGAGGTGGTTTCCAATGAGATCAATACCAGTAGCTCATGTGCAAGATGGGGAAATGTTCAAATCTTCAAGCATACACAACAAAAGAAAGAAATATAATAATAATAATAATAATAATAAAAAACTTTATTTAATATAGCGCCTTTAAAGGTGGCTTCTCAAAGCGCTTTACAGGATACTGTTCTTGCTACAAGAATATCGTTTGAAAGTTTAATGTACTATTTATTGAACTGGATTTTTAGCAATAATATGATTTATATTGTTTCCATAACACTTTGTGGATATATTGCTGCTGTCTCCTCAGATACAAAGACCTCTTGAATTTTCAGTAGCTTTTTCCAGGTTCACAACATAACTATGCTTCTCTTTGCCTGCCAATTAAAAGAAAATGAAGAAGCGTAAAGTTGAGAGGGAAATTTGAAATATTTTGGAAAATGCATCTTTAGTTTACAGTACAACTGTTAATTATACAGTTCTACAAACTGTGCATTTCTATTATCATGCAAATGTATTCTGTTTTAGTCACTTATAGGTGATTAGAAAGCAGTCCTTTTTTCTTATTATTCCTTGTCTTTTTTCTCTTCACTTCATATTACTATAATGAAGCCATTACCTCTTAGTGAGCATTTTAATGAGTTTTTAACTAACATTTTAATGAGCTATACATTACCATAAACCAAGGATTAGGCTAAATTGAATTTCAAGGGGGAAGGGGAGGTTCATTAAGAGTTAATTATATTGTTTCAGAATGAGCACACACATTTTTCTGGGCATGGCGACCAACATGATCTCTATCAATGTGTGTATTATTGTCATTACTGTATTGGCCAGGGGGTCTCATTAGCTCAAATTATTGCTCGTTTTGAAAAATTAGCTTTGAAAGGAGAGAACTTTAATGAGTGTTTGTTTAGGCTCTCATGGAGACATCCCTCAATAGCAGTGTGCTGTTAGATGTTTGACAAGTTTGGAGGTCTCGATTTTGCTTATTTTCTCTTAAAAGGTCATTGTCTGACCTCATCTCTATTGCAGCAACTCAGTCTACGTTAGGCACTTAGGGCTGTATATACTTAAAAAACTGCTAGTGATTAATGAAACTGTGTATTATGAAGACAGTTATCAGTATGCTGTAGCTTTTGGCAAGCCTTCAGTCTGATCAGATATGGTTTTGAATTTAGCATAATTTTAACCATTTCCTGAAGCCTAGAGAGCAAAAAGTTTAAAGTCTCATTTAATGATGAAGAAAGCTTGACATAGTCTATGGAGTCTATAATTTGTTTTTTTTTCCTTTCTTGGACTCTGTTTCTGATTTTTTTTTCTTTCTCTCTACACAGACGTCATTAACCAGGTCTGCTGGTTCACTTAAGTATATTTCATCTTTGGTAGACTTTGTAGTGTTCTCTGTTAGACTGAACTGCATAGCACAAATAAGTGACTCAAAAAGAAGTGTTTTTATGTTGTACATGGGTGATTAAAAAGAATCATCACAACACTTATCAAATGTAAAGCTGCAGTTGTTTGTGAACATATTTTCTAAGGCTTTGTCAGTTTAAACTGGGTAGTCCCTGTGCAAAGCAAGTAGTTGTAGTTTTGATGGGGGAAGCAGCCTGAGACAGGAATTGAATCTGAATTCCCAGTACTGTTGGTAAACTAATTACTTTGCTAACATGTAATGTAGTAAAGGGTAGAACTCTGGCCTCCTGACTGGGTCAGGAGCAATGTTCCCTCTAAGCTGTGTGCATGTACGCAAGCACCCAGGTTATGAAGTCAGCGCACACAGAAAATTGAACTGTGTACAAAAAATTAAATTCCAAAAAAAGTATGATAATAAGAAAACAAACATGGTCATCAATTGAAAAATGCTAAATTGACCATGAGACTGACTGCAAGAAGCCCAACTTGGCTGTGTGCATTATTATTGCTACTCGATAATCGATATCTATGCTCTCATAGTCTTGTACGTCACTGCTCATGCTCACTCGACACTCAGTCTCTATGACTGGCTCGTTGAATCACTGTCCCACCTTTTGAATCTCCATGCTTTTATGTGAATGACTATATTATCCCAAAATAATTTCAGGTTTACAATTTTACATACTGTACACTCCATTTAGTGCTCACAAGTTTTTGTCACTGGAGAAAAAAATTGCACAACGTCAAACGTCAAAAAGCCATTAAAAATTATAGGGAACATTGGTCAGGAGCAGGTACATTCAAAACCTAGCTACTGTACAAGGCAGTGTTCTTAATCCACAATATTCCAGCAAACGCAGACACCAAATTATAAAAAATAAAAAAAACAAGTAATTATAAGCACTGTAAATCTCTTTGAATGAAAGCATAAGCCAAACAAAATAATAATACTTGCTTCCTTTGAACTTTATCCAAAGGTGTGCATGCTATAGCATGTACTGTATGAATCACAACGACAAACTTGACTGGAAAGCTCTCTGTCTAAGGAAACTAATGGTTAATGGAGCTTAGAAAAGTTTAGGAGAGATGTCAAAGCCCAAATCATGCAAACCAATACCCCATACCCTGCATAAATACATGTTAGTAGCACTCTTTTCTGAGCCCATCTAACTCGTTCTCATTGGCCGGCTATCATTACTCAGCCAAGGCCACACAGTGCTCTAGGCACTTGCACGGCCATACGAATAGTTCTCTAAATCTCCTGAAATCTGAGCTAGGAAGCTGGTCTTGTGAATACAAAAAATAAAGTCACAGTTGTCAGAAGCAAAGCCTTCATTTGAGAGTCGTGTGGTGTTAGTTTGCTCCATTCTCATCTATTAAACTGTCAGAAATACTGATACTACGACAGATTTATTGCAGAAAGGTAATGAGATTGCTGGTGGGAATTTTAACAATTGAGTTGAGAATTCATTCCAGAGAGATAATTGTTGGGGAAACTGAAGTGTGGAAGAAAGGTGTTGGGGGAGGGTGAAATCAATGTGTAATCTTTTGAGATACAGCGTTGTGTCTTGCTAGCCATTGTCCCACTATTATCTGTAATATCTGTTAATGATGCCCTTTAGCTCCTCCAGGAGCCCCTTAGGAATGGCACCCTCTGAAAACCTGCTGATCAGTTCACAACCTGATAGTGCAGTCTGATGGGGCTTTGCCGATCTTATGATTGAGCAGAGCAGTTCTCTCTATGTGACTGTGATTAGGCATTATTTGGTTTAATCCCCCCCTGGTGTTATCCTCTTTCTTTTTCAAGCCCATTCCCACTCTAAGTAAGAGCTTGTAAAATGGAGATAGCACATGTCTGTTGAACAGAAACAGGATGCTTTCACTTACATGTACTCCATGTTTGTCCTCCTTTTGCCAGTAAGTTTTAATGTAGGGTTTCTTTTAGCTGTTATATAAACTAACCAATCCTGCAAGACATGGATGCTGGAATTATTTGTTAAGACAGATGTTGAGAAATGTTTTCTTTTGATTATAGTGTTTGCCTATATTGGAATACATGTTTTCTTTACCATACAATTTCCTTACACTTTCCCAATGTCAGCTTTGTCCAATCCCATTTTTTGTTGACACAAATATTCTTTTAATCATCTGCAGTTAAAAAAGGCATGAAACTGCAAGTTTTAAAATAGCTTGGGTGAAATGAAGACAATACAAACGTTTCTTCCACTTGTCTGTAAGAACATTCTCTTCTTATGACACTTCAAGTACACAGCACAAATAGATGTCCTAAAAGACAATGACATGGCTCTGGCTGATTGAACCAGAGGCACACAGCTTGCCACATGAGGTCACTGTAGCATGGTGAGCCAAGGAATCTCATGGACATTAAATTCCATTTAACCACAGATCAAGTTATGTGCTGCTGCTGTTGATCTGAGTTTCTGGTGAAGGATATAGTCTGGATTCATACCAGAAGTCTTATAGAGCCCAGAAGTCTTATAGAGGATTATAGAGCCCAAAACATACCCAGTACAGGTTTTAAAGAGCCCCTGAATGGAAAGGATCTGTGTTGGCTAATGTAGACTATGATGACTGCAAACAGCATTCTAAGAACAGTTTGCCAGTTTGGTATCATATAATATTTTTTGTCTTGAGTGAAAATCCAATAAACAAATTGAACATAAAAAGTATTAAAAAGGTAAGAAAGGACAGTAAGAAAAATGAAAATGTTCTCCTTTGAGCAACCAGGTCAGATAAATGATCTCATGCAAATTTAGGTTTTCTCAGCAGTTCACAAGTACGAGTTTTATAACAAATATACAACTTGCAAACAAGATGCTATCATGCTCTTAACAAATTCTAACAATGCTCACATGTCAAACACAAAACTTAAATATGTTCAATCATGTTTGAAATTATCCAGCTAAGACATTTAAGGCATTAAAAGTCCACTTTTAAATATATGCATTACCTTATATACCCCCGGTTTACATATGGCATCACTTTTTGTAACTTTCAATGATTTGTCCCCCAGAATGAGAACATTTATATAAAATCAATTTTCTAGCCACTACTTCCAATTCAAGGTTGTGGGGAAGCCAGAGACAAGCCTGGCAAGCAATGGTTGCAGGGCAGGGTACACCCTGGATGGGACACCCATCCATCATAGGTAAGACAGATAAACACACTCACACACTCACGTGTGAGATGAAGATGATTGGTTTAACCGGAAGAGTAGCTTTGCCGGTGCTTGGAATGGCTTGGGGCCCTTAACTTTTCTTTCAATCCTTAGAGAATATTCTGCCTTGACCTACAAGAAAATACATGCATTACATATTACCTAATAATTTTAATGAAAAAAATAACATTAGGAATTCTGATGCCTAGCTTGTGATGCCTTGTAGCGTTCAGCTGTATGAGTGAGGAGGGTTTGAGGAGGAATTGCCATTTGTATTTCTTTCAGATTTATACTACACCAGAAAATTATATAAGTATTATATATATATATACTGTACTGGTCTTTTTCATGTGTAATGTGAAGCAAAGATATTCAAATATATGGAACATAGTGCTGCTTGAAAGCATGTGAAGCCTTCATCTTTTGTAGTTCTTAGGTAACCTTTTATCTTAACTCCAATATTTAATGAAGAAAACGCAAATAACAAACATTAATACAAATATATATATATTGTTTCATTATTTATTAATACATATTTATTTAGCAAAATAACATAAACCTAATGATCCCTGTTTGGAAAAGCAAGTGAACGTTTTAATTCAGTAAATGGTGTGAATAGCTGTGACACCAACCAAACACTTCCTAGAGTCAGCCCCTCACATCTGCGTTGAGGAATTTTTGCTCATTCTTCCTTACAAAACTGCTTGACTTCTCCAGATTTGTTGGCTGTCTTGCAACAACATTTCTTTTGAGTTGACATCTGGACTTTGACTCACTTTGACCAATCCAAAGCACATACTTTCTTCCTCTTAATCCATTCTTTGGTAGATTTGCTGGAACGTTTAGAGTTATTGTCACGAGGAGGACACTTTGACTCAACTTCAGCTTATGGACAGAGTGGCTGACATTCTCTTCCAGAATATTTTAGTATGACTCTGAATTCATAGTTCTCTCAATGATGGCGAGTCGTCAAGGTCCATGGGCAGAAAAGCAGCCCCAAACCATGAAATTACCACCACTATCCAGAGAACATTCTTCCAAAAATCTACAGGATCATCCAAATGGTCTTTTTCAAACTTAAGATGATCAGGGAAGTTCTTTTTCGAGATCAAATGTTTTCTCCTGCTAACCTTCTATTAATGCCATTGCTATTCAGCTTCTGTCATATTTATGAGGTATGAGCATCAGCTGCAGCAAGAGAGATCTACAGATCCTTGGTTGTGGTCCTAGGGTTCATTTGGATATTCTGAATGAGTTTTCTTGTTGCTCTGTGGGAGAGATTTAAAGGAAGCCCACGTATGGGTAGAGTCACCATGGTCTAAAGTTTTCTCCATTTGTAGTTTTTAAGACGTAGACTGATGAATTCCAAAATATGTTGTTTTGGTTTTATAATGCTTTCAAGAATATTGAGAGCTTACAGTACAACACTCCTAATGAGCTCATATGAGGTCTTTTTAGATCATGACATGATGTATTACACTAATCTGTATGGGTAAAACCAAATTGACTAGGTTTTTTACTTTAATATACTGTCGCAGAGGGGCTCCCAAACTTTGTCCTGGTGAATTGCTCTTTTATTGTTTAACTTGGTACCCAATTATTTTAGCGCCTGGTCATATTTACCTTATTAACTGAGCTTATGGCTCACTTACTTTTGCACATACATAATTCTTATTTACCCATTTCTTTTTCTGTTACATGCATCAATTTCTCTAAACAATACATAATTTGTAGGTACATTTTAATCCATTTCTTTTTTGGAAAGTAATGACTAGTTATAATTAAAAAGATTTCATAAGTGTAACATTTAAAAACCTACAAACCTACAGGTTCACAAACCAAGCAGCATTGTATCTGCAGATCTTTTGCCCATAAAACACATGTAAAAGTGTGTTTCACTTTTAAGTGGTTGCTTGAAAGTACTGTAGAATACATTCAAAAAGATTTATTCAATAGTTTGTAAACATGAAAGAATGTCATTTCTCATTACCATGAAAAACCACACCAAATACCTTTATAACATTTCCATTCGCCAGGCTTTAGCAACATTCATGTACAAACTTACAGCCTGTTGTTTGTTTTCTCAGATTTCAAGCTAGATAGTTTTTAAGCAAAACAGATGTAATGTACAATTTAACTTTCAATACACAGTATGTAGACACATACTCCCTAACACATCTTTTTTTCAAGAAACCTGTTTTTGTCATGCAGTATGCTACATGGATAATATGTTTGCCGAGGACAGTAACGGCTTTACTTTTCTCCACCCCATTCTTCCTAACTTTATTTCTTTTTTATTAGCAATGTGGTTGTGTACTTTGTCTACCTCAAGGATATTGAGTCAGATGTGACAGTACCATACTGTTGATACTATTTACATAGCATGTGCAAACCTTTAGGAGCTGAAGTCAAGGCAAAGATAAAGGAAATGGAGAATGCAGATCAGTTAGACTGTTGCCTATGACATACTGTATATGTGAGTATGGGTGAAAAAGATCAAATTTAAGACAGGTCTATATAGTTCAGGTCATGTTGTATATTTCAAACTCACAAAAACTGCATTTAATCATTTCTATGTCCATCATTATGAGTTTCAAGGTGTTACCAGCAGAGACAGTAATAGCAAAATAATCTTAGTATCTTTGTCACAATCTTAATATCAATATGCAGCAATATGTTTTTAACTGAAAATCATTCAGTTGTCTACAGTACCTTTACTGCAGCAAGCGTTTCTTACACATACTTTATAAGAGAATTCAGCACATAATGAAAGCAGCTGTTTTTAGAGTTTTGTCAGCAGTGGGACATTGTGATCCAATGGCTTCAAAAATGCACTAGCTTTTCTCCTTAGTCCAAAAAAAAAAAAAAAAAAAACTGTAGACCACAATAATGTTGAGCAGGATTCTGAATTTCTTGCCTCCAGCCAGAATGACAGATGCATCTATGTTGAAAGTCAATGCCATTTGCTTAAGGAAGGGAAAATATATTAATAGGCCTTGGTCTTTCTCTGAGGCCCAATATGTTTCAAGAAAAGAGCTGTGGATTCTAGAGGGATAAGAATGCAATTATTCTGTAGCTTCTGACAGGTCAGGAGCTCTTCCTTCTAGGCTCTGCTGTTTGACCATCAGTAAGAGACTCGGGGGACCAAGGGACAGATTGAAAAAGTAGGACCAGACAGATGGTTATTTGTAATCATCATGTTTATGTAAATCCTATAAAGATGGGTTTCCAAGGCCTGCTATATTCATGGAAGGCCATAGGATTATGGCAAGACATGTTGGGGCCTATAGTTATTTTGGTAAGTCAAAAGTGTGGTTATTTTATGTGTTAAAATAGCAATATGTTATGAAACCACAAGTCCAGGATGGAGGATTTTAACCTGATTTTCCTTTTGCCTTGTGTTATGTGACACTGGTGACTGTAGTCTGGATTCTGGCCTAGTCTGGCAGGTGCTGGTTGCTGGTGGTCTCCGTGGTAGCAGAGACCTTTCCACGACTGTGCCAGGTGCACAGACTGCAAGGGTTTCTAATGCTGTGTTGCAACAAACCTTTGTCAGCTGCATTTACCGACACACAGAAATGTTTTGACTTTACCATTTTTGCCTGTTTAATTTGGACATTAAAACAATATCTCAAGCAAGTGCCTTTTCAGCAGATGTCCTGTAGGTAACAAACATTCAATTTTCATTTGAAATTCAAAGATGAATATAGCAATTTGCCACATTGGGTTTTCTGATCAATTGTTGTTTGCCATTTGGTATCCCTGCATTGTGATAGTCTATGCTGCTTCTTTCAACAGTCTTTTCAGTGTTTTCAATTAATACAGTAATATTTTGCATTACAATTACACCAGTTAACGTTCTGTGGAAAATAAAACAATATTTTTGTGTACTGTCTCTACAAAGTTGCAGATCTTTTATAGATTGAATGTGATTCTTAGTTTTAGTATGATGATTAAAAAAATACACAGATTATGAATTTTATTATATTGTAACATTTAGATGTGCTTGTGTCTTCCCTGGTACTAGTACTTACTCAGAGAACAGATTGAAACCTGTTGCAGGTTCAAGTTACTAGTTGATTTTTACTCATAATTATTTAACCAAGTAAATCAATTGAGAGCTGTTGACATGGAGACCTTATTATACAGCACGAAATTCACAAAAAGCGATTTCAATGAAGAACGTTGCTGTAGCACAGCAACAGTACAGCAAAAGGTTGCCATTTAGTATTTGCAATTCTGACCCTATGGTCTGAAATTCAAAGATCTAACTGCTGTTCCAGTGCTCTGAAGTTCTAATTGGGGCAATGTAATTATGTGAGTATCACAGGGAACTGTACTAACACAACTGTTGTTTTTCATTTGTGGCAATTACTGTATCTAAATTTTGGTGTAGTTATTAAGTAGTAATCAAATTTGCATACAGTACAAAATTAAGATTACTGGCATACACTTTATACAAGGCAAAATCATTTAAATAGATAAAATTCAAGATAGGCCAAACACCTGATAGATTATGTTTAACAGACACCTGTAAAAGGTATTAGATGCACGTATTAAAAACAATCAAAATGTTTGAAGAGGATACTTACAAAAACACTTAGGCATTCATATGGAATTTGCAGATACATTGCTTTGCAAATTATATCAGAAGAATGTTTACAAGTACTATTTCTTTCTGTGAAGTAGAGGCATAGAATAGCTGTGATTCAAGTCTTAAAATAGGTGATTTCAGATTTAAATTGTATGGAATAAATTGTTTATTTTAATTTTAAAAAGTGGACCAAGCAATCAATGCATTTAACTTGTTTCCATGCACTGTAATCCCTTACTGCTGGCAAATCCTGGCAAACAGGAGGTTTGGCCCTTTGGCCTTTCTAAACTGTTTGGTAGTTTTTAGCAATTTGATCTGAGGATCTCATTCAGCTGTTTCTTAAAAAACTCCAACAATGTGGCAGAAGAAGAAATTTCTCCAAATGTTGACTGCCTTTTTTTCAGTACTTTCAGTATTTCAGTTCAATATTTTGCATTTGTAGTCAAAATGGGTTTTATTGCTTTAGAAATGACTGTGGTCCGAATAAAAGGGGCACATGACATTACTGTGCAGGGAAACCTCTGGGAGCCCTATGGTAAAGCAGATAGACAAGGGTCCTCAGCAGGAGATTACTACTTTAAGCTTATTTGCAGTGGGGATCTATTGTAGTTTCCAGTATGGCTTAGATGAAGGGTATTCTCATGATTCATTCATTACACAGAGGAAGAAAGTAGCACAAAAGAAAAGAACACCATGGATTTGTGGGATAAAATAAGCATAGCATTCCACCAGCAATGCAGCCACATAGCTATCTGAAAAATTTAATAGCATCTTGCTTTATAGTATGTATTTCTACTTCTGCCTTTCAGAAATATTCCTCTTTTAGTTCATTCTGAAGACACCTAGGACGTACAATTTGTAAAGTAAAAGTACTGATGATCAGAATTCTGCTTGAATGTGTATCCCCAAATTTGCAATAGAGCATTAAAATTGTTTATATTTTGTACATATTTAGAATTCAAGAAGTATTATGTTTTAATATCATAACGATGATCAAAGTCAAATAATAAGTGTTATATATGGAGAATTAAACCAAAATTGATCAACCTTTTTATGGAACCGAAATTGTAGGTACAATTTAAGAATTAACCTGTTTTTATAATGTGAAAATGATATACAACCATTTATTCATTTTAACAAATTATTTTAGAACTTTCATACTAATTTGCTGATCATTTTAAGATTGGTTGGTATTTTCTCATGATTGTGCTCTGTAACATTATTTACATTTTACGAGAGGTTTCTGACAATTGCATAAGACACTTGAGGTCAGAATGTTTTTTTTTTGGCTACTGTTTGTTCAAAGGTAAAATCTAAACATTAATGAACAAGAAATAAGCAAATACACAAATAAAAACTACAGTAACGACATTAGTAGGTCAGTTGGATTTTAATTCAGGAACTCTTGAACAGATTACACACATCTGCAGTGAGCTACTAATCGTATAAGATACCTTAAATGACCAAGGTTATAACTATACTGGTGTAGCAAAGCAGCAATAATTTATTTTATATGCTTGGAAAAATCATGCCAAAGCAAATCACATACAGTACTGTACTGCTGTGGACTGATGTGTCTATTTAATTACAATAAGCTTCAGTCTGTTGATATTATTTTCAGTCTGATCAGTATATTAAGCTTTTTTGGCATGGGGGAAGGGTGAGTCTCAGATATTTTTTTATCAATCAACAAAATAAAATGATGTAAAATGTTAATCTTTTTACAAGACACAATGATAGTGTGTTGTTTTTATATACATTACAAAATTAACTGTAATACATATTGGATTATGGGGGCTAAAGCTTTTGTTTTGTGTATATGTGTAATTTATACATGTATGCATTTTTGTGTGCCTCACTTGTTAAGGATTTGGTGAATTGGGAATCACACTGGAGCGCACTGGGGCCTGTTAGCTTGTCTAAATCCCTCTTTACACCAGTGGGATTTGCATAAGAACCTGGCAAGTAGCTCTTCATTTAGCATTCAAACACTTCCACTTTACTTCTATTTGTCTGCAAAGCCAAATCCTCATGGCTGCGATTTAGGAAGACTGGTTTTGATTTGGAATTCTCAGGACTAGTTTCAAATGTACAATTTGTGGAAAATCTAAGGCGTTATTCCACAGGGATTAGATGTTGAGGTATTTGCAGACTGAAGTTTTCTGTGCAGGTGAGGTCATCCCAAAAACGGGTTTAATGATGAGCAGTAGCTAATTTTTCCTGCATTCACTGTAGCACTGGAAGGATGCTTTGGCTTTTACTGGCAATGAATGGATGTTTCTAAGAAAATTACCACATTCAAAAATCAACAAATCTGAATGTCAGGGAAATGCAAGAGATGGCCAAAGAAATTACCATTATGTTCTTGTGTTTTTATGACCATTGTAGGTTATTGTCTTTGCATTTATCTTTGTGCCTAAAATTTGTGCAGCTCCTACACATTGGTCATAATAACCTTAGTTTCCATAACGTGCAGAAGATTGAATATTTGACAGTAAATTATTATAGTGTATTTCAGTATACTGTATCTGCAATTTTGTATGTTCTGTTTAAAGTATCTACAGTACTCTGCTGTCCTTATAGTCTTTCACATTTGCTTCTGGCCCTCAGGTGGGGTTCCAAAACATCTCTGATTACTTCTGTGGGATTTCACTTGAAGATCTAAAATTCAGTGATTTAGGGGGCATGGCAGATCATGCTTATTAATTTTGCATTAGCTTCTTCCAGGAAAACAGGGCATAGCATCCTTTTGGATGGTACAATATGAGGGCCTTCATTGTACAACTGCATATGCAAGACTAATCTTTATAATACCTCCAGCAGAATTTACTGTGTTAGCAAGAAATAACATGATTTCGTTCAGTCATAGTTTTGGAATTCTAGCCCTAATGTATATACGATATGTTTTATTAAACACTGAAATAGTTTTCGTGTTTAGCACATTTTTAAATACTGTATTCATTAACATTGAATCCTTCTGAAAATCCAAAATTAAGCATGTTATTGTTTAAGTGCAAGTGTTTACCAAAAAAAACAGAAACAGATGTTTATGTTTCTGAGTACTTTTTTGTTGTTACTCAGTCCACCTTATTTTTAATTACTATTTTGGGGAGATTCTGTTCACTAAACTCCACACTGCTTTTAGCCTACTTTACAAGCACCTCTTACTGTACAAGCACAATAGCTATTGTATTTGAATAAGACATTTTCACAGCTGTGTGTAGACATACTGGTGACAGAAGTATCTGGGACACCATCAATCCTAAAATAATAACACCGGATTTGATTTGCTTTGATGAATTTACCTACTTTTTTCTACTTTTCCACAGTGCTGCGGGATGACTTCCGACAGAACCCTACTGATGTTGTTGTGGCAGCTGGAGAACCTGCTATTCTGGAATGCCAGCCCCCTCGTGGACACCCAGAGCCAACAATCTACTGGAAGAAAGATAAAGTGCGCATTGATGATAAGGAAGACAGGATTACGGTAAGTGCTTATGAAGTAAGTGTTCCTGAGACAATGAGACATTTTGGCAGCTTGTTTGTTAATTTGACACTATGAACACCATTAATTTGGAAATTAGATGTCACCATGTCATTTTCTTACTTGCCATTGTCTCTGTTGTCTCTGTTGCTGGTTGAGCCAGCCTGAAGAAAACAAAGCTAGTTTGAAATAAGCTTGGATACAAATTTTTGCACCATTTGTTTAACATTTCGAATTGTTATGAAAGATGCCAGGATGAATAACTAATTTATTATCTAACCCTAACCCTAACTAATTTATTATCTAACCCTAACCCTAACCCTAACCCTAACCCATTGTTTTACGTGTTGAAACATAACATTTTAATATTGCACACAATGCAATTTTGCAATTTTGTTACATACAAATTAATATAGTTTTAAAACTATGCATATCTTTATTTTCATTCCATGCTGAGGAAGGTTCAACAGTGTTCTTTTTTTCAGCATTAAATTAACCTCTACTTTTAACTTTGCAGCCTGACATGTTCCCACTTGAATTTCCCTATATAATATACTGTATATATTTGTCAAAGCTTGTTCAGAAAGGAAAGGTTTTTCCATAGGCCAACAGTGTTTTTGAGATAAGGGTTCACTAGCTTGGATTAGGTGCATAAGCTTCTTGTCCATTCATACTACTGCAGCTTGACCTTTCTGGAAGCTCATTGCATTTCTCTGTGTAATAGATCCGAGGTGGGAAGCTCATGATCTCCAACACCAGGAAAAGCGATGCAGGCATGTATGTCTGTGTGGGAACCAACATGGTTGGGGAACGAGACAGTGAAACAGCACAACTCACAGTGTTTGGTAAGAGTCTGCTCTTCTCTAGTTTCCCTAGCACTAGCATGTTGGCAAATCTGGTCTCTCTCATTAGAACAAACACAGTTCTGTATCCTGTCAGCCCTTGCACAGGACAAGGCTTTTCATTTCAGTTCAGCTCCCACCACAGTGATTGAAAAAGACAGATTTATTAATGAGTTGACTTTCCTTTGAAATACATGGGACTTTAACTATTTAATCGTGTGACTAATCGACTTCCATTAATAAGTGTTAAATGGCACACACAGATTGGTACAGTGTTAATCTTTACCTCTCATAACTCAAATTGCTTTTTAAATGAAAACTAATTGGCTTTGTTATGAAGGTAAAGGACCTTACAGAACTGTGGTTTCATAGAGCATGCTGCCATCCGTGGTAATTGATAATTATGGTAATTTTCACATAGTGAATTTGCCCAGAAGTAAAATTTCCTATGACTTTATGATGCAAGTTTTCTCTTGTGAAGACCAGTCTGATTTCCCTAGCATCATGGAGAGGTTTTATTTTTATTTGGATGGCCAAAAATTGTACTTATATTTGCCAGATGAGTAGAATATGAAATATGTGACAAGTTAGGAACATTTTTGGTAAACTTTGCCATTAATGTAATTTTGTTTCATCATATCCCTTACATTTCATATGTTGTTTTTGGTTTTCCTCAACTTCTTTAGATTATTTATAGCTAGGACTAATATAATATCAAGGATTAATTTCCACTGTATGCCTTGATTCTAAATTAGTGACTGCTAATTACCTCATTCATCTCAGAAGAGCCAAAGACAACACACGTGTCCTCTGAAACATCTACTGTCAGGCCACCTGCTTCCTTTCACACTGCCAGCCCTCAGCTCAAACAACAAAACTCAAGGCATCAGCTAGTGAGCTTGACAACACTCACTATAAAGCCGCACAGCTTCGGGGGAGCTACAGCACACAAACAATACCCTTTACTCAGCAGGTTGGAGTGGGTTTACTTCAGTTCCCAACTACCCCCACCAATTGACCACTTAAATATAGGAACACCATGTTATATTCAAATAGCTTTCAGGTTTGTTTAGTGAATTAAAGAAGTAATCTCTTTGTGTGATTGATTCAGTAAGTTGTTATGTTTTCTTCAGCAGAAAAATTGAATTAAACAATTCCTATTAGAGTTTATCAGTCCCCCACTTTGTATTTTATGTATCATTTTTCTTATATATTCTTAATGTTATATATATTAACATTTTAAATGTAATTTATAAACCAGAATGTAAAATAAAAGTATCATATACAAATCATTTAAAATGTTGATTTAATGGCATTGTAGCAGGCAATACTGTTGTTATTATACTGGCTTTACACTTCTCAAGGTGTTAACTTCTGACCATTTATACATAAAAGTAAAAATAATCTATTCTGGAAAACAAATGGCTACCCTGTCCCATTATTTCAGAAATAAAAGCAGTTTCCATGTACTTGACCACATGCTTGTGGCACATTGTTCATGGGAATATTTAGTATCTACAGTATGCACAGAAAGGTACATGAACATTTATCCCCATAAGTCACATATACTGAAAGTTACATTTGAAAACCAAGATGGTTGCACAAAGGGTAGTATGAGTCTGTTGCAGATGATACCCTGTTTTCTTTCAACCAATTACTAGATTAGGTTTTTGGATCAATTAGCTACTAGCTACCAAATAATCTAGGTGGATCATCTCTCATTTGTAGCCTTTTTTTATATTCTTAAAATTACTGCTTCAGGGATCTAAGTGTTATCATTTATTTTTTGTGTATTATTTGCCTCTATCCTAGTCTTAATTCAAACCAAATCAAAATCTTGGAGGTGTGTACGTTCCTTAGTTATATATAAAACCAGGCCTTTAAGAACTCTTTTTTTAAGCACAGATGAGGTCTTCATATTTACTGTGTGGTGTATTTGTTGTGTTATAAAGAGCGGCCTACATTTCTGAGGCGGCCAATCAACCAGATAGTGCTGGAGGAGGAGGCAGTGGAGTTCCGGTGCCAGGTCCAAGGAGACCCCCAGCCCTCTGTGCGCTGGCGGAAGGACGATGCAGACTTGCCCAGAGCACGGTAAGGATTTGCAATCCTCCTACAGAATCCTACACAAATAGAGGAGTTCACATCATAAATTTCCTGCCCACTGGGGCCATAGGATGTATTTGTCTTTTACAAGCGTGATAACCATAATGCTCTGCTTGCTAGATTATCCATACTTTGATAATACTGTAGGTACAAGGTACAACCAGCCTCAGAAACCTTGTTGGATCTTACCTTAAACTAAAATGCATAAGCATCTCTGCAGGTTTTACGTTCCTTGCACTAGCTTCCTGTGGATTGCACAATAAAATTTAAAACAGTACTACAGACTCTTAAAGAGCTTAAATGCTTTGATCCTGACTACATCAGTGGACAGTTATGTCCCTATACTTCCACACACCACGTGCACTCTTTAGACCCTGGCTTTTCCTTCAGTTCACAAAATTAGAATGCAGACCTTGGGAGACTATTAGGATGGGAGTCTTCTGTTCTATTGCTCCAAGGCTGTGGAAGAATCTCATAGCCAATTTTAGAGTCATCACTTTTAAATCCTGTCTTAAATCTTAGTTTTATACACTAGTTTTATTTTGTGTTCCATCTGTTTCTATGGCTTTTGCTTTGTTTCATTTCAAAGTATTTTATATACTGTTTTTTATTTAATTAAATAACTATTCAATAATTTTAACTGTATATTTTGGAATTTAACACCAGTTACATATTGTTTCTATAAAGTTGCAATTGCTTTATACAGTGTGAAAACAGTAGTAGTGATGAAGTAGCATCTGCATCAGAAAGCTTCTACCTAATTCACTGTACATCTGAGAAAGAAGAAGAATGAGTAAGGTGTGCTGCTATAAAGTTCTGGCACAGGCTGAAAAAATGGTTAATCTAAAGATACTAAGAGACAAAACTCTATTGATTTATTCAACTATGTTTCTTCATCTCTTACCGAAATAGGATGAGGGATCTGTTCTGCAACACTGAAGTGTCATCAAAATAAATCACCTCAATGTGTTTTGTAAATCGATAGAAGGACAAAAATGTTGTAAATGCTAAATTGAAAAGCACTGTGGATGATAACAATGGCTATTTGAAACCCAAATTCAAAAGAAATGTATTTGAAATCTCATCCCATTTGAAAACATACTGTAACATTTAGTCACAGTTAGAAAATATTTAACATATCTGATACGATTCTGCCAAAAGCACAAGTCTTTGTTGCACAATCTAAAGTGTACTGATCTCCAGAAATCAAATATGAGATACAAGAAATAATCATGCAATAAAGGGTTAATTATAAATAATCTTATACAGGGACATACTTTACTATAGTTCTTTCCAAATACGAAAATCTATTTTGGCACTGTTATGATAATTCCAAACATTTATATAAGATTTTTGTAAAGATATTTTTTGTAAGTTTCAAAGCAATATTATTATAACTTAATTCAATAGAGGCTCCAGATAATACTGAATTTGCAAGAATTATAGGAGAATGTCTGCATGAGCTACTTAAAATATTAAGACAGGACCAGACAAGTTGTATGTATATATATATATTTTTGGTATAATATTTTTAATAACTAGCCATTTTGATGCAATAATATATCAGTCAAAAAACTACCAAAGTCTAAGAGTAGTCTAAGTGCTAATGTCGCCATGCCAGTATCATGCTAACACAGTGACAGGTCTGTGCTTCAGGTCTGTCATAGTGTTTTCACTCTACACATTCTTCTGAAAAATAAGATGGAATGCCTGCATACACTCTAATACGTTGGCGCTATGATAATATTTTCTCGGTTAGCTAAACACCCAGCCACATAAACAAACTACTGAACATGTAATATAAGAACATTCCTTTCTAATGGCTATTACATGGTATCCAATGATGAGGTACAGTTAGAAAACAAAAGAGAAAGGAGAGAAAACGGCACACCCCGATTCTTGAGATTCTCCCACAGTAGGAGCCCGGAGGCTCCGCGCAGCCCACCTACATCCGAAGCCCTGGAATTACACCTGATATAGCCAACCTGCTGTTTGCCAGACAGAAAGTAAATGCACATATGACAAAAATCAATTTAGTAAAGCACGTACTTTTGTCTTAATTTACTCTGTCATAGTCATTGTGGATTATTTTCGTGAGCGTTTTATCTGTGTTAACTAAAATGAAAAACAGGTTATTGATGAGCATTTTCAGCATAGCCATATCACCCTGCAACTCACAGCTGGCAGCCCACTGAAGTTAAGCAAGTATAAGAATAGTCAGTAAATGGATGGGAGACCTGGGTAAAACATTGTTGTTGGAAGTGGTGTTAGTGGGACCAGTAGGGGGCGCTCACCTTGCAGTCTGTGTGGATCCTAATTCCCCAGCATAGTGAGGGGGTCACTATACTGTAAAATGGTGCTGTCCTTTCGATGAGATGTAAAACTGAGGTCCTAATTCACTGTGGTCATCCCAGGGTGTTTCTTGAAAAGTGCAGGCATGTTTCCCTGGCGTCCTGGCCAAATTCCCCATTGGCTTTATGAAATGGCTTCATCACTCAGTTGCTGGAGTATGGTGAGCGTACTAGTGTACTATGGCTGCCGTTGCATTATCCAGGTGGGTGCTACACATCAGTGGTAGTATAGGGGAGTCCCTATTACCGGTAAAGTGCTTTGAGTGGAGTGTACAGAAAAGCACTACATACGGTAACTGTAAGGAATTATAATATTCGGTGACAAAATTCACACTGGTTTCAAACTTTTCATATCATGTGTAACTAATAAACAGTAGTTTTCCTGTTGTAATATATTTAGCTGCAGACCAATCAAAATGAATGTTCTCAAGTCTGATTTGTAGCTAAAATAATATTTGTATTTTCTTAAGGAATGACTCCTACATAATGCTGGCTGAGGTGGGGAGGGGATACTATCAGTAAACTAGTTTCAGGGATTTGGTAGTCAAAATGAATTTTTATCAGGTTTTCAGTACAAAACAAAATGCAGTATGACTATTCTTAGTTCTCATGCTACTGTACATGATATCGTACTGTGATAAGTACGGATAGAAACTTCACCTTAATGACAGATAATATCAAAAAGTATCCTGACATCCTTTTAAATTGTTTCTTATCCACCTTTCACAGCTTTCTGTGAAAACTTAGCAGCAGCTTCCCCCAGACTACCTGGGTTTTCAATTAAAAGGTCTGATTTCAGTTTACGTACCTGTAATGGGATTTTTCAGTAAATGTTCTTGGTAAAGGTGCACTGTATTTAAGGTTTAAAGCTGGTTAGAATCTAGTACTTGTTTTGTAATTCAGCAAGTAACTGCTCCTTATGAAAATCTATCATACAAAATGTCAGAACACTCAGGATGGTTAGGGTACCAGATCTGTCAGAGGAGTCAGAAGTGTATCTTATACTGCAACATAAAAACAGAAAATACTGCCAAAACTATTTGTGTATTGAATTGATATGAATTGATAAATCTGAACTTTGAGATGGGAACTATTTAGCATCTTGGCACTTTGTAGTTTTCACTTTTGAAAGATGTTTTTGTAAAAATCCAGTACTTTTGAAATCCTTTAGATACTATAGTGTGTTAAAGTAGCAATTTTTAATACTGTCTCTTAATGTTGTTATTATTGTATTGATGTTGAAAATTAATGTGCACTTGGCTGGGTGCACTTCCTTCCAATGTGCACTTCCTGATCATAGGTTTGTAGTCTATCCCATTTTGCAAAAATTATATTAGTGATTAGGGATTGGACCGCAGCATTAGGAATGGTTTGGCTTACTCATAAAAGAAATGGCATTATTCGTTGGGAACCTAGGGTTTATACAGTACTGGTGTCTAATGAAGTACTGAAGTGGGCATAATGAAAGATTATTTTTGAAGGAGATAGTGTGAGCAATACAAAACCTGCAAGGAACTAATCTTAATGCCCTTGTCATTATTTTATCTTGCTATTTGTTGTGCTATAATTCTGACTGTCTGTGTACTGTATGTGTGTATGTGTCATTTTTCCTTTTTCCCTCTTTTATAAGAATTACCCATTGTGCTTGCTGTCAAAACAGAGCCTGGAGTGTTTTTTTCATCTTTTGGACTCACGCAGGCTAACAGAATTTTAAGAGCGGTCAGAGATGGGAAGTGTGACAGATTAAATAGAGGTTGCCACCAAGCAGTCTGGATTGTGTTAGATCATCTTGAGAAGTGATGTGTACCAATTATGATGTCATAACAGAGAATGATACAGAAAACAGTGAAAGCTACACATGAAAAGCTCTGGTCCCCATTAATTAAAAAGGAAATAAGGAATAAAAAAATCGAGTCTGTCAGTTTTCATTCTCTGGGCTGCACAGCCTATAATTGCTATTGAGCAATGCTTAAAATACAATAACTCAAAGTAAAATATTCTTAAAAGGAAATTAAAAGGCTGGTATATCATTCTTGATTGTTACTTGCCTGACTATCTTTGTAGAAAGACCAAAATCATGACAATATGAATGTACAGTACTTTACAGTACTTTTACAGTATTCATACTCTTTAAACGTTTAAAAATATTCCTGGCCAAATCATGTACTTTTCTATTTTTTAAGAGAAAATTTGTTTATTTTATTGGAAAGATAATATTGTCTTTGCTTATAAAATGCCTCTCAATAGGTCTCTACATCTGGTCACACAATATAATTTTATTTATCTAACTCACATTTAAACCATAGCTTATTTGAATTAACTGTAAAATCTGGAAACCATGTTGTTTCACTTTTGCCTAATCTAAGTACATCTGATCTAGATAAAGTATTTCCAGCTATCAATAGAACAGCTCACCTCCCTAACACAAGCACTCCCATGAGAAAGTGCTGTACAGACTGCAGTGCATCTATTGTATGATGGCCTACAGAAGGCATTGCAAACTCAGGGGCAAATTGTGTGCTAGGGGCAAATGAAACAGGGGAGTTCATGCAAGACAAACTTCACCTCTCTTGATCTCTAATTAAAAACAGTATCTTGCAGTCCTTACTGAATAATTGGCAGCTAAGCAACGTACCAATTAAAAATGCATTTGATACAGAGCCTCTTTTCACTTCCTTGTAACTCTATTCAAGTTTGGCTATCCCTTTTATGTTATCAGTAACACTCTCAGATACTTCAAGAGGGTATATCTTATAGGAAGTGAATTACAGGCAATATACTAAAAAGTTTTCATGAATGGAAAAATAAGTGATGTCACTAACTCTATAGAAACATATTCATGTTGTGAAGGTATCAGCTCATTTCTAATTCACTAGCACCAATCATGGCCTCCTAATAATCCCTATCTATAAGTTGGCTTCATTACTCTGCTCTCCTCTCCATTGATAGCTGATGTGTGGTGAGAGTTCTGGCACACTATGGCTGCCGTTGCATCATCCAATTGGATGCTGCACATTGGTGGTGGTGGAGGGAGTCCCCATTACCAGTAAAGTGCTTTGAGTGCAGTGTCCAGAAAATCGCTATATAAGTTTAAGCAATTATTATTATTATTATTATTATTATTATTATTATTATTATTATTATTATTGTACATGAAACCTGTAATGTCTGAGGTGTCTGAGATAAGCAGGAATCCACACTAGGAAGTAGATGATAGGATAACAAAGCACACTCACTCACACAGACTCTACGGTCTGGGTAATTAAAGCAAAATCTAGACATCTGTGAGATAGAGGCACCTGGAATGTTACTAATGTATACTTATAGATTTCATTTTTTGAATTCACAGTGTTCACAATTTAAACATTTAAACACAAAACATTTAATTTCTTACCATTAACTTATTGTCAGTAGTAAAGTTTTTTTTGGAACAAGTAATAGGTGTATTCCATGCTGAGAAGAGAAGAAAGAAAACACAACGTTTCAGCCTTGGAGCCTTCTTCCGGTGTGGGGAGTTCTTTTTTGTCTGACTTTAGACAAAAAACACAAGAAATCTTACCTATCCTGTTATTTAGTTTGAAAAAGGTTGATTGACTCTAAATTCACGAGGAATCTGCTTCTACAACATAGACTGATCTATGCCAGCCAACTCCCACTCCGCGATGCTGCAAATCTACTTTTGTAAGGATTCACTATAAAACATTACAAAATCAAAATGAAATCAATCACATTGAGCTATAAATAATAATAATAATAATAATAATAATAATAATAATAATAATAATAATAATAATAATGCCAATTAAAGAGTGGATGGGATCACAGGTGCATGCAGTTTGTGAACAGTGAGCCAGATTGGTGCTGTGCTGCGCCTGTGAAGGCCTTGGCTCTCTTCTGTAAGCTGTCTCGTCTGTTTGGCTTTGTTTGTGGAAGGCGCCTGCCATGTGTTTGCCAGGCTCAGCACTCGTTCTGTGCCACTTGCCTCTCTCCGCTGGGACTACTGCGGAGCCAGGACACAGAGGGGACTCAGAAATACTCCAAACGGAGTTATAGATAAATACACAGTAATAAAATCCTGGCAAGCTCCTATGCAAGCAGCATGGTTCGTAGCCACTGTTGGGCCCTGACCCACAACAGGCATTTCCAAGTGAGCGGAAAAGACTTTTTGGTGTAAAACAATGAGAAGCTTAGAAACAAGCATTTTGTAGTTTGTTATGAAACACAGGCATGATACTAGTACATTAGTACAAAAGTATATATTTTATTTTTTAAAAAATGCAGTATATATTTATGATCATAAGCCTGTAAAAAGATAAATCATTTTTGACAGAGCATGTTTGGTGTGTCAAGATGGTTATTCTTTTTTTCTTGTAGCTGAGCCTTTTTTCTGGAAGAACTCCATGGAAACGTATAATTTCAACAAAATAATGACAGCCTGTGAGTGAAACAGAAGTCAGACTCAAAGATACAATGATTGGGATGCTATTTCCCCCTTCTGCTTCAGCGTTAATTCTCTTCTGTTTTGTCATGCTTCTTTAATTGTGATTGTAGTAGTGAAAATGAGTTCCAGTAATACATGAATAGAGAATTAGTAATTACAAACCAAGACAAAAAAATTGTTAGTCAAGTAATCTGAATTCTGCCTTTTTGTTTCATATCACAGTTTTTTAGCTTCTGTTTATGCTGGTGAAGCCAGACTATTAAAGGCAATGCAACTTGTAACTTTACCACATAGAAGCTATGCTCAAAATGTTAGTTTTCAGATTCAGTTTTCTTGTTTCCAGTGGTACATTGTTGATATATGAGAGCAAGCCAGGGAGAAAATAAACTCTAGATAAAAGAGCTTGAATGGCAAGCTGCAGCAGGATACAGCTCCAGACTTTAACAATGAGATCTTGATTAAAAGGCATTACTGTATGTTTTTTTTTTCCTCTGAAGACGTTTTAAGGTCTATGCAATATATTTTAACAAGGGCTTGTAGTACATTGGGTTGTATTACAACAATGTACTGTATAATTTCACATGTACTATAGGCATACATAGTGGAGTGCAAAGCAGAGTTTTTATGACATACAGATTACAAACTCCTTGTTCTTCAGATATTCCCTGTTATTATACTTTACATTTGAAAACACAATAAACCCACAGTGTAAATACTGAAAGGAATTTAGATATACAAGTAATAAAACAAATATGTATAGCTTAATATTTTCTATGGTTAAATACTGCAGAGTTTTGTTTTGAATTTTCATTCATTTAATTCTGTGCACTTATTTAAGTTTCAGACCGAAATTTGCCTTAAGGTTTTCATGTACTGCATCTACCTGATAATTTGATGTGAAAATTAATGTTTTCCCTCATCGTACCAATAGAGTGAGAAGATAAGAAAAATTATATTTAAGAAATGCTGATTGCATGTCAAAATCACAATTTTTATTTGCCAGTAAGTAGAATATTCTGAAATTTTATATAACAGTTTGGTTTGATTTTCTGACATGAGTTGTTTCCTTTATATTCTCACCCATATAGTCTCATGTGTACATATTACAGATTTCAGCTTTACTTGTTTTTCTGCATAACAGATATGGTATCTTGTAAGAATAAAGATTGTGTATTGAGCAGCATCAGA
This sequence comes from Lepisosteus oculatus, assembly GCF_040954835.1. Taxonomy (NCBI): domain Eukaryota; kingdom Metazoa; phylum Chordata; class Actinopteri; order Semionotiformes; family Lepisosteidae; genus Lepisosteus; species Lepisosteus oculatus. Next base: position 21,570,731 of record NC_090700.1, read on the forward strand.
GCAGTAGAAACAAAATATGTAAAGGGACTTCTCTCCTGTGTCAGGCAGGGAATGAAAGTGGGTGTTTACAGTATCTGAAAAGGTTACACTGTGTTGATTAAAATGAATAGCTCAAGAAAACTAAAACTAGCAGTCATTTTTTTTCTTTCAGCTGCTTCTTGTCTCTTGCTTTGGATGCTGTGAAAGCCCTGCTGGCTTTTGTGTTTCAGCTTGGAGCAGGTGGCTCAGCTGAGTAAATACATCTTTAATGAAATTACAGGCTTCCCTTGTAGGCCACACTTGCGGACACTGTCTGATTAGATGAATGCTGTGCCAAGGAATCAAAAGTGGCAGCCAGTTCAGTGAAAGAGTAGATGCTTAAATAAACGCCAGTGCCCCAATGCTCGTCAGCGAAGAGAAGAGGATAAAAGGCAATTGTTTCCCTTCTCTGAAGCAAAGGCCACACAGAGTGGAGCAAATCCCTGTTTAACCTTAATTCAGTCCAGTCCCATTATCTCCTCACACCTTATATTTCTGTGGACCAGAACACACTCTTGCATTGGAGTCTTATCTATTGAGTTTTACTCAATGCCCTCCAAAACCAACCATAATTTGTTTTCAAGACTGTACCTCAGTTTTTCAAGACAAAGCTATAAATTCTCCATATCCACACCTTTTTTTAATTGTGACAATTAAATGTGAAAAATGACAAAACCATACATAAAGAGGAAAAAAACTATTTTGCTGAATGAGTATTTCTCATTAGTTTCACTACAGCACCATATCGGAACCGATTCCAAAATAAACTGACTCCATATTTGAGCTTTTGCAGTTTGTAAAAGCAGAAAGCATGTTAAAGAAGCCTGGCGATAAGAATGTAGTTCAGGTGGGTAACTGTGTCAGCATGCATAGTCTGCAAAGGAACAAGTAATAGGTTTCTTCAATGCTGAAAGAGAGAGAGAAAACACAACGTTTCAGCTGTGAAGCCTTCTTCAGGTGTGAAAAAGCAAGGGCAGACAGCAAAGATTAAATAGCACAGAAGCACAAAAGCTGGGAGATGGGAGGAGGCAGGAGGGGCAAAGTGGAGAGGGGTGAAGAAAGGTGTAAAGTCAAAACCTGCATGAGAATAGAGAAGATTAGTCGGTCATTGAGAGAAAGGGGATTTTGTGAACCTAGTTTCAGGATGAGTTTCGTTTATGTTGTTTTTCTGCTATGGGAATTGAGAAACCCTTATTTGAGTCTGTTATGGGAGTTGAGAAACCCTTCTTTGAGATGATAACAATGTGTTTGTCTTCATGGAGTATCTGTGATAAAAAGTCCTTATAATGTTAAAGTATACTGAACATCAAAAGAAAATCATCACTGAATTTTGTACAGTATGTTATTAAAACATACTGCTGGAACACAGTCTGGGGAAACTCAAAAAGACAAACAAGAAAAAATACTGCAAGGAACCCGTGCCACTAATCAGCAGAGAAAAACGCCTTTCTGGCAGGTTTTTTTGGGAGTCTGGACTAAATTACTTCAGGTGAATTCACTAGCAGAGGCACCAAGCCCTCTTAAGTGATAGTGTTGCAAATGTGATGCAGATGTTCATAACAATATGCTTATTGTGTGTACTACAGAAAAGTCCATGAAGATTTTCAAATGTAATAGTCTGAGCAAGAGTGTCTCATCACTACAGATCTACAGTACACTTGTAGAAATTGAGAAATTGATAATAACCTGACAGCACAGAAGTGCATTGCTCAAGTCTAGGGACTTCACTTGCTGCCCATTCTGCAGACTCATCCTGAAATGAGACACCATTCCAACATTCCATTTGGTGCTTACGCGTCCTCATGCTTCTCCTGTAACAATAGTTTTCTTGTGAAATGAGAATGTTTCTGTTGTGCTCAACCTGCAGGAATTGAACTGTGTTGAACATTTGTAGAATGAGTTCTCTCTCTCCCCTGACATCACACACTTTACATACCCTAAGAACATAAAGAAGCCCACTCACTCATTTGAAATTCATATTCTGAGCCAAAAAATAATAACTGTTTTGGGTAACATCTCCTGGGAAAGACCTGATGGTCATACAAGACCACTTTGATGTGATATGCCTCTTTGATTGTCCATCTGTTATATATTGAGTAGATTGCTCCCTGTTGGTTAGAGGAAAAACGCCTGATTCCAGTTCCCTGCCCATGGAGATGCTGGAGTTTGCTGGTTTGGTGAATTCTTCTCTTTTGCTCTATGTTCCACAGTTTCCCCCTCCACGAGATCACTGTCTCATACATTTCTAGCAAGAACTGTTGTGAACCAGTTATGGCTTGGAACAATGTTTCTACTTTAGTCATTTTGGCTGCTGCCTCAGATTGCTCTCTTTTTTGATTTTTATTTTGAGAGAACAACTAATTTTTTTGTGGCAAAGGTTACATAGCATGATACAGGGCTAATTTTGAAAATTGCCATGGATTTCCATTTTTGTTCTTATTTTTCCTCATAAAACTTTGTAATTGGCATATTTAAATACCACAATCAATATATTTCTCACAGACCTTTGCACAGTTGTTCATGTGAGACTATCATTTTAGATCAATCAAAGATCTAAACCTGAACTTAGCCAGATTCTGTTTGAAGAAATACTTGATTAACAATATTAAGAAACACCAATGAATGAGACAGACTTTCTATGTTAGTGGCTTCAATACCAGTGAATCATGATTATAATAAGATAATAACTCTTTCTTCCTTAAACATACAATATTTAGCCCATAATGTATGATACCACGAGTTAAAAGTGGGCCTATATGTTGAAGCAGCCTGTGTTCAGGCTCTAGGAGAGGAACAGGAAAATAATTCCACAAGATAGCATTTGCGGGCTGGTGCATGTTTTATCCAACTTTGGGCACACACACTTCTGTCTTATTCACAGTAGACTTCTCTTAATAAATTAATTTACCTTCATGTCATGACTGTTCAATTAAATGACCATCTACAATATATATAGTATTTTAGTATTTTAGTATTTTCGATTGTTAACTTTGTGAATCTGTTACAGTTATTGGTGCTATGTTGATTGAGTGATATAATTAGCAAACTAGTAAATTTGCAGATGGTACAAAATTAGGAAGAGTGAAAAACACGCTAGAAGTAGCAGATGAAATCAAAAAAGTTTTATGATGATGACATTCAAAATTGGGCGAACACCTGACACATGACTTGTAGACATGTGCTGGGTTTTGCATGCAGGTAAAAACTTAAACTATAAATACAAAATTAAAAAAACTAAGATAGAATAGGCTATGAAAAAGATTTAGAATTGGAGAACCAATAAAAAAGTCATAAAACAAATTAAAACAAATATTAAGACGTATTGATAATTTATAAAATCTAAATTATTATATTTACATTTTATAATGCATTATTTGTGCATATAAAACTCTGAAGAGGCAGCACTCATTTAACCAAAGGTACATGGGAGTACAGGACAGCATACTGTACATGTCCATGTTGTTGAGGCTGATACAATGAAATCTTTATAGAAACGGCTGGATGAGATTCCTAGATCAATAAGCTAATTTATAAGATGGCCTACCTCTCATTTGTAACTGTTCTTATATTTTAATATTTGTTTTGATGCCCCGGTATTTAATGTGCAATATTGAAAATAAGATATTTTTAAGTTCTTTTTATTGATGTTTTATAAGGGGAACAATATACCAGAGCAAACAACTGAAGTTCACAAGTTATAAATCCCCTACATTTCAGACTCTAGATCACTCTACTTCATAAACCAGAAGAAAACAAAATAAAGAACAAAAGCTAATAAAAGCAAAAAAGCAAAAAAGATGACAAAGGGATGACATAATCTAAAACTAAATAAGGCAAAGATACTGTAAAAATAAAAAAGAGGCAACAATCTAACAGTTGCTTATGGTTGTGATACTTACAGTAGAATACATCTTCAGAGTCTAAAAACGTTATCCTGGCATGTCAGTAAATAGACAAATATCGTTAATTTTGTCCGTTTTTATTTAATTAAGGGTTCTTTCAGGTTTGAAGTACTTTATGTCTCTGATCCAGTGAGGGAAGCAGTCCTTTTCCAGCTCTTTAAAATGAGACAGTGACTCAATATGGAAGTGAAAGCCTTATCCATACTGCTTGCAGCCTTGTTTGGCATCCTCCTGATGGGAATTTCACTGAAAAAAGTAACATTTTTGTCTAACTGAAAATTTATTTTTTTTGAAAAAATAACACAATTTACTCATTTTATAACAACATTTGCTATTTTTCATTTTTCACCCCACAGACTTAGAATCACTAATTGCTAATCAACTGTGCTGACAGCCCTGAGACAAGAGGAATGAAACCCATGCATGCCTTACTCCAAATCATGCACCATCAAGTTTTCGGATTGATCTTCTCCTTAGGTGGTTAAAAAATGGCCAGTAAATACTAGAAAGGCTACAATTTAAGTTATAAAACTAATACAATTCTGTTTTTAAGCCCTTTGTAATAGCAATTCTGTTGAAACCCAAGCAGAGTAGTGATATGTTTGGCAGAGATAAGGTATGCCATTTTATACTCTAGAAATATCATGGGATATCGCCGCAGGTGTGATATCATACAGCCGATTGAAACCAATAGGAGGGCAATCATAGCCATTTTAAAACACAGAATTATACATCGCTGTGATCCTCAGGGGAGTTCAGTCTTCCATCTGCAGCTTTTATTTGATGCATGCATATGTTTTTTCACCCTTTACCATGAAATTACTGCCTGTGATGGAGAAAAATAAATATCAAGTTTTTTTTTCATACTTATCTCTTTTGTTCTCTATCAGCTCACGTACAGTATCACCATTTGTTTCACTTTTGTTTTCCTAAAATACCTCATGGAGCTGGCATTTCACTTACAGTACATTGTTGAAAAACTGTGTTTCAATGTATTTTGAAAAAATAACAAACAACATTGAGGGAGTGAGGATCCTTAGGTCTACTGAAGATTAACAGGTTCTTGATAAAAAGGGTTTCATTGCTCCCAAATTGAAAGACATGGTTTCATAAAGGGGAGTTCAGTCTTCCATCTGCAGCTTTTATTTGATCTCAAGTCATGTAGTGTGAAGCCAGCCTAAGATGCATTCAGTGCCTAACACTGCTACAAACAACTTGGAAAGTTCAAAAGGGCTAGAAAACTTGTTAGAAAAGTAATTGGTTGCATTCTTTGTTTCAATATCTGCAAATGCCAAGCAGCTGTCATTTTAACTCCAGTATTTTTTTTTATTGCTGAGCACAATCCTTCATTCCAATCATCTGAAATTTAATTCAATGACTGAGGGACCACTGTCAAATTCTTGGAAATAATTTATCCTGGAAAGTTTCCAAAACCTATATGTCTTTTATTTAAGGATTTTGTTTGCCTTGTAGTTATTACTGAAATAAGCCGATGTTTAGATAAATTAAAAGAATAAGAATTTTATACAAGTGCCTGGTGGACAAAGTGGATAGAAATTAAATGTGAAATTTGGTAATTTGTTTCTCTGGGATGGCAACAACTGAATTACTATTTATTAATCAGGAAAGTACACACAGTTCTTAACTTGCTATATGATGTATAGAATTCAGTTTGGCTGGTAAAAGGATTCCAGTTTGTTTTATTCTATTGTTAGTTTTGGCATTTTTCCCACTATAGCAGGATATTAATCATACCTAAATTCCCTGTAAAAATGTTAAATATTTACTAAATGATTCTTGGAGATTAAGCTCCAAATGACAGTGTAGCACAGACATGTTGTCAAATCATATTAAGAATAGATATAACATTTTCAACAACTTAACGTCAGAGGTGCTGGGTGATTTTGAAGTTAAGTTAAATGTATTGAGTTGCCTTGAAGTTATTCCTCTCACCATTCAGACCAAGTTGAAAAATAAAGTTGTAGAACATCTTGCTCATGGCTTACTCCATAGCCCTTTCAAATTAGATGTGTAATTCCATTCTTAGTATAATAAAGAACATCATCCCAACATAATAAATAACCTGCTGTTTCTTTCATTTCATGAATATATAAAAATGGAATGTATAGTCTATCACTGTCAAGCTGCTCAGATGAACTCTGAATTTTAACATAATTTTTTACACAAAAACTCGCAAATAGATGGTACAGTGGTAGTTGTCACAGAAATTTTTTTTTGCCCCCTTTTTGTAACTTCTCCATTTAGGAATGCATTATCCCCTTTTTTCTTTCCTCTTCCCATTTTCACAGCTGGGACTTAAATCAATCTCGATCCATGCCACAATGGTGATAGAGCATATTGTCCTGGGACCAGATCCGATTTGTGTGCATTTTTTTTCAGCTGTGTCTCATATCAGGGGAAACATGTCTGGGTGGCAGATACTTGTCAGTATACCATTGTACTACTGCCATTACTCAAACCTTGCAACAGTGAACACAGTTACAGTCACTGGTGTCTGTCCAATTCCTTTATCAGAAAACCTTCTTACATTTTTCTTTGGAACCTTTAATATTTGCCTTCTTTAAATATTTTCCATGTACTGTACTTGGTGTTATGCAAAAAGCTGTCTTGAAATCACTGCTATAGTGTATAGATTTGATGTATCTGAAAATATAAACTGCAGGGGTGCTCCCAAGTGGTGTTTTTAAATTCAAAGGGCGCTGTCAATAGCTGTGATCACAAGTTTTCCAGTGGTGCACAAGTGGCTTTGTGCCACCTGCTGGGCGGGATTAAAGTCATTTGTGGTTTCCTGTGCCTGTCACACAATAGCAATCTTTGTAACTTGCTGGGTACCTGTGAGCATGCTTTGCTATACTAGTGAGATCTGACTCAAACAATCTGATGCTCAGCTCTGCAGTTTATGTTTTGGGGCTGCAGTGTGAACAACAAACTCATACTCAAAGCTCATATCACACCTTTTCATCTCTCCTGTATTGTCATGAGAATTGCATAGATGATCTGGGGTGACTAACTACTGTTGTACAGAAATCAAAAAGTATGAGAAAAACAACAACAGATTTCTGCTGACATTAGATTCAAGGCTCCAGTCATTGTGGAACCCCATCATACAGTATCTCATGTTCTATGCAACATATGAATTAGGGATATTCTGTTATGTATCAAGTAATACTGTATGTTATTTTCAGTTTTTGTCAGTTATGATTGACCTTTAACAAACCTATTTATTAAAATGACTGACCCTTATACCTCTTCAAGCACTAACACATCTGAGTTGGCTGCACTTCAAAGTATGATTGTTGGCTCAGCTGAAACAATATTGTGAATCACTTTGATATCCCTCTTTAAGTTGAAAGTGCTGAATGAATGTATGCCATTGTTATCTCGGGTTTCTTCCATGCTCAATTGCCAAAACTCTCAAAGAGGGAAATACAATCTTTAGCTATGGAGGATTCCACATACAGATTCATCTTTCAGGAAGATGACAGTGTGTCACTCTTACTCTTCCAACAATGAGCATATTTTGAAATCCCTTAATCCCTTTCCTCTGATAGTTTCTCAGTTTTTCTCATAACTTTTAACAAAGTATTTTTTTTCAAGAGTTTCAGAAATGTTTTCTCAAAGCCTGTTCCAGTGCGTTTGATTAGAACAGTAGGAATCTAGTTAGATAAACCAAACATCATGAAAGTTTTAGGGAATTAAATACGGGACAATTAGATAGTTAACATGACAACCCAGTAATGAAAATAGAAGAGCTGACTGCAATCTGGACACTTGGCAAGCTGAGGTAGGATTCATTCATTCTTGTTGAGAGCAGAATTAGGATTCATTCATTGAGGTAGGATACATTCATTCTTGTTGGAGAGGTGTCAGAGGTGCACATCAGTTTTAAAGAGAAAATAGCTGGGTTCCAATAATTATAGCATTGTAATTTCCTGTTTCTAGAGCTGTCATCAATACAATGACATTGCCTGCCCTGTGGTTATGCCCTTTGAGAAATACTGTAAGAAACACTTGGATCTTGCACTGCAAAATGTGTTGTCCGTGATTTCATTCTGGAAAGAAAAACAGAACATTGTTATGCTATTTAAATGTCTTCAACATATCATTATAAACCAGCACATTGTTTACTCCAAAATGACCTACTTGCTGATACCAATGATACCTTAGGAACAGGTCATAGGGATTTTTTTTTAAAATCCAAACCAACAATATTGAGGTATACAGACTTTTCACTTTTTACCAAGTGGTAGGATTTCTTTTAGGACACTTTGACAGTTTTTGTTTCTCATTAGTGCTACTGTTCAAACCATATCCATCATGTTGATATGTTGCATCATACACCTCTTGCATGTTGGTACCCTGACAGGAAACTAATTGTCTAATTGTCTGTCACATTTGGTAGTGGTAATGGTTTAATAGACAAATACAATGATAAGTGGAAACTCAATGGATATCTCAATAAAGTTAATTACTTTAGCCTTCAGTTAGTTCAGAAACAAGTATTGAATAAATAAGCTTCAACATTTTTGTTTACCTGACTTTTAGATGGTAGAGTTCCTTTAGAAGAAAAGATTCATTGGGTACTTACAGTTATCATATCACCATGAGCAAAATTGTTTTATTATATATACTGTATTACAAGTGACCATTAAAACATCTTCCCCTCCTGATGTGTTCTTCTTAATAACAGACATTTTTAGTGAAAAAACATTAAATGTGCTGTTCAGCAGATCCTTTACCAACTAGCTGTGCTTTAATTAATTAATGTTTTTGAAGTAGGTAGCTGCGTCAGCATGCGTAGGCTGCAGAGGAACAAGTAAAGAATAATTTTATGCTTAAAAGAGAAGAAAAGAAGCACAACACTTCTCAGCGGAGCCTTCTATGCGTGTGGAAGGCTGAACACCCGAAGAAGGCACTACAGCTGAAACATTGTGTTTCTTTTCTTCTCTTTTCAGCATGGAATTAACCTTTACTTGTTCCTTTATTACATGATGAATAATTTGTACACTACAGTTCAGTCATTGTTTATTAATGTTGACTGGCTTTCAGGATGGAATAGCCTTGTCATATGGGACGCATTAGATGTAAGGCATTCGTGAAAACATTTGTTTCTGATTTGCAGCTCTTGCTTCTTATTAAAGGACCATACAAAATCAAACACATCAAACCACTTTGTGTATTTTTGTATATTAAAATAGGCAGGTAAATCTCAAATAACTTTGGGAATTGTTACACCACTTATTTTTGAACAGATAAATAAATTGGAATAAAGATAATGTAAATATTAATAAACTCCAGACATTTTACAAAACCTGAAAGCAGAGCTGTTTAAACTGATTTCTCATTCTGCTTTCCATTTATAAAGTCAAAGTCTGTGACTACAGACAAATATATTGACTCGTGTTATGCTCAGCAGTATAGCATAGTTAACAATGAGCAACATTAACAATAAAATAGATGTATTTGTGTATCTTACACAAACTCATTTCAAAGTTATAACACTTTTTTTAAGAGGAAGCAGTCACTATGAACTATGAAGATTAATTCAATTGTTTAGCTCTGACTGTACAGTATTTACAGTATGTAAGTGAAATGAGAAGTCTTTTTTCTCCAGAGAAGATGATTCTGCTTTTTAAATATAGTAATAAAATAAGTATAAGAAACCTATTGTTTTTGTTTAGTTTGTTTAGAATCATTCTGAATTTCAATATTACATTTCAATATTTTAATATGTACAGTGTATGTAAATACAAATATACTGTATTTATACTGTGTCCAGTTACCCTTCTTCATAGTGCCCCCCCACCCACACTTTCATTACACCCATCCAGATCAGCTGAGTTCCTCCTTGACAGATTAATTTTAATGTACTATACTCCCCTATTCTACTGCCTTTATAATGCCACCCCTTTGGGGTAATTAAAAGTATCATGCTGACGACTGTCTCATATGTGGAAAAAGACTATATATTTAATCAACCCAACAAACAAAAAAAGAAACAAGCTGTTTTCTTTTCAATTGCCTAGGTATGACATTAAGGATGACTATGTGCTCCGCATTAAAAAAGCTTCCAGCAGCGATGAAGGCACCTATACCTGCATTGCTGAGAACCGCGTGGGAAAAGTAGAGGCCTCAGCATCCCTTACTGTCAGGGGTAAGTAATGGCTCTATAAGGGTAAACTGCCCTCGGGAGTAAGAGAACACAGAGTGCAAGAAGTATTGGCTATGTAAGTGGAGAGACGTGTCGTTTAACAGCTGTGGAATTACTACCACATTCCACAGTTGCCAGTTGCCAGACTATGCTTCCTGCACCCTTTGCAACACCCTGCTATACTGTCTGCATAAGAAGAAAACTGGGCTGTTAGCTTATTGTGAAAAATAATCAAACAACAGAGCATATAGCGCAGCCACCTGCCAACACAAAGTTCTTGGCAGTAGGCTGTTGTTATGTTCTTTCTGTACACTGTAAAAATATGTTAAGTGCTACCTGTACAGGACATCTGAGTGTTACAGTTAGCTAACTGGAATGCCGTATGATTTCTAACTGGTGTTTATGTACTGTATATTCTTATATGCGTTTTTCATTCATATGTTAAATTCTTACAGAACTGTCACTAACAACTGACAGCATGTTTGGGAGATAAACACAAATCCATTGAAAACAAAGCTGGAACCATTACATTAAAATACTGACCTAAAGTTGTCAGTCACATAATATTTGTAGAAAACCTCTTCCTGTTTCATGGGTTAGAAGGGTGCTCCTCAGATATTGGGAAAATGTATTGTGCTATATAGAACTGTAGAAACCTAGATGGGTCTGTCTTAAGTTTCTTGTTTCTTAGATATACAGTATTAGGCCAAATATTAAGATTTACTCTTGCTTTGGTTATGGATTTTTGTTGTGCAAGATGCTCATATAAAAATGCTGAAAGTACAACTAGACACAATCTTGAAAGATTTTTATCATTATCACACAAGGTGTGGAGACAGTATTGAATTGGTTTTCTCATTTTTGTTAATAATTTGAAATGTTAGCATTCAATTGAGCTATGTTAAGAATAAAAATATTACAAAGTAAGCTTTGAAAAATCCCACTTAACTCCATTCTTCTTCTATGTAGCAGGTTACAGTGTAAGGCTCCTGGAAGTTAATGGAATATAACACTGTTGCTGTTTATAAATGTGGTTAATTATTTATTTTCTACAGCTTAATGTTGCACAAGGAGCAAATGGAGTTCCAGATGCCTTCCATTGTTCATGTAATCCTAATTCACTTTGGGTACACAGTACCTCTGTGAGACAGATACAGATGCCATTTCACAGTTTACTGGTGCATGCTGGAGGTTTTCTGTGGAGGTGGAAAAGGTTAATAAAAACATTTTTGCCGTAATCTCTCCTCATTTTTCCCCATGCGCATTAGATCAAATGTTCAAGGTCTCTCTGGAGTATTTTAGCTATACAAAAGGAGTGGGGTCAAATGATCTACAGAGTCGGCTTCAAATTTCAGGCTTGTTTTGTTTGAATGCATGGATCCATACTGTACATTACATTAATCTCCTAAATATAAAATTTTGGTGTGACTTGCAGCATGAGGTTGCAAAGTCATGCATAGAGCTGTAGTGCAGATTTAAATACAGACAGCTGTACTACATGGATAGCATGTATGCCATCATCGAAGACTCTTGAGTAGGTAGATAGAATTTTATAACAAGTTCATTCTGCTTAAGGGATTGTTATGTAAACCACACAAACAGCAAACCATAAATTTGATGAGAACAAAATGATTCTTGTGACACACTCGTTTGTAAAACTCCAGTTTTGTAACCGTCCAGGTTTGCTGGTTACTTGTATTTATCTGTGTCAATAAAGCAATTTGTTAAATTCAATAAAAAAATATCCCATAGAATAAAGTTGTCAACAGAGAGCCTATTTAGCACAGGATGAAAAATCACAACATTGCCTGGCCATGACCAATTTTTTTACCTCCTTCAGTGAAGTTGAGTCCAAGCAAACCATAATTATAATTTTGAAGTTTACTAGACAATTTTCCAATTTGTTTTATAAATCATTGTAGATTATTGACCCCAGCCTCCCTTTTACCTAACAGCTTTTTGCAGTCTGAGCACTGAAGTGTAAAAAGGAATTACAGTAAAGATATCAGATTGTTATCATTTTATGTGAAAAACTGAGTAAATTCTCCTAGTCTGTGGCGAATTTTCATTTAATATGGATGCTGTTACAAAATATAACCACCAGGTAGCACTGTACACTAAGAGTACCTGTAATTTCAAATAGCATTTTTAATTCACCATAGTGTTTATATTACTGTAAATTTATAGACCTATTTTTTCAAAGCATTTATGGTAATTTAAGGTAGTAGGAAATATTGATATCAGCAAATGCATTCTTCAGCAGTGTAATTAAACCATTCCAAGACCTCCCTTGCAGTGGATCTACCCATTCAACCGCCCTTATACTGTACAGTAAATGTATTTTTAAACAAGGCTGTAAATTGTGCTCATGAGATAAACCCCTTCAAGTTGTGATGACTGAAAGTATTGTTTTTGGCCTCAGGTCTTTTTTATAAGACTCATCAGATCTCTCCTCCTTGAATTGTGTACCCAGCACATGCCATTCATTCTGACTTTTAATTTTTCTTATTTTTTTGTTTGTTGTGTTTTGTTCTTTTTTATGTTCAACACACCACACCATTGTTCTGTCTTCAGCTCGCCCCGTCGGTAAGTAACCATCCTTAAAGCCATTCTTTTTGTGCATGGGCTTCACACAGCGCTTGAAAGTGGGTCTCGTTAATTAACATTCATCATTTACTAACTGAAGCACAGCAGCACAGTGGAGCAACGTGCAACTGCCTATTATCACTAGTCCTTTCCAGTGTTGTACAAGAGCAGACTACAATATACTAGAAAAATGTCCTCAGAGTGTTTATTACAGTGTTGCTTCTTCCATTGCACTAACCTGTTAATCAACTAAACCAGATTCCATCAATATAGAAACACCATCATGGACAGGTTGCTTCTAGACCATTTGTCACTCTTTATCACAGACTTCTGTCTTCAATGTGTTGTTTAGTGTCTGTCAATATGAAGAGCCTTTTTAAAGTACTTCTTGTTGCCATCAGTAATCATTTTAGCCAAGAAGAAAATGGCTTCATTATTAGACTTAGGCCACTTCACAAATCAAAGCCAAATACTTTGTTTTTAGGTTTGATTGGGTTTCACTGGATTCTCTGTTTACTCATAAGCTCACATGAGAATGCCTTGATATTTCTGAGAAACACCTCAGTGTAGAGTATTGATTGATTTTAAAGTAAAAAGTCAGAAAAGATAATGATATTCTAAGGGAATTTATTTTTCAATTGAAGTGAATAGCCAATGGAACTGAATTAAACAAATTTGAATGAATGAAAATTAATGAAAAGATTTTGTCCGTCTGGGGAAATGTTGTGGTTCTCTGTTTGAGATGAAAAATCCTGGAAATCTTGGAGTCAGTAGGAAGGATCTATGATGCTAAAGCATCTTGAGCTATAGCATGATTGTCAAGAATTATTAGGTTTCAGAAAGCTTTGAAAATTAAGGATTCAGCCCATCCACATGAAGGAGACAGTAATTGCTTTATGTCACTGAATAAAATATGATTGAAAGAGAAGAAAAAAGGGTAAGGGGGGGGGGGGGCTTTCAGAAATGTATTTGTTTTAAAAATCCTCACACCCCTGGGCAGATGTGTTCCATCATGAATTAAATATCTTGTCTGATAAACCGTTTCCTTGGAGGTGAAGATGACTTTAATAAATCATTAAAGTCGCAAGTCAAATGAGCTGCCACTTTTAGAATCTGAAGCTCAACTGAGTAACTGTCATACTGCATTCTATCCAGTAAGGGTAGAGCTATTGTTTAAACATGCTATTGTCTAAAAACACATTAATTTAGTGTTTCCTTTTGATGGCTGTGTATATTGAATGGTAAGGGCTAACAGGTGAAAGCATTAAAGGTTTTATTTATTTTAGGATGAAGTGTGTACCTCAGATTGGTGGAGTATATTTTATGTGCTACTTTTGTAGACCCACTTGAGAGCAGCTTGTCTTGGCGAAAGGAAGGAGGAATGTTTGCCAGGAGAGATGGCTGTGCAATTTCTTTTTCTGCCACAGTCCCACATTTACAGGAATGTTTAAATGGTCTGTAAAGAGAAGGGAGAACTAAGCAGAATTTCAAGCTCTTCTGAATAAGCATCTGTGGGTTCATGACCATTATCCTCTTAACAAATGCATGTGTAAAGAAAGTGATATACTAGTTGTAGAAGACTGCTAGTTTGACACTGTATAGTAATACCATCTTTAGTGTCCTCTGAGATACATCAAATTGATCCTCACAAAAACAGGACAGTATTTCTCCGGTTCACTATTATGAAATTATTAGATGCCACTAGTTAGGAAATATGATCAAGTTTTCTATTTTTATTATTTTGGATACTATACAACTTCTAGACAGCTCCTGTAAGAAGTGTATTTTTTTTAAAAAAAAATAAATTTACATTTTTTAAATTTGAATAAATGAAGGTTGATTCTTAACTCAACATTTCCACTGCAGTGTTTCTGGTTTCAGTGTTACAGTGTTTTTCAGGTACAATTGTTCTTTTGCAGCTTGAACACAGATCAAGTATTTAATAAGTACTTATAAGTCCAAGTATTTTGCCATCACAGGCATTCATATGTCCATCATTCAAACTTGCATACAAGTAGTTCATAAAAGGAAAGAGTAGAAATTTCCTTGTTGTCCACCGGCTTGTTTGTAGTTTTCTGAATCTTAAAGTGCATCTAGGCAGACAGAAGGGGAAATATTGGTGCCTTTAATAATCGTAGAAACAAGATTTAGTGCTCTTCTAGTTGTGGAAACATCAATTAAAGGAGCTTAGTATCTGCACGCAAGACTCTTTGTGGTTCTTGGAGTCACAACTACGGTAATTGTTTCTTCTGCATTGTTTATGTTCCTAATACAAGAAACTTGAGTAAAATCAAATAGCTCTTGTCCAGTTCCATCAAGAAAGGATGTCCATTTGTCCATAATACAAATGCATTTACTTCAGCCCAGTTTTGAGAAATTGTCATGATAATAAAGTCAAAGGCAATAAAACTGAGACTCTTACTATATTGTGTAAAATATAAAATGCAATTTATGGATCTGAAACATGACATTATATTCACTACTATGATTCAGTATATTTTTCAAAATAATCTTCAAGTGTGACTATATATTGGAAGCAATAGAAATTCAAATGAAAAAATGTTTTGTGTAATTTTGCGTTATTTATTCTTTGTTTTGTTGAAAATACGCCATGCTTTTTTTCCACTTGTTTGCTTTTTGGAAAAGAGGTTAGAGAAGCCAAGTCACATACACTTTGTAGAATGTAGTCTGAGCCTTCAAACCTTCCCAGAAGGATTTTGTTTTTAAATCAGCAAAAAATTACATTAGCAATATATTTTCCTGATTTGTTCTTATTACTTTTCCTTCTGTTTCAAGTACTTTAAAACATAACAATGTTTATGAGAACTGACAAAGTGTGACGTTTTGCAGATAAAAGCCATTGTGCTGTGTCTGCATTTGTACAAAAGTAAGGAGATTTGTCATGGTCTTTGGTTTTCCTCTGGATTCAAAGAACAGATCCTTTGTTTACAGATGAATGGAGAAAAGAATTGGTTTATTGTATCAATCACATTTAAATACATTTGCTTCGCTGGACATTGAGAAAATTTTTAACAGCTGAAGATTGGGATTGGACTCATTTTATGTTTGTCTTTCAATAAGTACCTGAAGAGATATCAAACTCAGAGATTACAGGGTGTGCATTTTTGTGTTGGGTTACAATGAAGTTTACAGCATGATTGTTTATTCTTAATCCATCTGTTTAAAGACAAGAGATCTCACCCCTGCCCCTACCCCCCAGAATAGCAGTTGAAAATATTTGGACATCATATGCTTTTCCAGAAATGCATCCAGCAGGAATGTTTCAAAGGATAAATTCTTGTTTGAAAACTTCATTTCAAAGCAGGGACAAGGTGGCAAAGCAGTAAATAAAAATCTTGTCATGGGGGATAACCTGGGGAGAGACAAAGATAAGATTTTTTGTCAGGTGAATTTTTACATCACTTTGATACAGGGCTTGCTTTTCATGTGGCTAGTCATTTTGAACTTCACTCTTGTTGGTTTTTCAAAGTATTTCAGAAGTCTTGAATCAACATGCTGCGCCCCACTAATTTACTTATAGATTATGTTTACGAGCTATTCATCTGAAAATCCTGAGATGATGAAAGAAGAATGGAACTGTTTGAATTGCTGTTTCTAGACCTGCGTGAAACAGAAGTTAAACAAGTGAGAAGTTTCAGAAGAGAAAAGCTTTCCATAGCATTTAAAAAACATAAAGAAAAATGTTTCCAGTCCTTATTTTGTTAATACTATCTCCTTATTAAACTAACATCCTTATAGATGCAACAACATTTGTGTTCAGTATATATGTCAATATTTTCTTTTTATAATTTCCAGAGCAATATTAAGATATCCATGTATTTTGTCCTTTGTTATTTTGGAACAAAAACTGATTCCTGGCTGGCTGATTCCTATTGCTGGAGGCCAGAGCTGAGCCCACAAGATCTGTGCTTACAGATCCACCCTTTAGTTCTGCTATTTAATGGAATGATAGGTTACAATCTTCTGTAGTTAGCTGCTTGGCTGTGGTCATCATGCACTTTCTGCTGATGTTTTACATTATACAGATTGTAGTATAGGAAAAGTAACATTAAACTACATAACCAACAAATTTTGTAACTATTAAATGTGAAAGCACTATCCTTTAATTAGGACGTTGTTTTCAACATATTCATGCAACACCTAAGTTCACGCAGGAAAATTATAAGGAATCTTGTTTAATATAAAGCTTCTTGTATATCTTCAAATTCACTAGTTACTGTGTTTGAACTATGTGTTTGAGATAAAAAAGTATTTGTTATTTGTCAAGCTGCAGCCACTGTAGATGACAGGCCAAGTTCAAAGCACAAGGCTCAGAAAGCATTGTGAATGTTTGGAGAGATTCAGTGGGAGCATGGCTGAGGATTCGGTGTGTGAGAGATGAAGCAGGCAGAGTGGAACTATGAGTGATTAGGCAGAATATCCTGTCAGAGTGAAAGTGGGTAAAGTTCTTAAAGATGGAGAAAACTGCAAGGCTAGATCTCCAGCAGAGCAGGGCTGCCTGGAGAGCAACAGCATGAGTTGGCTGGAGAATTCAGAGCAAAGCCAGCAGATGATGCCTTCAGAGTTCTGGAATTGTTGAACTGGGAGATGGTTGCTGGATTAGTGGTAAAAAAAAAAAAGAAAAAAAGGGATTAACGACAAAGTTGATGTGTGTGCGGATATTAGCACAAGAAGGTCTTTAGCTCAAAGTTGAAACACTAATTCAGAGGGGAAGGACCTTAAATAGCCGGCTTAATCGGCAGATTGACTGCCTGATTGAAAAACAAGCAGTCTTCAAGAAACGCATCCCAATCTCATTTGCACGGGGTTGGAGAAAGACTGAGAGTCTGAGAATGTTAGAGTTGACCCTGGCATGTTGGAACATGAGCTGCTTCCAGCCCAGGCGTAACATTTTTCTGAAATGCCATCCTTCAGACAGTAAGATATCGTGTCAGATTTTCATCACCGGGCAAATTACTAAAGCTAGGGCAAATATTTAACCAGCCAGTTATTATGTTCAAAGCTGGGGCAAGATCTCATTGCACTGCAATTTTATTTTGGTGCCACACTTTGGACAGTATTTCAGCATCAGTGACTGTGATCTGCACATTACCATATGAAATCTGGTGAAGTTGTTTTCCTTGTGAAAAGCCATCTCAGGAAGAAGATCCTCAGGGCAAATAATTCTGCAAGTTACAAGTAGGGGGCATCATGCAGGAACAAAGAGGTTCAAAATGAAAAAGACAAGAAGCATACATAACTGCTGTACTAGTCTCTATCCTAATGGTTACAACTAAAACTCATTTGGGCTGAGCTCCTTCCTTTAGCTTTATTTCACAGATGTACCTGTATCTTTGCATTTCCTGCAGCACTGCTTGTGCCCCTTCAACATTGTTCATTTAGATTTGATTGCATTTTGCAATAATTTTGTTCAAAATCACACCCTTTTAACTTGTAACATACTTTACCATTGGCTCAGCCCTTGCAAAATGATTGTTAAAATTGGATCCATTCTCTCTCTCCACTTCACTTTTGAGTGAGTTAAAATAGGAAAGGTCTGGGGGGGGTTTGCCAGTGGTGTCCTGGGCCATTCGTGTTGTGTTGGAGAAGGACGTATCTCCTTGATCTGCTTCATCGTTAGAGCCTGTTTAATTCCTGCCACACCATGATAGCCCAGGCTGTAGAGACAACGAAGAACATGATACGATTAACCTCCTGGTCCCACCGCCCCTGCTCCCACTGACCTGACTCCCAGTCGTGCTGAAGCCTTGCTTCCCAGTTCCACTCAATCACCTGATTACCATAACATCCCACACTGCCTCCGTACGCCATCATTAACATAACAGAGCTTTACTGTGACAGTGATTGAAACCGGCTTTTGCTGAATGCAGTATCAAAAGCATACCTTGCCAGAAATCAAATCTAATTTAAGATTCATTCACATTATTCAAACTATTTTTAATTCCTCCCTTCACCTCCATTCAAGCCAACACAAAACATAATTTGTTAGAATTAATTGTTCTTCACCAGAATAAAGAAACACACTACCCACTCTTTAGTGGTCTATCTGGAATATTAATTATCTCTGCCCTCTTTGTTTAAGGTTTGGCAAAGCTTATGGACCATTTGGGATTTTCAAGAGGGATATTAGTTCTACTACAGGTTCTAATTAAGTATTGCACCATTTCTGAGACGATATACTTTAAACGTGTTGAACAGTACAGTTAACAACAATTTATCTGTTGGTTACTTAGCATAAAAAACAGAATTAAAAATAAAATGTATACAAATATTAAGTTAGGATTTAATAAAAATAGCTTTAACATTTTTATTTTGAGAAACAGTAAACATTGCCAATCAGTTGTGGATTAATTTAAGATGTTTTAGGTGTTTATATGCTAACAAGCTGTCATTAGTAAATCATTTACAACATATAGACTAAAATATGATATAGAATGATTTATGTGGACATAAATGGCAAATCGTGGTGATTACATTATGATATTTTGATGATCCAGTTAGAGCTGTGGCTTTTAATTATTTAATTAGCCCTTAAATGGTGCAGTTGAATAATTCCAACCCTGTCAGGTAACAATGGAGATGGAGAATATCTTTGCCCTGTTGTAGAACAAATTAAGTCCAGTGGATCCAGCCTGATCAATGGCTTTTAATTAAAATAATATTTTTTACAAAACAAGGAAAGCACATAAACTCTGAATTTACAAAAAAATCTAAGGAGAATGGCAATTGAAAGTTTCTAGTTGTTACTTTCAAAGACTTCAATTTTCTTCTCTGCAACATGCAATTAGGTGCCTTTGTTTCCTATGAAGTATTGCCAAAATGACTTTATGAATCACTCATAGGGTTTGCTTAATGCATAAAGGACAGAATAAAGTGGAAGGATTTGGATTGAAATCAGGGGAAATTATTTAATATGATGGAAGAACCACATGTACAATTGTACATTTGGTTTTGTTAACCAGCTTATTAAAATGATATAGCTGCTCCAAGGAAGATTGAAAGACAAGTGAGCAGAAACGCTTTCAGTCAAGAAGAAAAAACTTACAGTCAGAAACTACATTATATTATGTGGTGACAGGAGACACTTCCCACTGGGAATGTTAAATGTCTGGAACAAAGTGACCAACTATATTTTTGAAACTGATTCTCCGGATTTTTAAAAAAGACAAATGAACAAGATTCCTAGATTACTTGACTACTAGAAACCAAATGACATATGCCAGCTGGCCTCTTTTCCTTTGTAACCTTTCATATGTCCTTGTGTACATTTGAGACGTTTGTTTTACCATGCATAATTTTAAGAATTTGACTTCCTAGTTGACTCTGGTTTCACAGAATACTGATTTTAACCTTGAGCAGGATGCGTGTATCTCACAAAGCCAGTTTTATCTTTAGGCCTATAAAGAAACAAATGGATTCAACAAATGTTACAACAAAAGCATTTAAAAAAATCTATTTAAAATATTTAGATGGCAATCTGAAAAAAGGCGATATATGAAGGCTGATGTCATTCATTCAGTTTCAACAAGTGTTGGCCAGTCTGAATGAATGGCTAAGTGGGAAGGTGTTGTCGATGTGTGTCAAAAATGTTGCATGAAACTAGTGAAGTACTTACTGTGTGCTCACTCCTCTCCTCTTCCACTCACTAACAGCTGTGTTCTGTTTTAAACCAGCACCCCCTCAGTTTGTGGTCAGGCCGAGGGATCAGATTGTTGCGCAGGGACGGACTGCTACTTTCCCCTGTGAGACAAAAGGAAACCCACAGCCAGCTGTCTTCTGGCAGAAAGAAGGTAGTCAGGTAAGCTGCATGTCCTAGGAGCCGTTACTCTACAGCAGAGTGTCTTTAAGTAAGTCCTTTGTAGCCTTGAAAACTCTTGACCCTTATAAAAGATAACACATGCAGATTCATACTCTGATTTTACAGATCTAGCATGGTTTTACTTTAGACCAGCGCTTCCTAAACTCTTATAACTTGCTGTACACTTTAAACATCCCAGACCTTTAGCAGAAAACAATACGATATAAAATAATCAGCCCTAACATTCAAGAAAAACATATACTTCAAACTAAAACATAGATTACAGTTCAAATGATAAATATTTAACTTCACTGTTTGGAGTAGAATTTCAATGGGAAATGTTTGTTACTATGAACAGATCTGTTTAATATTTGGTTCAATACTGGAAAGAGCTAAATAAAGTTCCTGATCCACACTTGTTAAAAGTGATCTCCTCTGGTTTTTCCAATGATGTACCATAAATTCTAATGCTTTATCACTAAACTTTTACCTGGCTTTATCACAGGAATCATTTATAAGAAATGTTCGTATACTCTAGAATCTATTCTAAACTACACTGAAATGCTATGTTGTTATAATTTTAGTTCTGACACGAATTTTAGAGAATGAGTATCTAACACATACTTGGAGGCACACAATGAGTAATTCCACTCTCACTCGTGGAGCACAATTAATCAAACAAACCATTTTGACACCATTCTGAAGGAGACAAAGACTCCTTTATTACTGAAGGAGATGTGGATTTGCAGCCATCTTTAGAAAAAACATGATGGTGTTCTCATATCAACAGGAATAAAACCTTTAGGAGCATCTTTCAGGACAGGATTTACAAAGTGCTGTACAACATACACAGAAAAAAATCAATTTAAAACAACCTTAAGACAGTATTGATGAAAAACTCAGTACTCTGAGGCAAGGCGGTACCAAAATCTGTGTGTTATAAGGTATTTCTCAATTTTCAAGGGAATGTAGTCTAGGAACACTCAACACGCAGTCAAAAGAATAAGCTCAAAGTTGATTAATTAAATATGAAGGAGTAAATCCATTTAAGCTATGAAGGAGCATATCCATTCAATGCCTTGTACATCAATATCGAAATCAATTCTAGATTTGACAGAAAGTCGGTGTAGTGAAATAAGAAGAGGTTCCACATGACTGAATATCCTATATAGTTAGAACACACACAAGCAGCACAGTTTTCAATGGAGAGAAATCAATCTGTTATTTTTAGAGGTACTGGCCTGTATAGCAAACAATTTTAGACAAAATCATGCACCAGGTACTAAACAGCCAACTCGCACCGCCGTGAAACAAAAAACAAAAAATTTAAATCAAATTCTAACAATATGTCCAAATTTCCCTGCTGGGTTTTGTTCTTCTGTCAAATTTAAAATTAAATTACTTGCCACTTGCCATTGATTCTCTTTTCAGTCTTTTTGCTCTTATTTTTCAGTACCATGTCTTTTGGATCTTAGTATTAACCTTATAATTCAGTGGTTTGGATGAGTAAAAGGGGGAGGGTGGCTCAGAAGAAAATACTAGAAACACAGATACATGTAACTAATTGCATAGTTTCAATGATAAAATCTAACACGCTGAAGGAAGTAAGACGGCTTGCTTAGGAGAAGGGTAGCATTGGCTTTCTCAATTTTGTGTACTCTTCTAAAACTGATGCTCTGAAAGTAAAAGACAGGGTAGTTTCACATCAGAAACATCACAATCTTTGCTTTGGGTTTTGAAAAATCTTATTAACAAATCATGTAATTGAACCTGTTTCCATTTTTTCCCCCCAAAGTGCAGGTCTATAATCAACAATAACTGTTCAATGTAAAAGGAAGATATTTTTTGTAGAGTGCTTTAGACACGATCTTACCATTAATGCACTGCCTGTTTGATAAAACATTTCTTAAACCAGAGGGTGTACAAAACATTCTAAAAGTTTCAAAACAAGAAATAAATAATCTGACAATATTTTATTTCTTTGTGTTACCATTTACAACTGTTAAATGGTAGGTAGAAAAGACAAAAATCAAGTGTATAAAGGAAAAGCAAGTTAACAAAAGGCCTAATGTGACTGACTTTCTAAGTCATTCTAAGACTCTGCCAGAACCTGTGGTAGATTGTTTCAAATAAAAGTAAAATGACTTTAATCCCATATCAATTACAACAAGATAGAACAGCTATGCCTGAACATGCTGGAAGTAATACAACAAGATAAATAGACAATAGTATCTAGATTAACTTGTTTCCCTATTGTTCATCATTTATTGGGTATTCTACATGATATTGCTAACACTGGTTTATCTGTAGTGTATACTTTTTTAACAATAAGTCCTTTTGTTCCTTTTTATGACAGTAGGAATGGTGGTTTCCGTAATCAACATGACCCTTATGGTAATGAAAGCTCTCATCTCAGAAAAGATAACCAGTATAAATAATTTGAACTCATAACAATGCAAACAACAACAGCAGTAATTAGCCAGCTAGGGACTGTAAATATAATTTTGATTCAGGCAGCCACTGGTGAAGCAGTTGAAATGTATGAGGAAGTTTCATTTCCCAACCAGGAAAGTAAGTGGCACTCAAGTGATAAATATGGTACAGTAGGTGGTATTACTGGTTTGCTGAGAGAACAAAACAAGAAATACTTCAAAACCATAGAAACTTACTTGCCCACATGGTGGAAAATATACTGGAACTCTTTTTAATGCAAAATTTTTGCATTTTATGAAGGCTTCAGCTAGAATAATTAATTAAATTGGTAATTAAGTAATTAGACTGAGAAAGCCTTTTTTGTCGCACTTGAATCTAATGAAGTGGACATCTATCATCCAGCAGAGGGGATAGGGTAATTAAAAAAAGCTACATAATTTGCAGCATTAGAGTCATTAGATGCAATTTAATCTGGCTAATGTATTTTCCTGTTCCCCTGCACTAAGGACTTTGTAAAAAACTCAAGGATAAGCGATGGCAAAGGTGAGATTTCACTCAATGTCAACACATCTCCAATTGTGTATTATTGCCAGCTGATTGCTGTCTGTTGCCAGTGTTTATTACAAAGTACCTAAACCGATTAAGGTGCTAAAGCTATAGCCACTGTGAATTGATTAAACCTTTTAGGATAATATTCCTGGCTCCTGACTAATTTAAATCTTTCATTAACAGTAGTGTTAAAACATACACAATGAAACTAATGCAACTTATCAATTAAAAAACAAAACAATTAGCTTCTTAATAATTGTTGTCTTTGATATGCTGTAGGAATGAACACATGACTGCGAGTGTTACATGTATTTTTCATTGTACTGTAAGTGTTAATAGGCTATTCAGGGGTCTAGACTGTAAGCATTCTTCTTGTGGCTCTTGTTCAGAGCAACTATGCATCAGGCAGATGTGTTTCCTCTGTACTTCTTACCAGATTTGTGCTGGCAATAGTTTAATTCAGCTGAGCCTTCACTTTATGAGTTGAATTAAACACTGGAAGTACAAATTACATAATGTATAAGAAAGGATCAGAGAGGAACCAAACTAAAATAAAGCAAAGTTAGAAAGTATTGTACAGCCCACTGCTTTACTTATATTTTAAATAATTTGTAATTTTTTATGTCTTTATTTAAGGCAGGCACATTTCAGTGAATAATTCAATTGGATCACATTCATTAGAACATTATAGACCCGTAAATAATTCTAAAATATTAACATACTTAGTATTAATTTTTGAAGAAATGCATAATGCAGTATAAAACTATACATAAATCAAAAAGTAGAATAGAACAAATTTCAGCTCAGGATACACTATGAAACTCTACAATGCATAAGAATAAGGATTTTAATACATTCAGTTTATCAAAGATTATTATCCCAAAGCGCTGTGAGAGAAACTATATAGTACTTTGTGTAGAGAAAGAGACCTACTTCTTCTGCTGTTGCAGCACAACAGATCAGGTGTAAAGTTGAGGAAGCACTTCACCATTAGGGGCGCCGGGGTAGTCAGAGTGAAATTTGTTGTATTCTTGTACAACTGACAGTTGGCAAGGCAAAGCAGGTTTGGAAATCTTTTTTAGTCAGATAATATTGTCAAGATTAAAACCAGGTACCTAAACTGTACTTCAAAATTAAATCACACATAAAAATCAGCAATGCTTATTTTGAGTTATACCTGGTGTATATATAAACCTGTCAGGATGTATAAGTAAACATATGAATGGTTGTAAGTGAGACTTTGGACTGTGTATTTCATTTGGTTGGTAGTAGCTAATTGATTAGAGGATCTCTTATAGATCTTTCTTCAAAGTAGCCATGATGTCAGCTTCAACAGCATGGGTGGGTAGCTTGCTCCAGACTCCCACAAATCTCTGTATAAAAAAGCACCTGCTGTTTTCAATTTTAAAGCCCTTCCCCATATTTTCCACTCCTCATTTTCATGTTTTATAGTTGACTCTGAAGAAGTCCAGTGGGTTGTCTTTTGCCATTTCCTTTGATGATTTTCTATACTTGAATCAAGTCCTTTTGTGGTTTTCTCTGTTCATGAATGAAAAGGTTAGGTTATTTTAGCTTCTAAGCATAGAGCCTCTTAGCCTCTTCTCTTCTCTGATTTCACAACAGCTTTATCTGTTTTTGAATGTGGTGACCAAAAGTCTACACAAGTTACCAGATGAGGTCTTACTAGGGAAGTGTAGCCATAACCATAGCCATAGCCATTAAATTGTGTTGTTGGAACTATATATCAGTTTTTTAAAAAAAAAACCTTTTTCAATTTCCAGTGTACAATGTTTACTAATTCACATTGTTTTAAAGGTGATTTGTAAACATTAAGACATATTTAGTACTTTTCATTATTATGTACAGTAGCTATGATTTACTTTTTGCTACCTTCATATAATACTCAGTACTTGGTGCAGTTGTAGATAATTTAATCAATTTAGACAAATAATCAAAATACTTTTTTGACATCTTCATTTATTATGGCATCCCGATATTTATCATTTTTTCCCTTTTAATTGGGATGAGCTGAATTCAATAAAAATTATTACTTTACTCATTTTATGTTATATCATAAATGGTTATTCACAGTAAAATAGACTGAAGCCAGTCAGAATTGAAGAAAGTTGACTTGATTTTTTTATGTAAAATAAGCCAGATATTTAAATGTACTATTTTGAATTCATTTCAAAGGATATAAGCCACATTATGTTTGAAACAAGGTTAACTACTCTCAAAACAAAATACTGAATGTGGTCAGGCCAATGATGTGTACAATGGTAGTAATTCCTTTTGTTCCTCTCTAGAACTTACTGTTCCCAAACCAGCCCCTGCAGCCCAATAGCAGGTTTGCAGTGTCGCAGAGTGGTGACCTCACCATCTCGAATGTGCAGCGCTCAGATGCTGGGTACTACATCTGCCAGGCTCTCACCGTTGCTGGCAGCATCTTGGCCAAGGCTCAGCTGGAAGTCACGGATGGTAAGCAACTTTTGTCACCAGTCAGTCCTCTAAAACATTTAATTTAGTAGTTATAATCCTTCTACAGACGAAATGCAAAAAAAAGACTGGGCTGCATATAATCTTGAATTTCAACAGCTGGCGTCAAATATGTCAGTCAATACCACTGAGCCCTATCAATAGGATTGTTAATTCTACATTATATGACAAACTAGGGATCTTGGCTATAATTCCTCGATGGCTTTTGACACATCTGAGTGGCTTTTTGTTAGTATTAAGGCTTCTTGTTATTATTTATGTTTTGGGATGTAACAGTGTTACTTGTCCAGAGATTGTAAGATATGTTTCTAAAAGGTTATGGCTGCAATAATAAATATTTCTTCAAGTAGATTTAGTCAAGCATTCATTTATTTTTGTAACCTTAAAATTATAAATAAATACATAATATTAAATAAAATATAAATATTAAATTATATATATATACAGTACTATATATATATACTAAATACATGCAAGCTTTCTAACTTCATTATTACACATAATAAATATATTAACAAATATGCTAATACATATTAATATATTTCTTTGAACTGGTGTTTCTTTATTCTTTGATACTGTCTTATCCTGTAATACATTTGATAAGGTTTCAATTTTAAAGTTTGAGGACAGTGTCAAGCTTGAAAGCAACTCTTTAATTGTGCATGTTAATGTGATTTAACATATTGGTTTGACTTCAGTTTTCAGACACTGTTTAAAGAAATACTGTATATTGTATTTTCTTGTTCTGTAGAAAAATATTGTCCTTAAATCTTAAAACACTGAAAAAAAATGAAAAAATGATTTGATTGACAGTTGCAAGCAAAGCCTTGATTCAGGAAATTCCCGTCCACTTTGGTTACTGCTCCTTTTGTGAAGCTCTGTGGTATTATAAGCAATACCTGGAAGCTGGCAAAATCCCCTGGCTGTTAGGAGATGTGAGTTTCCATGAGGAAAAATTCATCACAGGTGACAGCTTCAGAGAAATGGACTGACATGCTGAAGTTTCGTGGAGTGAATTTAATGGCTTCGCTTTGTATTCTGAAAACCTGCCATTTTTTTATGACAACATAGGTTCATGTCTTTCTGACCCCTCTGTCTTTCTTAGCCATTACACTTTTCCCTGAGTACTCTTCTGGAGATTACAGCCTAACCTTCTCATGGTGACCCCTGGGTGCCAGCTTTCCTGTTGGATAAAATGATCCATTTTCATCCAATGTGAATTTACATGTAGATTAAAAGGTCATTTAAAATTAATGGAAAGGCAGTATTTTTTAATATCTGTCCATGGCATGTTGTGATTCAGTACTTCAGTCGTGATTGGAATAAATAGGACGGACAAATATTGGTGGAGAAGACATTGAGCTGTTAATGGCTGCACCTGCTGTTTCTGCTGTGATTTACGGCAATGAGGCCACAAGGAGTGAAGCAGGTTCAAGGAGAGTCGTAATGAGAAATCCCTGCTTCAGACAGTCAAGGCCTGAGCCTGAACCCCCCCTTGCTGTGTCTCATTCCTGAGGTGAAAAAAGAGAAATTTGCAGGTGACTTAGTTGTTTCATCGCAAGTCCTGGTGCTCTCCAGGTTAGTTCAAGTATAGTAATAACTTTCCACTTTATTATTTAGCTTCCTTTGTGTCCACACTGTGAAACGTTTGTGTCCACTCCTCTACAAACATGTTTAAAAATACAGCAGAAACTGTGTGGCTATATTAAATGTTAATATGCACATAGAAATGATCATACTATCATACCTTTACATGTAGGTGTATTAACAACATAAATGGCTGCTCATATGTATTTCAACAGATGAAGAGTCAACTAGATGAAGAGTCAAGAATACAGATGCAGATCACAACTGGAAATTAAAAGAAAAGGCTACAACATGAAAATTACTATAAATATTATGTAATCTAATAAGACTCCATGGCCATGCATACAGAATGATATGAGATCATTTTTACATTTACCATAGTAGTGTTTTTTGTGCTGGATCATGAGTAGGCTTATGAGTTTATGGGGGTTTAAAGGTTTAAGACTGTATTTGATAAGTTTCTTCACCTCATATTACTAAAACACCTGTTGTGCTTCAGGTAACTAATAATTTTTGTTGAACAAACTTATATATTATAAAAAGTGAAACTACCAATACATTTTAATACATTTAAAGTGGAAAGCAACATTTAGGATACCAGGTAACAGATATGTTCTACATTAAACAAGCATACTGATTACTCATTATATTTATAAGAGAATTAATTTTTTCCCATCTGTATTTGGAAACAAAATAGAAATTTAAGAGTAGTTCAAGTAGGTATCTGCATCAGCATGCATAGGCTGCAAAGGTGCCACACCTGAAGAAGGCTCCACACCCAAAACATTGTGTTTCCTTTCTTCTCTCTTCAGTATGGAATAAACCCTTTACTTGTTCCTAATAATTTAACATGCTAGAGTAGACTTGTTGGTGAAAGGTGCAGGAACATTTTAGTGAATTAAATGTACACAGATAAAATAACAGGTCATATTGTGGCTATGTATTGCTCTCCTTCAAGAAAATAAAAACAACTGATATTTTTATTAGATGGCATTTCATTATATAGAATGTCCCCTGGTGCGTTTGAAATTCCTGTGTGATAAACACACATTCAGTGTAGTTCAGTGAACAATTTGTTTTCACTAAACTAAAAAGGTTTAGAAATCAGGTTTTGACACTGAACTTTACAATGGTCTACAACAGTGGCTCTAAATCATGTTCAATCACCATTAATAATTGCTTCCAGTAATTAATCTGCTTGCTGGTTTAGACTTTTCTGCACTCGGCCCTTGGTTTCAAAGCCATAGCTCTAGAAAACAGTTGTATTCATCGGAGGATTTCTCAAAAGATAGGTACTTTGGATGTGTTTTGCGATTAAGTATTGTGAGTACATGAAATAAAAGCGAATCAAGAACACTTTCAATGTTAACTCCTTTTAAGCAACTATATTTATATACATTTTATTTTTTAATATGAGTTTTTGAACTACAAATGATGCTTATGAGCTTAACCAGGGTCAAGTAAAGCACTGTAAAAACAGAATAGTCAAATACTGAGTGATACTGTACAAACCTCAACATGTTCTTTTACATAAGAACAGGAGGTAAGACAAGTCAAACATAGCAAGAAGCATAATGAGCATTTCTCCAAGAGTGTTAAGTATCTGACAGAAAAAGGTTCTGACAAAACCAAAAAGGTCACAGCTAGACAGATTTTAAAAACAGATGTAATGATGCTTATTTAAACAATTTAGCTAGCCATATTTCTAACAGATTGAATTGTGCACCGTCTAAAAGAGCATATCATGTTTATTTCTTGAACAAATCATTATGAAAACGCAGTAGCTTGGAGAAAGCTGGAAATAAATTAAAAATCAAAACAGATTTTTGCAAAACTTTCTGGTATCGATCAAGTCAGATTGATTGTAATGCATTGTACAACTCCCATATGAAGAAAACAATGAAGAAATTTGAGTGGAAGCTCATATGATGTTCTGGGCAACAGGAGTAAATAAGCTGAGTAAATAAGCTAATAATGGAAGGGAATGGAAATGGGAATACTTTAAAAAGACTTACCATTTTGAAAGGAAATATGAAGACTTTTATTTACTTACAACTTACAACACTAGACTTTTTTTTTTGATCCCGTGGGAGTACAAACTGCAAATGTGTTAAAATCTAGGTAGAGAAGAGCCATTAATTAGCACCTCAGACTTCACCATCAATAATCCACACTGTAAATTAATGAATGTGGTGTGATACCACAAGACAGAACACATTAGTGAGTTGTGAAAAATAAACTGTTTCCTGATTGAAAAAATAAAAAATAGCTAGAGATCATTTTGCACAATGAGTTGAACAACCAGATTCTCCTACATCTTCCATCTTGCAAATTGTTTTTACTAGATGTTTTTTTTTATTACATTAGAATTTTATAAACTATCTAAAAACATACAGTTTCTTGGAGATTCTCCTAAACGTAACAGCAATAAAATTGTCCACAGGTCATTCGGTGTCCCTTAACTCCTTGTTGTTGATTGCTGTGTTAACCTTTCAACTTCAATGACAGAAAGTGCCAGCGATGTTCATTTATCCAGAATGATATTGGAAGTGTGCAAACATTTAGATGAAGGATGGGTTCCACTTCTTCAGTGATAATATTGTTTTAAAAGATAAAAATTCAGAATAATTTCAAAACAGGACCTTTTGCAACATTCTAAAAAGAAAAGGCAATCCCAGAGTTAGACTTTCCATTGTCAGAAAATCTAGTCTGAACTCAGAAATGAATACCAAATCAACAGGCTGAAAATAATATATTTCAAAGTAAAATAATGAATAGATGAATAATTATTACGTTTCCAATTCCACCATGTTCTTCAACCATTTATAAGAGTGAAGAATATTTCTGTGATCTTAAGCAACTCAGTCAAAAATTATCTTAAAATAAAACAGCCTTTTCTACAGGTATGAAGTAGTGGATTTTGGCTCCTAACATTCTTAATATCATGGGATAATGTATCTGAACACTAACTGAAACTTGAGTGCCAGGACTGGGTGAGAGGCTACATACTGTATGTGATTATTTCCCCAAATAATCATACTAAAGACTAAATTCAAGACCTTTTAGTGTCAGAGTCTGTTTTAGCACTATTAAAGAATGAAAACCTTTGGACCAAATTTGTTGACTAGCCTGTCTGTTATAGAGTAACCAGCAGTATTTTATGTCTTCACATCTCTTTTCTCAGTTTTGACAGATAGGCCTCCGCCAATTATTCGCCAAGGCCCAGCCAATCAGACACTTGGTGTCGACACTGTGGCCTTGCTGAGGTGCCAGGCATCAGGAGACCCCATCCCAAACATCAGCTGGTTAAAGGATGGGGTTAGTCTGCTGGGCAAGGACTCCCGGATGTCTCTACAGGATCTTGGAAGCCTCCAGATCAAAAATGTCAGAGTAAGTACTTTCTGTGGCTTTGCAGTAAGGTCTGTTGTTATTACTGTAAGAAAACCTTACCCAATCCTCAATTTTATTTACTTTTGTCAAAAGTCATCAGCAAGGTGTTCCAAGGAGTAAACTAAGACTCCATGCTTTGCTGTCACGTCCAGCCACTGAACTGAATAGAGCCTACCACTTTTTGAGATTTATCATTTATAAGCAGTTTGGAAAAGGAAAGTACCTTTTTATGATCAAGTTAAAAATAAAGCAATAAATACTGTATATCTAAATTAATCTAATAATCACCTTCACTTTAGTTTTCACTGGTTTCCTACTTACTGTATATCAGGGTGACTTCGTGTAATTCTGAAATTTCAACTGAAATGCACTATAAATGTGGGCTGAATATTGAAATGCCAGGACTCAGGATTGAAAAATGTTATATTTTACTGACAAAATGTTAGCAGATCAAGAGGATACATTTTGATACATACTGTGTACAGTTTTTTTTTCAAAAAAGAAAAACACGAACCTCACATACTCTGATTAAACAGAGAACAAAATGTTGCATACCTTATTTGGTTAAATTAACGTGCTATGAAACTTTTAGGTACATGGATGACTTTGAAAGGAAGTAAACATGCATTATATTTTTCAAGTATTTTTCTGCAATTGTTATGGATATTTCTCTAACTTTGGAAATGCCGTTTACCGCAGTTTGCTTCATCCCCTGCCAGGAATAAATGGTCTGACTCAGTATTTATTGCCTTAAGTTCTATGCTACAGTTTGCATTCAGGAAGCAATTAAGGTCTGAAACAAATGCTCACGCTCTTCCTTAATCCCAGACTGCAAGTTGACCTTTTCCCTTTCAAGCTCCCATGTACTTAGAATCGTGTCACAGGGTGATTTTCATTTGGATGTAGCTTAGACATAACTTGAAAGGACAGCAGAATCATATTGCTTTTAAGAGGCGAATAGGAAATATTGATTTCTGTAAATTGTTTGATGCTATCACTTAGTGAGCAATGTCTATAAAATGTAACTGACAGAACCTTGGATGACTTCCAGCAATAAGATATCGTGGTGTGGAGGGGTTAAGTGCACCAGACTGTACAGCGGATGCATGAGTCCCTGGAAAACCAGGCGCTTCAGCACCAAGTAAATTTAACAGCTCCACACAACAAGATTTTCTGCTTTATCTATAATATCCATTACACTTGACAAATCTTTGACATTTTATTAAATAAATTGAAGAGAGGCAGAGGGAACAGAAACAACAGCAAAAGTACAGACATTGAGATGTGCCAGCTGTCATCAGTCTGTAGCATTTCAGCAGCCTTAAATTAATTATCCACCACCACTGGGGGAAAATGAAATTTATTAAAAAATTAATGTCAGCACTTTTGGGGCAAACTGTTTCGTCTTCGACCCCCCTTCTTTGCTCCGAAAGGCAAACACAGGCCAAGGAGGTTAATGCATTTTCAGTGTATGACTGAATTAAACTCTGCACTTGAGTAGTCATGACTTCTTGCTCATTCAAAGGAGAGCAATTAAAACAGCAGCTTGTAGATTCCTGACAAACTCCAATAACCCTGATGGGTGCAGTGGGTCATCATCAGCAGGCACTTCTGGGCCTGCTGTTTGGTTCTGGGTAAGTACATTCTGGCACTCAGGGATCAATTCTGCACAAGGAATCAAGGAGCTCTCTCCTGAGAACTGTGTCAGTTTTATCGTGTGTCACAGGTAGGAAAACAGTTTAACTGAAAACAGTGTGTAATCTTTTGTAAAGCCTTCATCAGACATCAACACTAAATATGGGCATCAATCTGCCATGTTCTCCTTTTTCTGTCATGCTACTGTATGTAGCTACAAAAACTTGTCCCTTTTTATATCTGTCTTTTTGTATATAAAGAGCCAGAACACTTCTGCATATCCTTTTCTGTAAGTTAAGTTGAACCATCCATCCATTTTCAGTTACTGCTTAGATCAATACAGGAATCAAGTTTAATTTTACAATAAAATAAAAAAAGCATTGAATTAGAATATCACTGTTTGATAAACTAGATTAGCAGTTTTAAAAAAATTCAAATCTACAGTAGATTTGGTTTCAAAAAGCAATGTCAATTACCCAAACATTTTTTCAAAGAAATTATTTTAAAAATGCACTTCCTACGGCAATGTTTTAACTGTAAAGCTTTTATAATTCCATTAACTATTTAAATTAAACAGCAGTGAGGATTGGTTTAATACCCTATTTATTCATGTCTTCTTTTATTTAATCTAGATATCAGATTCTGGTGTATATACCTGTGTAGCAGCAAGTTCCAGTGGGGAAACATCTTGGAGTGCCTTTTTGGAAGTGAGAGGTATAGTATTCTCTGCTATTTTTCCCTGGATCTGTCTCAGAACTGTGGTTCTCTTTCTTACCAAGTGAAAAGAATTCCATTGAGATTTTATTCTAGATCAAAGTTTAACAACTTTTAAACAGAATGAATAAACTGAAGCCAAATTTCTGTTTTTGTACATGCAAGTCAGGATCTTTCAGGAGATTTATCCCAAGGCAGACAGTCACTAACACAAATATGCACGCATTAACATCAGGAACAATTTTCCCAGAACCCAATTAACCTACCGTTGTTTTTCTGAGCACCACTGCACCACCACGGTACTACTACTACTATTACTACTATTACTACTTCTTCTTCTTCTTCTTCTTCTTCTTCTTCTTCTTCTTCTTATTATTATTATTATTATTATTATTATTATTATTATTATTATTATTATTATTATTATTATTATGTGAACCACAGGATAATGTGTTTGTGCAGCAAAAAGTTTCACACTTTAGATGTCAACTTGTTCCAATGAGAAATTAAAGCCTCCTTCTCTGAAAACATAGGCTGTACATTTTCAGGTTGTTAATTATTTTATTTCAAAGGCTGCATACTGCTGCATTATTCCACTCTATCAAAGAACAGTACTTTAAAACATAATACTCTGGGTTTTTACACTGGAGTTGATTTATACAATGAATTAATCTATCCTAGGCTGAGACCAGAAAATATAGTTGTATATAAATATAGTCTGTATACATATATATATTTCAGGATCCCAGGATGAAAAGGGCCCACTGCACTTTAGAGCATTACCTGTGGCTTTCAGTTGATTATATTTGTTGAGATAATCCTATACAATCAAAGTTGTTTTGGTGAGAAAAGTAGCATACATTTGACACATTATCTGTTTCACTTTAAACACATTTCAGATTAACCTGCTTGTAACATGACATTCAGATCTGCTTGTGGTTGAGTTAACATCATGCATTGCAATGGAAGAAGCAAGAGAAACAGGAGCCAATCATGACATGATATTGGTTTTGGAACAATGTGGTTAATGTGACTCAACAACTACAGTTGCAGTGGGGTTATATCTTTGCTTGGGTTTCCCACATTTATCATATTTTGACAAAAGTGATCCTGGACTAAGAGAAGTGCTGGAAATAGTTTTCACAGCTGATTGATCACTTTCACTTCATCCATCCATATATACCATAATGTGTCATGGGGAGAAATAACTGTTGGTCACCTGGGAGCTGCAAGGCCATTTGAGAGGGAATGTCATATATTCTTAGTATCTCTTTTACAGCCTCAATCCAGGTTTTCTTGGTCAACCTCTCGCCTTGACCCTGGAATCCTACTCTAATATGCTCTGTATACCAGTTGGTAGTGGCCGTAAAAGCAAGATGACTAGACCACGTGATCTGCGGTTGTTGTACATAGTGATATACTGTAGCTCCCAACATTTCTCAAAGTCTTTCATTTTTCATCTCATTTGGCCTTGTTGGCAGCTCTTTTCTCATTTCTTAGGTGGTGAGTTTATGTTCTAGACTCTGTCAGAGTCCATGTTTGGTACTGGTACCTCAGAGTAAGATTGAAAATGACTCGTTTTTGGGGATGTATGGGTGTTTCAGGAGAAGTTGAGCAAATTATATTATTTGCTTACTGTATTCTCACATCTATCTCTCTGTTGAGTCTTCCAATGATGCTCCACAGATATTTGAACTCTGACACTTGTTGAAGCTGTGTGCCATTAATGTTGATATTGAGGCTGCTGGTTATTCTGCTCACCTTCTTCATTGTTTTATGCTGATCTTCATATCATTCTCTTCACAAATTGTGTTTAGTCTAGTCATATGCAGTTTCTCTTCATCTTCATTTACAAGACTTTGGTCATCAGCAAACAGCATCTCATTCAAGGCTTCTGGTTCTGGGTTCTGGGTTCTGGGTTTGCCTGTTTGGTAATTTGGTCCATATACTTAATCAAACCAGTCTGTAGTCTATTTAAAGTAAATACATAGCTCTTCTGTTATCTTAAAGAGCTCTGATATTATCCAGGAGCTGTCCTTTCACATTGTACCTCTCCAATCTCCTCCACAATTTCTCTCTGTTTACCCTGTCAAAAACATTCACAAATACTTCTCACTCAGTTGGTATCTGAGTATCCTCTTCCTTTCCTAAAACCCATCTGTGTATCACTCAGTAAATGTTCTACCTTGTACCTGGTGCACTCCTTTAATATTCTATAGTGCTACTGTCTTTCTTCCTTTTTAAAAAATTGATATGCCCACTGCCTGCTGCTAATCTTCTGGAACCTTCTCTCCTTTCATGCCTGCTGGAACATTTCAGTCAACCGTGTAATTCCAATTTCTCCACATGCTAGAATGGCTTCTGTTGTGTTTCTGTCCACTCGGGCTTTTTTGTTGTTTGGCCTGTTATAATAATAATAATAATAATAATTGCTTACACTTATGTAGCGCTTTCTGGACACTCCACTCAAAGCTTTACAGGTAATGGGGACTCCCCTCCACCACCACCAATGTGCAGCATCCACCTGGATAATGCCAGGGCAGCCATAGTGCGCCAGAACGCTCACCACACATCAGCTATCAGCGGGGAGGAGAGCAGAGTAATGAAAGGGATAATGGGGGGTTAATTAGGAGGCCATGATAGGTAAGGGCCAATGGGAAGTTTGACCCCTACTCTTCTCGAGAAACACCCTGGGATTTTTAATGACCACAGAAAGTCAGGACCTCGGTTTTACGTCTCATCCGAAGGACGGCGCCTGTTTACAGTATAGTGTCCCCGTCACTATACAGGGCCATTACGATCCACACAGACCTCAGCACCCCCAGCTGGCCCCACTAACACCTCTTCCAGCAGCAACCTTAGTTTTTTCCCAAGAGGTCTCCCTTTCAGGTACTGACCAGGCTCACATCTGCTTAGCTTCAGTGGGTTGCCAGTTGTGAGTTGCAGAGTGATATAGCTGCTTGTCTAATTTACGATGTTAATATCGTAAGGTCTTCAAGTTCTGGATAACTACATTGAAAATAATACAGATTTTTTAGTTTGCCTGCTGGATTTAGGACTTACTTGGACTTACACTAAAGTACTCTCGCCATCTTTTCCTGATGTCTTCCATCACTGATGGGAATTCCATCCTTATCATTTATCACCCTTGTTGGATTATACAGTTCACGTCTTAATCCTGTGTCTTTCCCACTCTTTTAAAATTCTCTGGTTGAGTGTTTACACAGTTCAGTCAGCTCTTAACCTTCTTAACCTTCTTCCATGATAAACCTTTGGAAATTTTCACAATTCTCTTACAACAGTATCTTGTCTTGACAGTCTTTATTTTACATAATCGTCCTCCAGCTTTGTTTTCACCCATTCTTCTAACCTCTTCTTTTCTCTGATAGTTTTTTATCACCAGGCCATCTGCTTTATCAGTCTTTAATCTTGTTTCTTTATTCCGCATACCCTTTTGAATGTTTCTATCAGAGTGTTCTTAAAAACAATCCATGATTTGTCTGCTAACATTTCTGTGTTGTTTATTTTATCCAATTTCTGTGTAACCTCTCTCTACCACTTTCATTATTTCTTCTTTTTTAAATTTCCTCGGATCAGTTTGGCTAGCTTTGTTTTTGATCTGTATCTGTACATTCACGTGCTCATCGTGAGTGGGTAGTGATCTGTGTCAAGGCCTGTATTTTGATTAGCCTTTGCAGCTGTGATGAGGCTTCTATTTCCCAGTCTTGTCAAAATGAAGTCAATCTGAGATGACATATTCAGATTGTTCCATTTGTAAAATGTCTTTATTTGGCTACTGTATATTTCTGTCTCTAAAACTGTACTTAGGGTGTCTTTGGCAGACCAACTTTGGGTACTGGATGATATTCAAGATACTGTATATAACAGTTCCAAACACTTTTTGTGCCTTCCTCATATTCTATGCCTTTTTTTCATTATCTTTTTTGATGCAGAATCTGCAGGGGCTACAGTAACCAAGAGCCACAATGTGAATGATCTTCCCGGGCCACCCTCCAAACCCCAGGTCACTGATGTCACAAAGAACAGTGTCTCATTGTCATGGCAGCCAGGGATGACTGGGGGCTCACCCATCACTTCTTATGTGATTGAGGCCTTTAGGTATGTCAGCAGCCAGTTCTGATATGAATTTTACTTGGATATTATTATGTGGAAACAACATAATCTGGGTGGAACATGTTTTGGCTATTTACAAAAAAGAAATTCTCCCTAACAGCATAAAAAAAAATAGTTTATCACTCTGTTCTGTGACAAAAATTTAGTACAGATTATTTAGTCATCCATTTCTAAGTTTTATGTGTTGATTTCTGACCTTCCAAGTGATGTTCATGTTTTTTTAATTTATTTGTAATTCCAAATTATGTTTAGCTGCCTTTTGAATTTTGGATAAAGTAACTCAGTAGGTATGTGAAATCTGTTTAAAAGTGTACTACAGTTTTATTTTTATGATGTATGAATGTTAGATAAAATGTAAAAAAATAAATCAATCTACAGATAAAGTGCTTTTCAATTACCGTTTTAAGATTGTATTTTCTTACAGCCAGTCAGTGAGTAACAGCTGGCAAACAGTGGCAGATCACGTCAAGACAACACTCTACACTGTCAGAGGTCTCCGGCCAAACACTATCTATCTCTTCATGGTCAGAGCTGTGAACTTACAGGGCCTTAGTGACCCTAGTCCAATGTCAGAACCAGTTCGCACTCAAGGTAAGGACCAATGTCATGTGTATTCATCCAATTTTAGCTCTACGCAGGACCCTGATGTGTGTAATTCTGATAAGCATGTGTGTCTTCAGATACATATATTTCAGTAGTTCAGTTAGATACTAATACATGTGAGATAAATACTAATACTAATATGTGCAAAAGACAAGGTATGCAGTGTATATTTGGTGTACTGTAGCTTGCCTGGCTGCTTCTCAAGAAGGGAAAGAGTGTCCAGATCCTCTAAAAAGAATCTTCAAAAACATTGATGCATAATTCAAAACACTGAGCTAAGAGCAGTTCAGCTGTGGTTTTGTGAAACTGATCAAATTTTTAGCCAAAATACATGCATGTAAGAAATGAAAATTGTGTAAAACACAGGGTTGTGCTTGTACGAGTGAGTAGGTTTAGATTGTGGAGTGGAGAACCAATAGCCAAGGGATCCATTCTCCTACTGAACATATTGCTGATGTATAGAGTGTTACACTTGGTAGAGTGTATAGAGTATAGAGTGGTACAAAACAGCTCTCAATAATAATTCAAACATGCAAAACAGTATGAAATAAAGGTAATTATTTTTCATTAAATATTTTTTTATTTATGTAACCATGAAGTATCTGTCCAATTATTATATGTCTTAGGATCACTGAAATATTTCTTTAATATAAGTTATTAGAGGGATGGTATCATGGTACAGTGGTTAACATTGCTGCCTTGCAGCACTGGGGCCCTGGGATCAATTCTGAGCCTGAGCTGCTATCTGCATTTGTATGTTCTCCATGAGTTTATGTGGGTTTCCTCTGGGTGCTCTGGTTTTACACCCACACTCAAAAAACACACTGGTAGGTTAATTGGCTTCTGGTAGTTGTACACTGTCTTGCTCTCGTTGCTTACTGGAGTCTCTGACTCCCATGTGTTCCTGAATTAGAAGAAGTGGTTAGAAAATAGTTGGATAGAAGTCATTATAGTTCATTGTATCAGTTATACATCAGCACTAGCCAACCTTTCACATACCTCACTCCAGTATAGAAAACACCTGAGTCAAAGCCCTGGTCTTTTTCCTATTGGGAATTTGTGGAAAGATTTGAAAACTTAGGAAAGTCTGAAAGTTCAGGAAAGCACTAATCCGTTAATAAACATTTAACACCATACAGATTTTGCTGACAACCACAAACAGCTGTGGTACGTTAAGGATTTACTGTGCCTCCAGTTAGTTTTACAGAGTAGAGTAGGCCTGAATCAGATTCTGCTGTCCATGATACTGTGATTGTAACGGTTGCAGGGTGAGGCTCCCATGGAAAGAGTATTTTAAGACCCTATGTGAGGCGGTAAATCTGGAAAGGAATAGGGAACGGAGTTGAGGGAAGACACACAAGGTTTATTGGTGCTCAAAGTGATGACAGGGAAGTCCATGCAGAAGCGAAGGGTAGGTATCTATTGCAACAAATCCAGGGAGGTCCACAGGAGAATCAGGAAACAGTCCATATGTCCATTATCAAGAAATTCATCCAGAGACAAAACAAGAACAGACTGATGAAAAAATAAGAACCAGGAATACAGGGCTTTGTACCAGGCCCCGGGCTCAGAAAGTCAGGGTGGCTACTACTGGCCTATGTCCTCAGACTTCCCCATGAAGCCTGGTGGTAGGCGGGCCATGAGAAAACCATTTTCCAAAGCTAAGCCCTAAAGGCTGGGGGAAGAAAACTTAAATAAGGGACTTAACTAGACACACCAGGAAGTAATCATTAAAATGGCTATCTAGATCATCAGTCAATTAAAGTTTATTTATCAAATGCACAACAATACAGCATGCAGAAGTAGTTGCTGGTAATGAAATGTCTTTTCTGCGAGCTCACCAGGGGGTAAAAATCACAAAATTAAAGTTACAAAATAGGTTTACATAATAATACATAATAATGCAATAGAAATTGAATAAAATAAACTCAGACAGAGCTCAATATAAATAGAGCTGTGATGTGTCCAGGGTGTATGCAATATATTATGTCCAAGTGGTGCAGTATGCCGAATACAATGAAAACTATATGTCCATGTAGCCATTACGGGTGATTTGATGAAGGATCTGCTGCATGGTTATTTAGTCGTTTTTTTTGCCTGGAGGTAGAAGCTGTTCCGTAATCTGTTAGTCTTTGACTGAATGCTTCGATACCGTTTACCGGACGGTAGGAGAGAAAACAGTTTGTGACTGGGATGACTGGGGTCCTTTAGAATGAACCTGGGCTTCTTAAGACATCTAGCTGAGTACATATTCTGGATGTTTGGTAGCTCACAGCCAGTAATGAGCTGTGCTGACTTCACCACCCTCTATAGTACTTTGCGATCCCGGGTGGAGCAGTTCCTATACCAGGCAGTGATGTAACCAGTCAGGTTTCTCTCAGTAGTGTACCCGTAGAAACTGGCCTGGATATGTGGTGGTATGCCAAACTTCTTTAGCCTACGGAGAAAGAGTAGGTGCTGCCATGCTGTTCTGACAACGATGTTGGTGTGGTGGGTCTAGGTTAAGTCCTCTGTGATATTAACTTCCAGGAGCTTAAAACTGCTGTCCCTCTCCACTGAAGTCCCATTGATGTAAATAGGTGTTTGATCTCCTCCCTGGTGTAAAATTAGAGCGGATCCCTAGAGAGGATTAGAGCGCCCGCTGGAGGAAGAGATGTCGACCGTGACAGTGTTCCCTATAGAAGTATACGACTGACACCTTGCACATTCTAGTTGACTGCACCTATATGCCTTATATTGTAATTTCCTCTGTAATTTCACTGGGATGCAATAGGAAGAGTCTGATAACTTTTGCAAAGCCATGTATTCCCTAGACCAGTGATTCTCTAACTGTGGTACGCGTACTAGGAGTGGTACGTGGAGTGCTGCCAGCTGGTACGCCATATGACCCTGGAACTTTGTGTGCACTGAAAAATCGGGACGGGTTTTCATATTTTCTATGACGTGTCGAATACACAGCCTACGTACTACGATACAGTGCACGCTAATACTTGAGTGGACACAGAGCTACAATGTAATTCTATTCCATTCTATAGGAATGTGTGCTATGAACGTAAGTTTTTTTTTAAATACAATTGGTCACTTATCTCCAGCAAATAAAGAGGTAGGAGAATGTGCGTGATTTTGGAACAATGCCAATGTTGTAAACACAGGAATGCATAGAAATGCATGCTAGGAACGCTGGTAATTTTGTGAGCACAGGAAAGCGTGATAGATAACAGAAATATAATTCAGAACTGTTCTAGGTTAATTTGAGAAAAATACACCGAGGGTCTTTGTGTTTCGGTCCCATGCGCATGAAATAAAAACTTATTTTAACTTCTGAGACAGAATCCTGAAATGGGGAAAAATGCAAGCTTGTGGATTGCAAAAGCAGGTAATCCCCAAACTATTTTTGAAGAACCTTATTTACTTTT
The DNA here is from genome assembly GCF_040954835.1 of Lepisosteus oculatus. Taxonomy (NCBI): domain Eukaryota; kingdom Metazoa; phylum Chordata; class Actinopteri; order Semionotiformes; family Lepisosteidae; genus Lepisosteus; species Lepisosteus oculatus. Next base: position 21,612,185 of record NC_090700.1, read on the forward strand.
GGCAAAAGAGCTGACACCTATTATGTGTGGAGAAAAAGCTGCTAAACAGCTCGACCTGCTGCCCCCTCTGAAAGACACATAGAATTATTTAAATGGTGGATGATATTAAAAGTACACTGGTAGAGTGCGTTAAGATGAACAGATGCTTTTCACTGCAATTAGATGAGTCTGTAGTTGAATTGGCCAATTCACTCGTTTACGTTAGATACGAGTTTGAGGGTACGTCCCATGAGTACTTTCTGTTCTGTAAACCGCTACCAACAGGAACTACAGGAGAGCACATATTTCAGCTTCTAATGAATTTATTGAAGAGAATGGCATTGACTGGATAAAATGCGTCAGAGTTTGTACAGACAGTGCTAGAGCAATGACATGCCGACACAGCGGTGTAGTTGCACGAATTGGAGAGGTTGCTGCAGAAATTAATGGACACATTGCAACATCCACCGCGAGACCTTTGCTGTCAAGAAAATGCCTGACGATTTAAAACCTGTTAGACTCTGTTGTGAATTGTATCCACGCTCAAAAAATGAATTCACATCTGCTTTGCTTGACTAAATGGGCTAACTCCTCTCACTGAAATGGGGCTTTTTTATTGTTTATTTTTATTTGTTGTTGTTCCTGTTTTTTCTGTAAAGGGCTTTGAGAAGCCACCTTTAAAGGCACTATATCAAATAAAGTTTATTATTATATGTGTGAGTGTGTGTGCGCACACACACGCTCATGTTGGTTATTGAGAATTTCTGGGGTTCCTATGAGAAGATGACTTGTAGGTGGTACTTTAGTATGCTTTGGTTTGATCAGGGGTGGTACTTGGTCCAAAAAGTTTGAGAACCACTGCCCTAGACTATGGACTTCCTAGTCTCAGGAAAGCCCTCCCCAAAACAATTACCTTTTATAAGATGGCAAATTCTTTGACTTGAGGTTTATTTTATATATTTTTATGTATGCTTAATTCTTTTTATGTTTTCTTTTGCTATATTTGTGTATGTAGTGTTTTGTGATGATCCTGGATAAAATTTGGTTTATTGCTAAAAAACAAAAATAAAAAACTTTGGGGAAGTCAGTACAGGAGAAAATGACATTACTGTTGTTGAATTATCCAGCGTCCCAAAAAACAGATTTGATCCCAATAAATTTCAAGAAATACATTCCATCTTGAGGTGATCCTGTACATCATCAGTATAATCCATTAAACTATATTTAAATAATTATATGCAATAAGGATTGGATGTCTAGGCTCTGAAATGTATGCCTGAAATTGAAATTACAACCCAACTAAGATTAATTATTATTACAAAAATGACTCAATTCAGATAGAGGAACATTTGATTAGGGCTGCATGCAGATCTTAATCTATGTATTACTTCATAAAATACGTTTTGTGTTATTTTGTAACCTCTGATTAAAGTCTCTTGAATCATTGGCTAAATCATACACCATTTAACTTGAGATAGAGTGGATATATTTTTTCATTTGGCAGTATTACTATCTTGATTAATTTGTAAAACCTTGATGCCGTAATTTAAAAAATACTGTTAAATATGCTGTTAATAATTTTAAATTTGTAATATTCATCCAGAAGATTGACATAATCCTGCAATTTATCATCATTGTCATAATATAATTTTAATTATGTTTTTTAATACTTTTCAAGAAATTTACATCATCTGTGTTTTATTATTATCAGTAGCTAGCAGTACACATTGATATTAATTTAAATCATTTAATTTTATTTTAAAAAATATAAGAAAAGAAATGTTCAGCAGCATGACAAGTACTGGAGGTCCCTGTCTCACATTATTGTTTTTTTATGCAATCTGTTCAGAGCTCTGGCTAACACTTTACATAAGGTGAATTGCTTTGCTTCCTGTGAGCAGTGTCATTATCCAAGGAGTTGCATGTATATATTATGACCAAAAACCCTCAGAAAATAAAGCCATATACATGTATGTTTGAATTAATTGTGGATTTCTTGACCTGGTACTACAGCAGTTTAGTGTCCATCACCTTATTTTAGATTTACATTAACCCATCTGCAAGAGACTGATGGGTTAATGTGTTTAACATTTTTGTGAGCCACCACAAAGCAGACAGCAATCTTGTAAACCATAGATTTTATTTTATCTTTCAAGTTAAGAAATTAACAATTGGCCTGTAACTGATGCTTGTTTATTCCAGATTTCTCAGATTTAATTTTTGTCTGATTCAACTGTAGTTGTCACATATTTCTATTGTCCCTGCAGACTCTTTGTACACTGTTCACAAATATGAACTTCTAGTACAATTTATTTTGTATAAAATTATAATATAATGTTGTAGTTTCTATGCGTTGATGACAGACTTTTGTCATTTAAACCCTTGTTTTTTTGTTTGGGTAAATTCTTAATTCAGCCAGAGTTCTGTTGCAATAGCAGCATAATCAAATGTATGCCCTGAACATATCCTTACTGCAGGCAACATGTGAATCTATGAGTGTTTCAGAAGCTGTTAAGTGATATACTTGTGACCCTCTCCTTTTGGAAATAATGTGGAAATAAGTGCACTCATTTGTTAGTTTAACATCCCATTCACTAGATTTGGATTTGTTTAAATATGCTATATACAGTAAATTGGCAAGTTTTGGAAACAGAAGATGATCAGGTCATAACAGTGCCAACATTTGTTGTTTTTCTAGAGGGTGAAGTGGGTAAAAAAATATTTTTCTGTCTTTCATGCTTATTGTAGTTTTACAAGAAATAGTGATGCAACAATTAGTTTTTTGGGGGGTGGTGTGTGTTGAGTATTTACTTATAGTGTGGTTTGGGTTAACCCATCTACAGTAGCTGAGGGCCAACCTCCTGGCTATAGAACAATGAAGATGGGACCCCCATGAAGAGTGAGGAGGGATGTTTGAGATGAAAAGCGAAAAAGAGGTTGATATATGTTCAATGTGGTGAAAAGGTTATTTAGGCACATTTGACTTTTCACATTTCACACCAAGTCCTTTTTTAACAAATAACAAACAAAACTTCTACTTTTCCATCATTTAAAAAAATAAACAGCCAGCATTTAATATCTTTGTGTGAAAAAAAGGAGAAAGAGCAGACACGTTTCTCCCACCAGTGCAGTATTCAAGCCATTCATACCTCAACATGCTGTCAGTTCCACAGTGCCTGACAGGTGCAAGGGTATATCTTTCACTGATGCTATTGCAAACCTGTTGGCATCTAGAAATCATAAGAACCACTGTGTGGAGTTCACCCCTTGTTTCAGTAACGTGTGGCACCCTCTTGAGTCTTTATCAGCAATAACTTGAATTAAACATTTCCTGTAAGAAGTGATTGGGCTCCAACATCACCTGGGTGAAATCCTGGCTTACTCTTCCTTACTGCTTCTACGCTTTGAAGTTTGAGTCTCGTATGCACCATTCTCTTTAGGTCCTGCCACAGCTCTATGTGGAGTTTAGTTCTGGACTATTACTTGGCCATTCCAAAATCTTATTATATCCAAGTGCTGTTTTGTAAACTTGAGCCATACAGCAATGTTCATCTTGAAAAGCAGGATTTTCATCCTGCTATCCCTCAATGACTTTTACCACAACTACAGAGAATTGTACATCCCTGAAGGTATCCTTGGGGTTCTCTGAAACTTCTAGGAGCATTATACTGTCTGGTCTTTGCAAGAAGTTGGTAGGATAGCTACTGGTGATTAGACTGGTAATATTCTTGAATTATCTTCATTTGTTGCTTGTCTTTTTACTGTAGAATGATTTATTTCATATTGCTGTTTGGAAATGGCTTACAATCCTTCCCAGACTGAGTGTCACAGATTTCTCTTGATCTGGGCACGATATGTTGCCACAGACCCGAGTGCTTAAGACCAAGCTCACAAAGTTTCTGATTTTATATACATTAAGAAATCACTTCCTGATGGTCAACTAATCATTTGCACATTTTTGTGCACTTGATTTTACATATCCTCTTAATTGAAATGGTAGATTTACTTTTTCACACAAAGGTATTGAATGCTAGCCGATTTTTTTTGTGTGTTATTTGTCAAATGAGGTGTCTACTATTAGGACTTGTTGAGGACTAGGTGAAGGTCGAGTATGTCTAAATATGTTAAACTTTGAAATCTTAAGGGGTTTTATTGACTTTATCACCACTCTTCATATAGTTTTGAGAAAGTATGTCGGGAATGATTATGATTATGTGGTGGTGAAAGTGGTTTGATTGTTTTGGTTCCTCCCAAACTTTGATTAAAAACTATCAACTCAACAACTCTGTCTTTTTTTTATTCTTTTCCAGATATCAGCCCCCCTGCACAGGGCGTGGATCACAGGCATGTTCAGAAGGAGCTAGGAGAGGTGATAGTGCGACTCCACAATCCTGTGGTTCTCAGCCCCACCACAGTTCAGGTCACATGGACGGTGAGTAACACTGAGCGTTTCTCATCTGTTAAAGAAACCTCCTTGTTCTAAAAGAACTATAGTTATACTATCTTCCTGATGCAAGTATTTCAGCCTGTGAGTTGGGTATTCAGAATTACATTCTATATCAATTTGTTTATTTTATGCTCGCCTTCTTTAAAAAGTAATAAAGATGGAATAAACAAAATAAACTTTAACAGGATTAAAGTAAAGTATTAGAGTAAAGTGGGGGGGAATTCTCTGGAGCCTGAAAAATACTTCAAACTAACATCAAAATGGCTTAGGTTCATAAGACCCATAACACCCACAAAAAAGTTTATTGACTTTAAGTGTTTCTACCAATTTCTAAATGTGCGATTTAGAGATATGATGAACATTTTAATGATAAAGTAAAGAATAAAAATTAAAGAGCAGCAGGTCAGAGACATAGATTTCAAAATTCTTCATGCTAATTTAATTGTCCAGCACAGAAGATTATTGTAAATGTGAAATGTAATGCGTCAGGTGTATCTCTCTGACTGCTAGTATAAAGTATAGAAAATCTTTTCAAATACTCCTCCTACTGCAATTTTATCAAAATGTTGTATCCAGTCCTTAGAAGTACTTTAACTTTCATTAATTTAATTTAATTGAATTAATGGGTTTAGATTTTTTTCCTATTAATTGATTTTTATAGTAGAAGAATTATTCTTACATATGTCAGTAAAAAGGGGTTCAAAAAGCCTTAAGTTGCCTAAAACATTCAATTAATGAAAAGTTGAAACCGTTTCGCTGATTTATACAGCCTCTTCAGCTGAAAACAGCTGCTTAATATCCTCCTTAAAAATCCAGCTCACTTCTTTCAGTGTTAACAAGCTATTACATTGAATTATTTCCCTTTTTCACTGCATAAATTGAAGTTTTCTCAAAGTAAATGGAGCTATGTTTAAAAAAGCCGGCACTTATCATTTGCAGTTTTGGTTGTGTTAAGTCTGTCTTCGATTTTGGGCAAATTGGTGTTTATTACCCTTTGTAGTCTGTGTGTATTTTATGCTGCATATTTCAAATTCCTTTGGGTTGTATTGGAGTCAGTGTCTGGTATTAATGCAGGCAGCATGATAGGTTTACATTTGTGTGTGTAATAGAACCACATTATTTATTATGGCAGATTTGTTTACATACGTGCATTGGAATATTTAACATTATTATTCAGAATTCACAAGTCCATATATTATTTAATACATTAATTTTTGGAATGGTGGAATCTGAATTTTTCTATTCACTTTTACATTAAGTTAAGTCTAAGATTCGCAATGCATGTAAAATAGAAGGTGCTGATTTTAAATTGACATGGCAAGGATAAAACACTCAATAAGGGTAGTATTCATTAATTAGAGTATATTACTACAATCTAATGAACCATTTGTAGAAAATTAATACAGGAATACTAGTAAACTTTGTTACTCCCTTACTTTTAAACTAGCATAGGAAGTAAAAAAAAAAAATTACACGTATTTTAGAGAAAGGTTCAGCTGTATTGCCAGAGCTTAAAGTGCTGAGATTAAATGAATATTTGAATCTTGTAAAATGAAAAGAAAAACTGAAAATATGAATACAATAATATTATGTGCACAAAGGTATGAAAAGGCTATTTTTGTGAACTCCGAGTCTATAAATATGTGAGAATAGAATAACAAATGCTTCAGTACCCTGTTTTTTCTAGACAAGGCTTTCTTATTGTGTGTGGTATTATCAATCACCCTACTTCTTTCTACTTCCCATTAAGGATTTTAAATCATGCTTTATTTAAGGACTCAATCCTGTAACAAATAAAAGGTAAGGTCTGTCTGTGGTAATGTAATGCCATACTTTACAGCTTTTAATTGAGCAAAGGGTGTCAGATCTGATGATAAAAGGACCATTAAAAATGTAACAGCTTTTCAGACAATCATACACTGTTGATATATTCAAGGAAAATGGGCAGACGTGTGCTGTTAGTAGATTATTTCCCTGTTGTCAAATTTTTTTCAGTTATGTGCTCTTTAAAGATTCCTTCGCAACTTTGTAACACATTCTCAGATTTCTTTAGCTCCAAAATCGACTACATCCGGCATCACATTCTCTCCACAACACACACCATTTCCACACCTCCTGCCTGCTTGCCCAACTTTCTGGATCCCTTCTCTCCAATTTCTCTGCATCCATCAGTAAACTGGTTTCACATATGAAATCCACCACCTGCCTATTAGATCCCATTCCCACCACTTTATTTCAATCCTGTTCCACTTCTCTCCAACCCATTGTCCTCAATTAAATAAATGATTCCTTGAACGCTGGTGTTGTACCAATGGTCCTTAAAACTGCTGCCATTACCCCTGTGCCAAAAAAGCTTAACATATCTCTGGGCAATCTAAACAATTTTTGCCCCATCTCAACTTTCCCTTTCTGGCAAAATTCTAGAACATGCTGTCACATTTCAGTTACATAACCACCTCATTACAAATAACCTTTTCAATCCCCTCCAATCTGGCTTCCGACAACTTTACAGCACAAAAACTGCCCTGGTCAAAGTCACTAATGATCTTTTAATAGCTTCTGACGCTTGTTCTCTTTCTATTCTCATTCTTTTTGATCTCAATGCTGCTTTGACACTGTTAACCATTTAGGAATATTTTGCATTCAGAGGGACACTTATTAATTATAGCAGTAAGTCACAAAATGATTCTTTGATGGCTATTAGAAAACCGACCTTGCAGAATAGCTCGGCAACGCACGCATATGGATATTAATACACAAGAATACATTTATAAATTTATAAAATGTGCATATAAACATAACAGATCTTATAGTGAGGGTTAGCAGAATACAAAAGGTTTATATTCAATAGCGAAGAGTTACAAACCAAGAGGAACATACACTCAGTATACCATTCATTTATAGTGAGCTTTAATAACAACTTTTACACAAAATACTCCAAAGCAAGTACATCACTCATAGGAATTAAATTGATATCAACTGGGATTGAGGTTACAATTGAATTCTCGAGCTGTAATGAAGAATGTTGAATACTCATCCAATCTGTGTGGATTCAGATCTCCTGCGGACACAAGGGAACAGCAACAGGCTGTTGCTGTGTTCAATTGGTGTCCTCTGACCCGTTGCCAGGCAGTCCTGGTTTGGCGTGAAGTGGGGAAGAAGGAGGAAGAGATTCCTGCTGCGGTGCGCTGGCAGTTGCTCTCTGAAGACCGGCTAGTTAGCCCTTGCTTAACTAGCAGAGATTGTGCACATGAAAAGTGACTGCGGGTCCAAGCAAGTCACACTCTTTAGACGTGAAGAAGTCTGGTTCGTTCCCGATGTAGCGCTAGTTCTGAATACTGATATTCAGCTGTTGACAGTTCCAACCGTAGTTCACTTGTTGATCAGGTGAGTGTTCGCAGTGGGGTACTTGGTACCTCAAGGCTTGCTGCTGGGCTAACCTCGGGAGGATCCTTTGGTAACACGTGGGCGACCTCCGGTCTCAACTCTTAGAACAAAGTAAAGTCCTGGCACTCGGACACACTGGCCATTACATGATTCTCTGAGATGAGTCTGGCAATGTCCTGAAGGGGCCCCTTCTGGGCCCTGTGCTGTCTCTTTTATGTGGAGGAACTACGGTCATTCATTGGTTGAAAGTCCCGTGGGCATTCGAGACCCACGTGGGGTTACTCTGCCTACCAGTTCCTGATTGGCTGATCAAGGTGGAGGATGAGTAACAATGCTCTCTGACTGTCTCCTCTAACTGTATATTCTCATTCTGCTTATCTTGTGTATTTTTTTATTGTTGTTGTTGTGATTCTGTAAAGAGCTTTGAGAAACCACCTTTAAAGGCGCTATATAAAATACAGTTTATTATTATTATTTTTATTCTGTCACTCCTTGGTTTTTGCAGGTGGACCGCCAGTCACAGTTCATTCAGGGCTATCGGGTCTTATACAGACAAACCTCAGGACTACCCTCACCTTCCAGCTGGCAAAGCCAGGATGTGAAAGTGCCAACAGAGAGGAGCGTTGTTCTTTCTGGTCTAAAGAAAGGCGTTGTCTATGACGTCAAAGTCCGCCCATATTTCAATGAGTTCCAAGGCATGGACAGTGAGTCCAAGACAGCTCGCACCACTGAGGAAGGTATGCTCAATCCTGATACCTTTTCTAAGTGCCTTTTCTTTTACCTCTATGCACAGCTTCAAAGTATTTTAATGACCTGGGTCCTGAAAGAATTTGTACAATCTTTTACAATCCACATATCACCTTTCAAAAACAAGTAAGATTAAAATATTGGGTTTAACCAGTGTGCTTTTGACAGCAACCAGCAGCAACTTAACAAATGTTTTAATCTGCCATCGTTTCTTCCACCTTAAAGCTGTGTGATTTATTTTCCCAGATAGCACATTTCACCAAACTCAGTTTCCCTACCTCAGGTGCATCTGTTTTTGAGGCAGATAGTCCTACTGATGGTTGGCTTGTATCCCTTGTTTCTGTTCGTATGAAAAACAATAAAAACATAACAGATCTATTCCAGCAATTAATTCCCCCTCATTGTCTGGCAATCTGGTACAGCAGGAAGATATTTATAATGACATAGTGATCTTAAATGTGACAGGGCCATTTATTTTCTAATGTCTCCTCAGAAAATAATCTTTCTGAAGAGCAGTCCTTGACGTGCATCCTCCCGTAGAGTCTGTTTGTCTGTCACATGCTGAGGCCAGTAGTTGTGTTCCTACTATTACTGAGTAGATAAAATTTGTAAATTATTGTATCAGATATCTTAAATCTCAACAGAAGCATGCAGAAGTTTTGCATTGCTTCAAGATAATAGCAATTTCTTTCTCATGAAAATACGAAAATGGTGTCTGTATGAATGGTTCAACCATCCACTTTGACAGGCCATCTGGGCTACATAAAGAATGAAATATGAAAGTACTAAAAATTGACACTTGCAAAACTTGTTTAAACAATGGCATGATACACCAGTAGCTGGTGTGCTTACCACAGTGTAACAATTATCACCAATGCCCCGTTTAATAATTTAACGTTTTATTGTTCACATGTATTGTATACTGTAGACATTTACTGTAATTATATACTGCTCAAGTCTGAAGGTGTAACTGCCACATTTTGGAGCTCTACGAATTATAATTAAATATGTTCCCAAATACCTGTAGGACTTTCTAAATGGGCATTTTTAGTAAGATCATGTGAATGAGATTGATACGATTTACTGTGATAGTAATAATATATAGTTCACTGTTAAAACTCAGTGATGGATTGAATTTAGGGAAACACACAGAGGAAGTAGACATAAAAGAGAATGAAGGAACAGTAAGAGAGGATAAAAGAGTAACAATCTATGAAAAAAGAAAAAAAACGTTATTGGAGCTAGGAGGATTTTCACTCTTTTTTTACATTGCTGATATCACCATCTCCTTTAATAAGTAAGTACAGTACATATGGCTTTTGTTCATGGTCTTGCCTTTGGCAGAAATTATACAGGAGGAGCAGGACACCATAGATTTATTGAGGATTACAGCCCTGGATTAATAAAATTTCTGTTGTCCATTAAAGCAATTAAGCTTCCTGTGGAGTGATCCACACTGATTTTGCTGAGTATGTTAATCTTTATCATCCTTTCCTCAAACAATATAGTTTAGTTTCCTTGTATGGTTAAGTATGGTTAGTACCCTAAATTTACCCATTGATACCCATTGACTCAGAATTTACAAATTACCCTACTAATTGGGTTACTAACAGTAGTAGGAAATGCTTTTAGCAAATACACATTGAGTAGAAACTTATAGCTTTGCAAAGCTCCAATTCAGTTCAGAATCCATGTTATGTTTATTAATCGTTCCAAATATAGTTGGGATGAAATTATACAATAGACAGGTTTTTGTTAACAGGTTAATTTTTTTAATAGTAAGTGAAATTGCACTATTAGGCTTACATGTTAATAAGAGAGAACATTTCTCTTCTGTAGTAAACTCTTTTTTATAATGAATGGTTCTCAGGTTTTTTCACACTAATTCTACAAGAATAAATAAAATGAACTTGACTGTTGTGATAATAATAGAGTGGAAGTAATCAGGGTGAAGAGGTTTTAGAAGAGTCATAAAGCCTTCAGTTGTGAATCTAAGGTACCGCAGGAACATTTTTACTGTTCTGTTCTTTCTTCTGTCTTGTTTGATTACTCAGTTTCAACAAAGTATAAAAGCTTATATAGTTTTCTAAAGCAGAATGTCTTTGTGATTTTGTATTTGACCATTTTATGCTTCATTTCTTATTTAAAAGCCTTTACTTTCATATGTTGTACCCACAGTAGTAGTGTGGACCTATATCTGAAGACAAACCACAATTCAGTGTTTTAATGGAAAAATGAATTTGGTGTGTTTAAATCTTATCTGACATGGGGTCTATGTACTTGAGCACAATACAGAGTCACATTATGGCAGTGATGTATTTTACAGCTAATGTACTTATTAACAGCTGGTTCATTACTGTACATGATAACAGAGTGCTTTTAGGTCACATATGCATAATGCACTGCTTTAACATGCACACATTAACTTTGAATGACATTGTAGTGACAAGCCATTATGTTGACATTTTGTTACTGTGAGAATCTTTACCCATGCTTCCACTATTAAATAGGTGAGAAGCCTCCCAGAGCTATCGTGCTTGAGATAGACTATTCTATTTTTTAGAGCAGGCATTTGTCACAGTTTGGTGGCCATTTATCTTCCACTTCCTTGGCTTGTGAAGGAAACAAATGGAGTTCTGTTTGGTTGCATCCTGAAAGGATGAGCAGCGATTTGGAGTCTTACGCAATCTGTTGGGAGAGTCTGAGAGCTAGAATAATGGACCTGTCAGGAATCAGCCATGGTGTTCGTTACAAGCCAGCAGCAAGGGAAATAAGAAAACACTTAAAAAACTATTATTTTTCATCATGTGCCTGTTTCATAAGTGCTGTCCTTCCAGGCAAGTATTTTAATTATTAAATGGCATTCTAAGGCTCATGTTTTGTTCTCTGTGATACTAAAAAGAAACTTGAGGCTGATGCGTCCACTCAGAAGAACCTTTGACTTCACTTTTGCTACTACCCACATTAATTTTTTTATAATTGCATCATAACTCATCCGAGAAAGAACTCACGAATAGAAACTGGTTGTGTGTAGCCAGTGAGAATTTACTTCAAATACTCTAAAGTTTTTTTTTAATCAGATTCCCAAAACACACTTTACAAGCTGGTATGCTTTCTAAAAGCTCAAATAGAATGCCTGAGCTAGGCTCTCCAAAAGCTCTCCAAAGAGTTATTCATTAAACAATGGAATGGAGACATTTAGCAAGCTAATTAAATATGCATATTTTTATTCAAGTGCTATTATTTTTTAACTATGAGCATTCACAGTTCTCTAAAATGATAGTAAAATAAATAAGATTTTGCTTTTCATTTTCATATTGAGTTATAATATGCAATTTGCATTGGTCCAAAATAGTTATTTCAGATTATTGTATCTATAGTTCCACTGAATATTTAGCTTTCTTTTTAGATATGATCTTAATGGTATTTTAAAAAAAACTTGATTTGCAATTTTTTAAATGTTAGTATGCAAATTCCTAAATAATAGACTACTGTGCGGTGACTTGTTCTTAGACTGACAGCTAACTGAGCCTTTGTCACACATTGCATGGAAAAAGGAGTTTAGCTTTATTAATTGACAAGCAATACCAAACAAAAATGCTGATGTTTACTGGCTTCTGCATATTCTTACTTGCTTCATTTCACTCATCACCTGGCCTCTCTTCAGAAAGGCATTTTTCAAAGTTGTCAGCCCAGTACAGCTCATGCATATTCAGAACCATGGCAAGGGTGTACTCTTGCCCATCCACTGCTTCCATTTTCCCTGTTTTAGCAAAATGAACGCTCCAGCAGCTGGATTAATGTCTTCATTCTCTCTGCCTGGTATAGCCCCAAGCGCTCCTCCACAGTCTGTCACTGTCCTGATGGTTGGAAACCATAACAGCACCAGCATCAGTATCTCTTGGGACCCGCCACCTCCAGATCACCAGAACGGGATAATCCAAGAGTACAAGGTATTTTTGGGAAATTGATCCAACTCCCTCTCCCTTGACTAAATCTCTACTGCACTCCCTCACTATGCACTGGCTATTTTACCTATTATATATTATGTTATGGTTTTACATATCATATTACACTGTGCTTTTCTCCTGGTGGGATGCTGTGCTTTGAAGGGAGACATACTGCATCCTGAAACACATTTCCTCTAACTAGACACTGAGGATCTGTACTGTTAACTCACAGAGATGGATAGGTTTGACTTTGGTTTTCTGTGAAATCCATTGGCAGAAAGTTTACTTTATGAACTTCATGAAAAAATGAGAGAACTGATTTTCATATGTAATTACCCACCAAGACTACCCACATTTACCTTCACAGATGAGATTGCACATATTTTGGGTGATATCCCTCACTGAAATGTTTTATCATTGTTTTTTATTAATATGTATGGCACATTATGTGCCATAAATTTATAAATGAGAATATGTATACTAAAATTATCTTTCAAAATGTAAGATAGAGATCCTCTTTCTCAAAGCATTTCTTTAGGTATTTAGAAAACAGCTTTATAGCTCTGTGAGATTTGTTGATTTACATTGAAAAGTAGAACTCTAATTTCTTTTGTCTGTTTTTAGATCTGGTGTCTGGGAAATGAGACTCGCTTCCATGTCAACAAGACTGTAGATGCAGCAATTCGCTCCGTTCTCATTGGAGGACTCTACCCTGGGATTCAATACCGGGTCGAGGTGGCAGCGAGCACCAGTGCTGGTGTGGGGGTTAAAAGTGAACCACAGCCTATCATTATAGGTGAGAAAGATGCCCTCTTTACACTTGGCCTGCTGTAGATTAAAGTAGAGACATATAGATATTATATTAGATAAGCCTTTTTCCCTGATTAGCTATTTGGAATAAAGGACCATTGGTAGCTGTGTTGAACACCTTTTACTTTTTACCATCACTCATAGAGGTAGGCAACACAGGGAACAATAACTTAACTCTATGTAAAATATATATACTGTATGGAAAAATGTCTCATACACCTCATTGAACAGGTAAAGGATTGAGCAATCAAACACTTGATTTTAAATTCTTCTAATGTTTCTTCTATTGTGAAATCTTTTTATTTATACAATGCAAGCATTGATTATATTTAAACATTATACTGTGCAGTGCCAAGTTAAAGATTAACATACCAGTTAATGTTACCTTGATGATATTTGACTTGTACAGGCATGCCTTGATATTAGTAAATAATAATAATAATTAGTACCCACCTCACAAAGTGTTGTACAAACCTGCATGGTGAAATGTGACCTCTTAGTCATTCTGGTGGCAATGCATTTACAATAGAAATAAACAGAATTCCTTAAAGTAGGATGGGCACCCACCACCATTTTGTCAGTTTTGTCAAAGCAAAAAAAAACAAAACAAAGAATCAATCACATAATTCTAAATACTCATCAGAAACCAAAAAAAATTCATATTTGGTTGTTAGTATTCAAGTGACAGTACTGCTAACATGGCAAAATGGTCATCCAACTCTTTGCAATATACAAGCTACCATTGTCTTGGAAAGCACTGCATCAATTGACTTAAAACTAGGCTTATTTTCTCAAACCCACCTAGAAGTGCTTTAGATTTTCCCCTCACTGGTTGAAGCAATAGTTTAGATGGCCACATCATGTCATCACCTGTATTGTTTCCTGCTCTTCTTCAAGAACTGTTTGGTCAAGCAATCCCAAACATAAGTAGGCATCCTTCCAGAGTAAATGAGAACACAAAAATGAAACAAATGTTTTGTGTATTATAAACCAGAATGGGTTTCCTTCCCTTGGTGATTTACATCCCATATGGTAAAATGCTACAGTGCAAAAGCTCCTTGGCAATTAATCATTGTGACTGATCTCACCAAAACTCCGAAGCTAAGCAAAGTTTGGCCTGCTCAGTATTGGGAAGGGAGACTTCAAGGACAGCTGGTTTGCTATTATAGGTGAATAGTATTAAGTAAGTAGTAAGAATGGTAAGAGCCTGGTCCCTCTGATGCAGCATTTCCAAGAACAACACTACAGTGAATGGGGATATAGTGCTACAGGAGGTGCAGTCCTTTGGAGGAACCAGAATATCATTAACTTTAAAGATCTTTAACAGAGATGTTAAACTTAGGTACTAACGTATTAACATACAATGAAACTTTTTAAAGTTCTTGGTTTAATTCCACTTGGGGCTTGGACACACTGGCCTACCTACAATATCCTTTAATTGAATTTAGTTAAGTAATTTCTTTACCTGATCTGATATGTGTCTGCTGGAACAAAATAACTGTCCAGAGGGTGCTGCACATCAGAGTTGTGCAAAGTGAGTCCTGTCCTATATATTAAAGCACTTTAAATTTCTTTTGAGATGAACAGAACAATATGCATATAATAAATTCTACTTCCATACTTGGTAGTTGTATCATTTTATTGACAGTATGATAAACATATGTCAAAATGGGTCTGCTGTTTAAACCAAGATGGCTGCCTGACTGACATTTTGTTCTCCTGCCGTCATAGAAACCATTACACCAAATAACTTGAAAATTTCAGGTTTTGTCACAATAAAACCTGTTGCAGACTTGCACCACATATATCATTACCTTCTTGGAAACAAACATACTTCATATAATTAACTCACTCTTTAAAAACTTCAAACTTGGAAGGTTCCACTCTAGTTTTGCATATAGTTTACATGCAGTTCACTCACACCGTATTTGGAGGCCTTCAAAACTCATTACAGCTCTCTCATTTATATATTTTTGGAAAGCTCATTGTATAGTTTTACTTTATAATTGACCTAATATCATCAAATGATAACATCTTTAAAAATCAGAATTATTTTATCATATACAATTAATTAAGAAATAGGTAGGGAAGGACAACAATCTCAAATAACTCTTTAACTTCCCACCAAGAAAATCTGAAATAACAATGCTATACAGATGTGTACAAATTAAATTGAGTAAAAGATTTTCCCATTTGAGTTTCACACATTTGCTAATGAATGCAGTGAAGCTGTACAAACAGTAGCTGCAATCTTTATATATATCTCTCTATAAGGCATATGGGCAAGCTGTAAACAGTATAAAATTATTAAAATATACAGTACACCACTGGAAGTTTTTTTTAACTTGTTGTATTTGTACATTCTCTAGAAATAATTCCCATTTATTGACTATCGTTTTTTTTATCTGTTCAGCTGAAGCCTTACTGTGCCTGCAGCCTGATAACAATGTGGGGCGCACAACAGATTCCACTTGTCTGTGTTTAATTTATGGAAGCCCAGAGGGAGGGGGAAGGGAGTTTGCCCCAGCCTGGCTTTATTTCCCCTGTGCTGTATCAATGATCCATTTCAATATCCTCACCATACAGATAAACAAAGTATCTGTACGCTCATGTACTTGTTCTCTGAAGGCAGAAGAGTCTTTTTGTATCTCATCAAAAGGACCACCAGGCAAGCCTGATTTAAGCCAGAGGATCAATAGAAGGGAATATCAATCTGTAGCCTGTGGAAAGGTTTGAGTTTGTACATTTCAAAGTACAGAATAAAAAATAACAACCACAAAAAAGGAGAGGAGAAAAAAATCTCTCCTGAATTGCAATTAATATTTGGAATTAAAATTTAATACACCACCACATAGTAATGAGACCATAACATAGACTATTCACCTTAGGCTTCACTGTCCAAACAAGGAATATTTTGGTACAATATCTGATTAAGGATATTCACTTTTTTTTCATTTCAAAACAAAATAGCAAAGACTTGGAACAATAAGGGAGATCATATTTTTTATTCCTTACAAAAAATGAAATGTCCAATAGTAAAAGTCACAAAATTAAGTAAAAGATCACAAAACATCCTCCTAACTGGAAGAAAAAAAAACCTTCCATTTTTGATGGTTCACATTTCAGCAATGAACAGGCCTCCCTCTTCCCAACCTTTAGAAGAAATGGAAAATTGAAATCTTTGGAAATAGTGACATTTATTAATAAAGCCATTATGCTGCTAACTGCTTGGCCTGTTCTTGGTTACAAAGTGCTGCTCGTGTAATATCATGGCAAACAGCTGTGAAGTTTCACAGTAATGGGTACAGTCAGCCCTGATGTGTCTAATTAATTCCTGTCCAGCAAATTAGCTTTGTTCTTTATTACTCTCCAATGAGAGGAAGCCATTATATTTCATTATTTTATTTTGTCATCAGGGACAGTGGAGCGTTGCAGGTCAGACAAACCTAGTGCTTTGTGTTTTAATTAGGTAAAGTGACAGGCCTGATTCAAAACCTTATATAACCTTGATTATATCTAATCAAAGGGCAGTTATATCTCAGACAGACTACTTGTCTGTTTTGATCAATGCACTAATGGGTATGAAATTTCAAAATATGGAATTTTGCTGTATATTTGTCTATACAGATTGTGTTGAGTATGTGGCTTTTTTCTGAGTATTGTGCAAAGGAGTATACACTGTTTCAGGTCAAGCTTTTGCAGATGTACTGTAACATAAACCTGGTAATAGTCAGAGAACTCTATTAACAGATAAAATATTTAACTGTCCTCTGTCTTGTTCTGAATTACAGTTGTATAATATAAAGGAAATTGAAAGGATGACAACAAACATATATTGCACTTCTGTAAGATTTTTGAAAAAATCCAAAGTGATGTGTGAATATCAGTGACAGACTTACACTACAATCCTTCAAATCTAGCAAAGTACAATATTATGTAATTGTGTATCATATAATAGACACTAATTGTGCAGGACAATATTAAATGGCAACTTCATTATTATTATTTTAAATGACATTAAACATGCCCACTGTAACAGCTGTGTACCATCAGAGTTCAACAGTATCTTTGTTGAACAATGGCTCCTTACATACCTATTGTCACATGTAATATGATAGTGGCTGTGAGAGTCTGGAACAAGGTTACAAAGTTTACTTCCATTGCAAGAATTTATAAGACTATAGGGACAGAGAACAAATAAACATTATTTGTGCAGAAGTAAGGAGATCTGAAGCTCGTGTGAAGGTCAGTAGTTTTTTCCTGCTACGGTTTTCTGAGGTGGTGACAGGAGACATTACTCAGGCTTTCCCCAGGCCTGACTTCAGCCTGTCATACTTAAACTCAGGGGTCAATGTTTAACTGTTTTAGATTTCCCAATACCTTGCCATCTGTAGCTGCACTCTGATGGCCTGTGACTGCACACTTCTGAGCAAAGTCTGTGACCCAGCAAGATGTTTTTCCTCTGATATCTGTGCCTCCTTCTACAGGAAATATCAGGGATGTCATTGTGAGTGGGCCTGGAAGCAACAACAGCATCACAGAGCAAATCACTGATGTCGTCAAGCAGCCTGCCTTCATAGCTGGCATCGGTGGGGCCTGCTGGGTTATCCTGATGGGCTTCAGCATCTGGTTGTACTGGCGTCGAAAGAAGAGGAAAGGTCTTAGCAATTATGCAGGTTAGTACAGCACAAGGAACTGCACAAGCCCAAACACAGCTTCAGAACAAGATATTCCAAGGAAGCTGGAATGATATTTTTACATTTAGAGGTTATAATTAAATGGCAATGAGTGCATTTCAAACCACTATGAAAATACTACCTACACGGTAATGTATACAACCTCCAATTTACATCACAGAAGAGAGTTTTAATGTTCACATAACGTCATATTGATGTTATTTTTCTACGATTCAGAATGAGACAACAAAATGTCTGGTGATGTGAAAGTGGCCCTATTACATTGTAAACATGCTTTACACCAAGCACATTTTGCTACTATATTAATTTAAATTATTTTCATAAACTTGACACATAAAAGGCAGTATTTGTTTAGATACATTATTTAAGTATTGCAAAAAAAGCAACCTGCCAGCCAAATAAAATACACTCATATTCATTTTCAAGTTTTGCAAAAATGATAAATCATTTACATTTGTGGTTATTTTATGGTAAACCACAGCTAAAAGAAAAATTCTAGCACAACTTATATTTTTGTATAATTGCATAGCTCATGCGATTGCCTCAACTGATTTGAATGAGTGCAATTAAATTGAATTCAACATATCAATATTAAGACATTTTGCAGACAAATACTACTTACTTGTTAACTCAGCCTGCAAATAATGTTCTTACATTTCTTGGGTGAAATGCCTTCTACTCAGCCATTCAAAAACGCTTGGGGTGTTTCGCGGTACACCACGGTGGGCGTATCGCATGAAAACGCAGTAGCACGCGGTGTAACGCGTCATTTGACGTCATGGCGGAAGGTATCCGGAATCACCTTGTAAAACCGCCAGGAGGAGCCAATAAAGCCTAACCTCTCATGTACAGCATTTGAGCTTTTAGATTTTAACTGTGTATTACAGCATGTTAATCATCAGTCATTAAAAAGTTGGTATATTTTATGAAAGCAAGGTTACTCAGTTGGACAAAAGTACACAACCTACCTTTATCATAAGTATTTTAATTATGCAGAAATATTTTATGCATCAAAGCCTTTACCGAAGATATTACTAATAGTATTAATAATGAATTACTTTGGACAAGCTGTAAACATTCTTTCTAACTGTCATTTTAAACGAAAATACTTTTATTTTTTTCTTTGACAAACACCACAGCATTTCATTGATCTAACTAACGAGGACAGGACATTAGCTAGCCAATATGATAAAGGAATAAATGACTTTTTTTGCTCATTTCTTTAGCACATTTGTACAAGCACTTGGAATCTGTCCAATCCCTACTTTGACAGGCATTTTCTTTTACTGTAACGGACATAAAAATTCCCTTGCTTTTAACAGAGCGTTTCATAATTTCCAACAACGAAAATTATTTAAACTGCAACACTTATCATTCAACCAGAGCTCAAAATATCACAAGGATCCTCAAGAGCACAGCAAAGACTGTATTAAAAGATACTTGTATCAGATACATGAGAATCCAAGATTTTTTATCTACGCTTTCTTTTCCGTATACCAGAGATTATGGTACCACTTCAGAAGGGTGTCAGCCAGTCAGATTCCAGGAATCGGTACTTTAAAGAACAAATACACACCAGTATTCCATTTCTCCCTAAACATTTTAAGCATCGAAGTCTTTAACTAACATGTTAAATAACGTGTATAAAAAGTGGTAGTTTTAAGTTTTTCTGCGAATATGCTCGATACCGGAGTCAACAAGCATACTTTTAGAATTTGATTAATAGAGAGTATAATATGGAATCACGTATCTAAAGAAATTAATAATGATATAATTATATTCATGTACTGCAACACAGTAGTACACGCTGTACAATGTCTGTTGATTCTGTATGTGTAGGGCTGTTTCACCTCTCCTCATGTGGTCTACGTTCCCGACTTGTAAACCAGAGGTTGTGTGTTCAAATCCAGCAGGTGCCGCAACTTTTCTTTTAACAAACATTTCTTTGAAAAAATAGAATAGCAATGTTAAGGACAATTAATTGACAATAAATATAGAAAAGCACATATTAAATTTGGGAAATAGTTTTAATATGTAAATAGTTCCCTGGTTCTGCACCCCTAGGTGTTTCTCTCTCTCTCGCTCCTTCGCTCGCCCCTCCCCCACCTCTCTCAATTCAATTCAATTCAAGGTGCTTTATTAGCAGGGCTTATCGTGTGTCTCTCTCTGGTCGGGGCGCGGGAGAGCTCACTGGTAGGTGGTGACGGAGAAAATAAAGGCAGCTTTTAACTCCGCAAGTCACACACCAATACACACCAATACTCCATTTCTCCCTAAACATTTAAAGCACCAAAGTCTCACATGTGGTTTTCATCACTCTCTGTGGGAATGCTGGCTGTGACTAATTAAACCAGTTTCACAGGTATTTTCAAGTGGTCAAGTCTTCAGCAGAAGGGGGGAACAAGCTGCCCAGCCATGTGGAATGCTACAGAACCCTAAACAGACAATACACACTAGCCGAATATTTGACCAAGGTATCCAGACACAGCTGTATGAGCTCCACCAGTAAAACTCAAAGTATTACGCTGGTCTACACTATTTGCAACCGTCATTTTAAATGAAAAGACTTTATTTTTTCATCGACCAAAAGTAACACCCACCACAGCATTTCGTTGGTCTAACTAGGATAGGACTTTAGCCAATATGATAAAGGAATAATTTCTTTAGCGCATTTATTTGAACATTTCCATTGATTGTACAAGCACTGAAAAACTGTTCAATCCCTAGTTTGTCGGGCATTTTCTTTTACTATAACAGATATAAAAACTCCCTTGCTTTCAAGATCAACAAAGACAACAGAAAAAGATATGTGTATAAGATACTGTCCATGGGAATCCAAGCTTTTTTATCTACGCTAAGAAGTAGTCTTTAAAATGTCTTCATTACACAGTCAAAATTCTGGGATGTGCCTATATTAGTACGCTGGGCAAACGTTCCGAGGTCAAATTCTTCCAGCACGGAGGTACATTTAAAGTGGAGATGACAGCACTGAAATTTTTTGGCATGCATAAAAACAGCAATTCTGTCAGTGAGCCCTAAATGAATTAATAGCAAACATGGTTTACATAAAAGACATTTTTCCAAGAACATTTAGCCTTTGTCACTAATGAAACCACTAAATAAAGACATAAATATAGAAATCTTAAGATTTTTGTTTTTTCAATGTTGGTAGCAGGGTGAACTGTCAGGTTGAGCTAAGTGTATATTTTGTCGCAGACTTGCTGCAAGATGTTAACAGTGAAAAAAGGTATTTAGAAATTAGTTATTTCAAGAAGAAAATTTTCAGAATAATTGAAAATCTAGCAGGATAGAGAAAGCACAGAAAATAGCCAATTACCCGCGGTACGTGTCTGTGCCACGCACTTTGAATGGCTGCATCTGTACAACACTATTTTTATATTTTAGGGTTAGAATTAGCATTGATAAGCACATTTCAGTTCACAATAAAATGTAAACAGTATCTTGTAAAATTTCCAATTTATATCACAAAATAGCCACGATTTCAGAACGATATAGAATGCGGTAACAGAACTTCCAGTGATTTGAAGTGGCTTTATTACATTGTAAACAACCAGGTTTGTGAATTCAATATAAATTTTAATCCAATATAAATTTTGCTATTGCTATTTCAAGACAGTTTTGATGTCATGTTGGAACATTTCTGCGGTGAAATCTCTGCTGCACGATCTCATACATGTGCTTATTCACTCATACATTACGCTATTACACATTAGTAATTACAGTAACTAGGGAGGAGGAAAGTCTGCTTCATGCCTCAATTTGTGGGAATTCTCGCTCTGATGTGGCGACACCAGGGATTTGCGACACCATGGCGATTTATGGTACTTTCGCAATGTTTATGATTTGTGCTTAATTCGAAATGTAAAATGTTTCTATACCATCAATTAATTTTTGTTACCAAGATGTAGTAAGTGGTCTGAAAAATTGGGACTGCAGTTCCCCTTTAATCTTGAAAAGGCATAGAATGACAAAAACCTGCTGAAGGGGGAAAATTGGAAAATTATTTTATAGTCTGTTCAGGCAACCAAAACCAGATTTCAAGACCAAATATGATTAATTTGACATTGAGTCTTACAAATATTCAGCAGTGTAAGAAGTGTAACATCCAACAAATTAAAACTGATACCTGTCAGGAGCTGCAGAAAGAACTAGTAAGGTAGGCAGAATTTGGGCATCAGAACTTATTTTGCAAAAAAATAGAAGCTGGTGTCCTGTGGATGCTAGTGTAGATTGAGAAATGAAAAGCAGAAGAAGGAACAGGATTAACAAAAAAAAAATGTGTCAGTTTAGGGAATGGTTGGAACTAGAGGAATGCAAAGGAACAAGGTTTATTCCATGCTGAAAAAAAGAAGAAGGAGAACACAACGTTTCGGCCGAGGAGCCTTCTTCAAGCGTGTGACACGGCTCCACAGCCAGATAAAAGAGCAGCTGGTAGCTCTGAAGTATAACTTAAAATGTATATAATGTATCTTTACTAGTAATGTATTTTGTCCCATTCTTTGATAAGTGAAATCGCATAATCACTGGAAGAATAATAAAGTTAGAAATCATGGCTATGGATCAAGCGTATAATATATATAATATAGTATAATCACTATAAAGAGCTGGAAAATCAATTATCACTGTTTTGTCACCAAACAGTTGCAGGTGACAATATTTCTGTTGTGAAATATCTGCTGCACAGCCTGTACTTCTTTGCATTGCAGGGGATTCAGATGGTAAAGCTAAAATAAGATCTTGAACCAATGAGGACTAATCTGTAATGCCGGTGTCACATTACACGACTTTTCTTAGGATTTTCAGTCGTAACCTTCATTTACATAATTGTAAGAAAAGCACAGCAAGTTGTAGAGAGTCGCAGCGTGCACCTGTTACCATCAGTTGTGTAGTGTGACACCCCCAGAGACTCAGTCATAGCGCTCTTAACAGTCCCTACGACTGCTGTGATTTTCTAGTAGCGAGTTGCAAGTCATAGGGGTGGACTCTTGTGTCTGCTACAGCCAACAGCCAGTGAGCGCTCAACCTGAAGTACAATGCAAGAAGGAAAGCGAGTGTTTTGGACTGTGCAAATGGAGGAGAGGCTCATCCTATTTTGGAACCAGCAAAGATGTCTGTTCCATGTTTTGTGTTTGTCATTTGTTTACTTTCGTGCAGTGCTCCTCCTCTTATTCCGGTCTGCTCCACGTTGATTGTCAAAATGAGGCGACCTCGCGGATCTTTCGTGACACAATACAAGATTTGGAACCATGATGAAAAGTTGTGAGGGAATTGTGTAATTAGTCATCCCCTGCGATTCCTAGTTGTATAATTTGACACTCTTTAGGAAAGGCAGCGATATTCAGCAACTGCAGTCGTTACGTTTGACATGCTCTCCGACTAGAAATCATGTCCAGTCATGTAGTGTGACACCGGCTTAATGAACTGACAAAATGTACTTAAGTCACCACAGACTGAAGATTCTTGCATGCAAGAGAGGTAGAGAGAAGGTGAATCTGATTAATCTAAAAATGGAGGACTGGAGAAAACACAACATTGCAAGGAAGAAGAGTACAAAATACAAGAAAGAACTCTACTTTACAAAAAACACACAGTAAAGTTCCATACCGATCACACCTAATCATCAAATTTACCCCTTTGCTCAAGGTAAACAATGCATAAGGTGTCTCCAATATAATAATAATAGCAGATACAGACACCAATTACATAAAAATCATTTCTGTAGAAAAAGTTGTGGGTCTGGATTTGAATGTGCTCAAGGTGGGTGATTCTCTGACATCCTTAGGGATAGAATTCCAGAGCTCTGGGGCATAACAAAAGAAAGCCCTATCACCCATAGACAGTAAACAAGCTTGGAGGACAAACAGGAGCATGATCATTTGCCTGATCAGGATTCTGGATGCTGAATTCTGGACATACTTAAGTTTGTTTAGTGTGGATTTAGATGGATTTAGTAGGACATTGCAGTAACCAGTTCTTGGAAAGACGAATATGTTGACCAGCTCTTCGGCTACAGTGAGAGACAATATAGGATATAGTCTGAATATAGTTCTTAGATGAAAGAATTATGTTTTTACAATTGTTTGCACATGTGGGTCAAAGGTCAATCATGGATCAAATATCACCACCAAATTCTTCAATTTAGATTCAAATTCAGGTAGAGTGCCACAGACAGAGTTACTGCATTCACTTTAGATAGTTTTAGGGGGGGTGCCGAAAAGCATGACTTCAGTCTTGTCACAGTTTAAATGAAGGAAATTTTTGTGTCAGAGATGAAATTGGAGAGTGCAGAAACAGCTACTTTATTGTCAGGTTTAGTAGGGGCATAGAAGTGATAATTCAGAACATGTGACTAAACCATGTTATTAGAGGTAATGCAGATTAATTCAGAAATTATCGGTTTTGAAATAAAAACATGGGTTGGAAGATTGACAAATTACTGAAAAGAGTAAGAGTAAATCTACCATTCAAACACTCACAGAATCAATAGAAAGGGTTATAAAGAGGGCTATAGTAATATCAGTATTTTACCAGATTCACTAATGGAAAGAAACAGGCAGAATTGGGTTAGCCTTTTTATATCAATTAAGTTGTTTTGAATGTGAATTTGAGCTAAGTCAGCAACTAAGATAAGAGATAAGATCACTTTTGTTAGCCATATACAATTTCTTGCATTAGGAATTCATCTTTTTTCATACCCCAGCTTGCTCTCCATGAGACACAGACACCCAGATAGGGAGAGAAGTTTGGGGTCAGAGCACAGGGTTAGCCATTGTATAGCACCTCTGGAGCAGTTGGGCTTAAGGGCCTTGCTCAGGGGGCCAACAGAGTAGGATTCCTCTCCCAGCCACAGATGCAGATCCTTAGCCACAGTGCTACCTCTCCACCCCACTAGAATATGAAAGTAAAACTGATGAAAGGAAGAAGTGATTACTAGAGATAGGACCCAAACAACGGAGTAATAGTTGCGGGCCGTAGGTAAGGCCATAGAAATGGTATGAATACCATACCATTCATACCATACCATACCAGAATACCATGGCTGAATAAACATTGATTTTAGGAAGAAGATTATCAGTAGAGTTGTTTGTCATCAATTCCATAATTGAGGCAAGAAACTGATTTATCAATAAAGATTGATTAGTAAAATGATTTCCTTTCAAGGAAGACTAACCAAAACACTGTACATGCAATTTTTTATATTTTACAGTGAGAGAAAAATAGGCTTGGACCTCAGTGGTTCAGAATTTATCCAAAAGTAAAGAGGAACCAAAGGCAGTAGGAGGTGCTGGCAGGCAGAAAGGGAGAATAGCAGACATCTTGCTAGCTGGCAGACAGACCCACTGACTGACTGGGTGACACAGTGTTTGTGCAATGAGCACTAAGGTAATTGGATTAAATGTCCATATTTATACCCAGGTTTTGGCAAGAGTCAGAGCCTATCTAAATCCTAAATATATGAACTCCAACTACAAATCCAACATATAATGCATAGTTTATATTGCATAGAACCAAGAAGCACATAGAAAAGTAAAAGCCATGATGAGATACTGCATGTAATTGAATTTCTATCACAAGTTGAAGTTCTGATTCACTCCAGGCCTAAATCTAATGTGGAAATAAACTTTTTTTTTTTCAAATCTGTGCTTCTTGTTTGTGCCAACTTGTTCGGAATAATCTAAAATTTTAGACATCTTTGTTTTATAACATGTTTTTTCCATTACCAGAATATATTCAAAGCAAAGAGTGGCATTGAGAGGTAGCAAAGTAATTCTTAGATGAAAAAAATTTGGGGTACTCCAGGGATAAAACTACAGACTGCTCCATGATTATACAGTTTCTCTAACATTAAACAAAAACAAATGTAATTTAAATTATGTTGTTATAATGTCTGATGAGCTGTATAGAACATAAAAGAAAGAACAAACAGCACTTGAGGCACAGTATCTTTATATGTATGCATTCGCCTCACAATTTACATAAATGTGTATCTGACTTTATTTATAATTTATCAGGGTGTATTTTTTGCAATTAGCACAAGGTGGCTTCAATCTCTTTTTTTTCCTTTGCTTATCTTTTACACTTAAAAGAAATGTTTCACATTCTTATGTATTCTCAGTAATGGAAAGAGTGCTCTGAGACATTCTTTAATTTCGCCATATTTTTTCTTCCTGCACAGTGACCTGACATTTTACCGAGAATGAGTGTTTGACCTTGGTCGATAAAGCCAGAGGAGGAGCAAATGCACAGAATGTTAAAATGTTTGATGAAACGCTCAGATAGGAGACGTTCCTTAGCTCTGATGACCCCATTTTTTATTCCTCAGAGGCTAAGGTGAAGGCTGTTACAGCTTCTGATGCCTAAACAAGCCCTTGTTTCTTCTTTTCCTCCCACACATTCACTCACATACTTTTCTGTCTAATTTCTGTAGAAATGTGAACAGCTGCATTTCACTGGTCTCAGCCAGGGGTTTTGCACTTAACCCTTACTGTCTCATTACAGCCTTAAACTTTTCCACCAGCCATGGCCTGTATAATATGGAGATAAAAATTGATTTGTTTTTACTTTTCAAAACTAGCAACAAAAAAACATTGCTGGAAACACCCATATAGTATCCAGGGTGACATAAAATGTATTTGTACCTGGGAAAGAAGGGTTTAATAAACATTGACGATAACATTGTTTTTTTACCTCTCTACATACTGTATATTCATATTTTTTGATTAACGTATACTGTTTGTGTCACGAACACGGACTGAGATCCATGTCAAATCTTATAGACCCTATGCGATGCGGTAAGAGCTGGAGAAAACAGGAGGCGTGGTAAAAGGGAACACACAGGGGTTTAATAGTGCACAAAATAATAGTGACAATCCATGAGACAGTGAACGGGGAAGACAAAGAACAGCATCCAAATCCAAACGGGTCCAAAGGCAGGTCAGGGCACAGTCCAAGAGTCCATCAGCGAGAAATCCATCCTGGGACACGACAAGGTTAAAATCCCCGGGAGGGGGGAACACACGGAGTGACAAAACATGGAGGTCCAAGGGTGATGGGGCGAGATCCTCCAGACCCTGGGCTCAAGAAGCGGGAGGTGTTGGGGATGAGGCCTATGCCCTCAGGAGACAGACGTAGGGTTTCCTGGTCCCAGGCGGGCCTCGCGACATCCTTACCCTAATGATGAGCCCCGAGGACTGGAGGAGCTAGTCTTTAAATAATCACAGAAACAATTACGGGAGTAATGGAGCGCCCTCTAGGGAGGGATGTCGGGCGTGACAGTTTGTCTGTCATCTTTCCTTAATAATTGGACCCCCTACTACTTGCCTGCTGTGTATAGAATATTTCACTGCAACAAGTTTTGAGAGCAGTGCTGACTGACCACTCAATAGCTGACAACTGACTTTTGCAGGCTTTTAACTCATGACTTCTCTGTCTTCTTGTTTTGCAGTTCAGTCCTTCACCTTCACTCCTGCAGGTACTGTCCATTTGTCCTGTCTTTGCACTGTACAGTCATGATAGGTTTTGCATTCCTGGGATCTTGAAATCCCAATGCTTTTCAAATCTCTTCTTCAAAAAATCTTCAGATTAATACTGAGATTCTTTAAAGAATATTTCATCATTGAACCTAAATGCACAGCTACCCTCAGCACATAATAACGATCAGGTTCCTTAATAAAAAATAATAACAAAATAGAAATATTGAATCAATTTCTTAGCTCGTTTCCAATCAAAAAAGGAAAACAAAATACGGTAGTTGATAAATTCTTGAGCTTTGGAAATTCCAGTATTTACACTTACCTTCTCATCTGTTCATTTTTTCTACCAAGCTCTTATAATAAATCATCCTATATATATATATTTGTTCTCAGCACTGGGATAATTTACTCCTATGGCACAGGGAGGGCAATAAAAAGGCTCAGGGATTGCAAACCTCCTGTATAACATTAGGTGCACTAACTGTACAGTGGACCCGTCATTCATTGTGTTGTACAGTCATTGCCTGAAACGGCTGTCAGTGCATTCGTTCACTTCTCCAGCTGTTCCTGTTTTTCCTGCCATCAGTCTCGTTTTCTCATTTCCTTTCACTCTGAATCTTTGGGAAGAAAATCATTCCAGAGTAACCCTTCCCATGACAGGACCTCAGACCATCCATTCCAAGTTCATGGGTATTATGAATAAAACTGTTTCTTCATGATTGTTTTATATTTTCCTCTATGGAAAGGTGAATGGTTATTATTCTGAATTTAAGGTTGCCCCATTCTGTCCCAAGTGAATTGCACTGCTTCCTATGAAGTATAGCATACCCTTCCATCCTGAATATCTATCCTGATTAATTGCACGTTTTCTAAGATAAATCTGTTATCCAGTGCCCCGAAGTTGACAATTTCTGTTTAAAATTATATATAAATTTGATTCACTCATTTTTTCTGAAATTTCTTAATGAATAGAGTTAATTAGAGAATTTTAACCAATATTAGATTTATTTCGTGATAGTTTTACTATTGCCAAAAATTCTCAAGATATTTTGTAAAAAACAATTAATGCATATATGCATGAAAATCTTAATATTTAACTTTAAAAACCAATTCAAATATTATGTCTATTTCATACAGTATACAGTACAAATGTTAAGTAAAAAATAATGTTTATCCTTTTTATCCAGTGTACAAGTGTTATTTTATACACAGAGCTGTGAACATTTACATTAACTGTAGCACAGCTGTAATGCATAAGAATTGAAAAGTTCTGAACCTGTTGACTGTACTTTATCAGCGTAATCAATGCTGGTTTGTTTGAAGAGATGGGTAAAGGATTAAAGAAAACAAACAGGAAGCATTTTCCAACTGTGTCATCAGTTGAACCAGACTTACAATACATTCTATATCTTTCTTTGCCTCCTATTAATGCCATCTTTTACAATAAGAGACACTCCTCCTGTTACTAATAGATGCTTAAAATGTCCAAATGCTGTGAAAGCCCTTAAAACAGTACCTTCTAGCCCTTTAGTACAACCCAATTCACTTTAGATGGTCAGTTTTGATAAATTTGTATGATTTTGAAGTTTCAGACACAAAATAACAAGCATTTAGGAGTGTAAACTGTCAAACAGACATTACCCAATTATGCTTCTTTTTTTCATGAAATCACACAGGATTTTTTACATTTAGCCACTTTGCATTCTAGAGAGCCCATGCTGTTATGAAGAGACAAGGGTGTGCACTTGGTTTGAGCAATGAAATGCAGATGGATTTAGTTCACCACATCATCAGGTTTCCTATGTTCAGCCTAATCCCTTGCCCATTTCGATTTGCACGTTTCATTGGCTTTCCAGTTCCTATTTATTTCTCAAATACTACTGACTCTTTCACTCCTAAATGAGAACATTTCACAGTTTCCTTTTTGCACATCTTAATTTTTCCTTTTACACCTAATTTCCCATCTCCATATCATCCAGCATTGTGCCATTCCTGTTGAATGGTCCAAACCTATTAATTAGAATAATTGGATATATCATGTGCAAATGTAACACATAATAACATAGATTGCACTTTTGGGGAGTTTAGGAGTCTTCAAAACTTGTTTATGCAAGATTCTACAATATATATTTCTGTACAGTACATGTGCAAACCAATAGAAATTTGATTGCAAGGTAATTTCACTTTTGATATACAGTATAAAACAGAAATGTTGCTCTCTAGGAATGGTTTGGAAATGGTTAATGTATGTGTGTGGATGGGGGGAGTCATGGGGTATTTGTAAGTTAGAAAATGTCATAAATAAAGATGAAGCAAAGAGAGAAGGGAAAAATTATGAGATGTGCAAAATTTCACGTACCACTCCTAAAACTGTCAAACCAGGAAGTGTGAATCATTTGACAGAGTCATCCAGAGGAGGGTGGAATATTTGATGGAATTTTTATATGCTGATTATCTGCTCCCTGTTAATGCTTATTAAAAGGGATTAATCTGTATTCATATTTGAGAAACTGCTTATCAAGAGAGAATGAGCACGTCTAGGCAACATTAAAGTTCTCATTTGCAGTGGAGAAATGTGGCTGAGTAAAGATAGGGACATCTAACACTGTTCTGGGTGGGCCTACTGGCTGGAAAATGTCAGACCCCTTGTTGTTTTCCCTCTGAATTCTGGGGTGTCTTTGGAAAAGAAATGCCTAATTTCAGAATCTCTTATTTTATAGTTTTTCCTATTTATTTGTCTTTGTTATTGTTACTGTGACTACTTTGATGAACAGAAATATCTTACCGTGTGAAGAAATACTTCAGGAAAATAGACATCAATTACTGTATGTGTGGTCAATAGGGTGCCTCAAAGTATAGTTATAATGGAACAGGTTACTTCTTTACTTATTTAGAAGTGAGGGTAGATAAAATGTTCATGTAGATTAAGCAAAAACACCCTAATTAGGCACTTCCAGTGGCCTAATTCCAGAGGTTTTTCTCAATACAATTTATATATATACAGTAAATAAACAATATGCAGTATTCATGTTATACCAATGCTGAACTTACAGAATTAATCTTTACATGAATCATCTTTAACTTTTAATATGAATATTATAATATTTTCCACATTGATTGCATTTTAAAATGTTTGCATACTACTTTCCAGAAACCATGCCAGCAGTTTCTGTCTCAATACCTGAACAATGTAGGGGTTGAAAATGTATTCAAAAGTTCAAATGTATTAAATTCCCAATTCTCATAAAATGGTTTTAAATCTTTGACTTGGAATTTGATTAAACAGTCTCAACAGAAATATTAGTTTACATGAGCATATATCTTTATTACCCTAGTGCATCATCATAATAAAAAATATTAACTTTTTGCATTTTACCTAGACTTTGAAAGATAAATACAAAACATTTTCATTAAATGTTTATAATGTTTAACATTTTTAACAAAGTAACATAGGGTTTCACATTCAATCTTTGTACCAAGAATAGAGTCAATTATATTTGTGTTTTTGGTTAATAAACAATATTTATTTTAAATTAAGTGCAATAACACCATTCAGAGAGCATATGCAGTCATGGGTAGAGCACTTTTATATCACCAATAGTTCATGAAAATGAAGGATTACATTTTAACGTCCCTATGCACGTTTGCAGTAAATTCTCAAATATTTCTATTTCACACTTGCACACTGTGACAGTGATGGAAAAAGGAAATTTCCGCTTAGGTAGCATCATGGTAAAAAGAAAAACACAGTAAATGTTGTTTTGCTGAGGAAGGTGTGGGAAAAATGCTGACCTTGTTAGATATGAGCTGTTGCCTAAAAAGAAAAGAAATTAGGAGGCTGAAAGTCTCCAGCAGGATCTAAGGCATTCCTGTCCCTGTCTGGCAGAATAGCTGATTAAGCCAGCAGTGATGAGGCAGTTGTGTCTGTTGAATTGCTCCATGCGACTCCATTGACCCTGTCACCCTCCAGTAGCATGCCTGGAGGCCTGCAACAGATACACAGCCTGGTACTGGCAGCTGTGTGATAAGGCAGGCAGGCTGACAACGAGAGATGACTGCTGCATTTTAATACACTTCTGCCTTCATAAAATTTTTAATGTTTTTCATTAAAAAATAAACAGTTGCTGTCTAAGCCCCTGGGGGAGGTAATGCCTGGGACTATTTTTTCTTTTTGCCCATATCTTCTATTCAGTGGCTTTTATTATTTTGGGTTTGTTCTGGCACTCACAAAGAATACTTTCAAGAATACAGAATTCTGTAATTAAGCTTAAATGTTGTGGGGTTGGTATGAAATGCTTAAGAACTGTTATGGAAATGCATTAACGCTTGAAGAGTGTTAATGATAAGTCTGCAGTCCCACCCCATCCCCTTCTTATTGCAGATGGGTTTGATAAAATTCACCATGCTTTATTATTCTGATCACCCTTTCACCCACAAGATCATTTTCATATTGTAAATATTATGCTCCAACATGTACAAGAAAAAAAATGTAAAAAGAATCCAACCTCAGCAAGTGAAAAAAAGTATTTGTCAGCATGTGTGGAACAAATGTACCAATCATTGCTCTTCCTTTTTTTTTTCTCCACCTGCTGATCTTAAAATATATATACAGCATATTTTCTCAAAATGTCATAACTGAGTTTTTTCACAATGCAGTATTAATACACATGCTGTTTCTCTAATTTCTTACTTTGCCAATGTTAATGTTTAATTCTGATTAAAGTTTTCAGACATTTTTAAAGAACATTGCAAAATGAATTTCACTTACTGATCACTTGGTGACCGGCCCTAATGATCTTTATGTCCCAAATATTTAGGTTTGCTCAGAATAGTCACAGTTGCATACTGCAGTTTATTAAACATAGTTATGTGGTAAATGTGGCAATACCCATATTCATTTTGAAATGTTTTGAAAACCTTTAGAATTAAACATACTGATATTTATCGGCAGAATATTTAATATTTGCATTTTCTCTTTTCTTCCTGGAAATGAAGTCACCTTTCAGCGTGTGGATGGAGGAATGATGAGCAATGGAAGGTAAAAGTAATTCTTCTTCTATTATTGATAACTGTACTAAGATACTGTATTCAAACAATAAGAGGTGACATACCTGTTAGATTAGCCCTTCCTCTTCTGGGTCATCAAATTTCAATTAGTGATAAAACAGCTAAGAGAGATAATAGTTCAGGTGGGTAGCTGCGTCAGCATGCGTAGGCTGCAAAGGAACAAGTAATAGGTTTATTCCATGCTGAAAAATCTTGAAGAAGGCTTCACGGCCGAAACATTGTGTTTTCTTTCTTCTTTTTTTTCGGCATGGAATAAACCTATTACTTGTTCCTAAGAGAGATAATGACTAGCTGGTAATTTAAGCCATGCTGTTATATTTCGTTATGCTTTCAAGATTATTTAAGTTCTCACTTTACAGTCATATTTATACACCCTCAGGCAGAGCACAGTCCTTAAGTTTACCTTAATAACCGTGTCTCTGACACATCACTGTAAACATGATGAATCGAACCTGGCTTGCCACTTCAGGACTGATAACAGTGCTGAACTCATGGTACTGTATGTCTCTTCCTGTATTTTGTTTTCAAGGAAGTACAGCAAGATACAATGAACAATAGACACAGAAAGCATTTAAAAAGGAAAAAGACTGAACATTTTTTAACTCAAGAGAGAGCATCTGAAATGCATTTTAGCAATGTTTATATCTGTAAGAATAAAATTGTGGCTAATTATGATCTTGGGTATTTCAGTTAAATTTTCTCTTTCTGTTTTAGATTGATTCAGGACAAAACTGAACCCTTATTCTTTTGTTCTGCAAAATTCTAAAACCACCATTAAAAATAAATACTTTTTTTTCTATTATATACCATGAGATTATAAATACAAAACTCCCCATAACTGTTATTTACAATCAGTTGCACAGATCCCAATGTGATGAGTTCCCTTGTTATCCCCCATCCTGTACATTGCAGTACAGGAGTGCTGCAATGTCTAATGATGTAAAAATAATCACTCAGGGGACTAAAGGGAAAATCCTTCCATCAGAAAAATTCCATTCTGCATCTTGTCTCCTCATTTGAATGACACTAGTTACTGACTCAATAAGTGTGTTCATGGACACCAGGGATTATATCCCCAGGGTGTATATTTTTTAATGCACCTGGGTAGATATATCCACTGAAGATAGAAGACACCCGCAGGATCCTAATAAGAGCTCTGACCCCTCAAACAGAAAACAGCTGAGCTGCATGACAATATTTAAAGCAGTTTGTATTATTGATATGGGTGAAATATCAAAAGGAAAGTAAAATGTAAATAGAAAATCCTGTCATGTATTATTCTAAACACTTGAGATTTAGCATATACTCATGTGTGTCCTGGCAGCCCTCAGTGGAGTTATTCTAGTTCTCATCCCTATTGTCACAGAGAGGTTTAAAAACGACCACCTAAATTATTTTCATGCTATGCCTGTAAAATGCACATTATTTGAAATTTTTATTATTCAAAGTTGATTTAAACACAGTGCATTGCTCAATAACTGTGGTGTCAGTGCCCCCATTTTTCTCACCTTCATGCAGCTTCTGTAATATCCCATGAGAATTCCATGATACCACCCCCCCATCAACAAGAAGAAAACCGTACATTTTAAATAAAACAAGTGTTCAACAGTGCCAAAAAATCATTACTTGTAAAATAAGAATCCACTATTCTAATGATCTATCTCATATACACTTTTGAGACATCAAGCCCAGACGTTTCATATCCCCCATATGCCAAGAAAGAAATTAGTTACAAATATCAGAGGAAATGTGTTCATTTGTTACAGACAATGTTTATTGCATTAATTAGACAATAGCAAATTAAGTTGCTGTTGTTCACTACTCCTCATTGGTTGCTGCCAACTTTCTCTGACTTAACAATTACACCTAATCGATCACAAAATAAATGATTCATGGAAGATGAATAGGATGTGGATTGATAGGCCTGGATTCTGCAACTTTGGCTACTCAATTGAAATTGATAAAACCTGATAACAGGCCCATACATCCTCATCTATTTTCCTTTTGCCAATATAGAGATTGTAATTAGGACCCAGTAATAACTTCCTATCTCTCAGCTAATCAATATTTTAGCAAAAGGAGATTAGGCCTAATGAGAGCTGGTAGATTTGTGGAGCAAGCCAATGAATCTTTCTGTTACTGTTACCATGGAAATTCATTTACCTCCTAGGAACCTGAGGCTGACAGAAGGCTGCTATGAATCTAAATTTAAAATGTAAATTTGTGTTCAGACATGCTTTAAATGCCATTTAATGTGCAGGCTTTTAGTGTGCACGTTATTTCAAAAAGCCATAGAGTGCCATAAACTCTTATGATTTATGAAGCTTTTTATTTTTTTCACTTTGTTGTTGGTTTGTTTTATGTTTCCCTTCAGGCATCTTATTTTTGTTTGAATTTATTTTCAAAGATGAGGGAAGAAAAGCCTTTAGATTATGCTTTTCTGGGAGCAGAATATTTAGAATAATGATTGATAACTTGAATGCTTTTGGAAAAGCTCTACATACAATTCTTTCATCTGAAAATAGGGGAAATTACCTAATGGATTAGACAAATTAATTTTGGGTTTGGTCACATATTTTTTGTTCTTCTCCTGGTTTTGTTCATAATGATAATGAAAAAGCTATGCAGTAACAGCAATATTCTTTGGAAAACCTTGTATTAAACCCATTAATTAAGATTTTAAAATGTATTTCTGCCTTTCAAAGCTTGGTGTCTGTGCCATTATGACAGTATTAGAATGCTGCAGATTTGACAAAAATGTACTCTGTTAATTTGGGAATGGTAAAGGTTTATTCCATGCTGAAAAGAAAACAAAAGAGACAAAATGTTTAGGCTGTGGGAGCTTCTTCGGGGTGACACCCAAAGCCAGAACTTGTCTCTTTTCTTTTATTTTCATCATGGAATATGCATGCTGACGCAGATACCTACTTGAACTTCTTCAACCCACTGTTAATTTAGTTCTTGAATTGACCAGGGAAGGAAGTAACATCAGTTAGTTTTTTTCAGAGTTTAAAACATTTTTACATTACTGGTCATCAACCAAGACAATAGTGTGTCGTTTCATGCAACATGAAGGACAAGAACTGTTCATCATTGCCTCCTTTTACAGGAGCAAAAGATACATGTTGGATTTTTATTGCATATCTCATAGCACCAATTTAATACTCGTACCCAATATTCTTCAATGTAATTATCCTTCTAAGAACATTTTCAAAGGTAGAAACAAGAGTGATCTGTCCATTACACGGCATACATAAAATCAGCTCACTACTAATAGCCCTGGTGGGTAAAAGCTGTTTAGCAAAGTCGTTTCTTCGGTTAGGGTGCAGTTTATGTTCAGTCAATGTACAGTACACAGACTGTCTGTCATCACCATGGCAGCCTGGAAGCTGACAGGTGCTTATTTAGGATTCAGAGTTGCGCAATATTAGCCTATAGGAGTGGAAGTGGCTGATACAGAGCCATCAGTTTGACTGATTCTTCCCCTGAGGTGCCATTTTATCATTCAAATCCTAGTTGGGGGCTCTTAGCTTGTCTGTCCTATTTCAGTCAAAAAGAGTTCATCTGGATTTCAGCTAAATTGCTTCTCATTTGAATCCATGGATTATAAGGCAATTTGTAATGTGCCTATTACTTTTGAATATCTCTAGACTCTGGAATCCTCTAATCCTTTTGAGTGCAGATTAGGGAATTCTGACCACCTGTATCTTTGTAATTGGCAAGATACCTAGTAAATCCCAAATGGGATGTAGAGTAGATAATCATAAAGGCATACAACCAGAAAGATTATGAGAGAGAGACAGAATCCCACAGAATAGAGGAACGGTAAATTATTTTAAGCATATAATTGCAATATACAACAGCCATGGTAAAAGTTCAGTGAAATACCAGGTCCAAATCCAGTCGTCTACAGGAAAGAATAATTTTCTTTTAGCTCCAAATTACCCTTCACTTTTTAAGAGTTAACTTTCCATTATCAAATTGTGACTTTTTAATGAAAAGACCAACTGTATGTCATGTCTGTTGTGTGTGGAAATTCACTTCCATTCATATAGAGTGTGCTAAGTGAATAAATTGTTAATAATTCCAGACAAAAGCCAATTTGTGTTTTTATTAGTTTAGACATCTATATGTAAAAAAATGTTCAGTATTCATTTGTGTTAGGTGTACTTTATTTTTTTAAAATCAATAATACAACTTGTAATTGAGTAGAAACTATTCTCTTATAATGTTAAACAAGAGTAACAAAAGAGTTTCATTATAAACATCTGCTGTGCCAGTAATTATAGGAGTGATAGTAAAATATCTTTAATTTTGTGAAACCAGTCATCCAGTTTAAACTCTTAATGGCCAATTTCATGGATTCCTTCTCCCATGGGTTAGACCCAACACCTGTTAAGATCCACAGCATTGTATAATTCCCTCCTGCTCCCACAGGTTTGGGGATTAATAAGTATCAATTTACCAAAGAGCCTTCAGATGGGGTTGTTCTAGGTTACTGATGTTCACTATGGGAAATGCTCGAATGCATCTTACCTTCCTGTATCCCAGGTGAATGCTAATAAGGCATGATACTGTATGTTTTATGAAAATAGAAGCTATGGTATTGGGCAGTAGCATGAGCCAGTGTGTGTGTTATTTAGCCTGGAGGAATTACAGCATTGTGAATCTCCAGGGATCAGTGAACATTCCCATTCTTGGCTAGAAAAAGCAGAAAATGTCATTAGTCAATCATTAAAAAAATATATTCTCCTGTTGTAGCCGTCCAGGTCTAGTCAATGCAAGTGATCCCAGCTACCCCTGGCTAGCAGACTCTTGGCCTGCGACGAGCCTTCCAGTCAACAGTGGCACCAGTGGACCAAATGATCTTGGAAACTTTGGCCGTGGAGGTAAAGGATAACAGCATCTTCTTGTCTAATGACATTTAATGATATTTCTGAATTCAGGGGAAACAATATTTCATAAGCACATTTTAATTTCTTCATAGATTAGAATGTACACATTATATAAATTTATATAAATGTAAATTCAGTCCCTTTGTTTCTATAATCACTGGGATGTTGGTTCTAATAACTTTCTATATCATTTGGAGAATAAAAAGAAAACTTATTGTTTTGCATAACATTCTGATCGTCATTCTTTGCAGTCACATTTACAGAGAGATGAGATAAAAAATGGTATAATGCAGTCAGACGTGAAGGACAGGCACACGTCCCGTCACAGATGCTGATAGCTAAGCGAAGGCTGTACATCATTTTCCCTCCATTGGTTCATGGACCTTGTCTCAGCTGAAATGCACACAAGCAGACTGACACGTTTATTTTTCATCTGAAAAGCCTTGATAGTCCGAGTGGCCTCCGCATCACTGCTTTGCCTCTTCCTCCTTGTTCTATTCACAGATGTGCTGCCTTCAGTGCCAGGCCAGGGAGACAAAACAGGAACCATGCTCTCTGATGGCGCCATCTACAGCAGCATAGACTTCACCACCAAGGCCAGCTACAACAGCCCCAGTCAGATTTCACAGGCCACCCCTTATGCTACCACACAGATCCTTCACTCCAACAGCATCCATGAACTGGCTGTAGACCTGCCTGACCCCCAGTGGAAAGCTTCTATCCAGGCCAAACAGGAACTCACAGGACTGGGCTACTCACTGCCTGATAAAAACTCCTGCAACAACAGTAAGTGAATCTTAACCCATCCTGCCACCGCAGAGGGTTTATTTGAGCACATTTATCACTAAAGCATGCTAATGATGTGGTAATGTGACATGGGCCTAAACCTTTCACCTGCTAACCTTTCATCAGGTAGAACAACACACACATCAGATCCTGTCAAGTCCAGATTTATTAGAAGCATAGTACATTACAGTAGACCTTGTCTAATGTGTTTTCTGAAGTGTGCTGTGAGTGGATCCTTTGCTTTTGCGTGATGAAACTCTTGGAATGAAAAGTGTGGTTTCATATCCAGTGACAGTGCCAGCAGATTTGCATTCACCCTTGCAGTGTCTTTGGAAGAAATCTGTAGATTAAAGTACTTTGCTGTTACTGTTTTGCAAACTGCAAGACAGCAGTTCAATTAGACAACATTTGAAGGCAAACAAAGAAAACAAGCTTTAGTATGCAAATTACATTAAGCTATTGTTTTGTTTTATTCATAATTGAACTTAAAATGATTTATTTTTTGAGTTGAATGTATATTAAATTTTTTAAAAGATATTTTAAAAGCTTTTAGGCACTCAAAACTTTTATTTAAATTGAAAACTCACAATTTTCTTTCTAGCTTTCTAGCTTCCCCTAATGTACTGTCAGTATAAAATAAGATCATGTGTCCAAAACATATTGTGTTTCTTAT
Organism: Lepisosteus oculatus; assembly: GCF_040954835.1. Lineage (NCBI taxonomy): Eukaryota > Metazoa > Chordata > Actinopteri > Semionotiformes > Lepisosteidae > Lepisosteus > Lepisosteus oculatus. The sequence continues at coordinate 21,651,117 of NC_090700.1, forward strand.
TTTAAATTGTACATACTGTATATGTAGCATGTATACAGTTGATGTACTGTATATAGTGTATCACTGAAAATATTTTTATCTAAAGGATTTAGGTGACAAGGTTTGGGTTCCCAGAAAAGCGCATGATTTCCACAGCTCTGGTTCTGTTTTAAAAGCTAACTGCATGGACTGCATGTGCTTGTGCTTTGAGCTAATCACCTGACACCACTGTGATTTTTGCCCTCTAACCCTTAGCACTACTTTTCATTCCTGACTACCGATTGGCCGAAGGATTGTCTAATAGAATGCCACACAACCAATCACAAGATTTCAGCACCACCAGCTCTCACAACAGCTCAGAAAGGAGCAGCAGTCTCTCAGGTTGGTTTCACGGTTTGAAAACTCAAGTCCTTCTGCTTTCTACTTACCTTTTATTAGCAGTATGCAGCCAGCTTGAACTTTTTTATTTTTATTGACGTACTTACTGTTGCATGCTCCATCACACTAATAACCTCTACATCAACTGGGAATCAGTATTAATGACCACTCCCTCAAACTGCTTTGCTCTAACATTTTAATGCCTCTCAAAAAGTTTTTTTGTCCACAGGTATGAAGAAGAGCACCAACAGCAATATTTCTTCTGACAAGTTTTACATTTTGTTTTCCCTTGTTGTGCATAATATTAAACAACACAGTTAAATGTTTTTTTTAACTTAAACTAGCACTTCTTTACCCTATAAAACATTATAAATATTGTCTTTTGTTTGGATTTATCATTATTACATTAGGACATTGTGCTGTAGGATTTCCTGTCCTTGAGATGAAACCTTAAACTGCTTAGTTAGTGAAAACTCATGGTAATTTTTGAAAGAACAGAAATGTTAAACCCAGTCTTCTGTCCAAATTTAACTCAAGACTTGCACATTCTGGCTTACATGATGTTCTCCCTTAATTCAAGTGGTGAAGCATTGTCTCACTTTTCTGTGTAGTCGGTCTGCTGGTACATAATGGCTGCAGAATGACAAGGGTGCTGCACTTAAGTGATGAAAACATTCCAATGTATAAAGAACTTTGGAATTCTTTGGAATGAAAAGTGCTATATAAATGCAAAGAATTATTCAGTTATTGAAGTTCACAAATGTTTTGTCGGATAGATAGAGTAATTGCCCTTTGGTAAAGGTGGCAATTCAGGAGCCATTTTTTTCAATTTCATAGAAAAATAATGTGCAAAGACAGAAATCATAAATCACGGGATATGCACAGACCATTCATATTCCTCATCTCTTTACCTATTAAATTTATGAAATTGTATTGTTTCAGGGGCTTGTCCAAGTGTTAACTCCAAAGTTAAAGTAGCCTTAATGTGGAAAATGGGATTCCGTTTTGGCGGATTTTGTTAGTGGGTTCAGGAATGACACACAGTTTGTGCAAAACTTTAATATAAAAACTCTTTGCCTTTTGAGTCAGTGAGATCATTTCCCATTTTATTTCTAATGGTTACTGGCTACAATAAAACCCATGTACTGAGAATTACAATGTCATTTATAGGACACAGGAGCCTCTGTGTAATCTAGTTACAAGCCAGTGCTTTAACTGGTCTTTAATCCAATACATAGGCAGCCATTATGCTCATGAAGCAGATATTATAGCTGATCTAGAGTGGCTATTTAATTTTGCTTCTGCTTCCTTAAGACTTCTTACAGGTTAAAAAGTCACATTGCTGCCTGATTGTGGAAGTAATAGAGGCCCTGATTTCATTAAACTGTGCATTAATCAGGTTCTCTTGCTTGGGGATAGACTCCATTTCAGAAGACAGGCAATCTTCATTGTAGAATAAGCTCCATGCAAAGTGGTGTGGATTTTCCTAACCTGCAGTTAAAAAATGTATCCTAGTGCCATCCATGAGACTTTACAAACATGAAAGCAGAATAATAAGGTCACTCTTATTTACTGCTAATTATGCAGGGAATTGTTTTTGGTATGTACAAAAAACTTGTGGACAAACATTGATTTCTGCAAAAACTCCAAATGTATTTCAAATAGCACCTGCACATGCTGTAAATCTCAGCCAACCAAAGCTTGATGACCTTATTATGTGTACCTCTCGTAATACAGTTAATGTAGTGTCTCTGAAAATCACAGATTTTGATGAGAAAACTGACAGTTGATTCTCCCTTTAAAAGGATTTAAACTGAGAACTGAAATTATATATCTTTCTTACATTGTTACTTCCCTTTGCATATTTTAATGATTTATTTACATGAAATGAAGAAACATTTTTACACATGATCTCATCTTCTGTACTCCAAATGAGTCCACTCCAGAAGAAATTTCAAAATAAGTGTGCTTATAAATGACTGTGTAAACAGATTTTTGAAAGGTAAATAATAATAAAGCTTTCATTGCTTTGAAGGAAAGAAAGAGGTAGCTTAGGTATTTTGGGGCTTTTTGAAACAAAGCATACTAAAAAAAACATTTTTGTCACTGCAAAGCAACCTAATCCAATAATTGCTGGATTCAGCAAATGTCAAGCACAATACAAATCTATACTCCTCTCTGTTGAGATACACAGAATAATAGTAATGAGTCTGGGAAAGGGAAAAATAAAAATGTTTTTAGTAATTATATTAAGATTTTGAGGGAAGCAGATCCCTTGATGCACCACTGAAAACGTCTCAACTACCAGTGACATGGCAGCTGAAGATACTAAGAAACTAGAATACTCTTCTGTTTAAACCATTTTTTTTTGCAAAACCAGATGAAAGGCCAAGTGGTTTAGTGGTCACAGATGATGACAGAAAAGCAATGCATCTTTCCTTAACTTCATTATAGTTGGTGGTTTATAAGTTGGTGTTTCTTCTTTAAGATGTGTCACTGGTTATACATCATGTCTAAGGCTGTAATGCTTGGAAGGATCTCACAACTAAGAACAGAAATATAGTCTATTTTAAGATAAATATACACTCACTGGCCAAAATATAATGAATGCCCCTGAATAATGTGTTGGTCCAAGTCAGAACATTTTAAACAGCACATTACATTTATTTCACAGAGATCTGAAATATTTGCAGCCTAATTCAATGTTCCTGCCTTCATTGAGGACATAAGGAGTGTAATACCACAAAGGACTGAGTTGCAAATTCTCATGCTTCACAAACCAGCCATTCATTGTGAATACATTGGGAGAGTCTATTCATTTTACTTGGAGGTTCCTAATATTTTGACCAATGACAGAACATGGGGATTTCTTCAAGGATTAATTTTTATTGAATCTACTTCACATAGCTGCTCTAACATGTGAGTTGGTATCACTGGAATAGTAAGCTCTAACAGCATTCTTTACCCAGCTGCCATTCAAGATTTTCAAGACGGAAATGAACATTAGGGAAGAGGTATTGCTTCCAACAATGCATAAATTCCAAACAAGTTTAGCAGAACTGTTCAAAGTAGATGGTTCACATATCAAAATTATTTTCCTGTAAAAAAGTTTCAGGAAAAATATTAATAAACCTCATCTGAAATAAACACAGTTTCAATAGTGAAATGTTAATCAAAGAACATAAGTGCAAGCTAATTTCATTCAATAATTCAAAACACTTATAAATAGAAATGTTTGTGAAAAAAATACACAGTCATGTTGCTTTCAAGAAGTGTCTAGATAAGATCATTGGATCAATTAGCTACTAGTAATCAAAAATCCTAAATGGACCAAATGGCCTCCTCTGTTCACAACCTTTCCAGTGATCTCATTTTCTAATGAATATGTAAGGCCTGTCCTGAAGACCCGATATACAGGCACACATTATACTATGAAGCTACTGTCAACTATTATGGCATTTGAAATAATCAAGGATTTTCTTTGACATTGTAAATTATTATTCTATACTTATACATTATCCACCCTTCTATTTTCTAATCACTTTATCCAGTTCAGGGTCGCGAGGGAGCCGAAGCTTCAGCTTGGCATACAAGGTGGGGTACACCCTGAAGTACAATATTGATGTTCTCCCCCCTTCCAGACACTAGAGTTTTTGGTATCAGTCTTTTCATGTATTAGGTAAACATGAGCTACCCAATGGAGAGTTTCAAATTACTTTCCCTCTACACAAGACATCAGGGAAAAAGTTACTTAAAATCCTTCTTAATTTTATATAGAGGTTTTGGTCGATAATCAACTTTGGAATTACATTTCTAAAATGTCAGAAAAATAAGAAAATGTGTCACAGTTTGCCTTAATTAAAGGGGTCAATATTAATCTCAATTCCAATTGTAATGTAGTGAGTGCTCTTCTCAAAAATTGAGACTCTTAACATTCTTAACAACTTTGTGAGGAGTGAGGAGTTGCTGAAACTGCATGTCTCACCATGAAGAGCTTATCTGGCTGGCCTAGGTCTCGAATATTTTTGTACAGTCTGCCGTAAGCATCAGTTTGTACGGGCATATGAAAGTAATAATTTTCCTCCTTCTGCACATCCTCCCTGTCTGGTCAGAGCAGCTATGTTGCAGGAAGTAATGAGTCATGTTCTAACAAAAGGCAAGTGATGTCTTATTTGTGTAGCTGTCTGTTGCACTTCTTCTGATTGGCCAAATGGGGTGAATACTACCAAGAGGGAACTGATGACATGTATATGAATATTCCTCCTCCAGCCTGTGCTGCTGGTGGGAGACTTTACATGTTGTAAGCCACAGACCCAGGAGATAAGAATGTAGGGCTGGTGAGTAAGACAAATCTCCATAGCAATGAGACAAAGCCACCAGCTGCAAATATGGAAAGAACAAACAGGAGGTATTAGCCTCTGGCAGCATCAGTTTGTGGTACAATTTTGTTGAAAAAGTGGAACAAAAAGAATGAAAAATGCTCTTGGACAAACCTGTGGTGAAACAAATTATTGTAACAGACTATAAATCTCTAGAGATCCACAAAACGGTAACATCATTTGTAACACTGAGGTCTAATGTTTGAGAACACACAAACATAGTGAACTAGGAAAAAAATCTGAATTGGTGCTGACATTTTATTTTCTTTTTTATTTATATCTGTAAGATTTTATTTTATATATAAGGTGGTAAACAACATTTTTAAATAAAATATGAGCAAGAGAAGTGAAATAAGTATTCAGCCATTAAGCAAGTGTGTTGGTCACTGTAAATGCCCTAATAAGAGCAACACATTTACCATATATATATATGCTATCTACAGGTGGAAAAGGAGGAAAGAAAAAGAAAAACAAAAGTGGATCCAAACCTCAGAAGACAAATGGATCAAACTGGGCCAATGTTCCCCTGCCGCCTCCACCTGTCCACCCGCTGCCTGGCACAGAGCTTGACCACTACACTGGAGATCAGCAGGAGGGAGGGTAGGCTAGTCTCCTCGCATTGCTGTAGAAATAAGTTGCCCAGTCTGCAACAATGGCAGACTTGATTAATGCAATTATCACAAAGAGACAACTGAACCATTCTGCTTCAGGACTTTTGGTTATACCCATTTATTTCTTAATAAAACTTGGTAATTGTTACATTTTGCTATCTTCAAAAATGTGTTTCTGACTTCATCTGCCCTTGATGACCAATGCTTACTATACTCCAAAACCAACATTAAACTTTTTGTTGTGGTTCTACAGATCTGACGGTTCTTTCCTTAAGGATAAGAATTGAATAGTTATACCATTTGGTTAAGTTTCCAGCAGCTGGTTACCTGATTCATTTTACAAGACCTTTGAAGTTATTATTGCATGTCATATAAAGGGCAAGGCACTAGTTGTGTTCAATTCAAACTAAGGTCCAAAAGCTCTCACTGTGTATTTAGCTGGATTTCACCACGTGATAATATACTGTATTCTGGAGCAGTAAAACTGATGAGTGGCTAGATCACAATAAAAATACAATATGATTAGTGTCTTTTAATCAAACATATTTTGAACAGTGAATATTTTGAACATTTTGAATTAATTATATATTTTAAAGAATAAATACATTTTTCAAATGTTATGATTCCATATGATCTGAGTACTGTAACAAGTCATACTGATTGCAGTACTGTTAAGTTTTGTACTAAAGCAATAGAAGGTGACTTTTTCCCATTTTTTTGTACTGGGTGGTGGAGAATTACTGTAAATGCTCCTGTTCAAAAGCAATAATGGACTGATTAAAATATCTGAAGGCAGACTGTTATTGGCTTTTATCATAACTTAAAGCAGAGAAACTGTCCCTTATAAGACACCAACTCTAAAGACCAATATATGTGATTTGCATATGATGATGAATACAAAACAAAAATATAGGTAATTTATTATTTTCAAGGAAAGGTTGTAATGAATCATGATTTTCCTTCCAGCAGATTACAGTACATGACAATGTTAGGAGAACTCCTTCAAGTACACTTTAGTATCCATTGTCTAATGAATTTTTGAAACACTAAGATTCCATAACATGGTCAGGATGTCTTCAATGAGCTAGTTATATTGTACAGTATTTCATGTGCCTTACCCACCGAGCAGCTAGGCCTCATGTTGGACTAAACAACAAACACAGATGAACCAAATTATACTAGTGTCATTTTCCTGATGGATAAATATGAACTGTTAAGACTGTTAAGGGAAATTAATTGTGAATTTCCTCTTATAATCAGTTTAATAGTTACTGACTGTACCAGCATGAAAGAGGTTAAGACAATTTCACAAACTTGTCTAAACTTGCGACTCCATTTCTTTGCCCACGACAATCCCAAACAGCAGATTGACTGTGTCAGAATACTATCACAGCTCAAACAGATAATGCATACTGTATGTGGCTGCTGTTGAGTGGAAGGTCAAGAAACTCCTGATGAATTCAAATTTTCATCCTAGGTCCCATTTCATACATCAGCCCTGCCACCCAGTTGCATTTTTCTAGTGATGAAGCCACAGCTAAAGAAAATAAACCTTTATTGTATGTGTAACTGCTGTTATACATATAACAAATTTAGTAAGTACATTGTAGTCAGCATTAGTAATATCTTAGCTTCTTGTTTGTAGATAGACATTGTTACCTCTTATTATATATTGCCCAAATATACAAAGCTTGGGTAAAGTCTTCACCGTCTGTGATTCTGAATATTACACATTTCAAACATATATTTAAATCAAGTATTATTATAATATTTGTGATGCCGTGTTGGGAGGTGCACAGTAGAGGCACAGGTTCAAGGTGAGCCCGCGAGCAGAGACACACCACACAGTATCATGGCTTGATTTATCCTGGCTCCCGTTACTCAGATATAGCACCTTCTTTTTTCGGGTGTGTGACATCACTTAGCCCTCCTACAATGGCAAGTGACAGATTCAGCTTGTCAGGGGCAGAGGGGTGACCCAGTATAGGTTGTGCATGAACTATGCTCCTTGTTCTCCACTCTGTTTGTCTATGATGATCAGCTCTACATCCTGTTCCAGTGATTGCTGGTTTCCTGTCACCAGTTTGTGATCTGCACGCAGCCATCTTAGGCATGGGGATGCCTTGAAAAAGTAAAGCCATACCTTGCAACGCACATCCCTACACGGGGTGTCACAGATTATAATGATAGAATATATATTCAGTATACTGTATGCAGTATAGCTACACCAATTCAATTAATAATTCTGTGCAATACACAGCTATCTTATCCTACGTCATGCGTCTGGTGCTTTTTCTTGTGCCCTGTGATGCTGTGAAATACCACTTTTGGTAATTGTATCAAAATATTAACTCAATGAGAGATTTCCTAACATGTGTAAAGCTTTTAGCAACCTGTGTAATGGTCTTTTTGGATGAATAAGATGGTCCTGTATAAGATGTATGAAAACACCAGCATTTGCTCTGCAGGAGGTTATCATTCTTGGTGCCATTTCGATGTCAGAACAGAACTAGAGTATTTTCTTTTTGATACAGATTTCATATTTTTCACTTTTTCCCTGAAAACAATAAGAATTAATGTGAAACTCTCAGGCTGTATTCTGCACAAACATCAAATATTAAATAAGCAGCTAACACCTACTGTAGGTTAATTTGGAACATATATTGTGAGGGCAAATTACAACTTTCCCTTGAATTTAATTAATTTAATGATTTTAATTTAATGTGGCTTTCATCCACATTATTTTTTATCTGGATAAACATCTTGCTTAATAAGGTCTCTAGTAAATGGATTTTCTTATGTCTTGTAAATTTGAACTCAGGACTGGCAGTTTGAGATTAAACCTGATTTTGCATATGATGTCTGAACTGTACCTGAAGGCATTTTTGGATGATTTTTGTTCTCACAATCGTAATTTTAGGTATGCTAATCCAGTTTCATTCAGTTTTCACAGTTCTGCTTCACCTCCTTTTTTAAATTGAGCTATGTGTAATTGTCAGAAGCCAGAGGTAAAAAACAAGGTTTACCTTCCTTTGTGGTAGACCTATAGGTCTTTTATCCTTATAAACTGCCGGCCCTCCTGCAGGTATGAGAGTGACGGCTGGGGACCTCCACTCCCAGTCCAGACTTACCTTCATCAGGGGTTGGAAGATGAGCTGGAGGAGGAAGACGAGCGGGTGCCCACTCCACCCATCCGGGGAGTGGCTTCCTCCCCTGCAGTGTCCTTCGGTCAGCAGTCCACCGCTACACTCACGCCCTCCCCACGGGATGAGATGCAGCCCATGCTTCAGGCTCACCTGGATGAGCTGACCCGGGCCTACCAGTTTGACATTGCCAAACAAACCTGGTGAGAAAAGGCAACTTCAGGCATAGCGGAACCACTTTACCATGTATCAACGCAAAACTTTTTCTGTCTGTGGTTCAAGGCAATATAAGCATGTATTTCGTAGGTCATATTTTAGATGAATGAAAACGAAAAGAATTATATGCAGTAGAAAAATTTGTGACATACAAATTCACTGTTCCAAAGTGGTAAATATGGTGAAAACAGTTAAATTGTTAAAATCCTTTGAGTTTCCTTTAAAGCACATCCCTTCACATAATTTCCTCCACATTTATATATTATGATTGAAAATTCTTTAAACAAAAAATGCATAATGGGGGTGATATTAGACTGTTTATTAATAAAACCAATAAATGTGTGGCATTTTTAATTTCTCTGAGTATATATTTCCTTTATTAATTGCACACTCCTGCATGGAGCTTCAAAGTGCACCCCTTCTTTACTCTTGTGTTTCAGCAAGAAGTGCACATCTCTCATTAAAGTATTAACAAGCGACAGAAAGGTTGTCATGTCTTAATAGAAAATGCCATGTTCAAGGATAATGACTATGCTGGGCTAATCATGATTTTGACATTTGAAAAGACCTTGTAAATGTGACAGATTCCCACTTTGCCAAATACGACATGCAAACAGAGACTTGAACGTGCTGTCGCTCTTTGCCCTGCAAGGTGCTAGATGGATGACAGATGTATGAAAAACAGTCTCAAAACAGACTGTTGGTCTACCAAGGGCATGTTCTCCTTCTGACGAAACACAAAGCCATTATGTGGTCCTAAGACAAAATCATTACAATTCTGAAATTTTGTGTTGAAATGAATGAGAATTGTATTTTAGAAATGTTTCACTTGCTTTATTGCCTTTGGAATTGCACAGGTAGAAAAACACCATGGCAATGTTATTTAATATATTTAATAAATATATTAAAAGTGATATTTTACAGTAGGTCAGCATAGTGGTACAGCTTGCTGTCTCACTGAGTTTGTTTCTGAACTTGGGCATCTTCTATGGGGTGTATGTGTCCCACCTCAATAAATATGCTGGCTAGGTTTATGGCAATTTGTATGCTATGTGTGTATGGATCCTGCCTTTGACTGGCAACCTATCCAGAGTCTTCTCCCAAATTGTTCCTTGTGGTGCCAGGTGAGGCTCCAGCTCTATAGGATGAAACGACAGTGAATAATGGATGGATTATATTTGTACCTATAGTCATGGGCTGAACCGTGGGAAATTGTTCTAATATAATGAAACAGTATATACTGCAAATACATTATAGAAATTAAAATGATTTTATTTATTGTAAAATATTGTATAGTTATATTGTATAAATATACTTCTTACTGTATTAACATCAGATTTATTCATAGTACATTTTCAACTGTGCATAACCTCACTATGCTTGCTGGACACAGTTACTGAACAATTTACACAAACCAACAATTTCTGTCACTCACAATTCTTGTTGAATCAAAGCAAGAATGAAATAAATACCAACACAATTCTTAAATATAAAACCTGTAAAACTTTGTTAATTTTTTTCTGGTTATTTCCTTAAACTTCCCTTATGGCTGTCATGCTTATTTATTTTCTTTCTATCAGGCACATGCAGGGCAGTAACCACCCACCCCAAGCCCCTGCCCCTCCTGTGGGGTATATCTCTAGTACTCTGGTCTCAGATCTTGAGACTGACATTCCAGATGAGGAAGACGATGATGAAGAAGAGGACGAAGCTTATGAAATGGCACGGCCACTCAGAGGTATAGAGCACACCCCTGGCTCCAGCATGGACAATCTGGACAGCTCAGTGACAGGTGAGTAAATGCTCTTGTTAATCACCTTGTTTAATAGAGATTTGTGCTCTCTTTTTGTTTTATTGCTTTTTTTTTCAGGCATTGAAATGTTTATGTTGCACAATATATACAGAAGCATACAGAGGAAAGCTGACAATCTTGTTACTTTTTATGTAAAATGTTGTTAAACGTGCTTTATTTCTCCTGAAACATTTTGACAAGCATTTATGAAGTCCATGGACCTGAAAATATATTCACTTGAAACTGACACTTTTGGCTTCATTTTTTGGTTTCATCAGTTTAGGCTGCTCAGAAGAATGATAATAAAAAAAGATAAGAAACATTCATGCATTTTAAGAAGGTTGAAATTTAAAGGAAAGGTTAGCATGCTTCAGCTTACAGAGAATACCAGATGCTGAGGTGAAAGTTAGTTTACAATAATAGTTGTAAAATATAATAATGAAATATATATATGAAGCATATTTCATTATGGATTCAGGTCATGGGAGGTAGTTTCTACTTTTATTTTTAAAACACATTCACAGCAGTAAAGAAGGAATGATTTTCAGAATTTTGGTACTATTACAGCAGAAAGATAAAACATAAAATTATCCTTCCCTGTATCATAGTCTGTGAAAGCACTGTAGGTAAGTCGTACATTTATATGAGCTAGATTATTCTTGCATCCTGATACAATCCACACTTCTTCAGAAATTCCAAGCAGTTTAATCTGCCAACCCCCAATCCTTCACAGAAGCCTCTTTTTGGTGGAAAAAAAAAACAGCCTTCCTGCATTTTTTGCTTGAAGTAGCCCAGTTTTCAAAAGCAATGGAAATCTAGAGTTATTATACTTGATGAAACTGACATCTTGTCATGTTTGTGGTGTAATCGCCTCCTAATGAATAGGAGAGAAAGGAAACTGAACAGCCTCCAGACTCTTAAAAACGGGGAAAAAATGTTCTGCAAGGCAGCACTTTTGAATAGTGATGAAGAGGAGAATGGAAGAGATTAAAAATCTTGCCATTTATACTCAGAGGAAAACAAATTTAGGGAGCTGTCATTTAGTCTATATATCAGGAAACTCCAGTACACTGTGAACATTTGGCGGTGTTTCAAGGTCTGTACTTTTCTGTTCTTTCATTAAATACATGATATAGACTCAAATGTATTTCCAAACACTGTTCATATGCTGTAGTTTAAGAATGTATGCACAGCTTGTTGTCAAGGTGAGGTTTGCCAATCATAACCCCACCAATTACCTTCAATCAAGCTCACCTGTTAGCAAGCAACCTTTCAAGGAGCACTTTGATTGAGTTGAACAGATGCTACTTATTGGAGGTGGTGTGGTGATGTCACTCCGCAGGTGTCTCTTAGGAGCATTTCAAATGTTCTGTACCAGTGGACCTGAGTGGGGGGGGTTCTGTGATTACAGATAATATCCTAATAAAGAACAAGTAAAGGTTTACATGCTGAAAAGTGAAGAAAAGAAACACAACGTTCCTTTGCAGTCTACATATGCTGACGTAGCCACCAACTTGAACTACTAATATCCTAATATACATATATTAGTGGCACAAAAGTATACAGTTTTAAACCTAATTTTTAAAGTGATAAAATATAACTAACTATTCTGTTGCTTCTGTGATTAGCAGACTCAATGTGTTTCTTTTACTTGATTTCTTGGAAGTGATTATTAGTCCACTTTACCTGGGGCTGCCAGCATTCCATATTTATTGCCTATCCAATTTAACTTTAAATACAGTATCTCTTTCCTTCAATACGAATGGATTAAACAGCTTGATCATCTTTAAAAACAGTTTTTTCTCTCTGAAAAAACACGGCAATGACTGACAAGATCATTGCTCTATTGCTTCTGATCACATGATTGCAATCAAATTGTGCTTCTTTAATGCTAATGCAAAATTAATCCTCCTCAGTTGTTCTGTCAGGAGATTTTTATTTTATTATTCAAGGGCATGCCACAATCTGATTGACTTGATTGTTTTTACAGAAATCAGTTTTCGGTTGCAAATGTTTATTGGGAAAAAAAAGAATCTGAATTTAATTCTGCATTAGGATCCTAAGTAATTATTTTCAGTAACATACATAGAAAGTACAGTAGTGCAGATCCCAAACTCTCTATGTGTAAAGATGTGTATTCTGTCTTCAGCCAAGTTTTATTCCATGCAGTTAAAACAAAATTTGTTTTATATGTATATGTTTTTCAAATATTCTTGGGAGCCTAAATCTCAAAATCAGAGCCGATAGAGAATCAAAGGAAGATTTTAAAATTTGCTATCCCAAAATCTGAAATCAATTAACCTGAGATTAAGAATTCACCTTCACGTGCAACTCCATATCATTATTACTTTTTGAATTTTCTTACTGTTAGTTATGGTAGATTTAATGCAAAAAGACGTATTTAATGTCTAAAATGTGACAAGTAAAGAAGGCAGAGGTTGGAGCTGCATCAGCATGCCTTGGCTATGCAAGAAGAACAAAGAACATAATGTTTCAGCTACTGAGCCTCCTTCAGGTGTGAGGTGGAGAGAAAAGCTGCAGAAACATAAAACACTAAAGAAAGAGCAAGTGAGAATGGCCACAGCAGGTGAGAATGTGTATCCAAACAAATAGAAATTTGAGGGATGCATTTCTATAAATATGTGAAAAGCTCAGATTTGTAATGAATGGGGAGTTTTTTTAATAAGAAATTAGTCTATCATCAAAAGCTGGTGGAAGATGTGATTCTAGTTTCAGAATAATCCTTGATTTCTGAAGTCTTTCTGGAATAAAAGTCCTTGAAGCATTTTAAAATAAAGAAAGCTCAGTGTATAGGGTTTTGAAACATTGTGTTTTGTTTTCTAATTTCAGCATGGGATTAACCTCTACTTCTTTCTTCTCATATCTTTCCTAGAAGAGAAAATCTACAGCACATTGCCCCTTACAATCCTAATTGAACATTTTTTAAAAAAAGTATAGTTCAGATGACAAAGCCATATAATTTTCCATATCATTTTAAATACACTATACTTGCAGCTGAAGAACTCAAACTTAATTTCATGTTTGTTGTTTTCTTTAAATTTATAAATGAGATCCAGAAATTCTTAAAGGCTATTTACAAAGTGCCTTTCAGATTTTGTACTGCTCATTTTTGTAGAGATCTGACTTTTTTCTGTTTTTATTCAACTGGCAGTTAACATGCATGACTCAAAAGACTGGAAATGTATAGTAGTGATTAGGTTCTGCTTGCTTTTGTGCCCATAAAAAGACAGCAATTAGTAAGTTCACATTCTTAGGCACAAGGTTTAATGGATAAAGGAGACGCCGGCTCATCAACTAGAATGATTTTAGCAGAAAATTATATGCAAATGAAGAACCGAGTGATCATAAATTAATTTTAGTGGCATAGATGTTATTGTCTAGCAGTAATATTCCAGTTTATCTGCTAGCTTAATGGCATAGAAGTGAAGGGCTTGGTGACCAAAGATGAATTTAAAAAAGATATTGTATCACTTCTAAGGGATGTGAAATGTAGTTGTTTATATACACAATCACTTAGGACATATATTAGTTTACAGACACTATTTTAAATATGTCTAGCTTTTGTCATGCCCGGGCAAGGCAGGGTTTACAGCATCAGTCTCCATGGTAACCAGATGTGTTCACAAAGTGTCAAACACCTCCTGGTGCTGTGAGAACTCGCTTGGGGCTTCTGGACCAGCCACCTGTCCCAACTTAATGGGTAATTATTTCATTAGCTCCAGTTTACTTAAACCTTGGTCTGCCACAGGCAGGTGCTCTGCCATTGAGCTTACTATGAAGTTAAGAAGGTACTCTTAACACAACAAGCTTGTCAGATCAAGAAATATTCTGCCTTATTCAGTTTGTCTGCCCAATCCTGAGATGGGACCCCACTGCAAGCCTGATTCTCATCTACCCCCTATTCTTTACTCCTGCTCAGCACCCACAAGACCAGTGGCACTGTGCAGCTGCTCAGTTCTCTTGTCCTGGTTGGCTTCACAGCTCCACTGCCCTGCTTTATTCTGCTTAGCTGCACTGTGCCTTCTCGGTCCTTTCAGCCTGGCCACACAGAGGATTCTCTGCTTTGTCCATTCTCTGTCTGTCTTCATCTGTCTGCATAATGCATCCCCCAGCTCTAACCTCTCACCACTCTGCTTGTCTTTACTGGGATAAAGCAAGTGGATTCCTCAGCCTGTCCTACAGATGCAGCTCTTTCCAGTTCATCACTGCATTATTAGTTCAAGTAGGTAGCTGCGTCAGCATGTTTAGGCTGCAGAGGAACAAGTAAAGGTTTATTCCATGCTGAAAAGAAAAGAAACAACACACCCGAAGAAGGCTCCACAGTTGAAACGTTGTGTTTCTTTTCTTCTCTCTTCAGCATGGAATAAGCCTTTACTTGTTGCATCACTGCATTATAACAGCTTTGATAGAAGTCCTAGCAGAAAATAGAGCACATGCAAACACACTTCATGGCGCAACAGTGCTATGAAGATGATGCAAGGTATCCATAAAAAATTATTACTATAAGTCCATGATGAAAAACAATAATTTTATTAAAACAGTCAGGTTTTGAGAATAAATTGAGTATTTATTAAGGATTAATTAAATGTATTGACATTGTATATAATCATTTAGGTTGTTTTATAAAAATGAGAATGGGGATTTTTTTTGATTATATAATATTTTACTTTGATTGCATAATGTTTAAATTCTGAATTTTTCCTGCAAGTATTTAAAAAGTTCCCCTGAAAAATGTACACCAATGTCATGTAACAAAAGAAAAGCAAAGCTATAGTGGGAATTTTTGCACACTGTTTTACAGTCTATTTTGTTTATACATAGTTATGATCCAAATTAGATTTTTAAAAAATGTTTCTTTGTGTTTCTACAAAACCTACACCGTCCTTCTGATTTATATTTTAGACTTAACAGTTCTGAAGTGTTTTTAATGTATTTCAATAGATCATATGTGCATTACACATTTAATTTTGGGTGAAGGAAAGTAGATGAAAGAGGTCACATAATTTACTGTCATTCGGAACATTATAACATTGTTCTAGCACTTGTGTATCTGTTAACCTAATGCCTCCAAAGAAGTAAATCAGGGTATAAAAGCTTACTAAATTGAAGAATTGACTGTACACTGTAGAAGCTGAAGTTTCTAATTAAAACTGTGTCACTGGACAGCAATTAGAAAGAATATCTGACTGAACAGCTGAGTGGCATCTGATTAGATGGGTACGAGTCCACTGGAGCATCATCACCTTCACTGATTCCACTGACTCCTGCCTGTCCTGTGACAGCAAGGCCACTGTCTATTCTTTTCCAGAATAAAAGACTTCACAAAACAAACATTTCTAAGACACTTTTCTCCTGTATGGGTTGCTCTATCACCCAAAAGAGCTGAACAATTATCATTTAATTAAGGACAATGTTTTCTCTCAAAAAGGCCTTGGTACCAAGTACAGTTCAGACCTTATTAATGTGAACTACGTCATTAGCCGAATGGGACCTGGGATTGTTTTGCAGGTACTGATGGGCTTTTGTGTCAGCAGGGTCTCTTCAGCATACTATATAACACCTGCTGTCTGCAAGCTTGACATGTATCAGAAAGATCTGCCTCATTTCTGTACCTAACCTATGACCTTGAAATTTTTTTTCTTTCGCACTACAGTGAGAAAAATAATCACATAAAAATAATCATGGTGTACAAATTATAAACAGCTTTATTTTTCAGACTCTTAGCAATCAACAATATTTTTTAATCAAACTGCCTTTATTGTGGCTCAACTAGAAAAGGTGCTTGCTTTAAACACAAGTACGTTTTATGATCCATATGTTGCTAATTTCATGCCTCACGCTGACTATCTGTGATTTGCTATGTGATAGTAAGTTATAGCTGAAATTAGTTGTTGGGACATACCAGGCACCTGCTAGGTTGTAGGGGCGTCAGTGAGAGACTTGCTGCTGATCCATTCAGTGCTAGTTCTCCTATCAAACACTTTGGACACCTGTATGTTGGATGGTTCTGCAGTGGGGCAAGTACACTTGTCTCATTTTCTGCCGAAAGGATTAGGATATATCACCGGGGAGCCAAGCATTAAAACAGCTGGAATTTCCAAATTAGGAGGTTTGTGATTAAAACAAATCATCAATTCCAAATTTCTAAAAAAAAAATGAGAAGGTGGGAACCGCTGTATCTTTCCTTTAAAGCATGCTTTTGAGCTGTCAATCCCTTTTCATACTGTAAACCCCAGGTGCTGGCCACAATGATGAGAGTTAGCATAATTTGACAGCACTGCAGGTTCAATAATGGCTTTTGTGTAGCAAACCAGTTGTGCACTTAAGCAAGTGGTAGTTGGCAAATTAATTAAAAACTAAACTTTGAACTTTGAAATGTCTGGACTACAGGGCTCAGCCTGCACTCAATTTAAGTGCCTTGACTAGTTTAACAGAACAGGGGGTTCTTATCTTAGACAATTTAATGAGTATTTTCTAAGTCCAGACCTCCAGAATATGTTTTCTTCAGTAATACATAATGCTGCAGGTAGTATTGTAAAAAAGAGAATACACCAGTGTGTTATCAGACTCTACAGGAAGAAGCACTGAAAAATAATATCCCCGGGTGTTATTACAGAAAATAGAGAATGTATACTGTACATTGCTGGGAATTAAAATTGACATAAAGAGAATAAAAGCAAATGATCACTTTTGTAGTGAAATACAAAAAACACCAGAAATACTTTCCATTGAAGTGGGAGATCAAAGACAGTGCAGATATTTCTAGCTCCATACAGTGCTTCCAGTTTTAAGGGATAATAACACTGAAGGTTGGAGGTATGTGGTTCTTTGAGGCTTGGGAATCAGTATGATTTACAAGCTTAAGGACATCTGATGTCTCCAGTGGGTCTCTGCAGCATATCATATTTGACATTCGGCAACAGAAAGTAAAAAGTTTACAGCATATATGTTTCATTGTTCTTCCTTTCAGCCATGTAACTTCAGTCGTGCCCTTTTTTCCTTTTGTTCTTCCTTGAGTTAATTCTCCTAGATCCAAGCCCTTATCTTGCTTGATAACCTTTGTTGTTTAATGTCAATACCTGCTGCTTTTCTGCAGAGCCCCCAGCTGTAATGACAGGCTTGCCCTCATTATCCTCATGTCTCAAAGGTTGTCTGTAACCTTATATCCTCCCCATTGGCCTTTTGGCTTCGGTTCAGGCTCTGTCCAGCCTGGAAGTAGCAGATCGATTGAAGAAGTCACAACTTTCAGACACACACTTGGCAAACAAAGTGAAGCGGTGCCGGCCTTTGTTCCCTCTCTGTCTCCCTCCATCATGTCTACTTCTGTCTCCCAGTCAGTTTTGTATTCTGGTGTTTTGGAGGCTGCCAAGTAGCACAACAATCTGAGAAATGTCACTGTTTAACAGCTAATGTGTGTATTTTGGCTGGATTGTTATGGCATTCTTTTAAGCTGGTTTATATTCAGAAGAAAATTAAGTAAGACACCATGTTTAGAGAAATATTTTACACATTCAGCCCATACATTCAGCTGGGTGGAGTGGTGGCACTGTGGCTAAGGATCTGTGCTTGTAGCTGGAAAGTTGCCGGTTCAAATCCTGTGTCCTGTAGGAGTAGGCATCTTACTTTGTTGGCCCCCTGGGCAAGGCCCTTAACCCCAGCTGCTTCAAGGGCACCATATAAATGGCTGACCCTGGACTCTGACCCCAAGCTTTTCTCTGCCTGCCTGTGTGTCTCATGGAGAGCAAGCTGGGGTATGTGAAAAGACAAATTCCTAATGCAAAAAATTGTATGTGGCTAATTAAGTGATTTCTTAAATGTAAATATTCCTTCTTAGAACCCCTCATAATTTTAGGCATTTCCAATGTTAAGCATCCATCAGATACTATACAACATACTATACCATGGGTTCCTGAGTTATCCTTTACAGGAGGACAGACATTCCAGAGGATTTGCAATAATCCCTTTTATATTGCTGGTGAGTTTATTTTTTTTCTTGTATGTGAAGTCAAACACTGACTTTAATGAACAAAGTAATTTCCTTCTTTTCAAACAACTAGGACCTTTGTGAAATTTTCTTTACATGAAATACTAGTTCCATCTCATACAGTTGACCCTATAGGAATTATAATTTTGAAAGTAATACAGGATTTTTAATATGGACAATTAGGCTTTTCTTTTCTAAAGTAGGTTTGCTTTCAGAGAAAAATGAACTTGCATTAAAGATACTTTATTAGTGAAAATTGTGTTGTAATCGAATTATGCACTGTACTGTAGGAAGGCAGGAAATCCAACAGGAAGAATACATTTTCCTTCTCCTTACTGTACAAAAATTAAAATATTAGGTACTAATCTATAATAATTTTTGTCCTTGTCATCATTATTGTTCCAGATATTCAGATTATGTACAATATTCCATTATAAATATATATATAAAAAAACTTCCAGCTCTTTGGTAGATACTTTTGCCTCCATCATTGATCAGACCTCAAGGTTATTAAAGGGAAACCAAGGACAGTGAAGTTAGGATTGCATTTTAAGATTATTGAACAAGTAATAGGTTTATTCTATGCCAAAAAGAGAAGAAAGAAAATAAAAAGTTTCGGCTGCTCAGCCTTCTTCAGGTGTCACCTATGCAGCCTATGCATACTTGTGGGTAATTTTAAATTATAGGTGAATGACAAATTAATTATGACAATTAAAGGAATCATGGGTGAATGACACTTGCTCATCCTGAAAGGACAAAATGCATAATATGACATAACCCTGCTCTTGTTTTCACAAATGCAACTAATTATACAGCTGCTTGGAAAACATAATAATTAATAATGATAATTGCTTACACTTATACAGCGCTTTTCTGGACACTCCACTCAAAGCGGTTTACAGGTAATGGGGACTCCCCTACACCACCACCAATGTGCAGCATCCACCTGGATGATAGTCATAGTGCACCAGAACGCTCACCACACATCAGCTATCAGTGGGGAGGAGAGCAGAGTAATGAAGCCAATTCATAGAAAACATAATTGATCAATTAAGAAAACAAGTGACAGCAATATAGTAATGGTCTGTATACAGTACATATTGTTACTAGATGAACTGCAGAACTATTGTATTATACAGTATGTTACAAACTGAAATCAATGTTTACTTAGGATACAGTTTGTTTATTTTTTTTTAAATAGGACATTTATTTAAATAGGACAAGTATTGCACAATCAAGTGGTCTCAAATATCCTCTAAATTAAACCATAACATTTTTCACAGTAGTAAAACTATTTTCTAAAAAGCCAAATGAATTAGATTTTCCTGAATACAATAAAAAAATACCCACACAGCACAACATGTCGATTTCACAGCATGAGAAAAAGGTATATCATAAGAAACTAGACAACCTTGGTTTCACAACAACAGATTTCCATCACAAATACAGCAAAGCAATCTTTTATTATAAGAACATACAGTATATCTAGTGATGTTGTTCAGAGATATTGCAATTTTTCCATATTGTCCAGCAAAATATAACCACAAAAGCAAAACTTGACACAATATATTGTAGCGTATACAGGTTCTTTTCAGAACAAAGGACGAGTGGTGGCGCGATTAACAAACCAAGCGCTAGCTTTATTCATTAACAATTACAAAAACCAAACACAGGATATACACGCACATGAGGAGACTGACTGAACACATACACATCTTGAGGGTGGTAATTACTTAACAACACGCTATACTCTTATAAGACTACACAGGGCACTAGAATTACTAGGACATTATTTACACAGGTAGGGTCAGCCGCTGGTCATCGTGCTGACCCTCAGACTCTCCCCAGCTACCACTCCCAGCATGCCCAGCGGTACTACGAGCGCCTAGGGGCGCTTCCTCCTCACCACCAGGCGAGGGCGTTACAATATAAAACCCCAAGTCCTTGCCTTGTAATTGCAAAATTACATCTGAACAGGACATCCACAGCCTGAGATATGATTTGGTAGCTCCAGTATGAGAGGAATGAAATGCTAATGAATAATGAAAAGCTATGGGGTCTTGAGGCTATTTTCAAACTGCCCGCCTATGAAAAAGCTGATCTGATAGGTAGAGATAGAGTCATTCAGAGATTTGTGACCATGCAGAGGGAGGTTTATAGGGCATTCTAAGCAATTACCAGGGTTTATCTGCTTTTCTTTGTTTCTCAGCTTTCAGTCAATATGATCAATCAGGTTGTTATCCGCTGGTTATCAGTTCACACCTGAAGACTAGACTGGAGCTATTTTTTACAGTCTAAAGGCCATACAGAGCTGTTCCAGCACTGCCTATAGGCTAGTAATTGTAAATATATTTTTGGTTTATTTTCATTTTTTAGGCATGCAAAAAAAAACATTCCAGGTTCATAAAAAAATATGCAGAACTTTTTTTTTTTATATTTGCCCAATATTTCTCAAATTTTATCCCATGTAGTAGACATACAGGGAAAATACTACGAGATTTTCAGGCTGCTACACATGCCACATCTTGAAAAAATGATCTTTGAAGACAGAAGATGAAATGTTTCTTTTGTTTTTCTTCTTTTTTTTTCTTCTAGTGAGTGGTCACAGTCATATATAAAAAATCTGGTGATTCAGGCAAAGCAATCCCTGAACCCAGAACCAGGCCTGTACAGTCTATACTTCCAAAGATATTACAAAATATTTAAGGGTCCATCATTCCAGGTGGAAATTGCCTCTGGAGAGCTGTGAAAGTCATTTGGGTATCCTAACAGCCAAGTAAAGATATCTAATATAATATTAATATTTTTTCTATAAGCCCTTAAAATATTAACAATATTTAGAACCAAGTTATAGTATATATACATTACTGTTGTAAAATTTGTACTATATTGTTACTTTATCTGTAATTAGGTTTCCAAGACATTAATCTTACGTCAGTGTACAGTACTAGCGCATGTGGAGAACAGGCAATCCTAAGTAAATAGTATACAGTATGTATATTTTGCGGCATATCTTAATTCTGTGATGCTGTATATCCAACTAAAACTAGAAAGATCAAAAAGTTGTGCACACTGCTAATATAAATCAAGGTTTGTAAATATAGTAAAACAAGGTTCTGGCTTTTACAGATGCTGGTAAGAACACTGTGTTTGGGACCTTAGACCAGCCTCTGTGTGACTAGTTACAGTATTTCCTCAGTCCAATGCCCAATGATAAAGTTCAATTCTGAAATTTGTTAATGTTTTTATATGAATTGAATTTTATACAAGGTTTGTTTAGTCCACTTAGACATTTTAACAGTTTATCTTAGTTGATGTATTCAAAAAAAAAATCATCATTCCTCACTGAAACATTTGCACAAATTACATGATTAAAAAGTGCAGTGCTGAACATTTAGCACGATGACAGAAAATGTCAAAGCCTCAGAGAATCAGTAACCTTCAGTAAAGATAAGTTTAATCCCAATTAATTACACAGCATGCAAGTATCACCAGTAATTAGAAGATTTAAAATAATTACCATACTTAAAATGAGACAGCCAGATGCTTTTAATCACTGAAGTTATTTAACAACCAATTAAATACCTTTTTAAAGTATTGCTTGAGTTCAGTCCAACAGGGAAATTGATAAAGCAGATGACTTGAGTGACCACAAGTATGGATTTGCAAGTCTAGAAGTACTTGCTACTGTATGTTTCTAGAAAACAGTACAATTTGTTGAGGACATGAGAGGCATCAAACAACCAGGTTGCATATGAAAATCCTTGCAATGTTTCATTAACAATGCTTACAGAGAAAAGTGAATAGAGGCCAAACTTATTTACTTGGTGGAGTCCCAAGTTTATACTCATAATGCACTGTATGTTTTCTTCAGGATAAGAGTTAAGAACACCATCTACTTTTCTATAGCAAACTGTAAGCTTTTTCTGGGGAAACAGCTACTGTAACTTATCCTATTTACCTCATTGTCATTATTTCAGTAACTCCTAAAATCCTTATTTTTTACAGAGAAATGCTGAGTTTCAAATGCCTATGGCTTACTGGACCCCCTGCATTTTATTTTTAGGTTCAATGATTAATGGCTGGGGTTCTGCTTCAGACGAGGAGCGAAACTTCTCTAGCCATAGATCTAGTGTAGGTAGCTCCTCTGACGACTCCATTTTTACCAACGGCAGTTTTGCCCAGGCGCTGGTGGCAGCAGCCGGCAAAGCAGGCTACAGGTTTGATGGGACAAGCCTCACCAAGAAAGGTCTGTAAACCTATGACTGAAGCACATCTCTTGCTGCTCTCAACACTCCAGCTCTATTCTCTCATGGACCTGAAGCTTCGGCTATGGCTACCACTCTGCTACCAATCATGCATGGCTCCTAGCTTGGAGGTGCTCTCCAGATCTTCCAATCGCACTTGACTTCAGCTTCGCCCATCTTTTCACTTTCAAGGAGGGAGTGAACGCCATCCTTCAGAATCTGGAGAATTCTCTTAAGATGGAATTCTGGCTTTTATCACTAAGCTTCCTGCCCCTCTTCCTCAAATTTAAACACATTATTGCACTTTGTTTTTTTTTTCTGATGTTCCTTTATAAATAACTGTCAATTGCATTCAATGTCATTAATGTTATAACAGGTATCTTCTTCCTCAGACTGCTCTATCATTTGAGACATTTTCTGTATGTGGGAATCGGGGCCTTCATTGTTTTCTGCTGTAAAAATAACAAACTGCTTTTTTGTGTTTGAACTCTGTACGGTATCTGTCAAATGTCAAAGTTATGGATGATGGTATGGAGTAATTCCAATAAGGTTTATGATACACAGAATACTCAAAACCAGCAGCTACTGTATATCACCCTGCAACTCACAAGCGTCACCCACTGAAGTTAAGCTGATGTGAGCCTGGCCAGTGCCTAGATAGGAGACCTTCTGGGAAAACTAAGGTTGCTGCTGGAAGAGTAGTTAGTGGGACCCTTAGGAAGCACTCACCTTGTGGTCTGTGTAAATCCTAATGCCCCAGTATAGTGATGGGGACACAATACTATAAAAAAGGCTCTGTCCTTCTGATGAGACATAAAACCGAGGCCCTGACTCTTTGTGGTCATTAAAACTCACAGGGCATATTTCAAAAAGTTAACCCCGATGTCCTAGCCAAATTTGACCCCTGGCCTATATCAGTCATGGCCTTTCTAATAATTCCCATCTATCAATTGGCTTCATTGCATTGTTCTCCTCCCCACTGATTGCTGATCTGTGGAGAGTGTACTGGTACACTTTGGCTGCCGTTGCATCATTCAGGTGGGTGCTTCACATTTCTAGAAGTAGATGGAAGCCCCCAATGGCCTGTAAAGTGCTTTGAGTGGAGTGTCCAGAAAAGTGCTATATAAGGAATTATTAATAACAATGGTAATAATTACATTTTATTAGTAGTAGTAGTAATAATAATACAAATTTTAAAACACTACAGAGCTAAACTGCAGGGAAAGAAATATTTACATAATTTGGTGCTTTATTTTCTCATATACTGTATTATTATGATGTATTTTAAAAGAAAGCTATATACTGTAGATAATACATTTCAGAGTTTTAATAGCATACCCTGTAGTCACTAAGAATTTTGGGAATGGATCAATATTATAACCAATGTTTGCTTTCAGTCTTTCACAACATTAAAGATGACAGGGATAGCATGATGGCACAGTGGTTAGCAATTGCGGAGCAATTCCTGGGGTGCTATCTGTGTGGAGTTTGTATGTTTTCCCTCTGTTTGCATGGGTCTCATCTGGGAGTTCTGGTTTCGTTCCAGTCTATAGACATACTGTAAGGTAAATTAGCTTCTGGGAAATTTGGCCCTAGTATGTGTGTGTGTGTGTGTGTGCGTCTCTGTGTACCCTTGCGCTGGTTGCTTACCCATGAACCAGTTCCCCATGACCCTGTATTGGTTAGAAAATGGATGGATGGATGGATGAATGGATAAAGAGGACAGAACCTTCTAGAATTCAAATTTTGATTATAATGCATTACATAGATTCTTAAAAACTAATGTATAAAGTTTTTAGCAGAACATTTAACATTTAACATCTAGCAGAACATTTAAACTAGACTTATGTCAAGATTTCTTGGTGTTTGCATAATCTTTAAAAACAGTTACTGAAATATAGATGTATGATTTCACAGAACATTTTTATAGAAAGTATTTTGATTCTAACAAATTATTTTTATTACATCAAACATGTAGCTTTGCCATCAGCGTTTCATTTCTCTGGTAATCCTTAGGACAAAATAATGCCGATAGCCCCTAATTTAACTTATTTTAAGGCTGATTTAACAGGTGAAAGACATATCAGTCAAGAAAGAACAGAAATCCACATGTACTTGTTAGTGATATTAATTTAATATCTAACCATAATAATGCCAATATAATGGTTGATTTACTTAAATTAGATTAACTTAAAACTGTAGAAAAAGTTAACCTTTAAAACATAAAAGAAAAATGTAGCAATTAACCAGTAAAATAAGTCCACAAATATGTGATTGTGATCCAAAATTTAGTGTTAACCTCATGATATCCATATCATGCATAGTGTACATTTCATTGCAACATTGAAAACAATATTGATTCTTAGTTTTTTGTCTAACTTAATACAGATTTACTGGGTGTTAAGTAGTTCCAATTCTATCACTATGATCACTTGCCTTTGTGGAGTTTTATTCTCATTATTTTTTTAACAATTATATTTAACAGGCCTTAGATAAAATAGAGGTTTGGTCCTGATGAAGGTACTTTGAGGAAGAAATCTTAACCTTATACAGTGTGTCTTAATGTAATAAAAATATATGTTTATGGAACATTTAATAAAATGTAAAGGTGAAAATATTGTGTATATTTCTTTTGTACTTTGCACCTTGTAAATATGTTTTGGATGTGTGTGTATTTCACCTTATATTCAATGGAAAAAGTAATTTGCTGGTGTGGTGTAAAGAAATAAACATAATGGTTGTCTTTTTAAACTACTTCATGAAGCATGATTTTTTTTTCAGAATTGCTTTACAATGTATGAATCCAAACCTGATGGAAATGTTTTTCATGTGTTTTGTTTTTTTAGGAAAAGGCTATCCTCAAAGGCCTCGACCTGGAAGTCCATTCTCCACAGACAGTAATACAAGTGCAGCATATAACCAGAGCCAAAAGTCCAGGCCCATGAAAAAACACAAGGCTGGCAGGCTGGAGCCAGCCCCAGCGCCTCATCGCAGAGAGGGCATCACAGACGGTGAGTGTGAGGATGTCTGTGACTAGAATGCCAACTGAATTGTACACTTGCAGTATGAAATTAAACAACAGTCGATAGCTACAAAGTGTTTAAAGCCATTTAAGAAAATAGTCCATCAACAATTATTATAGTATTATTATAGCATTGTATTATTATAGTATACGTATTATTATACTATAATAAGTACAAATAATATACTTTAAATATTTGAATGAACCCAAATGTCCTCTAAATCTTGTTGAGAAGAACTTCGTTTTTACATCAAACATTATATACTGTACCATTTTGTTTACAAATTTACCAATTAAATAATACAATGAGTATTTCCTGCATTTATTGTGTCCCAGGATGGCACAATGGCTTGGTGGTTAGGATTACTGCATCACAGTTCTAGTAGTCCTAGGTTCCTAGGTTCATCAGTGTTGAGTATATACAGTATGTTCTCCCTAGGTTTTGAATAGGTTTTTGCTGAGTGCTCTAGTATCCTTGTTCCTTCTAAACACGTACTGGTTTTTGATTTGCAACTCTAGGTTGCCTCCCCAACATTCATTATCATGAGGAAGACATCTGGTCTCCTCACCTCATTACACAATCATGAACAGAATGGACAAAGTGTTGCCTCTTTTTCTACACTGTGTGCTCTGGCAGTCAAACTGTATGGGCAGACTGATGCCCTGAGTGAATTAGGAACTGCAAAGAAAGAATTTAGCAACAATAGTTTAGTTCCTATAGAATTTAAGACCAATAGGCATTGCCAGTGAGTATTCCCTAACAGTAAACCAGGCAGTAAAGGTGGTCTCAATGATGACTGTATATGTGGGTGACCTTGAAATAACCATCTGTTCACTGATCAAGTAAACAATAGAAAAAATAAAACAATCCTTATTACAGTCCATCTACTGCAGCTGACACTGTTGTTGTGATATGTTTTCTTTATCAAGCATGGATAAATGGTGAAATGGCTGCATAATCAAATTGGTTTCATCTGTGTTAGAAGTCACAGGGTAACATTCTATGATGTGTTGGGTTCCTTCAGAAATGCTTTTTGGAAAATAACCATATCACCTGAAATTATTTGAAAATCTTGAAAAGAAAGTAAATGTATTTAATATTCAAGTAAAGGTTTTATATAATCATTTTATTGAAAAATAATTAAGACGTCAGAACTACAAGAAGTGAAGGTAATAATCCTGTTATCTGAATGCCCCATCATTTGTAAAGCTCCTTCACAGAAGGCTATTATATATATATAGTTACTGTATAAATCAGTCTTCATGTGTAGTTTTATATGCCATCTGTATCAAGAACAATAGTGTGCACAAATGTGAGTGTCATAGCATAGGAAGTACAAAAGTGTGTTGCTACTGAGGCCTTTTTGTGTGGATTACTTAGTAGCAGTGCTGCTATAGTATAATATCTTCTCATGGAATAGGATCAGTATCTGAGAAGAAGGGCACACCCAGACAGAATACTGTACAGAAGCAGTATATGATATGAAAATACATTGGTTTTCAAATGGTATCCATTTATTTCAGTGACATTTCCCTTTTTTTCAAAAGTGCTTCACGAATGATTTTTGTTTTGATTTCTTTAAAGTATTTAATTAAACAACATGTTTTATAATGTAAATGTGCAATCCAAAATTAGAGTGGTGCTCTTCCTCACAGCCCAAGACACAAGGCATCCAATTAATCTTCCAAACCTGCTTCAGCTGGGTCCAGTGACAAAGATAATTTGTGGTAAACTATATTTATAACACCCCAAATAGTGATACTAAGCTAATGGTTCATTCCAAATGTATTTTTTTAAATTAATACAGTGGTTTATAAACTTCTAAATAAACATAGTTGCTTTCCTCATTAATTAGTTGTGAAAATGCATGTTTAGCATGCAACTGGAGTTTGTCTCGATGGAGCTGTCCTGTTTGAAAAACAGCAGGGCTATCAGGTTTACTTAGCAGGGCTTCTATTTAATAAATATATTTTGCCATAAAATGTGGTCAGTGTGGTGTCTGCTGTAGCATAGAGAAGGCAAGTGATGTTAAAACATACATTTTTTTAATGTGTTAAAGATATCTAATGAAAAATTGTACATTCTCAGTAGTGTTTATGATGTAATGTTGAAACACTATGTTTCATTTGTTACTGAAACATAAAAAGAGGATTTCTTGCCCTTGATGTGTAGTGGCATCCTTGTGTTCAGAATGAAGTTGTTTTATCAATTATCTTTGTCGATGCTTTTCAGATCACATAATTAAAATATTTTTCAGTAACTGAAAGAAATAGGTCAGGAAAATTGTATCATTTATTTCAATATGTGGATAGCAAGCAAAGTCGTAAGCTAAAAATAATGTTTTTTTTTAGGAATATTTATACTTTTTTATATTTTGATGGATGCTTTTCCTTTCTAGGGTTTATAATGTTGAAACAGTGCACTACTTTCCAGGAGCTCAGTTGTGTCTTTCCTTGCAGACCTCCCTCCCCCTCCAGACCCACCGCCATGCCAGGGCTCTAGGGCTCAGCTCGGTGCAGGACAGCGAGCTGGGGGCATGGCCAACTCTGGAGAGAGGAAGGCCAGCTCCTTGGAGCGACAGCAGGTCTCCAGCCTGGAGGAAAAGAAGAGCTCCCTGGAGAGGCAGACTAGGACATCTCTAGAAAGACAGCAACAAGCCCAGGATTGTGTGGGCTCTATGGAGCGCAATGATGATGTCAGGAGACACCACAAACAAGCACTTGGATCAGGTAGGTTAAATGAAATGGAAACAAACTCATCAAGTTCTGCTTTACTTTGAGTTTAGCATTATAAGTGTTTATGGCTGTCTTGAAAAGTTCTGATTAGTGACATGATACAATTGGGATCCATTGCCAAGCCATGAGAGAAAGTAAACTCAGTGACTCAGCAAGCAGATGTCACTATCAAGATGTCACAATGAACTCAACTTGGAATTCCTTTTAGTAAAAATCAGGTTGTTATGCAACTCTGAAGGATTATAAATTGTAACTAAAAACCTAACCTAAAATTTAAAACCTAAAAATCTAAAAATCCCAGTAAAATTTTCAATAGAATCTGAGGTAGTCAGGTATGAGCCTCTTATAAACTTTTAAAAGTAAAAAACAACATTTTTGACAACTGTCTCTGGCTACTTGAAAATCCCACTCAAAGAAGGGTTTAGTGTATGAGGTCAGCTGTACCAACATCTCCAGCTCTCCTTTGTCAAAGCCTCACTAAAAAGTAGTTGCAGTAAGCTAAAAATTTCTGAAAATATTGAATAACTTTAAAACAATCCATATACAGTAGGTATAACTGGTACCGCTGTCACACATAACAATATATATAATTGAGAAAAGAGCCAAGGATAATGATTTGAAGATTAGAGATGAAAGAGATTGTCGGGAAGCCTTCATCCAGCAGTAGATGGAAAAGGCCTGATGGTGATGCAGAATATATTTAGAAACATGTTCTTATTGCCTTTTCATAATTCATAATATTGTAGGTTTAAATTAGCCTTTGTTGTTTTTCAGATATTGTAATTGGGTAACAGGGCTTATTTTTAATGTTGAGTCAGTCCCCATGCAACCCATACTGTACC